>NC_056469.1:21044153-22244153 GCF_008729295.1 Plectropomus leopardus
ATATAGCATGTTGAAAAAATGACCAAAAATGACCAAAACGGCAGGGCTATAGTATGGAAAAATGTCCAAATATGACATGTCCCAAAAACAGCTGAAAACACCTCAAAACCGCATAAAATAGTGTGTCATGTAATTTATAAAACCCATTATCAGAAATCACATCGACAAAGGACCCCCCCCCCCCCCAGGAATAGCGACTGAGAGATTCCTCTTCCAAGACAGACAGATGTGAAATAGATGTCGTAAATAACAATTTATTTATAGTAATGACGTAAAGGAAAGAGAAAGAGAGAGAGAGAAAGAGAAAGAGGAAGAGAGGGGGAAAGATGCACAGCAATAATTTTAACATATCATATAACAATAAATGCAATACATGATAGCATGTGATATTACATGCAAATATCTTAGGCGTCGATAAGAGTCCCATA
The DNA here is from genome assembly GCF_008729295.1 of Plectropomus leopardus. Taxonomy (NCBI): domain Eukaryota; kingdom Metazoa; phylum Chordata; class Actinopteri; order Perciformes; family Serranidae; genus Plectropomus; species Plectropomus leopardus. The sequence goes on from NC_056469.1 coordinate 21,044,582, forward strand.
TGTAGATTAATAGTGGAGGCATGACTCACAATAATGGCATTAGAAGGTTGTGTCGAGCAAGATCACGACATCGGTGCGATCACGGCATTGGCGCAATCACAGCATTGGCGCAATCAAGGCCCATGACACAGACACAACCTCAGACAGGACCACAGCAACAGCACAACCAAGACCACAATCCAGGCGAGCTGGAGGCACAGCATCAGTGCAGCCATTGCACGACCAAAGGTATTGTATGTTGAAAAATGTCAAATTTTCACATGTTGAAAAAATGGCTGAAAACAATAACAATTAACAAGGGATGGGGACAGCTAATCTTTATCAAGACTCCCGAATGACCCGAGTCTTTATCGATATCACTATTGATACTTTTCTATTATTTGGTGGAAAGATGAGGCGTTAATACATTTTGAACAGTACTGGTGTTGCTTTTATTGCTTAGCAAGTGACTGTTAACTTAATATTACTGGAGAAACAAATTTCTCGCCCAAACACCTGTTTTATTCAAGTTTCTAGCTGAAAACAAAATTTTCTTTTTCTAGATGTTACATTTGAACACATCATGATGACATTTCATTTAACTTAGCCTAACAGTCATTTTACATAGCCAACCCTGAACACATCACAATGAATGAAACCTTGTGTGTCATATTTATTTAGCTAACTAAATAAAGTAATATTTGCTGATGATACAAACGTATTTTTATCTAACAAAAACTCTGATCATCTCCAAAATAATATAAATGAGGAATTGGTTTAGGTAGACATTTGGTTTAAATGCAATAAATTATCCCTAAATACAAGCAAAACAAATTTCATAGTACCCAGCTCAAATAGGAACTGAAATAATGTTGAACAAGTATACATCAAGATAAATGATGAGGCTATTGACACACTGAAATCCATAAAATTTCTAAGGGTTCATATTGATGAATATCTGAATTTTAAGAAGCATATTGATGAATTAAAAAAAAATCTTTAAATATGTTGGCTTATTTTTCAAAAAGACATTTTCTCCCACTTGAAGCTCTTTTAACCTTGCATCAGTTCCTATTCGAGCCTTACCTAAATTGTTGTAATATTATATGGTGCAATACATATTCCAGTTATTACAAGAATCTACAGATCCTTCAAAAGATATAAGAGCCATAACATGGTCCCAAATAAATGCTCCCTCAGACCCTCTCTTTTATGACTACAAAAGTCTAAAACTTACTGAATAAACGCTTGTCATAATGCCAGTGTAATGTAAAATGTAGTATTTAGGATCAATGACAGACTCTGCACTTATCCCGTTTTACGTTTCCTCTCATGTACATAATACAAGGAAAAAACTTTTTAATGGATGAGAAACGCAAGCTCAAGTGTACAAGTTTTAGTGTGACCTGCAGAGGTCCACATATATGGAACTTGATAGTTGAAGTTTTAGATTAGAGTTACATTGCAGGATGAAATTTATATTTCTCACATCTATTTCTACTTAAAATAATGTTTGTACTTACATTTTTTATCAACTCTATTGTGAATAAATAATAAACAAACAAACTAGCTCTTATCCTACCAACTCAGATTTAGTTTTATTCAATAGTTATTGAGTGGTGCAAAGGAAAAGTCAGAGGATCTCCAGCGTCAGTAAGTGTCATTCTCTGGGGACCATGAATGTCCCCAGAATGTCAGGGCAATCCATCCAATAGCAGGAGGATATTTCAGTCTGGACCAAACTGGTTGACCAGCTGACTGTCACTGCCTCCCTAGCGCCACACCACTACTGTGGCTAGTGGCTAAAAAGCAGAATAACAAATTACACCCCAGAGGTTTCACATTTAGACCAGGACACAGTTTTAATTTCAAAGATCTGTTGTCTCTTCATCTTGGAGCTGACAGTTCTAAAGCATTGCTGCCAATCAGCCCACAGAGGACAAGCGGCTTCAATTTTGCCAGCTTGCAGGCTTGGTTATTTTCAGTTCATGGGATAACTGAGAATTTATCCCTGTCACACGCTCCCTGCCAGCTGAAGGAAGAGCCTTTGGATTGCTCAGTTTTTCTTTTTGTTCCATCTGGAAGGCAAACTCTAAAACTGGGACTCTTGAGGAGTAACAGAAGGAGCCAAATATGTGTGAAGTCGAAAGGGGATCCTCTGGTGTTGGTCTGTGTTAGTATTGGCTCAGTGAAGTAGAACTCCTATAGAAGATTTTCTTTCTGTCATGTCAACTGTCCATGTGGAGTACTTCACTCCACTAATACATATGTCGTGTCTTGGTTGCTGTGACACTGCGGAACATCACAACCACTGCAGTAATCAGATGAAGCTGCATTGACTCGCTATTTTACCATCTGGAATCTCTGTCCGTCTGATTTAATGTTGGGAGACTTTCTCAAATTTAAAGTAGCTTAGGAATTAGACTGTGTTTTCTCACATTTTCTGCTCTACAAAAGTTATGACCCCCATAACAAGAACATGAAATACTGTTTGAAAAATAATGACTCAACCCTTTGGTCAGTTTAGTCAATATTTCTGAGGCAGTAAATCTTTAAAAGTTCTTTTTTTATCGTGCAAGGAAAAAAAAAACAACATGGAAGGGATGCCATTTGACTGCATTTATTGTCATGGCATTAACAAGGTGTTGTACGTGGGCATCTGGATATCTGTTTGTGTGGTTGTGTGTGTAAGAAAGACAAACAGAGAGAATGTGTGTGAATTTCTGTTTGCATTCCCACAATCCTGTTTGCATGTGGATTTATGTGTATGAACACATACAGGATGTGTTTTTGGAAGTGTGGGAATGTGTGTGTGAGAGGTAGCAAGCAAGTATGTCGGCATGACACATGAAAGCAGCCGTCAGGGACCCTGGAGAGCAGAGTGTGTGCAGAAAAGGGGGGCTGAAACTACTGCCCGCCCAGCAACAGTGGCCCTGACTTGTCAGCACTGTCAGAGCGAAAGCATTTGGGTAGTGGAAGGAAAGTTAAAAAAAAAACATTTCACACCACACTGGGTCATAGATCAGTCTCACTGAGACAAAGGGATGGTAGCATTATTGAAAAAAGAGACTGAAAAACAAAAGCTATTTATATAAACTGACATGAAACACCAGGTGAGCAGACAAAGACGTTGAGGGGAGGACAAACACCTGTGTTTGAGTTTTGCTTTATCTTGAAACAAGCTCTGTTTAATGAGCCACTATAACCAAATTCTTTCCATCCATTTTCTTTGTCTTTGAAGTGTTAATATGGTGTGACTGTTTGCCTTTCATCATTTTGTTTTTGGAGTTTGCTCTCATAGAGACACAAAAATAGTGACGGACCTCTGTACAGAGTGTGAATAAATGTTTGTGTGCTTGTAAAGTCCTGTAATTTTTAATATGGGTACCATGACTTCATCAAAAATTATTCTTGTCAAGAAAAAAAGTAGCCTTCCAGAAAAACGCTGTTTTTATGAAAACATTGTTAAGATCTTATTATGTTTTTCTACAAAATTTACAATTTATGTATTTCGGGGTGTTATGTTTTGTGTTTGATCATAGCAGACAGCATTAGCAGTAATCTACGATAACAGCAAGTGGGAGACATCTGGAATTCGTGAGCAATTCGACATTTTACAAGCTTAACCGTTACACACAAGGCACTAAAAAGAGTCATTCAAAAACTGTGTTCATTGATTTTTGCCCATCACAAAAACAACAAAGAAAAATCAAAGCAAAAAAGTCCTGTGATATCCGCAAAGTCTGTAGTGGTAATAGAAGGTGAAGGAGTTGATGAAACAAAGAAGTACACACAGTATAGTTATGCAAAAAAGAAATAAATTTCAAGTTCAATCGCCAAAGTTTAATCGCCACTTTGTAGATTTGCTTTCTGAACTCTGCTGTGAGAGATGAGTGAGGATCTCTGGGGAATGAAGGTGGTTATTGATATTTTCCTTCATCCTTCAAACTAAGCTGTCTGCAAAACACAGGAAATAGTTACCAGCTGTGCTGCTGTGAGACTAATATAAAAAAAAAAAACGTCTGTGTACCTGTGTGTCTAATTCAGCTTTGGCCATTTAATGGTAGCATAATAAGTCTGATTCAGTTAATAAGCACACATTTCTAACAAACACTAATCACGCGTATTACAGTGCTAACAAGAGAGAGTCTTTTAACTCCACCGCTCTGTGAAGAAACCAATCATAGTCCTGATTTACTCAACATTTTCTCTCTGTGTTCCCAGTGGGGACATCAGGCACAGCTGGTTCTCACTCTGAACAGTGGAAAGTCCCCCTTTGTGCATCACTGTGCTCATCCCTTTTTTCAGTTTCTTGCTCTTTTCCTCTCACATGTGAGAGGAAGCAAGCTCGCCAGCAGTGTCAACTGTCTGGGTTTGATGGTGCTGGGTGTGACGTGGCTCAGCCTTTTACTGCTAATCGGTGTCTGTGCAGATAACTTAAGATGATTGATGGTTTCTGGAGGTGTCTCCTGTTGACCTCAATTTAAAATTCATGACCTTCTCTTAGAACAAATCAGCTATTTGCCTGAGCTTATATCCCCTACTATATTATACTATATTAGGTTAATGTTTTATTACACGAAAAACTATAATATATTTGTATGTACTACATTTTCACTGTTTACATGTATTATACCTTGCAGACTGCTATTCATCTCATCACTGTCACTTTCTGCCTTATAATTTTGTCTTTATTGTATAGCTTCTTTCAACTTCTATTCTCATTTTAGTTTTGTATGCATCTCATTATAGATTTTTTACTTACTTATTTATCTGTAGGCCAACTTATTTCTGTCCTTGTGCTGCTGTTGCAACAATGACCGAATTTTCCCTCTGTGGTATCTTAGATAATCTTATGTTTGTATATTTCAGATGTAAACCCATATAATCATTTCAAGCAGGACTGAAGCAGCAATTTCATTCAAAACAGATGCAATATGCAATACCCTTACCCTATGTGCCCTTACTGTGAAAGTCGCCTCACAGCATGTCTTTGGGTTTAGGAAATCCGGATAAGTTACGCTGTTTGAAGCCTGAACTGAGAACACCTTTGAACTGAAAAATTGCAGTTATATCAAAACTCTGTCTGTTCAAAACATATTGTGAACATACAGGACAGATGGACACAATATATAAAGGTATAAAGACCATATGGTGCTGATCCGAGTGACATGAATGAAACATATAGGCTATAATGTTGTCTCCCGGGCATTCTTTACTATCCCAGCTGTGTATACTCCTCACTTAGACCACAAGTATAGAGATTTAAAACAAGGGTCTGCGGTCATGTGAGCAGTGAGGGTAGAGTACTGAAAATCTATACTCAAGAAAAACCTTATTACTCCCATAAAAACTGACCCAAGTAAAATTTGAGTAATCTACTTCAGTAAAAGTATTTTTAAAAAAAGTACCTTGTTAGTAAAGTACTCAAAGTCCAAAATCATAGCTGTGCTGATATTCAGTACAACAGAACAGACCTGAGTGTGATATGCTTTTATCAAACAGTTCAACAAGTGCCATTTAAGAGTTAACAGTAATAAGTGATAACAGATTATGGTTTATTTGTTTATCATATCATTCATTTGGCTTGTGAGCACAAATAGTTCTGCAACTGAACTGGCCCTGGACCAATGCCAAGCAAAACAGTCACATTTCTACACACTAGGTTGCTACTTTACACATTACCAGGCCAGCTACTTTGCATCAAGAAGATGTTTCTGTATGTGAACATTAACCAGTGAGGAGTCCTTTAACATTCACTTTGGTGACAGTGTGAATTCCGATAAGTTAACAGCTTGATCAGACGGTATCATTGTGACAACGGCTGCACACATGAAGGTTTGCAGAGCACCAACCAAAGTGAATGTGCCTAACTTAGGTACTCATTAATTCATGAAGAAATAGAACGCTCTATTTCCTCAAACAACAGCATTGGTGCTCTTTGTGATAGTTACATATATTAAATTGCCTTGACTATAAACCACAAATGTGAACTCCATGGTGGCGATTAGAGAAAAAGTCAAGATACTGCCAAAGTCAGTAGGATTTATCACCTGGGGACCATGAAAGTCTGCACATTCATGTCCGCACAACATTTCACGGCAGCTGATCTGACAGTTCAGTGTGGTATTTCAGTGTGGTCTGAAGTGGTGGACCCACTGACTGATTGTCAGACTGATATGGCCTTCCCTAAAGCCATGCTGTTAGCATGACTAAAAAATACCTCAGAAAGTCAATTAGAAGTGAGTTCTTCAGTCCAGACAAAGCTCCTTCTCAGTGTAACCTGAGGTTACTTTCCGCCTCCATCCTCTTAGACCAGCACAAATTAAAAATAAACAGCAGCTGTCTGCCAAACTCCCACTAGGCTCTAGGGTCTATAGGCCACAAGATCAGTTTCTACCATCTTCAGGATGGAAACAAAATGCCTGTGCACCCTCAGGCCCATATTTTCATAGAAACATCACAAGAAGCCCCACAACAGGGTTCCGAACTGGAGTCATCTATTTGCACCCTGCCACTGTCAGCACCCTGCAGCTCAGCCCTGTGTTCTCAGATTCTTATTTTGATGTTTGTTCAGCAAAATGGTAGCTGGACCAAAGTCTATAGAAGTCTATCTCTTCTACTCCACCATGTTTAAACCATCAGACTCCACTTTGCATAGTATATGTATCAGGTTGCATACTTCTTAATCTCTTCCAGTGGCTCCGGGCTGCTTGAGTTTAAAGAGCCCTGCAGGGGTTTTGGTCCTCCCACTGATATCGCCAAACAAGGAAATAGTTGCCCACGGTTGGCATCAATAAAGCCGAGGGGCTGGCGTGGAGGAGAGCAATCTGGTTCTGGTTACTTTAAAACTGCTTTGGACTTGATTTAATTCATGACCTTGCATAACTTAGATCCAAAAACAAACAGTGCAGCCAAGAAAGGCTGCAGTGTGCCAGGGAACTGGTACTTTTAGATGCCGCCACACATACATATGAACAATGAACAATGTGTACCACCAAAAAGCTTTTTGTAAAGATTGTGTTTTGCTTTGTGGAACACAAAAAAGAGCACCCTGGTGTACAAAATGCTATGTTATGTTGATGATGCAGACTGCAAGGGATTATAAGGAGGAGCAGAGTTTGTCAGCATGTGAATCGGATTCTCCTTAAAAAAAAAACAAACACCAAATAAAATGCAAGAAGAAACTGATCATGAGAGCTTATTGTATTTTCGTTCTCTAGGTTCAGAGAAAAGATAAAAACGTGTAGATACGAAAATATTATTTATGTTGAGCTTAGCCAACCATTACCATTACTTGCATGCCGTCATACATCAAAGTCAGAAGGACTTTGTCAAGTACATGACGCCGGCATTTTATTTGGCACCCCGCTGCATTTCTTAGGAAGCAGTCCAAATAACTTTATTGATGTTTATTTGTTCCCTGTTTAAAATGGATGATGACATTTTTGCACCCCTTTGCACAAAAGACAATTGTCCTCTGTTTTTTCCTTTTCCATTAAAAAAAAGCCATGGAAAGAGGAACACCAGAACGCAGAGCCCTCTACATGTGTTCTTCATCTGGTGTGAAAAAGGCACTAAATCAACATTCTGTAAAAAATACATTCTCAGTAGGCTGTGGGAGCTATGGGAGGGTAAAAAAAAACTCGATGAGAACAGTTTGATGGGTCCAGTGCCAGTGTACTTCCTTAGAGCCAAGCATCTTTGCACACACTGATCATAAACAGCCATTTCCCAAAGACTGGACATGCAAAATGCCTTTTCAGACGCAGAGAAGAAGTCCAACTTTTTGGGTTTCATTGGGACATGGGGAAATATGTACCAAATTTCAGGACTGGAGGAAGACCAGAATCATGTTGATCTGTGATAGATTAATAGTAGGGCTGAATTGTACAGGACAGATGATCATTGCATGTTTCGGCACCTCTTGGCCAAACGTGAATTCACACACACTAGAACTATTGCACATATGCTATACTTATAGTTCTTATGAAAAACTGAGCAACAGTTGACTGTTCTTATGTGTTGCTATGAGGTTTAAAAAAATTGAATTTAATAGGTGCAGGGGTGAGACCATTTAAGAGGAGGTAAAGTCTGTGCCCTTCCAATGAACCTGATGTGATTTCATCATTGAAAGCTTTAGGTTGTTTATGAGAGGAACAATTTCAGAGTGCTTGCAGGTTTACAATGGTGTAGTATGTCACCATTGCTATTCCTGAAAGCCCAAAGCTTTCTGATCCCTACAGCCTTGGATGTAATACTGATAGACAGCTTGCTCTGTCTCCCTCTGTCCCTAAACAGTCAATCCTCTGAGCAGCGAGGAAACTCTGAATGCCCCTGTTGTTAATATGTGTTTGTGAGCTTGGAGATGTTGAGTGTGTCAACATGTGTGAGAGAGTGATGAAACATGTGTGAAAAGCTCGGCTGCTCTTTGCATTATTTGTAAAAGCGAGTGTGCATACAGACTGTGTGCATGTGTCTGCAGCACAGATCAGACAGAGAAGGGGAAAGGGGGAAACACAGCTTAACTGAATCTTGGATCAGGACCAAAAGCCACAAAAGTAGGTCTGGATCCAGCATCCCTGAGCCCTGTAGAGACGTCTAGCAGAACAGAACAGAGTAGAACAGTGGGTCTATTCAAACCAAACCATTTTTCCCTGGCACCAGTTTGAATGGGTATAAAATGAGATCACTCGTGTTTGCCATCACAGAAATGTCAGAAAAAATTAAATGAAAACAGAAGAGAAAGCATTTTTCCACGTTCCAAAACAACAGATGATCTTAAGTGTCTTTAAGTTGAATGCAATCAAATATCATCCTATAGCTATGAAAGTGCAACACCAGAAACTAAAGTTTGTTTGGGTTGAAGCTGAAGGAGCCTCATTTTTTCCTGGAGGAGTTGTTTCTTTTCGGAAGAGGAGGAGACTGGAAAGGTTTCCCTCACCAGGGTAAAAGCGAAAGAATAAATTCAAAGTATGATTCCACTTTGACCCTCTTTACTCTTTGCCTTCTCTATGTCACTCCTGGTTTTTAAATTTCTTTCCAATTAGAGAACTGTCTGTTCATATTTCTGACTTTCTGAAAAAAATAACTTGAACTCAAACATACACTTCAGAGACAAAAAAAATCAACCACCAAGGAATCCTAACCAGCACATTTTCTTGATCAAATTGACCCCATGAGAGAAAACAGGTGTGCTGGCTCATCCCAGCCTCTGCATACTGACTGATCTTAGTCACAATGTGGATTGCCTTCCAGGTGTTCAAGCTAATTATGGTGTGTTTGAAAAGCCAAAATAAAATGTAAATTATTTTATTTTCATCATGCAGGAAACAGATATGGCCAACATGTGATTGAAATAAATAGCAAACACATAAGTGGATAGATGGATAAACCACATAAAACATGTAATTATAACTATAAACATATCTATAGTGCATACTTTAAAGTAGATACATGAGAAGGCACAATGGCTTTCTACATTAAGAGAATGATTACAATCTAATTACAAGAACCTAAGTTCTTGTCAAAATCCATTGCAAGGGGGTAAGTATTCAGATTCTCCATTTCAGCACCATTTCTGTAGTAAACCTTTTGTCATAAAAAGTATTGTTTAAATGCTTTTGATGCAAGCATTGGCATCATAACGCCCATTAAGAATATGTATTAGGCTGCTCACATAGCAACTATTATTTTCTATCACATGGATTGTGGATAAATAATTGAGGTAGCTTCAAAGCCAAAGGTGATCCTAAAAAGTCAGTAATGAGGAATGAAGTTACCACCATTAAACAAATACAACAAAACATTATCAGCATAATGAGAAATGTATTGCATAGTTCCCTATGTTGGGTGTGTTCTCAAATAGTCACAATTCACAAGGACAAAAGCTACATTTAGCAAGAACCAGACTGATATGCAAATGGGAAGGAGAATCTGTCACACGTAATCTGAACCCCTGATCAAAACAGCGATGAGCCCAAAACTGTTGTAAAAAGGCCAGTAAAAGCTGACTGAATGAACTGTTACATTAAAAAAACACACAAAAAAACTATTTGATTGACTTTTGTGTGTATGCATGAGCCATTTTCCAACACATTGTAATATTTTTGCAAGGCTGTGGGAAACTTGTGCTCTTTAGGTAATCAAAACAATCTGCAAAAAAGAACTCAGTCAGCTGGTGTAAAACTGAAACTAAGGAGTCTTTTTGGCACCCAAATCAAATCAGATGCTCAAACATGCTTATGGAAGATCATCTGCACGCCCTCTTTTGTTTTAAAAAACATCTCTACTGGTCTACTTCCAAGTTATGAAAAAGTTTAGAAGTTCACAGTAAACGTGAAGCACTTTCACTCAGTGTCACTTGCTATCGAGAGAGGGTAGGAAAATGAGAGCACAGCTGATCTTAAAAGACATTTTGCTCTAACTTTAGCTCACCAAGTACTGTTCACATAGAAATAGGCCTACCACTCGCAACAAATCAATAAATAGTCATTGGCCGATTGAGATTAGTTATTATGTATTTGATTTTAAAGGTACAGAGTAAGGTTAGAAGGGGTTTGCTGCATTTTTTTTTTTTTTGTAATAGGGATGTCACAAGGAAACAATTTCCTAACTATTATTCAGTTACCTGCTGAGAATTTTTCTGATGGTTTATGCATGTTGGTCAATAGGCTAAGTTTGTTACTCTTCAGTTAACTGCACTGTGCAGCTATACAACTGTTTAGGTACCACTACTAACGCTATCCTGACCCAACAGGATTGCTCTGGAAATCATGCCCACCCTCTGGTCTCCCCGTAGGTCACCTAGATGAGTATGCAGTTCAATTTTGAGACGCAAACTTTCTTTAGCATTACAGTTAGCAGAGTCAACACAGTAGTGGTGCGAACAAATTTAACAATCCTAAAAGGGTTTTACAGCTTAAAATGAAGTAGCCTACTCTCTAGGAGGCCACCATTTTACCGCAGCAACTTTGTCTCGCTACCAGTAGTAATCACTAAATGAGCTACTTTCGCTTGTTACCCCCCGCCCAACCCAGGTGCGGACAAAGCTAACATTAGCTAACCAGTGCAGATCAGATGGTGGGCAGTGGAAATGTTTCTTTATGTTAAGGAGGCGAGCCAGCAAAAAAAGGCAAGGTATTTACATCTCAGTTCATTAAAATGTCACCACCTCTAAATGGAAAGCGCTTTGAAATGTGACACTAAAACTACTTGAGTCAATGGAGAGCCAGCCTAATAGGACGGGCCTCTTGTATTTCATGTCATTAGGCTATGTGGGCTTATTTTCTTAAAACTTAACTGAGTAATGGGTATCAGGCTAACCAAAGTACAATAAACTATTGTATGGCACTGTATTTTAGTCTCTGTCAATGCAGTACAACTTATTAACATTTTTAAATTTTTTTTATTAATTTGTTGTTTAATATTTGAAGCATGTTTACATACACTTTGGCATGATTTTGTTGCCTATTGCAAGTTCAATCAGATTCTTTTAGTATCATGTCTCTTTTCTTCTAACTCGTCCTTTAGGCCCACATTTTTCCTTCGGACATTTTCCATCAAGGTCAAAAGTTACTTTTCAACTTAATGGTTAAGTGAAGTCTGTTAGACTGCTCCAGAAATTCAGGAAACACCACAAATTAACATTACCTCAGTTAGTCAACCAGCTTGAAAAAAAACTGACTCTCTGCATCCACACAGATATATTCAGGTCATTTCCCTCAGGTCAAAACTGAAATATGAAAATGGTAAGCAAACAGCTGTATCTGTTCTTCCTTCTCTTCTTTCAGTTTGCAAACAAATAACAACTGTGCAACACAGCCACCACAGAAATTTTCATCGCAACTTCTAATGGGTGTTTTTATTTTCAATGTGGCCATTATTCATGCCCTTAAAGTTGATAAATTTCTGCATGTTACATTTAAACATCCAAATTTGGCAAAACTGATTGCAATTCCTAAACAAGCTGACTGCACGCTGGTCATCTAGTATTCCATCTTTAGCTGCCAAATTAAGTGCTAATTAGTCTCAAAACAATTTATTACAGCCCAGGAATAACAAATGTGATTCACATAAAGGTTTGATAATTACACTACATCTGCCTCAAATAAATGGCTTTCTTTTGTCATTTGTATTTACTTTCAGTGAAGGCTGTAGCTCTCTGGGAAACAATTATTTTCAGTTAAGTAACACAGTGTGAGAGGGAATCAAACCCAGATGGGACTCTGGCTCTTCACAGTGGATAGGAGCCCATCCAGGGAAAGAACTGATCACCAAACTGAAAACTTTCGGTTCTCCTGTACATCTGTCAGATGCCCTGCCCGCTCTCATATAAAAGAGCTTCCATCAGTGCAGTTTATTAAGTTAAAGGACTTGTTTGATTGTGATGACCAAGAGGGGTGTGAACATGTAAACACTGGAAATAAAATGAGCTCCTGTTACTCTACTACTACTCTTTAATGTTTTTTCTACTCATTTCAAACAGTTTTTGACATTTTGGATGATGTTGCCATTTCATAATCTGAAAAACATTTTGGCCCAGAAAGACCATTATAAAGCACACAGTAATCTTTTAAAGACAGCCTTTTGAAAACAACAACAATGATGCACAGGGATTTGTTAACTTATATATGTCTGGATGTTAAATTATTTTTGGAGATCCTCCACTGAACAGTACAATGCAAAGCATAATGTGATATCAGACCTGCTCACACAAGCATAGATCCCTTTCCTACTTATTCATTAACAAGCCACCAATAGCATTAATGTACTGTATGTCTATGTTTGAAAAAGCTCCGTATGTAGATATAAATGGCTGAATTATAGGTAATGAAAACACGCAGGTTCTTATTTCAGGGGATTACAAACTTTCAAAAACATCATTATGAATATTATACAATTTTTGCCAATAAATGCCTCAAAATACTACACACTGCACCTTTAATGTTAAAATAGTGATCAACAGTTCATGATGGAATGACACACATCTACGATGCAAAAGCATTCAAAAATGACATCTTAAACCTGCTGCAATTGACTCTAAAGGATGTTTTCATGTTTTCGTGTGTGTGTGTGTGTGTGTGTGTGTGTGTGTGTGTGTGTGCATGTGTGTGTATGTGTGTGTATGTATGTTATTGGCCATGTGAGACATTTGCAGATATGATGATTTCCCAACAGACCTCACTCATTAAATGTCAGTCCTGAGCACTTGGGTGCTTCTCCTCTGGGATTAAACACACTGAAAAACAATTACAATTATGTTCATCCTATTTTGGTTACATGTTTGATACTTAGAAACTCCCCTCAGCTGATGATTGTGAACAGTGATGTTAGAATCCTACTTTTAAAAACAAGAGCATAGTTCATGTCCTTCTTGTAACTTTTACTACAACTCTGAATTTTGCTTTCATTTGTAAGGCCTGCTAGTTGAAATGATAACCAGAATTACCAAACTGTTGTGCTCCTTTGAAGCTCTCCAACCAACAAATGTTGTTCATTTAGAGAGCATGTGGGTCTGGATTTATCAGAGTCTTAAATCATCTAGAAGATTATTTACTACATACCCATTCAGCCAACGATGCTTATTGCCAGAACACCCACCAAAACACTCAGACACGTGACATTAATTAAAGTAACTGCTTTCCTTGTGACCAAACAACCCACAGCTTGAGCCTTGTTAGTAATTGCTTTCATCAGCAGCCAAAATAAGGTCATATGAGGCTGAGAGAAGCTGGAGTGCAAAACTAGGAAACAAATAATTGCCTGTACTATACCGCCAAATATCAACTTCAATATCAGCCAAATGACAACACACTTTACCACAATAATCAACACAGGAGTTTTTAAAGTCTTCTCTCGACATTTTGTTAAGTCTTTACAAAATATCATCAGTATCTGAGTACCTCTTCCAAGCAGATTATTCATACCAGATTTGGTTTCCCTGCTGAGTAAATGGATTCTTTGTAGATCAGCAGTGTGTGTTTACTCAAGTCAAACTCCATCTACAGTTAGTTGCTATGTTTTAAATCATGGAGGTGCTTGACTAGTATAATGGGTATTTTTATACCGTAATACCCAGTAATAAAATTCACTCAACCTGTATTTGAGATGACTTACTGAAAATTACATAATTCTTCCAGTGGCACCAAAAACACACAAATAAACCACTGAGAGTCATTTGTACAACATCATGTCGCTCTACAGGGACAGGGATGGATGTTCTGTCTGTGTTAACTTTATGTTTAAATGTTGCCGCAGGGTAACACAACATGTTCAGTCAGCTGGAACTAACGTCTCCGTGGTTGCAGTCGGAGGTTGTGCTCTGGCATATCACTCAGCATCCCATTAGGGCCTCTGAGTTTGAGAAGTGGGCTTGTGACCAGCTGGTCACTGGTTTTAATCTTTAAACTGGCTGCAAACATCTGAGCAGACACGTGAATAAGTAAAATTTTCCGCTTCTTCACCAGCCACTGTTGACATGTCTTTAAGAAAGGAGCTTTACTGCACGGGTAGAGTTGATCAGCAGGAAACAGTCAATGGCTGTGGTTGTTGAAGAGACCCAGAATGTGACAGTGTATGACTACGTTACTATTCAAGGGAAGCCATGACTTGAAAGGAGCGTGCATGCAGAGCAAGCTTGTCCTCACATGAACGGATGTAACAGATGTTGTTAAATCTGTGAACCATTCATACATCCTTCATACAGTGGCAACAGAAGGGGAACAACTTACAATATGTGAGTTCCAGACTAAGTGTGCATATTTATGCCACTTTATTTTGGTTGTGAAATAGCTGCACTGCCGAAACAAACATCACTTATACCTTCAGGTCTCAGTTTGTCCTTACTGAGCGGCCACATGCAACATTCATGTAGCCAAAGTAAATGGAACAGCAACACCAAGGACTATTAATGAGAGCGGAAAAAGTCCAAATGAGTTTGAGCTCAACTGCATGTTTTAATGCACCCACTGTGCAGAGAGAGCGACTGTCTAGAGAACCTTAGATTTGTGAGCTTTAAGTTGAATACAAGCATTGGCTCGCCCAAATTACAGAAAAATGCACATTTTATCATTTACCACTAGTGTTATTTAGCCATGCAGATAGTTTTGGATTAATCTGCCCAGATTCTGAGATATCTGCTCCCTAGGGACAGCTTAACATACAGCTGAATGAGGTCTTTGGCACTTCCGCATTAGCTTTATTTTTCAGCCTTGAAGGTTGCCGCTTGGTATATAAATGCATGAGTTTGATGTCATTGTTTTGCACAAGTCAGAAAGTAGTTCTGACCAAGCAATCATTCATCACTGGGAGAATTACGCCGCCATTTCTGAATCACCGCTCATGAAGAAATCATAAGACTATCGTACCAATTCAGGCAGGGGACAGCAGAATCACCGAACATCAATTTATATCAAAGAGTGAAACTTCTTGACAGCAAATACACCTGACCAAATAAAAAATAACAACCAACTCACTAATGGTGTAAATCATAAACTGACACAAAGATGACATTAACCAGCATAAATTGCCATATTCTGAAAAGACACATTACAAACACTGACCCCTGCATGTATGAGTATAACACAGCAAACCTAAACCTAACCTAACTGCAAAACTAAAAACCACTCAGTCCAGCACTAGGCATGATGGGAAATATAGGCTAGGTGTTTGGGACCGCAGGGAAAACATTTTTGAAAGGCTAAACACCATCAAGAAGCAGAATGGAACAGAATATTTCATTAAGTAACAACATGCTGTGATGCTCTATTAAAATTCTTTGTAAAAACAGTGTGTTTTGTGGATTATACAAAGTAAAGGATATTTTAAATTGAGTGTGTCCACCATGATGCACATTTAAGACAATTCCTCAATTTATTTCAACAAGGTATTGATGTGGCACCAGAAGTCACCAGAGATATATCAAAGCTTAAGCAGGCGTCTGCTTCTGCAAGGCTGAATAAAGTTAATTAAAATTTGTTTTATTGTAACTTGCACATTCTCCCACGTAGCTGTTGACAGATTAACAAAATACTAGCTGGCTGAGTAACTTAGAAACTTCTTGAAGTGAAACCTGGCTTAACTAAAGCTGACACAATCATGAATGAATATGTTGAGACTTTCAGCCTGACCTTTTTTTCATCCACTCATTTCATGTTGAGTGGGACAATGTAGCCCCTCAGCAACTGTAGGCTCTAAAGGCCTATAGTTCACCACTCCTTTAGTCATGGGGCCAATGAGAGGCATCCTGTGTCCAGACAGTGGAGGCGAAAAACACAGAATGCCTTGTCAGGCAAAGCTTTCAAAAAGTCATCGTGTTCTGGCCACAAGTATTATGGTCAATTCTGCCGCAAGCTAAATGGATCCACACTGTACAACAATAGCAGCTAAGTGTGTGTGAGTCTCTTGGGTGCTGACATGCCAAATATCCAGTGTGTTTACGTACAAAATGTTTTTAATCATGTATAAAAAAAGTTACAACTTTTTTAGCGCATATGGAAAAAAGGTGTATGCCATACTTTTCAGACATTTTTCTGTCTTTAGTCAAGTGGTATTGGCAGGGTGTTTGTCTTTTCTACCAAAAGTGACTCACTGTGGTCTCCCAAAAGCATTCCTCTGTTGCCCTCCACTTCCTGAATGAGTGCTTTTCTTTGGAATCAGTTAAATGCAGCAGCTTTTTGTGTTTATCTTATTCTGTTGAATTTGTTGTTTTTATTTGTTGGAGTTTTTACTTTGGACTTTGCTCTTGTTTTCCTTCTGCTGGTAGTAGTAGTACAATTGATATGAAACCCTGCAGTCTGCATCTGCCTTCACTTAATTCACCAAACATCCTGTTAAATTCACTCCAAGAGGGAGTGCTATTCTCAAGCACAACAAAGGGGGTAGGGTACTTAAGCTTTGAATTATATGATAGCTTAAGTCTTTCCAAGTGCAGAAGAACTAACTAGCATAGTAGATGCATTACTTCATAAACTGAACAAAAATAAAGTGCTGGGGTCTGTAATAACTCATGCTTTCATAAAATCACTGCTTTAGCTCATAAATGCCATTAATGATTTAATCAAATGAGACAGCTCTTGAAGATATAACAATTTTCACATTTTGCATTTCTTCAAATGAAAATGCATTTTTCAGAGCAGGAAGTCCATGTAGGCTGTCGGTGTGTTTGTCTCAGGACACGTGGAGGGCAGTAGTTCAAGTAAGCTGTCATTCAGCTCTTTGAATTTGAACTGGAGTGTCCAAACTCATTATGTTACTAAGTTGCAAAGGTGACCTCAAAGGTCTGGTGATGCATCCTGAGCCTGTACCTCTAGGACATAAAAAATGCCATCCATTCATAGCTAAGATTAAGTTACGACTAAGGGGATGACCTTTGGAAAAAATGTGGCCCCATAAAACCCAGCAGGAAAAGATCAACAAATAAATATAATTTATATGATGTAAATCACCCCATATATATTTCACAGTTGTAAAACCAATGTTCTTAGTTCCAGAAGTGCCCTTAAGTAGAAACTAAATTAACATTTTGAATTAATAGAGTAAGCTTAACATATGCTTATCTGCACTTTATTTGAACTCTGTGGTTGCATAAGCTCCACCTTAAGTTGCCATCCATGGTTTTATAATGTGCATGTGTTTTTGCAGCAGAAGTAAATTAAACACGTTGTGCAACTCTCTGGCTACCACAGGGTGAAAATAAGGTGAAGGGAACAAGTTGAGCAGCCTCTCAGGTGTCAGGACACTATATGCACGTTTTATGAGGGAATCTGGAGTCTCTTTCTCTGCTGCCTGTCTCCTGATTATCTTCTCAAGTTACCAGAGATCCATTGGAACGCTAACTGTAAGTGAAACCGATGACAGCCCGTAATAGTGAGTGACAGCTCAGAAAGATGGGGCACTGAGGTTGGGTGGATTTGCACGGGCAGTAAATTTATCCATGGAAGGCCACAGATAGAAGACACGCAGCACGAGACTGCACCTGTGTTAGCATTTTGGGGGAAAAAAAAGTGTGTGGTGTGAGAGCAGGTCAGTTCTCTGTCTTCTCACCTTGCGCAGCCCTGTTGGCTGCAGCTGGGGAGAGGTGAGCTTGTAATGTTTTTTATTGATGAAGTAGATCACAAACTGCCCTCCACGGGACTGAGCCGAGCTGTGGATGTTTCAGAGGAGAGTGGCAGCCTCAGCTGCTCTCTTTCATAGAGATCATCCCCTGGGCATCTAGTTGCCCTTTGGGATGTCTCTTTTGGGTTTGTGAAAGTGCAGCTGTGATGGAAGCTAAAGTGTTTTTCCTTGTGCACCATGAACTCCCAGGTGCATTTTACACAAAAAAACAAATACATGTGGTGTAGAGGGTTACATTTACAATACAGGCACACTGTATACCAGTGCTATAGTACTTGGTGGGTCTTGGTCTTGAGGCCACGTTTTGAAGGTCTTGGTCTCGTCTCCAACTCAACCTCACTTTTACTCGGTCTTGTCTCATTCTTTGACCAAGACGACTCAGGACTTTATATCAAGACCAATTGCTAGGATATCATCAAACTGCCTGTGCAAAAAGGTGTAGTGAATGAAGACAGTTAAGTTGATTTCAGCTCCTCAGTGTTTGTATTTGTTTGCTCATAGAACACAAGGGAAAATTCCCAAATATTATATTCACCCCTGCAATGCTTTTTAAATATCTTATAATTTATCAAGACATTTCACAGGGTAAACTTATACATACACACATTATATACAGTATGCACACAGACACATGAGGAGAAAACTTCATTTGTTTTGTTTTTAATCAGATCAGTTTAAGGAGTGTCTATGGATGTTAAGCCACGTTTCATCGTAAGTGTGTCATGCGATGTAGGACTTGCACTGGTCTGGTCTTAGCCTCGACTCGGTCTCACCCTGTCTTGATCTTGCTATTGACCCCGACCCACCCTGGGGTCGGGGTTGTTTCAGTGTCAGTGTCTAAAAGTCTTGGACTTGTCTCAGTCTTGATAAACTCTAGTCTTGCTAATGACTTGGTCTCAATTTAAGTGGTCTTGACTACAATATTGCTGTAAGCTGTTATATCTCAAATTGTTGTAAGTCTGAGATATTTGCTGTATATACTGCCAGAGGTAAAGGAAGAAACTGAATGACTGGCTGATGCAGACACCATTAACCATTTAGTAATAGTAATTTTTCCTTTAACCTGATCACTTGTATCTATGCGTCATTCTGTGGACAGCAAAGTAAGAATTTCATTGTACAGGGAAATATGTTTCCATACTGTGCATATGACAATAAACACTTTGAATCTTGAACCTTGAATCATTAAGATCCTTTGGAACTTACCATCTGCAAAGTGTGATTCACTGCCGAATGTCTTTTGTCAGCACTGCGTGGATAGAAATTTCACATGTCAGCTGCTACAAGAGCTGAATTACACCACAACATCTGTTTTATAGTATCTCTGTGGCAAAATGTTCTCAGACTTGCCAACGCGTTGCCATAGTCACCTTCTACACCTAGAGCATAATAATCACCCCAGACAGCCAGACTCATTGCGCTAACCCTCAGCAGGCTGGTAGAATATCAAACTTGAGAAGCTGTAAAGCAGCAGAGGGCAATTGACAGACTGGATCCAGTTCCTCAGTTTGCAAAGTATTTGGGGAGATGCCACAAGAGGTGTCGTGTGGCCTTAGACCCCAACTTAGTTCACTTTCTGGTCACTTATAAGCATCATTGGCTGTTAGTACAGCCTTACCACCTGCTGCCCCTTCTTCCTGAGGTGAGTTACAAACGAAGCCAACATAAATCGAATTGCATTAGAAAAAAAATAGCGCCACCACAGTCCCTCAGCTTGGCCCCAACACTGCTTGGCGGTTCATACCGGTCATGTATTTGGCCAACACTTAAAGCACAATATTTTTCGAGTCACCCAGGTACTGATTCATCAAAACCATATACATGGAAACCTTGAGCCCCCCCCCACCAACAGTCCCCAGCTTGACGCAGACCATTCTTAACTGTAACTCCAACTGACCCAGCTGCCGCGCTGTGTGTGTGATCAACATGCACACAGAGAGTTCCTCTTTTATGAGACTGCAGTGCTGCATCATATGGGTTAGTCTATTTAGGTCTAGGCTGCTGGCATGGACTCTAAGTAGGGGCTTAAGAACCAAATTTAGTTGAAAGAAGAAGCCCTGCTGGAGAAACTGATCACTACAAAAAGGACTGTGGGCAGTCCATATGTCTTTTGGTTTTTATTCAGTTCTGAGACAGTGGGAGTCTAAGGAGGAAACAGGAAAGACACAGGAGAGAATGTTCTGGTTGGATCTGATTTGATGCCAAAAGAGGTTTGGTTCCAGAAACCAAAGCTACTATCTCTTGAGGAAAAAGAGAAAAGAAATTTCTGAGCCCCTCATGTGTATTTTGTAAGTTAGTGGAACTAAAATTTGGACATGCTTGCTGTAGTTCTCTTAAAATGTGGTTTTCAACATGATGATGGGTAGCTGGGAAACCCTATGAATGACTCACAAAAGGAAAGTTGAGCAACTCCCAACTTTTTTTAAGCTTATTTCTGGTTGATATGATAATTGCATATGTCTTATAATCCATAAGTCAGTCATGGTGCTTAAGTTACTAACAGTACATACTTAAGTCTAGCGAAAAAAAAAAACACGTGCAAAATGAATCCCTCTGAGAGAAGCTGGAGTTTTCTTTTGGATTCTGCAGCCAACATGTGCTTTCAATGCAAAAGGTATCTTTGAAACACACTGGTCTCTTTGTTCCAAAAACATATTTTTTTCATGCTCTGGTGTTTATTTGAAATCTAGTAGCTTAATCATGATCCCGTAATTTAAAACAGAAGCCTTATTCCTAACTTGACTGACTTTTCCATTTAGATTAATGATAATAAATGTTACCGTAAGTCAGCAATATCAAAGCCCCAACAATGTTTTATTCTTATTCTATATTTTAAATAACAGAAGAATAACTGCAATTTTTGTAAGTAAAATCATTTGACATAATTTCACACTGTGGTGAATGAATCTGTCAGTGACTGATTACATGTGTAGTCAAGTCAAGCCAATTTTATTTATAAAGCCCATTATCACAAATTATGTACATAATCATGTGTAGGACCTTCATTACATTGCAGATAAATGAGATAATCCTAACACTAGAACACATCATTTTGACAACATAAACCCAAGTGGAACAACTTGTGTGATAAAAACAAGGTAGTGCATTAGGTGGCTGAGCTTGATTTGCATGTTTGACTTATGACTCACTCTATCTAAGCCATGCCAAATTAACCTGATGTACCAGATGGATTGTTACACAAAACCAACTGAGAAGTTATCTTTATGTAAAAGAATGCGTACAGTTCTCAACTTTCCAAAAAAGCTCAATAACAAAGTAAATACATACATACATATATATATGTGTGTGTGTGTGTGTATGTATGTGTATATATATATATATGGCAATAAAATGAAACTGAACAAAAGGCTTGTTGCCCTCCCAGTGGCAACCTTTAAAGCTAATAACTACAGAATATTAGAACAAGATGGATGGAAAAAAAGTTTGAACGTTGACAAAAGAAAGCATTCCCCCGAGGACAAACAATTACTTTCACAGTCAACACTATTGTGTAGCCAGAATATTTAAATGAGGTAGATGCAATAAAATCAACATGTGGACAATGTAATGCTACAGTCCTGAAATAAACAGAACTTTTATGATCATATGGTTATAATGTTTGATGTTCGTGAGCCAAAGAGATTATTATTATTTAGATTTATGGTAATCTTTACATCCTGGTATATTTCTCACTATGCAGAGTGCTTGTACACTGTCTGTGAAACAACTGTAAATAATGTGTCAGTAGCCTCCCCATATAGCTTTTGGATGTTCCCTTTTTCTTGCCTGAATCCATGCCTTTAAAACTGCCCACTCCACCAAGTTACAGAGTGTAACAAGCTGACAATTCTGTCTGATAACTGGCAGTAGTGCTTTTGTGTTTTGTATAAAATGAAGTTGCACTTTTAATCTTTGTGGCCCCTCTCTGTCTCAATTTTTTCACAAAATATGTAGAAAAGAATATGCACTTTCCTACACACATTGCTTTACAAAGAGCAACTGAAAAGATGCAACTTTCTGGGTTGGCAACTTGCTTATTGCCAACCTAGATACAAAAAAACAATTATTTGAAAGATATGCACACCAGACTTGAAAAACAAGAAAGTAACACGTATAGCCAAAGCACAATCTCTAAAGACTAATGCATACAGGACAGCAGCAGCATCAAAAAAAGAACATTGTGTTAACAAATCACAGATATCCCATAATTCTGGGGGGGTAAAAACAGTTTTAGGTACTGCAGCACCCCAAGCACCTCTACTTACAGCTGTGATGACTGTCTAATATTTTGCCCCTCAACAACATCGGGAGAGTAAAAGATGTTTTTCTAAGTACTGTTTTGTGTTCACACCCTTATATAAAACCATTACTAATAGGTTGATCACACAAATGTTTTATCAGAAATGAATGAGTCCATAAGCATGAAAATTTTACATCAATCTGGTGACTTAAAAAAAAGATATGTTGTTCGAAGACAATTGTACCATCTCTCTACTAACTAACTCATTATATTATCTTCGACATTTTAAAACCACAACATGTCAGGGACAGGCTGTCCTTGCTATTAAACTTCTAACAACTGCACAGTTTTACAGCTGTGCACCAGTTTTACGACTTTTTGGTTCCCTTTATTTGTCCACTAATAACCTCAGGCACTCACTCATAATCAGAGTTGCCATTAAGCCCCCTGAGAAAGCAGTCCCATTTTTGGTTCCCACCTTTCTCTCCTGGGTCTGGGTCTGATGGGTAATGGTGGTATTGAAGCCCCACAGAAACGTCTAGAATGTGATAACAGGCTCTGGATGGGGGTCATGGAACCCTCTGGAGGCAACGGCAGCTGTCCTGCTTACACGTCCATCTTATCAGACCCAGTTAGGTCAGCTGTGTTGACAACAAAGAGGACAAGAGAGATGGTGTGTAGGAGAGGTGTCAGATAACCTGACGTTTGTAGTGTTGGCAAAGGACAGTGCAGATGGTGGTGGCATAGATCATTTATGGAGTGGGAAAGCTGGATCTGAATAGAGGTACCAAAACGAACTGGAGATTAAATCGTGAAATATATATGATCATAAACACTGGGTGTATTTGACAGCGATACAAGTGTTGAAGTATTCGCAACTGTTGAAACAACCTCATATTCCATGAACTGATTTTCCTGTGTATCATTATTAAATTCAACAGGTTGCCAAGTCAAGAACTACTGTATCTACAAACACTAGTGAAATTAACTGTATGATAACATGTACTGAGTATTGTATTAAATGCTGCAGCAGTATACCAGTTTCAGGGAATTCTAAAAATTAGCAGTTAGCATACCATGTACATTTGCTTATTTACAGTATTTTTTATTTTTTTTTTTTTAAAAAAAAGGTGCAACCAGTGAATTTTAAGCTTTATTTTATTTATTTCTAAAAGAGGGAGACTTTTTACACATTCACTTAAAAATGGTATACAAGTTTTCATTCTTTAAAGATCACTTTAATTGATAATAATAATAATAATAATAATAATAATAATAATAATAATTATGATATCTGTGTCATGCCTTATCATGACATCATGATATTTGTCTGAGACAAAATCTTATATGATTGTGACCCTAACTATACCTAAAAATACAATTTTGAGGTACCTGTACTTTATTCAAATATTCAATTTTATGCTCCTTTGTACTTCCACTCTACCATATTTAAGGTGCAAACAATAAATATTGCCTTTTAATATGCCTTTTAATCCACTATATTAATGTTGCAGCTATTGTGTAGTTAAATTTCATTTCATATTAAGATTTTACATCACAAAACATTTGTATATGAATATATTGATACAGACCAAACTATCTGGCAGCAACAGTATATAAAGGAGAGTAATCATATCAATAGCTCCACCTCGACCAGCTGCAACCGTAAAATTGGATTTTGATCAATCAGTCAATCAATCAATCATTTATTTGTCACATGATACCACAAAAAACAGTTATGCTTATAATACTTATGTGCTTTTTCTTTTGAATAAAGGACTTTTACTTGTAACAAAACTTTTTTTTTTTTTTACATTGTTTACTTTAGCAAATGATCTGAATACTATTCTCACTGCTTTGAAACATCTGAGCTGGTGATTGCCAGAAAATATTATTTCCTCAGATCATTAAATTCAAAACAGGCGTTTTTATTTTTCTTCTGAAGTTGATCTCTTGGATCTCAGTGGTCTGCACAATGGCTGTAAAAAACAGCAAGCAATTAAATATTAGTGCCAGGGTTGTAGATCATACAAAGTGAATCAACACAGAACTTGGAACCAATCAGGGATTTGACACAGACTCATTCTGTTGAGTCATACTGAATCCAGCCATGTGCTTTCACAAGCAGTGATGTTTAACATTATGGAGTGAAAGGATCTGAATATGGCTATTGTGAAAGACAAAAAGAGTTTTTGAACAATTGCAACTTTATTTTGAAACTATTAATTGCTAAAATTGCCACCACGGTGCCCTAAACACAAATTACACAGGATTCAGCCAGCAACAGCATTATTAAAAGGAGTTTGGCTCTTTACAAGAGGTAACAACAAACAGATGGGACTGTATTATGCAAAAGGATTGGCGAGGAACGGCCTAACAACCAGCTGTTTGTTTCTGCCAATATGTCTTTGTTCAACTAAAAATACTGCTGAGATTCAAAAGATCTACAAAAACACATACAATAGTATAACTGAAGAGTTACTTTTGAAAATATACTTTAAAAAAAAGCCCTGTGAAATACAATAATTAATATGCAAAATATTTTCTCCATTATTGTTCAATGGGATATGAATATTGGAAGGGTTATAAAGTATTAATAAAACTAACTCCATGACAGCTAAACATCCTGAGAACCAAGTCACCTCTCATTTGCAGTCTTTATAAAAGAGGCAGTAACTTGTAGCTCAAAATCCTCCGCAGTCCATCACCCCTGGGGGGGTTTAAGGTGCAGCAATTAGAAGTAATGTTGAAGCTTGGTGTGTCCAGGCATGACAGCAAGTAGATGGACAGCACCAACAGGTGGGAAGGATATAAAGTAGAGGGAGTATGAACCCTTTTATCCCGGCACAGAGGGAGAAAGTAGTGTCAGAGGGATTTCCCAAAATAACCTGCCTGGTGTCTGGACAGAGGCGATATGATGCAGAGCCGGCAGGCAAGAGAGATGGATGGGGAAGGGGCCAAAGGGCAAACTGTAGGTGCCAAAGCAGAGACAATCCCAGGACTGACTTTTAGCAAAGACAGTGTGAAGATTACAAACTGGCAGGCAATAGGTTTCGTAGTTTTGGAAAAATGTTGTATTCAGCTTAAGGCAATGTTATTGCATTGAAGAAATAAGTGGACTGGGAAAAGGTTGTGACATTTTATAATAGAGGAAATACCCTAATCCAATTTAAAAATGGCTGACATAATAATCACTAAAACTGGACCAACTGTAGAACACAAGACAGTACGTTGTGGGAGTAATTATAGGAGTCAAGGGATTATTAGTCAGAGAATTCTGAAAAACTTCCTCACAAAGACACTGCATTAAAAAAAAAAAGAATCTGTGAGCATTACATTATTAAAAACATCTGTTTTCTCTGCTTGCTTCTGATAAATTAAGCAGCAGTCATGCTAGCAGTTAGATGAGGCTGTACTGGGACACAGGGGATTCTAGCAAAATGCTAATGTGACCATGTTTTTCTATGCTTATAATGATAATGCTAAGATGCTGATTTTTGAGCAAGTATAATGTTTACTGTGTTTTTCCATCTTATTTGAGCTTGTTAGCATGCTAGCATTTGCTTATTAGCAGGAAATATGATGTCAGGCTGAGGATGATGGAAATGTCACTATTTTTGCAGGTATTTGCTTGTAGGGCTGTACACCGACTGTCAGTCGTATTGGATTTGGCTGTTTAATATGCATATTTGTTTCATATAGAGTTTGAACGCGGTTCAGCGAAATGCTCAGGGTGATAGCGACGTTCATATATGGTAGCCTAAGCAAGCCAAGTGAGCTCTCTGTGCTAATGTCTGCTAGCTGCCTCAACAACACATTGTATATGTGCAACAACATTTGTTGCTGACCCGAGATATCAGACAAAAACCTGAAACTGTATCGTGTTAAGTTGCTATGAGCTGTAAATTCTCTATTTGTAAGCAGAAGGCAGGAGATAACATGTCGAAGCATAACCGGGCAAAGCTTCATTTCCTCTGGACAGCTGCCCCCATCTCACTTAGTTTCACCCTGAGTCTGGGTCTGCAACTTCCTGTACCTGAGAGCACCATGAAAGTGAGGAGTGCTCACTCTCCAGTTAAATTTGGGGAGCAAAACATTCGCTGGAAAAAACATTCGCTGGATGTTACGAATTAACAAAAATACAAACACGCTACTTCCTGTCTAATCTCCCTTGCATCTTCTAACCACATTGATACTTGTGAACTCCACTTTGCCTGCATTATGACTTGAGCAATCTACTGTGTCAGTGCCCCAGTATAGATATTTTGAATTATTCAAATGAGCATTTCAGAGACACATTACAGGATCTATCAGCGGTATGTGCACACCTAGCTATTTATGGGTGAATGTATTTACATTGCAAATAAACACTGGTGTACTTTGGCATGACATATGAAGCCTGGGCAGACAGGGAGATGTCTGATGAAAAGATATATTTCCTCGACGTGTGTAGCTTAACAGTTTGCAGCATTTGAATAAAAGGTTTGAGCTACTGGATTGGTTTGCCAATTTACAGGAACTAACAAAAGAATAAACAATGTGTTTCATATACTGTATCCTCATTCACTTCTCCAACCAAAACATAGAGGAAGTGTGAAGGGGAAAAAAAGAATACATTTGTCATTAGAAAAGTGCTCTCTGGACACTTTAGATAAATGCACCACCCCAATACAGACCAGCAGTTGTACAGATAATTGTAATATAACATACAACACATAAATCTCAAATTAAGCTCCTGTAAATCCATCACAGACGTCCTTCTTATTGCAGCTTTTAAGAATATTATCACCCTGTAAATGCTGTCTGGTCTCCATTAAGATTTATGGCAATTATTAAGAGATCAAAGGTCCTAATCCAAGAGGATGTCTTAAGTCAAGAAATCCTAAAGTATGTTGTTTTTGCAGACAGTAAGTTGGCTATGTCGAGGTAGAAATGATAGATGGTGGCAATACTCCTTAAATGATATCCATGTTAGGTTAAATGTATGCATATAAAAACACATCATACTTTTATTTCTGTTATCAGGATGACTAGCAACTGTTTTGTTCCCACAAGGAGTGAGAAAGAAGGGTGACTCTGTGGTAGACACTTTTGTTGGCTACTATGTAATGCAGACACAGTTTTTGTTTTTGTTTTTTTTTACATAGCACATTCCAGGGAAGAAAATAAAGTGTACATAGCAGCCGCATGAACTCAATCCCATCAGCTCTTATAAATGTAAAACATATTAATATTGAAAACAAGCCAAGAAAACTAAAAGGTAAGACATCCTAGAATAAGGCCCTGTGGGACTCCAATTTCACAACAATAAACAGACTCACAAAACACTGCTAACATGTTAGTAAAATGAGTGAAATATAATTAAAGAGAAACTTTACAGAATAACACTGATTATTTTTTTTATAGCCTACAGGGTAAATTATCCTCACACATAGTCCCCAAACAGTCATCCAAAATTCCTTGCTCTATAGAGCAGGCTTTGATGAGAAAATGAAAGAGCAGCAAAACCTCAGTAACCTTGTCAGCATTTCAAACCAATACAACTCTGTCTGTAAATCTGAACACTTTCATGCCAATTTTCCCAAAAATTTAATCTTGGCAGGATGCGAAAGCTTCTGATACAGATCACCAGCCACTAAAATCCTCCGCTGAAATCCATACCAGTGAAATTTTGTTGGTGGGATAGAAGCTTTGGTGCCACCAGTATGAAATAATTTAAGAAACTCCTAATATTAAAAATGATAAGCATAAAGGTTTGAGAACTGATGCCAACGAATCATATGAATCAGTATGTTAGATGTTTGAGTCATAAAACCCTCAGTGGCCAACAAAGGAAACTCTACCAAAAGCAGTTTATCCAGCAGATAAGGGATCTAATCCTCAGATCAGCCTATAGAAGAGAGAAATGTAGATACAGCTGCAAACAGCAATTTCAAATTTAAACCACTCCTGGTATTCACATCCAAGTAGATGAAAAAAAGAACTCATTGAATTACAAACACTTCTATTAAACACGACACAGATGATCTGTAACTCATGAGTACTCCCAGCATTGAATGGATCTAGTGTTTCCACTGGATTAGTCATGAATACAACTGCAATTTATTAGACGTTTGGTTTTCATTGCCAGTCAGTTTTGATGAAACTGGTAGGCATATTCAAAATAGGATTGCTCTAAAATGAACAGATTTCATAACAAACAATTAAATGCCAATATCTGCTAATACTAAATTTAATGTATTCATTTTATTTTTTAGTTTTAAACCAGCTTTGAAGGTGTTGAACTGGACTGCGTCATATTGAGTTGTTTTGTAATATATTGTGCCTCCCTCATGCTGCTGCTATGGGCAACCATGCTGAGAGCAAAGCGGCGCAGCAACACGAATCCTGCCAGTGCAAACCCCAGCTCCAGCAGACCAAACAGCCCCTACTCCTTGCCAGGTCAGATAACAGTTTAAGACCTGGCTCTGTGGCTGGCCAACAGGTTGCTTTGAAACCTTGCGCTGGGAGATGTGCGCTGCCCGAATTCAAGCCACTACAGCCGCTGACCCAAAGTCAGTCTCCCAAGATGTTGCCTGCTCTCCTTTGGGGTTGCTAATGGTAGGTTACTAATTATTTTCTTATTTTGGTCTGACAAACAGAGGGGAAGCAGGGCAAAAAGGAGATGTGCGAATGCACAGTGTGTAATTCTAGAATAAAATAAGATTAAATGAATCAATATTGGAAACGCTGGGTTACTGTATGAAGCATGTACATATACCCGTGGTCGTGGTGGGAGGGTCTTGGGACAACCGCTGCCGAAAGAGGGTGTATTTTCAAATTCCGTCTTTTGAGTTCTGCTTACTCCAGCTTTAACTATGACCCAATGAAACACAGGTATATAATACTGTTTCCACATTTGCACCAATGTCATGATTATGAGCTTTGTAAAGGCAAACGTAATGACAGGGCTGCTGTATTGGATTGCATTTAATGGTACGAGGTACCTAATCCATGGCCAGATGAGTATACATATTACTCATAAAAACTGGACTTTAGTGCAGTAAATGTGCTGTCCACTTATAGGTGACCAGCCAAGGTGAGTAAGGAAAAGATATTCTATTAATAACAAACACCTTGGAGTACAATATTTCAACAATAACAGTAGAATAAATGTCACTTCATTTGTTCAGCTCCACACTCTGTATAAATGGACATAACTTTACTCGGATGTTTAGATATTTTTTACTGTCATATGACTCCAATCAAATGCACAAACGTTTTTGATAGTATGTCTAAAAACAAATCAGTGTTTCATATCATATAAAGTGGATTGCTGTAATTTATTTATGTATTTATTTTGATAAACAGAGATGTTATATGTAAAATTTATTGTTTTCACCCAGGATTTTTTCAAAAAATATCCATCCATTGGAATGGACAACAGATACTGTTTAAATGTGAAAAAAACTGTTATATATTCTGACTCATGAAGACAAAGGCTACAGCCCAAAATATAAGAAATGTGTTTAAAAGCATCACTTTACTCACTGATATGAGCTCACGAAAAATGAATGGCTTATGTTTTATGTTGAAAAACCATCTGTCAGGACTACTTACTGTCATTTTAACTACAGTACTAGGGGATTTCTACATTCATTGGAAAGGACAGAAAAAAACACATAATAAGTATACTTATTTTAAAGAATATTTACTAATGATTTATGAGTGCTTTTAGATTAGAAATCCATCATTGCAATATTTTGTGTGTTAGGAACATAATTGGATTCTGAACGGGTTAACACCAGCCTTACACTGACACAGTGGCAATGCCCATGAGCTGTTCCCTTTATGAACACGGTTACTACAGTGACTTTTCATCAGGGATAATAAGGCTCCTATGACAGAATGATGTCACTGAAAGGCAGCGGAGCCTATAGTGTCTCTCAAACGGTTTACTGAACTCCGCTCCCGTTCACTGCGATGCACCCACACTTCTGGCAGACGGCGGTGAAGGCGGAAGGAAATCTGAACCTCTGAGCTGCACGCAACAGTCACACCCCCTTTCTCTGAACACCGCAGACTCCAGCCGACACACACGCATATGCACACACACATTTGACATAAACTGGGCACTACAGTGCAGGCACACAGAAGACAAGGAAGAAATTGTCTTAAACTTTGCATTATTGAACCGCGCTGCCTGGATGTGACGCGACGACACTGAACCACAACGCCGACCGGTGAGTAGTTTATTATTTGCAGTTATTTGGCAAACATTTGGTCAAGAGCAGAAATGAATGTATAGATAATAATGTAGTCAAAATGACAGCAGCATTGAAAACGAGGCGTACAGTCGTTGTACAGCATAAGGATCACTCATGCCAAAAAAAGTCTGTTTGACACATTTGTCGCAAAATCCTGCTTCTAAATGCCATTTCTGGGCACAAATATCGACTGGAAGAGTGTCAACATTTGTTCAGTAAGCTGTTTTACTCTCAGAGGGGGGCACAGTTGTCAAGCTCTCCTGTTAATTGATGTAAAGTTCGCCTTCTTGATAGATTTTTTATTTTCCGTCACACTTAATTGATGCGTCATTGTGCGTTATGATGCACATGACGAAACTCCAAGAGGATGCACTGCCTCTCCCATCCAGGACATGACCCCAACGGCTTTGATATGCTCTCATTGAAGTAAGTGATGTCATCTGAGTGTGTAAAGTGAAAATATCTGTGAAGTAAGGGTGAAATAATTTGCAAGTAGCTCAGCAGTCTTAGTCAACAGTTATATCTTGAACATTAATAGTGATTTTAAAAGTGCAGCTTTGGACCACCAGAGGACTCAAAGGCCAGCTCAGTTGTTTAACTTTACCAGTTGTTTTTAGTGGTTCGCCCCAATGACTGAATGACTGTTGTGATTGCAGGTTTCACCCAGCCGTCCCTCCGCCTACTGTAAACAGCTACAATTTAAACCAAGCCCAACAAGTCATACTGTATATAGCATCGGGAATTGTCTCTTTGACTCAAGATTCCTGTAAATGCTTATCTAAAATTGGTTTTGTGGTCCAACGTGGAACTATTTCTGGCATCCAGTGATGCGAAAAAAAAAGGTTAAAAACATTGTCATGCAATTTCCTGTTGAGCTGCCGGATCCTGGTTGTGGTTGATCAGCTTAAACAAACACTAGCTGCACAAAAGTACACACAGCGAAAAGGTGTGCCCATATTTAGGAATGCTGGCACATACTGAAGTAGCATTACAGGAGTTTTGTCTTCACTTTTGTTTGCCATCGTCTTTGTTGATGATATGCTAACCATCTTAATCAACTTGCTTTGTGTGTGTGGCTTGGAGGTGCTGCCAACACTGACTTTCCTTTAGAAAAGACATGACTGTATTCTGGTTGTACAACATTCCACCCATAAGCACTACCCGTGTCTAAAGCTGGAAAGTTTAAGGGTGCAGGAAGACACAAACAATAACGATACACATTTTGGACATATACCACTTTATGTCATCATCGACTGTCGCTGCTCCCAGCTGACTGAAATAGAGTGGACCTTTAGCTGATGAGTTCCCTCTTGTATGCAGCAGAGTTCCACAAACGCGGTGATGACAGACAGCTGAGAAGCATGTCAGTGTGAAGATGCCTCAGTGACACTTCTGTCTGCCATTTTCCAGGCAAATGTGGCCTCATTACACATCATAAAACTCTACAGTTTTATTACCTGTTGACTACTGTTGTTAGAACTTTTCACATAAATTAAAAGGCTGTCTGAGTCACTGTCTTCGTTTAAGTCTCTCCCACAAACATTCTTCTATCAAAAAGCATAATCTGGTTTTATCTGAGCTGCCTTTTCACTTTCTTATTTTCATTTTAATTCTCAACTGTTGTCTTGATTTTAGTTTTGGCATTCTTGTATTCTATTTATCAACATTTTATTTATTACAATAATAAAACACAATAATTCATTTTTTTAATATAATATTAATAAACAATATTGCAAATACAAATTAAAACTTTGGTAGCCCACTAGAACGGAAATTAAGTATTTCTTCAGCTCAGCAGAAACATTTTGCTGCAATAAAAATGACTGAAATGATAAACTTCATATTTAAAACTTTGAATATTGACATATTTTTTTCTGTGGGGACATACCTTACAGTTTGAAAAAAACTCATAAATCGCAATATATGTTATCGCAATACTTAGCATATCGCAAAATGTTAAAAATCGCAATACACTGTAATAATATTCAGGGTTGAAAATTAGCACCAGCAAATGCTGCTGAAATATGAAAGAGGTTGCTAAATTTGCTTTACTCACCAGCCACAAAAACAATGGTAATATATTGAGAGGCACAGTGGCGGGTGGACAAAAAAATAATTTCCAACCCTGAATATTGTATTTTGACTTAAGAATCGTAGTGATATTGTGTCGTGGGGCCTTTGTTGATTCACACTCCTAAGAAACATGGCAGTGCAATATAGTGGACTCTGTGGACAAGGACCCGCTCCCTATGTAGATATAAAGATATCACTCTAAGGTAACAAAACCATGACAATCCTTATTTCCAGCTGATTATACTTTAAATAAAACACGCAGATTATATTTCATTTCTGACATATATGCCCCACAATCCTATACACTGGACCTTCACAATGATTAAACCCAGCACAAATCCCTCTATGGGCCTGCTTGGGATAATGTGATACTGAACTATCTTACTCATCAGAAAGTTATCTGCAACTGGGATCATGTTATCATGAAACTTGTGTCCAATGCCAGGCTAAATGTTGTTCTCATCTGTCACTGTAGGCGATTAGCAAAGAATAATGTTGCAGGAAACCTGTGCATGAGGTCATCTATTTGTCTCTCAAGCAGTTACAGTGGCTCCCCGAAGACAAACAAAAGTCAGCTAATACTCATTCAAACATAACTGAATGAATACGCCTCTCAGAAGTTTTCTTCTTTTTTTTTCATTTAATAACAAAGGAGGAAGCTGAGAGGTTTATCTTGTGTTGGGCACCTCTGCCAGTGGCTTTGCTATCTTTTAACTGCCTCAGCATGTGAAGTGTCTTGAGGGAACACTATGATCGACTGCAGCATTTCAATAACCAAAGATTGTGCCAATGACAGTTGCTGTGGCTTTTCTGAAATAGCGAACAGGGTGTCTCAGGGGCACATATAGATAGCAAATGTGATTCCAGCTGCCCCTATGGCATTCAAGTCTTAATGATAGGGCCGTTGATTGAGTGGAGTGTTTCACCTCATACGCTTTGAGCTATGTATCGTGTTGCTGGACCATTGTTGATCAGAGCTACTTTTGCCGTTACATGAAATAAACAGCTGATGAGGATTACACAGCTGTCGCTCCCTACCAAGGGGGGGTACTTAATCATGTGCGTGTGTGTGCAAGTTCTTGAACTTCTTTCCATGTGAGGACCATTGTCAGTTTCATTCTGTTTTAGTATTTAAAACGTATCTTTTCAGCACAGCAACCTGCTTTTCTGGTTCCACATCTTGTTCCTTTAAATAATGTGTGGTTCCTGGTTAAATAATGTGACTATAATGTGAGACTGTCCATTATCAAACAAATCAAAGAATTTCAAGATGACTTTTTTTGTGAGGGAGGTTTTTCTGTGGTTGATTTTATGATGATTCCATTCATCTCAAAATCTTACACCTGCTGATACAATCATTAGATAATCAATAACAAGGAGACACAGTGATAAAACTAACCTAAAAAGACTGAGGCTCAACGTTAAACCAAGAAAGATGTTTTTTTTTTTTTATTTTAGTGCTGCCAGTTGTGACTGCATTATCAAGTGCCGGATTTGAAACAAGTTGACAGGTGTAATAGTATTAATAGTCATTTCAGTGGTTAAAAAGCACATGCAAGAGAGTGGCTGTTTGGAAGTGGTAAGTTCAGAGTTAGGATGTGGTAATAAGGTGAGAAACCATATCTCAAAGACTGTCATGTCATTGGTAAATTATCTTCCTCCACACAAAGGTGACAGAGCAGACATTAGGCAGTGGTTCTTTAAATGTGTGTGTGTGTGTGTGTGTGGGTGTCTGTGTGTGTGTGCGTGTGTGTGTGTGTGTGGGGGGGGGGGGGGGGGGGGGGGGAGATATGGTGTGAGATTCAGTTGAATGAATATGATTTATGTATGAAAAATACACAACCAAGAGTTTGCTGATGCTATCATGCTGTATCCCATCAAAATCAGCATGGATCCTTTTGATAGTTGCTTCCTCAATTATTGTTAATGATTGATACAAAAAAATGTGGGGTGGGTGAACATGTACTATCTGGGCATGACAGAAAAGGTTTGAGGAATCGTTGCAAGTCCTCACAAGTATGGTAAGACGTGTGTGTGTGTGTGTGTGTGTGTGTGTGTGTCAGTAACTGTGTTTGTCTGTGCAAATCTAGTAGTGAGTGATTAAAGACTGAGCTTAGGCCAGCCTTTTAGAGAAGCTGAAATCTCAGTGATTAGGCTGCCGACTACACAGTGTGGAGCCGGACAGCTGCAGCTGGTTATCAATTGAACGTTCAGAGAATAGCTATCAAAACAGATCCCACTGTTCAATTTAACCAGCCAGGTTTTGTAGTCAAAACAAAAGGCAAAGACAGCGTTTTGTGGGCACTTTCCTACGTGGTTACTGTACATACAGTCCTCTAATGTAATACTACTTTGACTAGGGAACCTTAACTTTGTATAGCTGCTTTGTACACAGTTTCTGCTGAAACTCTGAGGTTTTAAGGATACTATTTTCAGCCATTTAAAGATATGTAAAACAGATTTATTGGTTTTAATCATGTCATTACAGCTTTTACAACAAATGTAGAAAACCCATTACAATTAAAGTTTTCCACCTTCAGGGCCAACATCCTGGAGCAAAATTAAGACATTTGTTGGAATTTATTTAAGTTACTGTTTAGCTGTGCTGGAAAGAGGCACATGCCATTCTTGAAATGTGCAGAGTAAGCTAAATTGACAGTCTGTTGAGGCTGGACCTTCAGGAAATTATTCCCTCAAAGCCAAAACCAACAAGCTGCCAGGAGTGAGGAGAGTGGGAAGTTCATGGAGCATGAGGAGGAGGGAGGCGGTGGGAAGATGGATCCATTTCAAACCAATCCAAAATAGTAGCTAGGATGCACACTGGGACCACCATGTGATAGCGTGCACTGGTTTTTAAATCCCTCTCATGTGTAGTCGGCAATTTCCTCCTTGCAAAGTCTCTGAAGATGACTCTCATAATGAAAGATCAATTATTTGATCCCTGGCATTTACTGTGCTCTGAGGATCATATGTCATAGATAATGCCTCGTGGACTTTGGAGAGAACTAGATGCTCCTACTACACAGAGGAGTCAAGAAGAAACTATGAAGTGAAAAGGATACTGATATCTGAGTTGACTGAGCATTCAGTCCAAAGTGAGCATCTTTCTGGTGACAGATCGTTAACCACATGCAAATGTGACATGGTGAAGTAACTACAGAGGAAATGTACTATTTTCCTTACCTTAAGCATTGAACTTTGGAATAGTCAGTTGTTAGTTTAACAGTATTTCATAAATGTCAAGGCATATTAAAACAAAAAACAAAGAAAAGATAAGGCCAGTCTCATGTTTTCTGTAAAGACTAAATTTGTGATGTGTCAATACACTTAGCAGCATTTGCTGAGCAGAGGGCCGTTCTATCCGAGAAGCATGA
The DNA here is from genome assembly GCF_008729295.1 of Plectropomus leopardus. Classification (NCBI taxonomy): domain Eukaryota; kingdom Metazoa; phylum Chordata; class Actinopteri; order Perciformes; family Serranidae; genus Plectropomus; species Plectropomus leopardus. The sequence goes on from NC_056469.1 coordinate 21,080,611, forward strand.
TGTGGTCCTTCATTGCTTCTTCAAAATGATCAGCTCAGTCATTTGTGCATACAACATTCTGTAATCTTAACATCATTGGTGGAGTGCTCAGATTTTAGCAGAAACATATTCTATGAGTCAAACTGGACACCTCTGTGCTTCTATTTAGGCTATTATTTTGAGTGTGTGACTGCGCTTCCACTGAGAAGTATGGCAAAATGCAGTGCAGTAGGAGCACTCCCATGGTGCACTTATAACAGTCAAAAGTAAACTTAATAGACTTCTCATCCAGTGGGTGTTTATGAATGTTACATTGATGTTTCCGCCATTGTTGTTTTTTTAGATATTATATTTGTGGAGAGATGCCTGACATGCTGCAAATATTTGAAAGCATGTTGATCATACAAAAAAGAAATACAGAAGACACCAAGTGAGCAAATAGATCAAGCATATATTTTGGACAGTGACAATTATTCATCAAAGTGAGCGATAATGCCTGTCCCGGTTGAAATTCCCCAAGCAGAGGAAGAAAAGCGACTGTCATTTCAAAGCTGTGTGTTTGATTTGTGGAAACATTTATGGAAACATTTTACCACACTATGCAAGTAAGTGCACTGCATAGGCACACAGTGTACTTCATGTAAGTGTATAAATGAGGGTATCTGACTTGAGACACAGCAATAGTGTATACTTAAGATAGTATGTTGACGGGGGTGAGGCTTGGAGAAGACTTGCTGGCTTTCCCTTTTTCACCTTTTTTTGAAAACTGTCTTTTCTTGTGAAGCAGTGACAAGAGAACAAATATTTTTGCAACCAGTTTTTATTGATTCTTGGCAATATACTGTATTTCTACTGATGATATATCTCACTGATAAGCATATCCTGTATTTGTATTTCATAGTGGGCTCACCAGTCAGATGACTGACGTAAGACTGCCCTCTATGCAAATGATCAGTGACTAAATAAAACTGGTTCTGTTTGGTTGCCCTACTCTATTGCCTTCTTCCTTTTTCACAGCTGTTCTGTTTCTTCAGTCAGCTTTTGTGTTAAGGCTTCTTTTGAAGTGACTCTCGCATGACGCATCTCTGTTGGATATTGTATTTCATGGATTTTTGACTCTAGACTTTCTTAAACTGTATTTTTATTCAGTAATTGTTCATTCTATTGTTCACCGATATGATTAATATCCATTCTATGCATCCAGTGTCTTGAAAAGGTGGTTGAATAACTAATTATTTTTTTAATGTGTATTGTTTGCTGTATTAGCTTTCCAAAATCCTAAGCTGGCTGCATGACGCTTTTTTTTTGACAGTTTGAGGTGGGCTGGCTGCAGTGATGTCCAGATCCACAAAATCAGCTTCAAGGTCTCGGAGCCGCTCAAGGTCTCGGTCAAGATCCCGCTCAACATCTCGCTCCAGAAGTCGCTCCAGATCTCGGTCAAGGAAGCGTCACTACCGGTAGAGTTCTACTTTATAAATAATCCTACTTTCTAAACAATCTATTGGCTGTATTATGTCACTGTGGTCTACAGATCAATTGCATTTTGCTAGATTGTTGAAGATGTCTACATGTGTTGCCAGGCCAGACTTATCGAAACAAGATTTAATAGCTGATTACTGAAGGTATTACACAATAGATATAAATGAAGAATGTCTAAGTTGCTTTAACCCTGTATGAAAGACTGTGACCCAAGAGAAGTGGTTGTCATGATGAAGGGAAAACAAGCAGCAGGTGCAGCAGGCAAAGTGCTGTCTCGATTTACACATCAGCATTGATCATCCTCTGATCAATGCTGATGCTAATCTCCTTTTCCACTCAAACGCTATTTAGTAACTCTTTTCTTAAAGGGATACTCATACAATGTGCCAAGATTTGATGTATAGAAAATATATATTCAAGTAGTTGTGACAGTGGGAATGTCAGGAAGTAGCTCTGTGTTCTGTTATAATAAGCATTTTAGCTACATATTTGTTGATTTTCATCAGAAAGACCTTGTCTTGTCTTGGACTTTATGACTTTGGTTCTCATGAATGCACAAAGCTGGTGCAGTATTAATGGATTTGGGTCAGACTCAAGCTCTGGAGACAGCTTGTGTATCAAGAGGAAATTGTTGTTTGAGAAAGGGCTCAGCTGCTGGTTTGTGAATTTACTTAAGTTAGGGTCAATGTTATTGCAGTTTGCTTTACGTACAAAAATTTCCATGTTAGTCCACCTCAGCAGTATATGAAAATATTTTATCAAGCGTTCAATATAGACAGCAGCGAGTTTTGCTGGTTGATTTGCTTACATTAAAAAATGGCCTGGTTGTGGGGTTATCTGCTGGCTATGATGTGAAGAAAAAGCAAGGCGTCACTCCAATGCCTTTGCTGTTTCTGGCAGGACGACTGTGGCATGGCAATAAAAATGGCAGGGCGGCTCATTTCCTGGCAGTGTTGCAGCACGAATTAAAATTGGCATAAAAAAGGGACGTGGAAGGAATCTAATGGTGTGCTCTTTCTGAGTCCACCTTGCAATAAGTGCAAATAAGCTTGTGGTCACACTAGAACGATGCACGCCTGAATGCACACATTTGCATATGTTGTTAATAAACTCAGATTCAAATAAAAACACTCAAAAAAGCAACAGACTATGTATTTTCCTATATCAAGACAGATTCAACATGTTGACAAGTCTGATGACTAAGAATGGACAAACTGCTCCATCTTGGAGCTTTTTTCTTCACCTTAGTGGTTAAATGGACATATAGACTATGTCACAGCAAAAACACTCACTCTGGACTTTCCTCAGTGACTCATTGCATTTTTAATAAGAGAAATGATTGTGTATCTTGCTGAAATATTTCGTTAAGACCAGATTGAGTGATATCAGCAGTATTTTCTCAAAACAGTCAGAAAAAGTATCAAAAAGTATCAAAGTATCTTAACTGGTTAAACAGCCAGAGTAGCTGGCAAACATAGAGTCAAAGGATTGAAGTAGAAGTTTTTTTTCCCTCATAATGATCCATGTGACTCCCTGCTCCACCAGAGTTGGCCAGAGGAGATGTAGTATCTGTAGCTCGCGCTGTGAGTGTGCAGTGCTGCTCAGTGCGCTGCTTTCTTTTCCCACTCTGTATTCCAATGCAAAAACACACTAGGTGAGTCTTGAGCTTTTTCAGCCTTTCTATATGGCTTTAGCATGTCATTGCATGTAGTGTGGAACTGCTTTGCTCTGTCAATTAAGATCATTGTTCTGCAATGTATTGTAGGTTTCTATTTGAGGGATATACTTCCATATTTCATTGTGTCTTTATATAATAAGATTTTAACAGGAAAACCGGCGGAGCAGCTACTTTTTAATTACAGGCAGTTTTAGTAAAGCTGCTGTTGAGAAAATAGTAACAGAACATTACAGACACAATGTAGAACTGTGTGATGTCTGACAGTCGATTTGCTACATTCAGAAAGTTGTCCATGGAAACTTGTGGATGTTGTGTTGACATGTGGTCAGGATTAAAAGGAGCATGTTGGGCTGATTAGAACAGTGTTCTGAAGAAGAGAACATATTGTGTCGTGGTTATGATCTTAGGACTGTGTTAAGTTTGAGATGACGATGCAGGGCTTTTTATGAGAAGTGCAGCAGAGCCCCCATGTGGCTTTGTTCAACCCTGCAGCCTGGCCCAACAGTATCTCACTGTGGGAATCTCCTTTTCTCAAAGCAGTGCTCCTCGTGTGGCCTCTTTTACACTTACATATGTTTTGCCAATTCCAAATGATTTATTGATACCGGATGCAACCGCACGTCTTTATATATCATGTGGTGTATGGATGTGTGTATTTTCCATATGTTAGGCCTGACTTGGAGTCTGTTAAAGAAAACTAAACAGACTGATTTAGGTGGCATTCTGAGACGTATTTTGTTTGTCAGCTTACATTTTGCTTTGAGAGATCCTGTTTCCTGAGAAACTGTTTGTGTTCATGTAGTGCTGGTATCATGATTCGCTATAAAGACATAGTAACCTTTAGTAAACTACAGCGTTCTTTATCCTTTATTCCAATAGGAGCCAACATCAAAAACATTTTGAATACTGACCAGGTTTTACTACATTTGTGTAATTTCGATGGGCCATGATCTCATGTGTGTCTATTCGTCCATAAAATGTTACATTTTGAGAGACTGCATCAGAGAAATGTGATTTACAGTTTTAGGTAGCTCAGAAACCACTCAAAACTACATTTCTGTAATGTATATCGATGATTTGTTTGGAAATGAGGCAAAGTGCTTTTTTCCCACTTATTTTCATTAACAGCTCTAGGTCTCGGTCATGGTCACGATCTCGTTCTCCACCTCATAACCGGGAGAAGAAATATCCAAGAGGATACCAGCAGAACAACCGTGAGTTCCGGGGCTACCACCGTGGCTTCCGGAGGCCGTACAACTTCAGGGGCCGTGGGCGGGGCTACTTCCCACGTGGACGCTTCCAGCGTGGTGGTGGTGGTGGTGGTGGGGGAGGTGGCTATAACAATAACAACAACTTTCGCCCCAACTGGAAGAATTACAAGCAGTACCCTCAGAAACAGCAACAACAGCGGCAAAACCATTCACGAGGACGCTCTCACAACCTCCAGCAACGCTCAGGAAGCCCCCCTTGTGGTAACTCTCACCGCTCTGACCGATCTTCCTCGCCATTATCCAGACAATCGCAGCATTCTTCCTCTTCTTCACACTCTTCCTCTCCCAAATGCACACCAGCCTTGTTGCTGACTAATCAAAACTCCAAAGATGTAAAAGAGGACCTCTTGGCCTCCAAGGAGGTCCAAAAGGGTGGAGGAGGAGGAGATGAAGAGGCAGTGGAGCTTGTCGGTGAGTTGGCAGGAGAAACCAAAGAAGCCACAGGCAGTGGGAAAACTGAGGGGACCTGGCAGGGCCTGACAGACTGCAGCAGCAGTCCAAAGAGAGCGAGTCCTCTGGCAAGCTCTGCTGTTACTGTTGGTCAGAGCAGCCAAACTAATAACAAGTCTAGTCCCTCCCCTAAAATCACAAATGACAACAGCAATAGTGCCCCCTCATGGAAGACGGTGTGTAGTTCAACGATGACAAAAAAGCCCTCACATGAAGGACTAAATCCAATGCTTTCCAGCTTTGACTTCTTCTCCAGTGAGGAATACCTGGATGGAGATAAAACAGCAATCTCCATTGCCTTCAGACAGTAAGACTGATTTTATTCTTCTTTGGAAGCTATAACAGATAAAATGTTAGAAATTATTGCTTGAATGTAATTTTATCCTAGAATCCTCTTGGCTTTGCCATCTATGGGTAGTTAAGTGTGGTTGCCATAACAAACTAAAATAATATTATTTAGGGGAATTCGAAATATTTGCCTTGACAACATATGACATCTGTCATATGTTGTCAGCTTATCAGTTGGCTTTATTTTTGCAGTTGTCTCAAAAGTCGCATGCCCAGTTAGATGTGGCTCTTTATCTCTTTGTCATTGTTTAGGTTTTTGGAGGAGCAGCAAAATAAAAAAGCTAAAGCTTTTGAAAATGGCAGAAGCACAGAAGCAAATGATGTGGATATGGAACAAGGGAAAGTGAATGGCAAACCATCCACGAATTTCTCTGACTCTGTGTCAAGAAAGCACAAAGAGGACATTGATGGTGAGGTGTCCCTGAGCAGCTTTTTGAAAGCTTCTCCTTTTCTGTCTGCTGACGGGGAGGAAGAGGAGGAGATGATTACCAAGCCTCATTCAAAATCACTTCACAAAGACTGGCACAATGGGGACGAGTCCTCTAAGTCAAAGATCAGGGTCACCCAGTCAGCCCGGGGATTGTTTGATGAATGCTTTAGCAAATGGCAGAATGTGGCCTATTCACAGGTAGCTGACAGTGACCTTGACACCATGACAGAGGACATGCATCTTAGTCGAAAGCAGGATAAAGCAGCGGCCATGGTTGCTGCCTTTGCCAAGAGTGAGTCAGCAGGAAAACTTGAGGAACTGTCCCCAAACATGAGTGGCAAAGCCAGGAAGATGGCAAAATCTCCTTCCACCGCATCTCCTACACTGCCACCAAGGAGGAATTCTGACAGAGAGCTCAGGGGAGAGGACTCGCCTTTCATGTCCTCAAGAAAACAAGAAACAAAATTAAATGTCAGAATGGATTTTCTTGGAGATAGCCTGATCAGGTGAGCATCATAAAATGATTTCTGGTCGCAAACTGGGTCTCTCCTCAGTGAGCAAGTAGCCGTACCTGTACATCCAGCTGGAGACTTTGCAATAATAAATAATAGGATGCCGATATATACTGATTTACTAAGAAAATGATTTGCAAAAGTTTCCTTGTTTAAATGTTGTTTTGTGCAATTTGGAGTATGATTTGTGTTTTTAGTCTTTTTTTATACAATAAAACAAGACTAATTTTTTTCCTTTTTTTTTGGGTCATTTTCAGCTCTGATATTTTAGCTGAAGAGCGACAGTTGTCTCAGGATCTTGTTCAGGCCTCAAAAAAGGATCAGGAGTTTCGCTCTATCTTTCAGCATGTTAAGGCTGCACAGTTACAGAGGAGTCCCTCTGAGCTGTTTGCTCAACACATTGTCACCATCGTTCACCACATTAAAGGTGAGTCTTCACATTATTAACAGCAAAGAGTGAAATAATTTAATAATAGCTTGTGACTGTGACATGACTATTTTGACGTGCGAAATTCAGATGGAGGGCAGGAAATGATAAATTCATACACTGCATAAATTTGAAATAGAGGAATTTGACTACATAAAAGGGATGGATGAACCTGCAGGCAGCAGGTATCATTGCGAAATTGAAATGACTCTTGAATATGATACAAAATGAATAAAAGTGACTTTTCCAACAACTGATTTGCCTGGTGTGGTCATGATCACCTTTACAAAGTACCTCATCCAACAGTAATTCTAAAGGCACTAATGTTACTCAGCGTGCCAATGAAAGTGTACAAGAGCCTAGTGGACTATTACTCTTTTGTGTGACGGCTGAAATGACTACCTTCCTGTTTTTGACCGGGTGAGTAAATGTACTTGAGAATAAGTCTTTTTTATATTTAAAATCTGGACATGGATGCACCACTGTCAGGCTGACGTTACCAACTAATGTAATAATCAGGTCAACCGTTTTCAGAGGTATGATGAAACACAATTAAAAATCTGTATTGTGGCTAAAAACACAGAGAAGCTATCACAGCACACTGTAATTTCATCAAACTCAAGGCATCTTTAAAATTAACATTAGTCGACTTCACTAACCCAGACTGAAGATGGAGGTTTTAGATCCACATCTACTGCTGTTTCTCAGTTGTTGTTTTTTTAAATTTCGTTTTTACTTCTCCATTTTAAGTCCCACTATTCTTGGGACTGAAAGTGTCCCTTGTTTTTCCAAGTTTGGTTGATTCAGACTACTATAAACAGCCCAAATTAAAGGCACTTGTGCCGTATTGGTTGGCTTTGCCTACAGTTGCCTGCCCTCCCTGTTTTGTTTATTTGTTTTCAATCGCACTACATGTTGCATCGGCCAGTAAACATAGTCATCACTAAGTTTTATAAATCAGTGACATGCAACTCTATCGCAATTGTAGTTTCTCTGCAAACGCAGCATTATATTTTTAAGTGGACTGTAAAACAAGGCCTTCAAGCAATAATGTTTTACTTACTGTATAAAAATATAGGAGTATGGCACATGGGAATATTAATTTCAATGCACCATCAGAGTTGACAAAAAAAAAAGACACCACAAACCCTAACAACCTGAACAGATGTTTTTCCTGTCTCCCTGCACAGCTCAGCACTTTCCATCCTGTGGAATGACTCTAAACGAGCGATTCACCATGTACCAAAGATGCGCTGCAGAGAAGGAAATGATGAAGCCAAGAAAAAGCCCAGAGATACACAGGTAGAGTCGCCTATTGAGTGACCCTCTCACCTTCAGTGTGCTGTGGCTTCACCTCCTCTTTTAACAGCTTTCAGGTATTTTTCTCCCCTTTCCTACCTGAAAATCAACAGACTATCTTGGCTTATTTGTTCTCGTGCTCGGTGGAGGTCAGTTTTATTTTCCCACCAATTTTTCTTTTCTTTTTGTCTGTTTTGTGTCGTCCCTGCAGTTCAATGTAGCTTGCAGTTTTTTTTTTCCGATTTGGCACCTGCAGAATGGTTGTTCCTGTACTCTGTTCATTTCATCATCCTGTTTTAACTGTGCTTCTTTCTCACAGGCGAATTGATGTTTCACCAAGAGCTTTTAAGAAACACTCTCAACTTTTTGAGGCGATGAAAAGCTCAGAGGATGGCACTTACAAGGTGACTGAACATTTTGCAGTATGAAGTATGTTGGAAAAACAAACAACAGCAGACGAGTGAGCAAGCCAGATGCCTTTAGACTGCACTCTCTGGTAGCCCGTGGCTTTCCATGAAGGGAGATGCACAGTCTAAGAAATGCAAATGCAAAATAAGGCACTTTGACTTTGTTGTTTGTTATATATCGCCTCCATACATGGTGAATTGCTTAGACTCTGGGCATAAGCCTCACCAAGGCTAATGAATCATATAACTCAGAAATGGAAGCCACTGTGCCAAAGCTGTTCAAGGGACTCTAAGCAAATGTCTTCGTAAGTATTCTTTAAGAAATAAGGAACGAGAATAAACAACAGCAAGCACTTTATGCATCTGTGCTTATATAAATGCTTGACTTTCTGAGTAAAACCTCACAACAGTTCACTGATGCGCATGGACACATATGGTCAAGACTTTATAAAAATGAGGCGCAAATACTACCACAATACATTAAACTGCGAAAACCTAAATTAGCATGAACAATCCTATCTTCTTTTTCTTCACCATTATTAAAGAACCATACTAGTCGTTTTGCCAGTTCCTCAACAACTACAAAGTATGAATACATTATCAGGTACCAGAAACTATTTCCCAAAGCATACCCTAAAGTTTTTAGACAACATGATAATCAACTTACAGTGACTTGAATCTTGTTTGAAATAGGAAATACATCACTGTGCACTAACAGGGATGTTGCGAAAATACTTTAAAAACCTAAATGGACCTGATAAAAACGTCTCTTTGGCTCTGTTGTTCAAAATGTCATGGAAGTCATGTGACATACGGTATGTCGCCAAGCAAGTGTGATGCTTAATACACTGGTGCTGTTCTTTGTAGACTTTCCCACACTGGTAAAAAGGTTTTCAAAAGGCAGCCCTCTGATGACTGAAAATGCAGTAACACAAAATACAGCTGACTAAATATTGACGGTGATGGATTGCCTATCTGAAACATATTTTGAAGTCTTGTCAAGTTGATTTTCTTACCAAGATAGCTGCTTTGAAGTATTCTACAAACTATGCTTTGGAGAATGGTTCAGACTTAAAGGTAATCTTGAAACATGCAAAACTACTGGTTTGGCCCTTTAAGTGCACTGGAAAATTCACTCCAGAATGGCTTGGTTTTATTCACGCCAGCTGGCTGTTACTCGGGTTTCCCCCCTTTACCCATGGACCGCGCTGTTTAGTTTAAAAACCAGCTTGGCTGAGAGCAGACTGATAGCATCTACATGCTAATCCAAAGTCTGTCCACGACGTTGTGTTCTTTTTCTGATTTGCTCAGGATGGCGGAGAAAAAATGAAGGGTGACCCAATGGACCTTCGTTTGGATATTGAGCGCCGTAAAAAATATTCCACCCATGACAGAGATTATGCCCAGGATCAGGGGAGAGATATGGGAGACTCCCCAGATTCTAATAGGGAGAGAACTGAGGAAAAGTTCACCAAATGCCGTGAGAAATCAAAGTATGTGCAACTGCACTGTACTTGCTTCAAAATGTCTTCAAATATGCTTAATACTGTTGTTCACCCTGTACCATTAAGAGTTCACCACGAAGGATTCTCTTCGTCCTGTTTTTCCTTTTAGGAAAAATAGGAGGAAGCGCTCTCGCTCAAGTTCGTCCTCGTCTTCCTCATCCTCTAAGTCCCAAAAAGAAGATTTGCCTCATGGCAAGTCTGATTCCAAAGATAAAGGCTTTAACAGGGCCCGACTGGGTCAAAGAGAGTCACCAGGACCAGCTGAAAGAGGAAGACCACGTGGAGGATTTGTAAGTTAACGCATGATGTTGGGTTGACAAAGAGGCATAATTTGACAATAGTTGTGTCAAGGTACACTGTCCGATTGAATTTCAGTTTGCTGTGTATCAATGATTTTGTTACATTTTAGGGCCCGAACACAGAAGTGCCTTATACTGCGCAGAACCTTTTTTTGTGTCAGAATTGTTATTATGCTACACAATTGCACTTTTGAGGGGTTTAAGATGGCACACTGATCAGAACTGTAGAAATTATCAATGTTCTGCAGTGAGTGGGCTCGCCCCATAGCTAGTGGGCTTCATAGGGCCCTAAAACAGAAATGCACTCTCGCACTGTCCGGCATCCTGCCAGTACTCCCCAACGTGCACATGCTGCAAGGGCCTGTTTGTTGCTGTTTACAGCTTTAAATATTTCCATGTCTGTTTGTCCAATTACAGCAAGTCCGAATTCGTGGAAGGGGCTGGAACAGAGGCAATTATCAGGGAAACTGTTCACAAAGTAACAACATGGCAAACATGGCAGTACATCCAAAAAATGAAGACTGGGACCCAGAGTACACTCCCAAAAGCAGAAAATACTACTTGGTAGGGAAGATGTTTTTCCAATTAATGTCTTCATTCACCATTTGATTAACCACATGGTGCCATTTAGTCTACTGTACCCTATGTATGTACTTTTACAACTGTGTCTTTACATACTTCCATTCTTTTTCTTTCAGCATGATGACAGAGAACGGGAAGCAGAGCACAAATGGGTGGAAAACCGAGGACGAGGACGGGGAAGCTTCTCACGTGGAAGAGCGAGATTCATGATCCGCAAAGCCACTGGGGGCCCCAACACCAATAGCCCCAAATGGGCCCATGACAAGTTCCAGATCAACGGGGAACAAGGTGACTCCGGGGAAGAGGAGACAGAACAGGACCACAAAGAAGGAGAAATGGACGGGATGAATACTTGAGCAGTGAAGTCGTGAAATCTTAATTTTCTTTTGTGTTGTTAAGGGATTTGACTCAGATCCACCACAGTGGATTCATAAATGCAGATTAAAATGTTTTAAGACTCTTTTATGCTTTAACTTCATCTTAGGATACTCACTTTGACTTGGCACAACAATTTTCCACATTAGGATAAAACTCATAACTAGTGGAAGCACTGTTAAAGGGTGAATTGCTGTTTCTCATAAAAATGTCATACTTTTTTGCTTTATGTGGATAAGGTGAATTTTAACGTACAATATAACGTACAATTACATCATAGATCAAATCAGCTTGTGCCTTATAGTTGTGCAAATGAAGATATATGTTGTCTATAGGTTACAAAATAATCTGGGGTTTTTTTTGTTGTTTTTTTTCTTCAAAGCAGGTTTGTTTTGAGCTGTTTCTTGCCTGGATTAAAATGACAGCAATAAGTACACTGTAGCTCATGTTGACATAAAAAAAAATCACTGTTTTAGCCATAACAACACTCTAGAAGTGACCCTGATCTGATATGGGACCAAACTGTATGGGGTCACAGGTTATGCTCTTTAGTCTTTAATTATACAGATTCCAACAGATCTACAATACTAGCTAACGACATAGGTGACTGTTATTTTAAGGATAACTACCTGTACATTTAATATGTTACTCACTAAACATTTTTCTGTCAAACATTTCTATATATTACAGTAGCTCTTTGCTTGGTGTTGGATAGCACTAATCAACATGTAATATTGATAGTGATTATACCTTTTTTCTCCAGAGACATTCATTATAGTTTTTGTACTTGTCTAGGCAGGATTTCGACTTTGTCTGTAAAGGAATTGCTATAGATTTTTGTTGTGTTTTTCATTTGCTGTTTGCAAACTTTTCTCTAGCCAATAATGATTTAATTAATTGTGTAAATTGTGTTCAACTGTGTCAACATTTTGATAAAAGAGGCTCAAACTTAGCAGTTGTTCAGTCTGTTGTGAATAAAAATAAGAATAAAAATATTATTTCAGTGATTAGGCTCACATCTGTTCATCTAACTGCCCATAAAATTGCATTTTACAAATTTTGTGCCTTGCTGTGGATCCACTGGTCTTATTTTTACAATGCAGGCCTACATGTTGAGATTCACATGCAGTTGTTTAAAGGTTACCTGCTTGGGAAATATAGCGTTTTTTACATAGGTGTTGTTACTGTTTTTTGTTAGAGACTGTAAATTAATTAAAGAGACACTGATTACTTTAATGGTCGCCTTGATGTTTTCTTTATTGCAATTTCTAGAAAGGCATAAGAACAATTTAAGTTTTTTCTCATGGGAGGCATGAACTTGATGCATTTTAATTTTCTGTTTTCATTTCAGCCTTTCTACACTCATGTCACAGTGAAGGGTACCCTGTCTGCACCCAGGGTCAGGGCTGCGTTGTTTGGCTTTGTACATGCATGAATGCATCACAGCTGCACAGCAACTACTACATGGATAAGCCTTTGATGCCCCTGTCAGTTTCTGCTTCAGACCAAATAATCCATTCACACATTAGTATATGCAGCCCTCAGATCCAGACTGTTTTTTTTGGGCCTGATCAGTATTTCCTCAACCCGCAGGTCTACTCATAAACATATTACAATTAGGTGGATGTACTGTGAATATGATAACAAGAAGAAGAGCTGAATGACAAGTACAGCCTACTAGAGCCTTTGTCCAGGGTATTCTGCATCATGCACATGGTGCAGCTTCTCTTTTATGCTGCCATAGTTTAGAGCATCTTGGGGTGTGGCGACTCCTCCTGATTTGGTTACTACTCTGTTCAATAGCAGGTCAAGATCACCTGCACTCAGAGCCATGAAAGTCAGTGGAGTCTCCAGGTAGCCCTTCATTAAACAATCACCTGACTGATCATCTCCACCCTGACTTGCAACTTCTGCCCTTCAACATTTCTAGGTGACCCACTTTAAACATAAATGCCTTTTTTAAAAACATTTTGTTACTCTGTCCACCAAGGTTTTAGTAGACAATGAATGCCTTATTCATTTATTTCATCTATACTTATTTAATTAGCATTTGTCCAGTTTGTATGCATTGATATCAGTTTGTATTTGTCTGGCACAGATTGTACTTTTTGTCATGATGAAAACTTTTATGGGACAAAAAAGTCAGTGTCCTATCCTATACAATGTTGAAGACTAGACTAAGAGAGACTTTAACTAACATTCATTGGGAAAGAAGAGGAAGTACTTGAGAAATGACTGTGCCTAGTGACCTAACATATTAACTTTAGCAAAAGGAAGGGAGAAAGCCTGAGTTATGGGGAGATCCGGTATTGTTGTAACACTCTTTGTTCCAGCACTTGTAACTCACTGATTTTTTGTGTTGGGGCTGTAAGGTTATGACACACAGTACCCTCATTTGTCTACTGCAAATAACAATGTTTCCAACTTCTTAAACTATAACACAGAATTCCAAATAAATGTCAAATACACAGAGTTCCATGGTTACAACCTATCCCACTGCCAGGATGTGTTGTAACAACCACACATTTTAACAATAAGAGACAAATTAAAATTCACACAATTACACGAAAATATACATAAATACATTATATATATACTAATAGCCAATTCCTATTAAGGTCAAACTCTCCAACCTGTACCTGTCAAATGCTCAGCACCTCACATAGAGCACATCCAAACTACAAGTCTGTGCCAGTCAAGGCATCATCTTGCTGCCTTTTTGACTGCTGTGAGTGCCCACACAGGCTGCTCAATGCCACATGGCAGATAGAGTAATCTCTATGTGTTTAGGTGCCACTGGGGATAGATCACTTTTAACAGGTGTCACAACATCCTGTCAGCTATTAGTCCTTTTTACACAGACTTTGCGCTATAGGGCCGCTACAAAGTCCCTTCTTTGCACTACCTTTGCATTTTTTAACAGAACCAAACAACAGCAGCATCATGCCGCCCCCCGCCCCCGTGTGATTTTAAACAGCATGCCACACAGCATAACACAGCAGCATTGGCCTCTAATGTGACACATAACATACGCATCTTCAGCAATTTGTAAACAATAACAATGGCATAACATTGCAATAACAATCATTTACTGTCACATCTCTCCATACAAGCAAATTTATTACAGGGCTCTTAAGTCATTCCTTCATAGTGAGATTGGTGCTGTTCCAACCATACCCAATCTCCCCTACTACAACTACAGCCTATATGTAACAATTAAAGTACATTTTATGCCCCAATAAAAACGTCTATTGTTACTTTTTTTGGTCATGTCTTATTTTGGTTTGTGAAATTCAGTCTTGCATTCCCTGGTTCTGCTTTCTGTAACTGGCCAGCCACTTGGCCTCAGGAGATGTACAAAAACAACAACATTCAACACACACACACACACACACACACACACACACACAAACACTCAACAACTCCTCCCAGCTAACACACATTAAGTATTGAGTTTGAATGTCTTCAAAGTCTGTAGCTATTCCACACCAAACAGCATGAAAATGTATGAAAGAGCACAACAGACCTGGGTTTAATATGACTGTGCTGCTTGTGAATGCTGACTTTTATCATCTGTCATTTTTGTGATGAACTACGTCGTCATGCTCCATTTTAAGTCTCATTTATAATGTGCATTGTTGTTTCACTATAAACCTGTCTTACCTGTTCTTCTCCCCCATTCCCTCCCTCTCTCCTCCTCCCTCTCCTTCTCTCTCTCCCTCTCTCTCTGCACTGTATGACCCATCCTACTCCTTGCTGTCGACTTGCTGTGACTAGCCTCAGGAAAAGTTGCCCAATGTTAATGTTTGACAAGTAGGAAGAAGGGCCTTGGCTGCCATATCGCTCAGTCTTAGACAACACAGCCACACTCTTTCAGTTCTCCTTCTACTCGTGAGTTTGTTTGCTGCTTGTAAAGGAATTACATATTCAAATCCGAGGGAGAAAGACAGAAAGACGCCATGGGTGAGTTGGTGCTGTTGCTTTTTCTTATATACTGGTTAGATATCTGTTTGCTGGGATTCTGAGATTGAAAAAAAATAATTGTTTTGTGTCTGTACAAAGTGCCATTTATTTTATTTTGAGTATTTTAATTTGGCATACATTTAAAATGAAGGTATTGGTAGATGGATACCATAGCATAACTATGCATTTGTGTTTGCTGAAAAATGTATGTAACCAGAGATTATATTATGTACTTTTCTGTACATCTGTTGTTTTTTTTTTCTTTTGTTAAGTTCTCTTTATGTTGTAGGAACAACTGACATTGAAAATATATTTTTCCTCTTGTAAGAAATAATCAAGGACAAAGCAATACTGTACAGATTATCTGTAGTAGTGTACATTCACTCACAACACATATCCTTCTCCAGCCTCCGTCACTTAGATGTTTGTCTTAGTTTTGAAATGTCAGGACACATCACTTGCAAAGCAACCACTCCAGCCTTTGTGCAAAGAATCTAATTTTCTGCCCCATTTACGGTGCTACTGTAGAGGTGCTGGTGCTGATCGACTTCGAGGGCACCATGGGAGACGAGCTCACAGTGAGGACAGGGGATGTGGTCAAAAACGTCACCAAGGCCAGCGAGGACGGATGGCTGGAGGGGGAGCTGAGAGGAAAAAGAGGCATCTTCCCTGCCAACTTTGTAAAGGTCTGTTAACACCATATAGTCCCCAAAGCACTGTAGTGTTACTGCACTGTGTGTTTATGTTCATCCACATGTGTTAAAATATGCCACATTTTGGTTTTTCATTACAGGAGGTGCCGGTCTATTTGATAGGTGACAGCAAGAGGGAGCCACGAAGCATTAGAAAAAGTATGATGCAAAGTCTAAATTCTTTGCACTCTTCATTTTCTTCACTGTTATCAGCTTAGACAGCAGAAAGTATTTACACTGTCCAATAGCTTGTGATGGGTTTTAAAGTCCCATATAATGCTCATTTTCATGTTCATACTTGCATTTTAGTTTTCTACAAGAACATGTTTATACGTATGCTTTAATGTTCAAAAAACACATTTTTTTTCTCAAACTGTCTGAATATACCAGCATTCACTCTTTGGCTGAAACAATACATTTTTCACACTCACTGCAAAACATCCCAACAGGAAATACAAAGGAACCCATTTAGAAAGTCTATGTGTAAGTTCTGAGCTACTTTTTATATATTAGCCTATAGTTGTGACGTCACAAATTCACAGAAATCCGGACAGCTCCTTTAAAGGTACAGTTTCTGAATACAGGCTGTGTGCATTATGCTGTGGATTGAGCATTTTGATACTGTCACAGTATTTATACAGCACCTATGCCTGTTTTATATTAAATAAGACATGGTAATCTGACTTTTTACAATATGGGACCTTTAAAGACTATTATTGCACTGTGGGATTATATGGCTTACTGAATTTCTTAGTGATATTACATGTGTTCAGAGTCTTGCAAATGTTCTTTTTTTATAGCACAAGTGTGACATTATGGACCCAAGACTTTTTTGCAATAGAGTATGAGCCAATACTTAAAATCAAACAAATTTATAGTAAAATAAAGTTTTATAAGCCAACATCTGCTCCTAAATCTAAGATTTAGCCACACTGGAGTGAACTTTTCATTCATCATTTTGTTGGGAAGAGGCATTGATTACTTTAAATGGTTCATATCAACATTCGGAGTGAAACTATTCATTTGCAAATATGTATACTGTTTAAACTTGTGTAAACTTGCGTTTAAGATCCAGAGTTTACTGCCTTCAGGCAATGCAGCATGAGGCACGATATGTCAGTCAAACAGATACTAAGAATAATCATTGTGTCGAAACATCTGCACATATGGCAATCTGAACCTCTTATCTGAGCTTGCAGCTCAAGTTGACTAAAAATAAACAATGAAAATAATTGACAGTGCTATTCACTTTTTTTTTTTTTAAATTTTCATGGTCTAAAAACACAAGTGTTTCAAACTGAGGTTAGTGTGGTGCATGCACTGAGCAAGACAGTGCTGCAACTAAGCCAACTGTAAATGCATGTTTACCACATCCTCTCCACACAAATCCTAATTATAACGTATGAAATCAGGAGCAGATAAAAACAAACTGTGTCTTTGAGGGATTAAACGTGTTAGAAGTGCTATCCTGTTGAGACTTGACCACTCTGCATTCCTATCAGACTAAACACACAATTATTAAGCTCTAGCTTCTCCAAATAGATCTTTAACTTTACATCCGTCTGTTGATGTGGCTGGTGATTCTTTTGTCTCTGTAGCAAAGAGGATGAAACAGACAAGGAAATGCGAGGTGGCGTACACCTACAGCCCCGTGAATGAAGATGAGCTGAGTCTGGATGTTGGGGAGACGATAGAGATCATCAGAGAGGTAGAGACCCCCCACCCACTTATCTAAGCACTCACATTTGAAATCAATAAACCAAACAGTGATGCTCTGTGAAGCGTTTAGGCGTTTTCCTGCTGGTTGCCGAAGCTGCTCAGTAGCCCAAACCTTGGCACTGTATGTAAATCTGGGCGTTGGTTAAATGTTTGCTCTGCCAGTCTGCCCTGGGTAAACAAAGTGGGTTTTTCAAAAGGTAATCATTGATTGTTTGGGCATTCTCTTTTTATTAGGCCGCCAGGAAGACAAAGCACCTTTCCCCGACATATTACAGCTTCACAGAAATGCATGAACTGATCTGACTCGTTCTGAGAGTTCACGTGGACGTTCATGCCGTCAAATATGCAGAGAACTGAAACAGAGTGATCGTAATCTCTGGAATGTACACCGGACGTTAAATGTTTTAACATGAGCACTAATAAGTATTGTATGACTGAACTTTGTCTTTAAAATGTTTCCTCACATACTGTCTTGCTGTCTCTCCTTGATATGATCTACAAAACAGATTGAAGATGGATGGTGGATGGGGGTGAAAAATGGCAAAGTGGGAGCTTTTCCATCAAATTTCGTCAAAGAAATTTTTGTTTCCCCGAAAGGTCAGTAAAGCCCAAACTTTTCTTTACATTTTTGACTCATTTTTCTGTTCAAGTATTCTATAATCGATTATTGGTGATTCTTTTTTTACAGTGATTGCACAATAGGGCCACTACAAAGTCCCTTCTTTACACCTCCTTTGCATATTTCCACAGAACCCAAAAAATGTCACCGTCGTGTCACTTCAGTGTTTGGTTTTAGACAGCATGTCGGCATCACAGAAGCAAGAGTTGTGATGGACATGACATTTAACACAACAGAGTCTGCCTCTAGTGTGGCATATGACATACGCGTTGGCAGCGTTTTCTAAAAAATAACCATAACTTAACATAAAAACAACACTTATTTACCATTCCTGTTATATGGCAGCTGATCTTGCCCTCTGCTAGAGGGTTAAAAGCCGCCGGAAATCATTATTTTTGCAATTAGAATTTTCCACTGTTCTTTTTCTTTGAATTAGCTGCTAACTGCTATCAGCAACTTTTTAAGTCTCCTGACGGTCACAAACAAAACATGCCGTCAAAACATCACTTCCATTCATGGTCCTGTCCTGCCAGCTGTCCCTTTTACTTAGATCTTGATTCTGTTAACGCTGTTTCTACCTCAAATTCAAAGGTGAGACAACTCTGTCCCCTCATTTCGCGATCATACCTTTTATACAGAACTGCGAGGCAGCATAAAGACGCAATATTTCCACCTTGAACAGGAAGTGCAAAAAGGGACAACTCTTTTTACTCCTTTTACAGATGGCAAGCACAGCGAGGGAAAGGCAAGACCCAAGCTAAGTGATGCAGTGTTCAACAAAGAGGTATGCACTGCAGAAATAATGTTTCTGAAACCTATGCATTGTTTACTCTTTACTTAATGTACTTTTTGTCCTCAAAAAGATAGCGCAAAGGACAAGTGTGAGGAACAAAGCAAGAAATGGTAAGTCATATTATAAACTGCTATCAGGCTTTGGATAGTTCTCTAACTGTTTGCACAATTGTGGACTAAACACTTAGGTCATGTAAGATACCTTTGATTTTCGAACATTTCAAAAGCAACTGGAGAGGTCTACTTACACACAGACATCGTAATTCTTGTACTTTACCAAAAAGGTTTATGGGTGGGGTTCACTATAAATAGTTACAGTAATGTGGCTTGATAAGTCACCTTACAAAGGGTTACGTCAGAGTGGAATGTCCTCCGGGGATCAAGGTTTACAACTTTTATCTCCAGTTTGTCACAACCTCTTTCCAGTTAGTCTTTGAGGTAATAACGTGAAACTGTATACAATGCTGATAAGATTAGTCATCATTGTTGAAACATCCTAATCCTTCCACACTGTACTATAATGCTCAGTTTCTATAAGATTGGTAATCCTATTATCTCTTATACTATGTCTCCTCAGTGGCAGAGTGCTGCCAAGTCATGTTTGACTACAAGGCCAAAGCGAGTGATGAGTTGGATCTGAAAAAAGGAGACGTTGTTGTGATACTGAACAAGGTTTGACCACAGTTTATTGCTACTATTCTAGCATTGTTTCTAAAATGGTTTCACATGATGTCATACTTACTGGCTCCCTCAGGTGCAATTGCTTTTCTTACAAAGTAGTTGCAGGTGTATCATATTGGTCTTCCAGTCAAACTGGTTTATAACCTTCAAGGAAATTATGTCACAGTGCACAGTGACGTACATGTTTTGGTGACATGAATGTAGCAGTTGGCCTACGTATAGAGAGGGAAAAAGAACTTTCAAAAATACCCTCTATGATAATTTGATAATAAGGGAGTCATGTCTTGCTTGACCATCTGGTAACCTCTTGTGCAGTAATTTGGCATCCCAAAGGGCACTGCCATGTTTGCTGTGTTTTAATGTGACTCTTTAATCTCCATCTGAAGGAAACAGAAGATGAAGGCTGGTATGAGGGAGAGCTAAACGGACGCTGTGGCTTCTTTCCAGATAACTTTGTCATGCTGATTCCACCAATGGACAGCCTGCAAGTGAGTGGACTAAAACACAGCCTCAAAAATATTCTTGTTGGACTGCAATCTCCCCATGTTCAAGATCTGACAGCTGCATTTTGCTACCATGAAGCCATGGACATGCTTTATAGTAATTTATATCTTCTATACTTCCTTATTTTTATTAAATAGCTCAAAATGCAAAGTATCTGCAGCTGGCTGGTTGTTGTGTTACTTTAGCAAGTCTGTGTGCAGTGAGTCAAGATCGGCTTTAACATCCTCTGTTTTAGAATTACTCACTGAAAATTCCCTGAGTGGAAAGAGTGTGTGAAATAGAGATGTCTTTAATTCACAAGGGGACATTCTTGCCAACCTATTGAGTTTTCCATTTCTCCTCCTCTAGTCTGGGACTGCAAGCCAACCGCCTGCACGCAACATTAACAAGAAACTCTCAGGTAAGAGAACAGTATGATCAAAATTGATCAAACACAGGAGCATAGGAGCAAACGCTGTTTGACATTAGGTCTTCATGTTTTAAGAAGTCCTCTTCTGAGTCATGACTTCTGGCTGCAGTGGTGTTTAGCCTGGCAGTGTGCTGACAGTTTGGACTGTTTTTTAACTGCTGGAGAATTTGGCAGCAGTATTGGCTGGGTGCTTTTCAGCATGTGGTATAAAAGCAGCCAGTATGGTCCCCTAATCATTGTCATTATTTCAATTTTCTGCTTAAGCAACTTGAAGCCCTTTCAGTATGATTCCATGTATCAGTTCACAACATTGGTTAATTATACTTCTGTTTCTTTCATTTTTATCTACTTTACTTACATATAATTTTTATGTCCTTACTTCACACAAGTAATTCCATTTTATCCCACTTTATACTTTTACTCCACCAACTTCGAGGTAACTATTGTACTTTTCACTTCACTACACTCAGCTGTCGGCTTTAGTTACTTTAATGATTCCAAATATGTATACAACATATTATCAACTTATTAATCATAATTCATTTTTTATAGATTAAGCTACCCAGCAGTGTATTCAGTACTTACAATTAGTCCCACCTCTACCAGCAGCAACATTTAAGTAATGCTGATACAGCAGTTTATCCAACAATAATGCAAGTGACTTTAAAAAGGGACGGTCTGCATGAGTGCTTATATTATTCAATACATTTCAATTAGCATAATACCTTTGTACTTTTACTGAAGTGAGTTATTATAATTAATATTATTAATATTATTATTACTATTGTATGCAGTAGTAGTAGTAGTATTGTTCTTATAATTAATGTATTTTATTTAGAAAGTTCATTTGTTCCAGAGTAGTATTTCTAAACCATTTTATTGCTACTTTTAAGTACATCTCCTGCCACCGCGTCTACTCAATGACATGCAGTGAACAGTTTTTTTGTTGTTGTTTTTTTTCATTAAAAAAGAAAGCTATCTGTGACATAGTCAGTTTAGATATCACAACTACAAGTATTGATCTAATCACCATGTTAGATAGGCTGATATTCTCTGTCCTGCAGTGCACCTTGAGTGATCACTCAAAAAATTCTCATCACAGAAAAATTCTAAATTTAAAAACACAATTCTGTTTTACAATCAAACCAGACAGCTACAGGAGTATTGTCACCAAGCTGACATCGAGTGCCACAACAAATCTGTTCCAGTTAAACAAGTAAAAAAAAAATCCTTAGTATACAGCCTTGGCGAATGAACATTAATAGCATTTGAAACATTAAGATGTAAAAGTCAAATCTGTGAGCCACACACAGCAGGATGTGGCTTCTACTCTAGTTTCAGCTGAGGAGTGCTATCAGTGGTGCATGTTGCAAATGTTTTGTATGCACATAACAGATAAAAATGTCAAAAATTACATATTTAGACTTCAAACTCCTTGGTTGGAAAAATGCATGCTCATCAAAACATTTGTGCTCATATAGACAAAGTACAAAGTGCTCGGCTTTATTCAAAGATGTCACCTGAAGGAAGTGAATATCAGCACAATCTCATAATTTGCACTTCACATTACACTCACTATAGCATGTTTTTCCACACAGTATCACTCACAAGAATTACACAGGAAGTCTCAGACTATAACAAGATGGGGGATGGTTAGGCTGGTCATGTGACACAGTTCAGGAGTCTTGGAGGAAACAAGGGGGTGGGGGGTTGGAGGAGGAGAGCTCTGTCACAGGGATTTTCTCAACCAGGACAAGAAGCAACACTTGAGCTACTACTGCTGTGTGGATGGTTTGTTTGGGAGGAAAGGTTGCACAATGCTTGAACACTCAAGGTAGGCTTCCTGTGTTCTCATTCGGTCAGTTACTCATCTCTGAGTCTGAGGGCTATACAAAGTGTTGCTCTCTTTGTTTTTAGTGCCGTGCATTAGAACAGTTTTATTTCTTCTACTTGTGTTTATATTTACTTAGCAGAGCTGTAACCAGATGTATTAACCTCCTCTGTTTGAAATGAGAACTTGACCTTTATAGCAAACAGAAATCCCTCAAATTACCGTCAGTTCAATGAGGATCACAATTCAAGCATCTATTCTCACAGTCTCACAGACTCTCTCTCTTTTTTTTTTCTCGAGCTGAAGTAGAGTGACTGTCCCTGATTAACTTGTTATGACCCTTGGGGGCTGCGGTACTGTTGTATACAGCTGTGACCTGGTCTGTTCCAGAGATGTGCACATCTCTACCCATGTAGCTGTTGATAAACTAGATGAGTTTATTAAAATACCAGAGGCATTTTTTTCACCACCAAATAAAACCCATGAGGCTTCCTGGGGTACACAAACAGATTTTTTTTTTTTTTTTTTTTGAGTAATAAACACGCCAGCAGCTTTTTACGTGCAGTATTATAGTTTAGTCTTTGACAGAGCCATTACAGGGTTCAAGCCAGCATGGACGATTAGACATTTAACGCTGCAAAGGACCATCGACAGTTTATGATACCTGCATTAAAGATAACTGATAGGTTTTATGATGACCGGATAGGTGCTAATTTATTTACATCCAAGTCTATTCTGGGCCACACTCTTATTTGACAACACCGTCAACCCTATTGGTCAACTGCAGTAACATTTTGGGGACAGGTTTCAATAGCTTAATTAATACATCCATTGAGTTTGCTGATATTTAGACAAACTGTCACTGATTTATGGCAAATTTTAGGCAATTGCACATGTGTGGAAGTGGTGGCGCCCCTATTGAGTGATTTCAAAATTATTCGTTATTACATAAATGCAAATTGGTGAAAAATTGAGTTAGGAAAACAGAAATGGTTGGGCTTGTTTGTCCACTTTTAAGTCAGTTCAACTGATTGTGTAGGAGTTATGACTGTTCAAAGTTAATAATAAATTGTAGTGCCACTATCGGGGCCAATTGGGGTTTTATTTCTTTAGCAGCATTCACACACAACTTCTAATCATTGGTACATTACAAACATTTTGAAGAAAAATAATAAACCAGAAAAAAACAATATGCTTTCAGCCAGTTGGTCTTAAACCTCTAATCTACAAGTCAATATAAGCAGAGTGGAAAACATGTACCAGTGCTTACATACATCGCAGAGGAAGCCAGACCTGCATGAGGTGTGAAAGCTATCTTGCATGTATCCAAAGCAGATTTGTCAAGCGTGCCCACTTTTTTTTACTGACAACCTGCTCCATATTCTTGTTGCTACACATAATGACACCTGGGACCTGCAGATTGAGAGCACCTTCAAAGAAGTTGCTTAGGGAAACATTTTTAAGCTAGCCAATGGACTCAAAGTGACAACATCTGTCACATGAAATCCAAATAGGATTTCACTGCTTCATTGTGTGCAGCAAATGAAACACTTAAATACTTTATCTGAAGTGCAGATGTGCTTCTTGAATGCCAAATGCAACTTTGCGGTAACTTTTCATTCACTTCTGCTTTGTCAGTTAAGACAGACACCTCAGCGATGGAGAAAGGTCCAGCAAAGACAACAAAAGGTATGAATGACAGTGACTTTTATTATAATTTATTAGACTATTATTGTAACACAATCCTTATAAAAGATAAATGATGATGTGGATGCTTGACTTTGTTTGACAGATGATAAACCAGAGAGTAAGGACCTAAGAAGCAATCCTCCAACCAAAGTCAAGCTTCCAACCCTCCACAAACCCAGCCCGCCTCCAGTCAAAGACAAACCCAACAAGGTTTTACCCAAGTAAGTGATGCCAGAGAATCTCTGATGTCGTGCCTTGCGACTAATCTCCATGCAAAACCACTAAAGACTCACTAGAGAATATGTCTTCCAACTCAGGGACATGAATAGTGATTCATCTGCAACCTTTCTAAAGCTAAAGGACTTTAGGAAATGTCAGGAACACTTTCTCCTCTTTGGTCTGGCACCGGGAGCGGAGCCTTTAGATGTTAAAGGTTTTGGTTGTCGCCACCAGTTGCCATGGTGTCCTAAAAGAAGAATGCCAGGATGCCCGACCTTTAGCGGCTCAGTGGAAACTCTGGGATGAGTCAAATCGGGCCTAAACAGACGAGAGCAGCCCATTTCCTGTTTCCTGAGTAAAACACACACAAATAGGCACACACACACACACAAAACGGAGAAAAACAAAAACAGCCGTGTCTTGAGGGGGCTGCTAATGGAGAGTTTTTTTCCGAAAATTGCTTCCTAGCAAACTTGTTTGCAAGGGACACCTTCCCAGCTTCTTTAAAGAATCCTTCTCAGTCCTTTTTTTTTTACAAAAAAACTTAAACCTCTAGGCCTACACCACAAGGCTGATTATTAAAAAAATAACTTTATATGAGATCAAGCCAATGCATTTAAGGTTACAAAGCTAAGTTGGGTCTCTGGGGATCTGCCATCATTGCATATGAGCTCTGAGAGTGAAACACGTGCCAAAACAAAAAAAAAAAAGACATACAGCCTTCAAGACTTCAACTGTCATGCTCTGCACCTGCACCCATCACAATTTAGGAAACTGGAAACCACATTCAAAGTATTTTTGTTTTCTTCTTTAAAAAATGTGAACCACAGCTGATACACCAGTTTTATTTCACTACGGGAGAATTTTTTGAGAGATTCTGGGTTTTTTTCCTCCTTATGTTCCCCACTTTTAATGAAATTTAATCAAAAAATGACAAAAAGTAAAATCATTTGAAATGTCACTCTTATTTCCAGTAGAACAAATGGCGATGTGGTTCCTGTTACACCAAAACACCCAGAGGAGAAAGAGACCAACCAGTTTGATGGAGTTGATGTGCAGACCGAAAAGCTGTGCCATCCCACAGCAAACAGAGCCAAACCGCCACAAAGGAGACTACCATCAGGCCTGGTTACAGCAGCACAAGTATGTGCACATCAGAGACAGATTAATATTGATTTATCATTTTTAATATTACAACTTTCACCTGAAGCACTAACAATTCAGAGGTAGAGAGTTGCATAATGAATGCTTAACTGAGGCAGGAACTGCTGCCAAACCACATTTGTTGTGCTACCCATCATTTCTGTAGATGACCTTTGTATTGAGATTATAGTTGCAACATTGAGGCAACTCCCTACTTTATCTTGTGCATACTTGTTAGGTAAAAGTACTTGAAACAGAACTGAGCATATTTAGTGGTATCTTGCATTTCTAGGCCCAGTTTGTTTTCTCTGTCTTGACATATTTCTATGTCAACTTATTTCCAGGACAACTTTCAATTCAATAACCAAGTACACTTTTCAAACTTTGCCATGAGTGATAAATGCTAGAGAAAAGGCTTTCACTTCCTGGACTCAAACATTTTGCAGAGAGGTGTTTGCACTTGCACTCTTAACAAATCAGGTCACAGGTCGAGTTTGAGCAAGAGAAAAGGCCCATATTTTCATGATCTGCCCATGGGCCAAATCAAGTTTAGGCCTGATCTCTGAGGGTTTATCAAAAGTCATTCGTGGAAATGAAGGAATCCATTCAATAAAGTATCCTTTTATGGTTTGTACTTGGCTGTCCAAAAGACAGACCTAGGTTTTAAGTAAGCATAGTTGGAGAATGAGAGTTCTTGAGGCAGGCAATGAGCAATGGCTGAATATAAAGATGGACGACGGATCTCCACTCCCTCCCACTGTACAAAAACACAGCCAGAATATCTTGGATACGGCTGCTGCCATCTTGGTGACATCATTCGGAGCCAGAGGCTGAGTAGAAGTGATCTCCCCAGTATTGACTTCCTGCACATATTCCCATCTGAACAATCACAAGCAGCGCAATTGATCCCAAGCACACACATTGGCACAGGCAGCTCTCAATCATGTCATCAGACCTCCTTTTTACAGCATCAAATAACTAACCACACTTTTCAGAAAATTGAACACTTGAACTGACATCAGCATGATAAGAAGTATATGAAATGACAGATCTTTTTTTGGGGGGAAATGTTAAACTAGTACCAATCTTTTTATTTGTCCCATGTCAACTAACATAAAGGGTGCTTAGTACATAACCTTTATTGCAACAAGCCAAAAGGGGGCAATCAAAGCACTTTTGAGGAGTTGCCATGTTGTCCATCTTTGATAAACAGTCTATGGTTGTAAGGAATGATATTCAGTGAAGGCATTGCTTATGATCCTTTGCAGGCCCAGGGTGCCACTGACCAGACAGAACCAGAACTATCGCCAAAAAAGTTTCAGACAGAGAAATTACCTGGCCTGCAAAAGGTTTGTGACTTTGACTGCTTACTAGATACAACACAACACGTTATTCATTCAGAAAAAAAAAAACAATTAATAAGCTATTAGTGCTCTGTATGATAATATGCAAAGACACCTAATTCATCACAGAGTTCAGAAAATCTCCTGCCATCGCCTGCAAAGCCTGATCCTCGACCCAAGACACCGCCTCCAGTTAGACCAGCACCACCCAAACTAGTTGTGGATGGCAGAACTGCGAGCCATAAGGGAGAAGTAACTGTGGAGAGCCTGCATGACGAGATCAAAGAGCTGAGGATGGCTCTGGAGCTGCTTCAGACACGACACGAGTGAGTACAACTGGTTTCAAAGTGTGTTTAAAACCTAAGCAACTGATGCAGTTTATCTGTGGGATTTTTAAAAGAACAGTAAAGTTAGTTTGGTTGTGTTACAGCGTTGAGGGCACTGTCACTAACACATGAGCAAATGCATTCACTCGCCTGCAGGTGATGTTTAAGCTGAATGTGTCAGATGTGATCTAACAAACAAACGTTAACTTGCTTGCTAATAAACACAGCAAAATACGATGTCATTGGTACATTTTCCATCTGGTTATGTTCAATGCCTGTCTCCCGACTAATTGCCCCCTAGGCAGCAACTCTCATGTGGGACAGATTGTATCTTTCATGGCCTGTATCATACAATACCAGCTGTTTAGACACAGCAACAATAAATATCTCTTCCATTATAACTTTCTCAGAAAACTGCAGCCAATGACAGTCAAGCGGGGTCAACCACTTTTACATCTTTGCAATTGGGCTGCCATGACGCTGGTCAAAGTTCACCAAAGTTGAAAGTGCAAATTTGCTTTGCCACTGGAAGCGAATGTTTTATGTGCCCCTTTGCTTGCATAGAATGGAAGTGAACGTGAGATAAATATTCTCAAATGTTAATTTTGCACATTTGTGACCACGCACTTACTCTATTATCATTTTTATGGGTCCATAGATATTCTTTATATCATATAATGCTTTGTAAAGCTCCAACCTCCTTTAACCTGACAAGAGCTCTTATTAGTTACTCTGATCAACAAACACTAAAATCTTTTGCATAAAAAAGTGTGAACATGGCCACTTCCTCAAATCAATGTTGCATAATAATATTCATGTATGCATGCTGTCAATCTAGCGTTTTGGTGCCTTAAAGTTTCCTGAGACGCTACATGACCCATAAGACAATCCTGCTGACATGCAAAATTTCTGATGGAGACCCCTATGAAATGATCGCATTATATTAGATGTTTTGGCAAGTTATTTGTAGGATAATATTTAATTCCTCACAGTAATCCCAGTGTATGGTGCATTTTCTTTGTTTTGAGCTGACATTTGCTCAGATGATGAGCATAAAGTGCTGTACACTGTGCCATTTAAGTCTGAAAGTTTTGCATTTAAGCATGCAATGCATGCATTGATTTTATTTGGCCACTTTGGGGCAGCTGCAATAAGTTGTAAACACAAGATGATATATCATCAGCTTTTAAGTGGTAAAGAGTTGTAAGACATCATTATAATTATTATTATTATTTATTATTTATTTATCATCTCCTGAGGGAAATATCTGGCTCTTTAGGTAATAAATGCTCCACTATGTTTACTAGCTAATTGCTAACAGTGTGTCTGGTGTTTGGTGCTAAGCAGATAGAGTACAGAGTTTATAGAGCTTTTGGCTAACAACAGCTGCCAGCTGCGGCCCAAAAACAGTGCAGCAGTGAGACTGAACCAAAACAGAAAAGTTGCCAACTAAACAGCGAAACAATGAGCTGAAACTCACTATAAAGCTCTGAGAGGAGCTGCAGATTGCAGCACTACTTGAGAGTGATCAAGATCAAGACCATTTCTGTTTCCACATCATACCACCACTACAAAAGTAACATTCTAAATTCATATACCTTCATTTATTCATTTGACTTGACAGGAAGTGTTCATCTTGACCTATTTAGACATACCCATGTCTGTAGTCTCATCTTCTCTGTTTCTGTCTCTTTTGATCAGCCAAGACATGCAGGAAGTGAAAGAAGAACTGAGGGAGGAGAGAAACAAACGAGTAGCCCTGCAGGTCAGTGAGTTTTGCATGCATTCGTACTTTACGCCTGCTGCCACAAGAAAAGAGTACAGAAGCTGTGGCTCCTAAGAACATGACTGTGGTATAATTGACATGAAAAAATGTCTTTCCCATACAGGAGGAAGTACAAAGTCTGAAGATGAAGCATTAATCCCAACGCAGATAGTGACTGGGCTGTCTGTCTGACACTGTGCCATGTCGGCTGCATTGCAAATTTAAACAAGACAAACATTTTTCTGACATGGAATGGGGACGGAGAAGACAAGTGAGCTTTCCCACTGCAGACTCACAAGCGAGGGCTAATTTAAAAAGCATAGTTGGACATAGGATCAAGCTAATCCTGCACTGGACTGTAGAAACTTGAACCTCCAAAAGACTTTTAATGTACTGTTTCAATTTTTACATATTTGAATGCTGGAAATCACAAATATTGGTCCTAAGTGGGTTTGTTTTACATTGTTCTGTTTCAACTGTCACATTTATTACTTTTACCATAGATTTTTCCTTACTTTTAACATTTATACAAGTAATGCCACAGCAGAATATGTAATATATGCAGCTGTACATAGGAGGAAATATTGTGATATTATTTGCAAAGACTTAAATATAGTTTTCATCCAAAAGGGCATTGTTACTTGAAAGTTAACACCTGAAATACTACTGTTAAAAACACAGGCTAAAATGCAGGTGATTTTCTACATCAGAATGTAATGCAGCTGTAATCCACTCGGGGGCAGTCTATGACAATCATACATAAAGACAAGCGCTAAACTTTTCAGTTAATGCTGAATAGGTAGAAGTGAACAGGCAATTGTGCCCTCACATTAGAAAACAAACAACAGATTTCATTCAGACTATAGCAACTGTGTTAAGATTTGAAGAAACTAATGTTAATAGTTTGTGCTTCTATGAAACAAAATCTTAAAAAATGCTTTTGAAAGGCCTCAGGGGTTAAGCAAGACCTTGTGGTCAGCCACATTTTTTTGCCATTAAGTGGAAAAGGCATCCCGTGTCACTCCGAGAAAAACTGACTCACTCTGAAAACCCTGAACATCATGAGTCATCGCAATGGATGCAGAGAACGTGGGAAGAGAATTATTGAGAAATTCTCTGCACCCACCATAAGGAGAGCTATTTAACTTGACCCTGTCATCATCAGAGTTAGGAGTATAGATTTGGTTTTGGCTCTGAATGGTAGTGGTGGTAGTGGTAGTGTTAGTAGTGTGCTCCTGTCTAAGCCCACTAGTATTGCCCCACTGTAGAGCACATCTGGAAGACATCTGGAACTCATCTGGGACTGGGTGCTTCTGAAACTTCCATGGGAACATACTATTTTTAAAAACTGTGTTGAATAACGGTCATTAAGGGCACATTCCCTCTCGGACAAGGGGTGAAATAAATGAAACTAAACAAACAAAAGGGTCAGCTTATATAACTATATTTTTGCAAAATATTAAAAATGAATGTCCACTCTGTACAACCAAACCAAAGAGAAGATTTCACTTTTTCACTGAGGGGCTGCTAAAATATTCAATAATGTTAGTGATGATAGGGGCTGCTTTAAAAAATGGTGTAAAACAGATCCCAAAAGCAATTATTTGGCTCATAATCACAGGAGAGCATTTTAGTGGTATATGGCACTCATAATTTGATGGTGCAATACAGCAAATTTTGTCAAATAGTGCTGTATACAACCTTTAGACATATGATAAAGCACTATAAAGTTTTTGAGTCTGGGGACCTTGGATAATACCAGATTATACCATGGACAAGTCAATCAATTGACATCATCACTAGGTGCACAAAATCCCTTTGTGCTTCTTCAGAGATAAGCTGCATATCATGCCTGTACTAAATGCTTACTGAGAAACACAGCACATTACCTTTTCAAACCTGGAATATCTCTGTGCACATGGGGGAAAATAGGTTTAGAGCCACTGCTTTAATGGGTAATCATCTGGAAATACACTGTTTGTAGGCTTTTTAATGTAGTGTTTTAATCCTTTTCCCAATAAACTAAACTAAACTAAACTAAGCTGAAAAAACATAAGAGAACCTCTAAAGAACAATAAATGCACTTAAAAGTTTATCTACTGGTTCTTCAGCTTAGTTTAGTTGAGTTTACCAGGGAAACAACCAGTAGAGAGCCATCAGAAAACCTCTAAAGAACGAAACAGGGGCTGAAAAGTTCTTGGAGAGGCAGCGGTGTTATACACCACCTTAACCCATGCTCAGAAACCACTGAGGAACCAACATTTTTCTGTGTGTAAACTACAGGCACTACTATAAATAATAATACACCACTTGTATGAATATAAGACTCAGTGCACTGTGATATGGGAGGAATGTGAGAAGTAAGATGGCACTGTAGAGTGTTCAGAAACAAAGTATTTTGGAGCTTAAAGGTCAAATACAAAAAAAACCCCTCAGAGTTAAAAATAGAAATTGAAAAAAAAGGAGCTCAAATGACAAAGAACAGTTAGTCTTTGTCAAAGAAAGAAACTGGACGGATGCAAAAAGAAATCATATGCATGACCTCATCAGAAATGGCAGTAAACCTGCTGCATATTAAAAATGCTTTTTTTTAATTTGAAGACTTTAACTGAGGGGGCTCATAACCCTCAGAGTTAAATTGATTGTGCAATTTCAGACTCAAACAGTTTAAAACTTGGCCATGATAATAAAATGGGATTAACAAAAGCGTTGGTTGAATAGCATGAATGTAGCCAATAGATGTTATTATGTGTAAAAGGTGGTTTCTGAAATTAGCCAAGGAACCACAAAAGAGAGCCTGTAGCACAATGTTCATCATTCACACGCTTTGTCGTGGTTCAGATTTATGACTTTCCATAACTGGATTTCCCTCATGATGATGTTCACTTAATTTTATTAATGTATTGTTTGAGAACTGTATGATTACAATAAGGCAAAGACATGTTCCTTCTAATTACATCTTGATTACATCCTGTAAAATGAAAAAGACACTACTCAAAATATTGAACTGTGGGCCCACTAAAACATATTTTGGATCCCACGATTAAGGTAGACGCCACTCACAAGAGGTTTATACAAATGTAATCACACAGCTACTTCAAAGAGTCCACACCATCTACAGCACTGATTTCTGAAAGCCCGTGACCACATGAGAGGCTTTTCCAAGACCTCAACAGAGAAGACTTCGGTGTGGGCTCCATCTGAAACAGAACGGGCCCCAAGGCAAACCTGACACTGCCTGCTCCTCCAGCACAGTTTGTTCTTTGAGGATGGCTCTAGCATAAGTTCTTGGCCTGCCTCCATCACCTACCAAGACCTTCCTCTGCGCAACGCTACACCACCATCACAGTACAAGGACTCTCTGCCTCCATGTTGGCCAACAGAAAGAATGTGGACTCATGCCATACACTGATGAGTACTTAGTAAATTTTCCTTTTTGTAAGGCTTTATAGAGATGCCAATAATTCATACTTTTATAACTTCACCAAACCACTAAAGATTGACTTGTGATAATGTCCAGGACAAACATTCGCCCAGCGTGGGCAATTCATCAATGTTCTGTAAGTCTTTATTGGCAGCCAAACAATATTTCCATCAGCCAACTCACGTGGAAGTGAAATAGAAATATTATACGAATGCAGAGTTGATATTGGCTACCTAAGTCACCAAAGTCAAAACAGCAGTTCTGGAAGTGAGAATAATTCACTCCCCACAAAACCACATTAGATACAGAGAATGACTTCAGTTATTATGTCGACTCTACTATGTGTGGGCCATTCCTTTCTAAGACAGCACAGACAACCAAGGAAATAAGCAAGTGGTTCCTGTGTGGCCACTCCTATACAAAGCAGCTCCAATTAGGGAATAAACTGTGATGGCTTTTCTTATGAAATGTTATGTAGAAGAGACTAGCAGCAGATTAGCATCAGTACAGTGAGGGCAGCTGCGTGTAGCAGCAATGAGGACATCCACAACAATATTCCACTATTATTCCAAATATGACAATTTCCTGAATTTGATATAGGTCGTGTAAAACACATATTCTGTTTCAAATTAGGCCATCAGCATTAACGCATTAATCGGGATACAAT
The DNA here is from genome assembly GCF_008729295.1 of Plectropomus leopardus. NCBI lineage: Eukaryota > Metazoa > Chordata > Actinopteri > Perciformes > Serranidae > Plectropomus > Plectropomus leopardus. The sequence goes on from NC_056469.1 coordinate 21,113,438, forward strand.
TAAGGTCCATATAAAACACATTAACCACTGGTCAACAATCCTGTCTTTACGAGGCTGTACCGAGTTAAGTCGTAAAATCAGAGTGAAGATACTGGTATCGTTTGACACAGTACCTAAGAAATTAAAAGTGGTATCAGCTACATCATGCTAGCTTCTGAGGAAGGGGGATAAATAATGCTTTGAAGTTTTGGGAATGTAAAAGTAGCGTGGCCATTTCACAGGGATCCCTTGACCTCTGACCTCAAGATATCTGAGTAAAAATGGGTTCTGTGGGTACCCATGAGGATCCTCTTTATGGACAAGCCTACTTTATGTTAGTCCCAGGTTTTTGCTGTTATTTGAATCCTAATCAAGACTATCTGGTCAGAATTGCTTTACCTTGTCAATATGGACTTGGTAACTGTTTTGTAATGCAAAATAATGGAGTTGAAAACATGATTAAAAAATGTAATGAATTGCAATTCATTATTTAAATTCTGCAATTAATTGTGATTTAAAAAATTAAATACATATCAAATTAGGCCTTTTTCTCAAATAATGCATTTTTTTTTATTAAGACTTGGGACATGCCGATATTAGCTGGGTTTTAGGACGCATTGTACACAAGCCAAACTGCCAATAGTTTGTCAGGCTGTAGGCTAGAGATGCATACCCAAAAGAAGAGTCAACATTTCTGGTTGGAAGAAGAAACACATTCACCTTTAGACATGACAAAAGACTTAGATATCAACAGGTTTTTGGATACATGCAAATATCGCCAACACCCACCTTTTCAAGAAGGTGGTTAAAGGAATTAAAGAAGGAGGCTGTGGGGCGACCTCTAGCACCTACGCCTCTGGCACAGCATGCACTTCAATTCCGACTGGCAGCAAGTTGCTGCGTGTCATCCGATCTCTCTAACTACTCCGACCTTTCTATCTCTAACTCATCTGTGATCAAGACAAAAAAAATGATCTTAAAAAAGAGAGAGGCTATGTTTTCACTGTGGAACAAGTCCGCCACTAATTGAAAACTCAGAGGCACAGAGGCAAAATGGCAGAGACAGCTCCGGCAGTCCCATTATTTCATCTATTAACATGATGCATGCATGTTAATCAGTGTCTGCACAGCTGCTTGTAAACAGGAGTATAGTAGAATAATCATTTTCATTAGATATGTAAACAGCTTAGTAGGAGTTTTGTCTTTTTCAGAATAAGTGAGAAAAACCCAGAATATTTTGTCCATGTAAACGTATCAGTGTAACTGTGGAAACAGTAGCAGCACAGAGGAAGAAAGCGTCACACAAACCCAGTTGAAACAATTCTCAAACTAAGCCAAATGTGTAGGAAATATGAAAATGACTGTCTTGTATGTGACAATAGTCATGCTATGTTTCTCATGAATCCAATATTACAGTGTAATCATATATAAATAGGCTGTGTGCAGGACAACAGTCATGTTTACAAGCCAGAAGCTCCCTTGAAAAAAAAGTCAACAACACAGAGGCAAATATGCCACAAAAGCAATTAAGCCCCTATAAAAAACATCAAAGCTTAGTCATGCCAAGAGGAAAAAACAACTCGGCGACAACAGGGAAGAGATTCAGTAATTCACAATCACAACCACTGCAAAAACACTGCACAAAGTTATCAAAAATTGGCACCTGGCATGTATCAAAAGCATAAAAGAGCAGAAATTAACAACCAGCACGCTTCAGCAGCATAAAAGAAGAAATTAGCAGCAAGCATGCACAGCATTAGCAGTACAGAGAAAATTCAGTTAGCAGAAAATATAAACAGCATAAGACAAGAACTCAGAAGCAGGTGTGCACAGTATTAACAGGGTAAGAGCAAATCCAGTCAGCAGACAAATTTTAACAGCATAACAGCAGAAGTTACCAGCCAGCAGAATCAAAACATGCCAAAAAGACAGCAGGGTCAAAAGAGATTCAACTTAAAAAGGCTTAAAGTTTTTAGGGCCGTGGCTAAATAGTAACCTTGGATTTGCGTAAGTCTTGCGATGCCATTAAAAATATTGCTTTCTCACTCTGGTATAGTATGACAAGCTTTGGTAAGGGTTAGGGAAAGATACAGTTTTGGGTTAAAGTCATCACTTTAGACATGGAACATAATCTTGAATCTGGGGTACCATCTCTGTTTACTATTTTAGTGAACATTTGATATTTTGCACTAAACCCAAAATACAGCTACTTCCCCCTATTTTGTACATTTTGACATTTTGACATTGTCTGAGATGAATGTCTGCACAACATTTTGATATTGCAACTAAAACCCAAAAAGTCAAACAGCTAGTGGCACTAGCGAAGAGTCTGGGGATCACTATGGTCATTAGGATGCATTTTCCTATGGGAACCAGGAGTGTCTGTGCCAATTTGACCTGCTTGTGGCGCTGTGACTAGTCAGGGAGTCAAGAAAGTCATTTAAAATTATTCTTTGAGGTTCCTTAAAAGGGGAACAATACACTTTTTTGTGTGTAATGTATATATGTTATTTGTGCAGTCCAAGACAGTTGAAAAATATTAGTAGGACAACTTTCCCCCAGATCCAAAACTAGAATGCTAAATAAAGAAATTGTGATGTCATAGGGTATAAAGTCTGGAGCTGCTCCTGATACTATAATTTGGCAAAGAAAAGATGACACATATTCTGTTTCAAAACTAAGGACACAACAGTAGAATAATGCTCAACAAAATCAGGCTCCTATTTATTGTCAATGGAGCAGCTCCAGACTTTATATTTGATAACATAACAATTTTGAGACTTACTTCACTGGTTTCTTGTTTTGTGGGAGAGTGGCTTATGTTTGCAAATAGCCTATTTATAGAACTTCCATAGAAACAATATATTAGGATTCTTCATTTAGTTGGTGGTCTTCTTTAATATCTGTAGGCTACAAAATGTCACGGCACTCCATCAAATAGCTGGTAAGATATTGAAGTCTGGGTCAAAGTGGTAGATAGATGAGGAGCCTCGATCGCCGCATGCGTGGCTAAAAACATTTGCAAAGCACATAAACAACAACGTAACACAGCGCAGGCAACACACGCGTTAGAAAAATAGCAGATACTTAGCTTGATGAAGGAAACGGAGGCGCAGCCTTGCGAAGTTGTCAACAGGTGAAGGCAAACGTGTGAATGGCAATACCGGCACACGACCGGCAAATAAACTTCAGCTAATTTACTTATTTTTAATCCATCGTCCTTAAGTAACATAATTGGACTTTAACCGGTAAATAAGCAACAGCAGGGGAAGCAGGGGAACCTGCACACTGGCGAGCAGGTGTTGCAACATAACCGGACCGCCTTCACGCAAACGGTGCGCTCGAGACGTCACAACCGGTGTTACACCAAAATCTGAAACCCATTCAATTCTGTAAACAAAATAGTAATTTCTCTTGCCTTACAATGCTTTTTCACATACTTTATCATGAATCTGGAATGTCTACCTTCAGCTTTCAGGCTCTTTTTTTTTTTACTCTAAAGAGGAGAAAGGAAATTAATTTCATTCTAAGTTATCCCATCCCCTGTTATCGCAACATCTTTTTCAACCCAAATGTCTGACTCCACCAGAGCCTTGTAAAAACATTTGCTGTCCTCTCAGAGTTCCCAGAACTGTTATTAGAAAATTGTATTTCTACCGTTTTAAAGGCACATATGGGAAACATTAAGTAGAAGTAACAAATGACAGAGAATGACCTTTATTAATCTTATTAGCAAGTGCCCCCCCGTCTCTCTTTATCTTGATTATAAATCCATGGCCAAAAGGTGGACAGAAAATGAGCTCTGTCATACAGTATATGAAGACAAACAACACCAAACCATTTTAGCATAATACTTTAATTTTGTCATTTCCTTTGGTGGAATTATCCCTGAAAACACAGACATGTTTTTTTTAATGTACTCATAAATTAAACACTCCAATTTTAATTGTCACTGTGTAATCTTACCCTCCAAAATTGGCTGATATGTGCTTGTTCAAACTATGTAATTTTCTTTAACAGAACTTCTGAGAGTGTCTTTGTTTCCCCACATACTCAAATAATCTTCATGGCAAAATACAGTACATACATTGCCCTTTTATATGCTTTCTTTTTCCATTTATACATAAACCGAGCTTTTGTGTGCATTATTGTCATAAGCGCCATACATTTTAATAAACTTCAAGTGTCCATCTGCTCCCACATTCATACTGCATCTTTTCCATATCAGTCATTAAGACACCTCTTGGTTTCATTTTATGCAGTCAGTTGAAAATAACATCACTACAGAGGAAGTGCAATATTATATAGTTCAGCTCTGTCAGAGCCGAGTATTGGCACATCATTACTGTCCTGTTTACATTGTATCTACCACAAGTCTCACAGGCTTCAGGGACATCAAGCCCACCCAAAAGTCTATGTCTGCCCTTCAAAGAGCTGACAGTGTCTTCCTTGAAGCCTCATGTCTCTTAGTAGTAATGCACTCTCCCGATAGTCCCTGTCCCCGACCCAAGGATATCAGGCTGGCCGTTCCTCCAGATCTCACGAATGATTCGTTCCCTCTCCTCCAGCCGCTGTGCTCGTTCCAGCTCCTCAGCTGAAGTAAACACATTCACACTCAGTGTCCCATCTGATTGGCTGGTATGATTCCCAACAGGGATTTCTGTGCTGGGCAAAGTGATAGGTGCCTCTACATCATCCCCATCTTCATCATCATCGTCCTCAGTCTCCTCATCCTCCTCGCTGATGTCCTTTAATTGTTTTTTCTCGGACGTGGAGGGGGCAACGTTGGTCCTTGGCTTGCAGGAGATGCGGATGACCAGGAGGCAGAGCGTCAGCACCAGGCCGAAACACACGCCAAGCACGAAGTACAGGCCAAAGCTCTCTGGGTTTGCTAAGGAGGGGACGAAAATGAAAAATGTCAGAAAGAGTTAAATGGAAACTTCACTGATTTTTAACGAGCTTTGTATCAAAACAAGCATGTGTAGATAAACTGTGCTCTTCATCTAACCAGTGCCAAGACATCCCTTCTTCATCCACAGAGAAACTTCTCCAAATGACATATTTTATATAATTTGGAGGAGTTTTGCCAGCTCTCACGCTGTTGCTTGAACCACCGGCTGTACTTTCACATTTTCCTCAAACCCTGCCGCCAACAGCGTAGACAAAGAGTAAACTAGTGATCAAAAGAGTCACTCCTCCCTCTCTCTTTCTCTACAAATCAGACCAAAATCCGATCAAATGGTAAAACAAAAATCAAGATTATGTTACTGCACTTTTTTCCTAAAATATTTCCGAAAACATTTAATTGCCACGTTTAACTGTAACAGTGAGAGTTTGTTAACAGGAAGTTGGCATCATAATGCTTCCAGCACAGTGAAAACGGAAGGCCAAACACAGAGATCAAACAAAAAAACTAGGCAGCACTGATCAAATATAAACCAAGATTCTGTTACTGCACTGTATATTTCTCGCCTCAGATGTTTTCAGCCACGTTTTAGCAAACTGTTTAACTGTAAAACGAGATCGCCGGCTGCCATTGTTTCTCTCGGGCCAGTTTACATCACGTCACCCACCAGCAGGAGTGTCTGGTAAGGCCTGATGCATTCTGGTAGTTGTTGGTTTTCTACCTCTTGAGCAAAAGCACCCTTTTCTCTGTCTCCGCTGGTCATGTATCACCAGTTTCAAAAGTAACTGTATCTTTCTGCTGCAAAGACAGCCTAGTTGAGGACTCTCTTTACATCGGTGAAATACTGCTTTAAATTTTGAACTTGATTTGTTTGGATAGAGATCATGAATGATGTAGATGTAGATACTGTGCTGGGCCTGACTTACCTTTGATGTGTGCATATGCAGCTATGCTGTTGCTCAGGAGGTCCATTTCTTTTTTTTTCACATCCATGGTGACCTTCACTTTGATTTTTTTACACCTAAAAAACAACAAACATATGACACATCTGACTCTGGTGTATAATGCAGTTAGACACTCGATTAATACTATTCAAGGTGCTAAAAGTCTTTAAAACATTTCCCAAGCACCCTTCCCCCAGTGTCACATTCTGTGCATGTCAAACCCACTGACCACAGTACTTCTTCATATGCCCCCGGGTGGGTGGGATGAAGCCTCCAAGTGTCGAACAAAAGCTCCTCTGTGTCCTGCTAAAGTACTGGCTTCATCTGGGATCATCATAACGCATTTGGCACATGGCACTCTGCCTCCGCCATTCTTTCTGAACCATGACAGCCCTCCATAAAAGAGGTTAAGAGTCAATTTTTCCGAGTAGCCGCAAAGGGCTCCTTCCTGCCTGATGGGACTCCCAGATCAATTTGTGGAGCTCAGAGGTAAAGAGCAGTGTGTTGTTGACTTATATTGTTTGGATTTGGTGTCCCTGACATTTAAGCTGTCTGTCATCCTGGCATACTGCCAGTCTGAGGAGCACTGTTGTGTTTTTGACTGTTCCAGTTTGCCGCCATGACTAAGACTCCTAAGGAAGTCTTTCTTAAAGGTCCAGTGTGGAGAATTTAGGGGGATATAATGGAAAAATGGAATATGATACAATAGGTTTGGTTTTTTAGATTATATTCACCTGAAAATAAGAACTGTTGTGTTTTAGTTACCTTAGAATAAGCTGTTTATATCTACTTATAGAGTAGGTCCTCTTCTACAGAGATTGCCATATTTCTGAAGTAGCCCAGAATGGACAAACCAAACACTGGCTCTAGATAAGGCCATTTACGTTTTCAGGTTGGCCACCATAGTTAGCAGGCCCTTCGCAACAAGCAGTGTTGGAAAAACACCTTTCTTTAAGTAAAACAGCTTCATCTAGTTTTTTCATTGCCTTTAATGACCTGCTCTGTTTATTGTGGCGAGTAAAAGACCTCTGCAGACAATTCAGCTCCCTAAATCTTTAACACTTCACCTTTAAATTAAAAACCTTCAGAGCCATGGTTGCTCAGGAGAGATGAAGGTGATCTTTAGTTTTAATTTTGATATAAACAGACAATTTCTACCTCCAACTCTCATCAAAGTATACTCTCAGCTAAAATAATCTGCCACATAGCAGACTAACTGACTTTGGGGACGAACCATGAAGCCTCAACCTTCAGCGAAGACTGCTTGTGGTGCCAGTTGCAGTGCTCATGCTAGTGTATCCACTGAAGAGGTGAAGCTGGGCAGCCCCAGAGACAAAGACACGCTCACTGCTGGTATGTTCGCAAGAGCTCTAGACTCCCTAAACCTTAAGAGCCATGCACCAGATAAGGTAGAAATGCAAGATCATTCTCACTTGCAACCTGCTTGGTTGTTTTTATCAATTATCTACATTCTTATGTGTAACCTTCATGCTAACTCCTCTAACAGTATTGTCGTCAGGAGAAACAAGCTTGTTTTTCATCTGGAAAAGAACAATGTTCATTGGATTTGCTTGCATGGAATAGTGAAACAGGGTTGTGTTGTGCTGCTGGGTCTTTCTGTATTTCCTCAATCAACCTTCCTCACCTCCCCTCCTCCTCCACCCTGCAGCCCTTTCCTGCTGACTCGAGCTGACATTTTTTCCCTCTGCTTTGCCATTTTGTGAACATTTTCCATCTCCCTGACTTGATGACATCACAGTGTTGCACCATGAGACTCATAAGAGTGTTGATGGCAACAGAGGAGAGACCAAAATAAAAAGAGGTGATTTTAGTCCTTCCAGCTGAATATTAGCCCCGTTCCCCTCTAACATGTGCTTTGTGTTGTGGCTGCCTGCTCATGTGAAATGATGAACTCTGAAGCCGTCCCACTCTTACGTGTGCACACTTTTCTCTAAGTCGAACCACATGTCACTGATCCAATGTACAGATCGTATGGATGTCCTCAAATTGCACAATCCACATGTTTGTGTTTGCATTTACCTCCAAATTGCACCCACTGATAACCTCAGTGCCTGATTTGTATCACGGTGTGATTTATGCAGCATTTCTGCTTATTTGACGATGTAGCTTTTAGTAAAATTCAAGCACGAAACCACACATGTAAGCCATATGTGTATTGTGGCTCACTAATGAACTTTACAACAGCAAACATTCCTATGTAAAAGCAGAAGTAAACAAAAAGTTGAGTGCATTTAAAACTTACCACAAAATGAAACTATGAAGCACTGCTTCAGTCCCAGCTCATAGTGTAATGACAAGCTTGAGAGTGGATGCGAAATGGTCACGCTCCTCTCTCTTTCTCTCCCTCGCTGTAGGATCAGGGCCTGTGATCTTTGGTCCTCAGGCTAAACAGTTCATTTGGCCACCCTGAGACAAGAGCAAACACACACACAGACAGACGCACACACACACATAGACGTCAGGCCACATTAGATCCAAACCCAGTGAGGCGTCTGCAATGCAAACAACGACAGGCCTATTGCAGGATACACGGTCCAGCAAGAGACTAGAGGGAGGCTTTTCATGATTCACTGGTTTGACTGTGCTTTCCTGAGTCTGCACAGGGTAAAATGCACATACCGCAAAAAACGCAGGAATGCAAGCACCATGGCCAGTTTATAAGGTACACCTATACTGTGAAATGCAATCCAATACAACAGGTCTGCCACAGATTCTACATTTAGGAAGATTTTAATAACAATATGTTTATTATTGAGGTTGTAGTTAGTGCTGTTGTCGTACTGGACTGCATTATGAGACAGTCAGTAACATTTCTCTGACGTTGACAGTGCATAAAGAGTTTTGCCCTCCTCTAAAAAATTGGTTAGGTGTGCACAATAGCTGCAACATCATTATAAATTACATGTTGTGATACAAAAAAAAGAGAAGATTTCAAATTTCAATTAGACTTTTGAACAATGCTATCTTTTGCTACAGGAATGGAGATTAAGTGGAGTGAACTATCCCAGCTGGTTTAAAGCTACAATAGGTAGCTTTGAGAAAAAATAACTGTCACATTTGTTATGAGGACCACTTCATAGCACCTGCATGTGCACGAGGGTCTACTTTGGTCCATGTGACATAAATGTCAGCATCCACTTATGTTTATTGGATTCCGCATGGACCTCTTATTTTGTGACCATGCGGGATGTACGAATAGCAACTGTACTGACGGTGAACTCACCTCCTAGCCCCCCGATTTACTGCTGAGGCAAAGCCCATTGTAGCCCACCACGGATTGAACTGCATGCATGTATGTCTGAGCTTTAACTTTCACTATATCCTGAAAGTGGTACATGAGAGAAATAATCTCTGAAAAATACAAGTTCCTCTAGCTCCTTCTAGTGCTACTAATGGCATTTGCAGAAATCATAAGTGCCTGAACAACCAACCAGAGCCAGGGGGAGTCTCTAATGCAGTGTCAATCAGTGCTCATGCACATGCTTTGCAGCCACACCTTAACCCCCCCCACCCCATTGTTGCCAACAACAGCATACATGGCAAAGATAGGTAAACACAAAATGACATACAAAATACAAATGAAAGCAAGCTTTTCATTGTTGGTCTTATTCTAGGTACTTCTTTTTTTCAAGCGTAGTGGCTTCTTGCAAATGCCAGTTGGAGCACTAGGAGGAGCTAAAGGAACCTGTTTTTTTTCACACAGTATCTTTCCATGTTCTACTGTAAGGATATCCCAACAGTTTCAGCAAATATGACATGAAGTTATATTTGCAAAAGTTACCTTCTGTAGCTTTAATAAGACAAAATTTGAAGTTTCTCTGCTATGCCAAAGTGCCTTCACATCTCGTGCAGCTCAAAGTGCAACAAACTGCCAGAAATCCTACAACACAAGAACCAGAATCACTGTGCTCAATAAAAGGCCTATAATGTAAAGCGGGTTTGTTAACATGCCAGGTGGGAGATCGAGGGCTGCGAGAAATGCTGCGCTGTGAAGTTTTCTAACTTGTAGCCCTGTTTAGGAAAAAGCTTTCTCCCAGCTGTAGTTGGTTTAACAGAGCCTCTGTGCTTTCCAGGGCAGATTTTGATCTTGCTGACTCTTGGCAGATCCTATGTACACTACAGAGCGCCTGACTGAGACAGCGCTCGGGGGCGAAGTGACAGAGCTGTCACTATGGTAACATGCTTTCCAGGCCACCTCTTCGGTCCCCACGGGAGCGAGACGATGGGTCTTTTATTTCTGCAGTGCACCATGGGGATGGACCTGCGCGCTGTCCTCCTGTCGAGCTTCCTTCCTTTCTTTTCAATTATGAACAAGTTCATCTCCGTGCTCCCGCAGAGCCTGATCCCTCCCTCCTAATGGAATCTATTCATCATTATCCAAGCAAACCTGGGCTTTCAATGAGATATTTTGTTTTTGTCTCAAGGGTAATAAAGTGAACGGCTCGAATGACTACAGTCATTCCTTAAGCCAAGGTCAAACTAATGATTGGACACCTACAGTACAGTTACTGGCCTCTTCTCATACTGGAATGCAGCAAACCTGAGCTTTATCAGGACTCAGGCATCTGTTATTGGTGCTTAACGACAACTGGAGACCTGTTTAAAGCCTGTCTAAACACTAATTATCCCGCCCTGTTGTTTTGTTGTGTTTTTTGTTTTACCTCAAGAAGGAAATTATTAACAGACCCTCTCCTCCCCAGCTCTGTACTGATTTCATGACTCAACTTTCAGTCATTTTCTCCAAGTGACCCAATTTGTTTTTCTATTGCAGATGTTGCCCTACCCTACAGCCTTGAATATGACACCTTAATTATGACAAAGGAGTCATGCATTAGCAATATGATGTATAATTTTGTCCAATAGTGTTTTACTCAAACTTCCAAACTGTCTAGTGGTAAATATTATGAATGGAAGCAAAAATAATGGCTCAAAAAAGCAAACAGAATAAATCAAACTCTAAATGATATTAAGTCATTTCATCACTTTGGCTAGGACCATGCACTTTGGCAAAAATCAAATAAACAAAGAAACAAAGCCTCTCACTTCACTCTTCACACTCTAAACTGAAACTTTTTTGGGGGAGAGTTGACTGGTGGGCGCATTCACACCAACTGCTTTGCCATAGAAGCGAGAATATCTCAAGAATCAAAACACCATATGGTGTTATTGTGTGGGAAAACCTGCACAAAACTTCAGTTTTCAAAAACACTTTTTTTTAGGTCTGGGTAAACATTTTAATTAACTGAAATAAATATAAAAAGGACTAAAGAAAAGGAAAAAGCCTAACTGAAATGTTACTGTGTACTTACAAACTAACTCATAGAAACAAAACATATTGGAAAAATTTAGTTTCATTTCTTAACTTCTAGTATTTGTCAATTTAGTCAAATTCATCACCAAAAAAACAAAAAAAACCCAGGAAACTAACTGAAATTAAACTGAATTGAAAGCAAAAATGAAAAACAAAAAACAAAATAAAATAAAACAAATGAAAAATACAACACTATAATAACTCTGTTTGGAACTCATCAGTTATGGCATTTATTACAAGCTTTTCATCACCTTTTATTATTTAATATTCATATACCTAGATTACATTGCATGAAACAGAAGAGAAAGCAAAAACGCCATTTTTTTATTGATCTGGCACCACGTGTGTTTGTGCCACATCTGAGCTCCTCTGACGTTAATGTCCAGTCCTATTTTTTGTCCTTGCTATCTCATCATTTGTCTTTCCTCCCTCGTATCCTGAGGTCAAACGCTCAGGCATCCCCTTCCTGAGAACTTTGTACGCTGTTAACTATCAAATAATGAACCCATCGTTATATGGCTTAAACTGCGTGGGAAATTCTTTATCTCATATTAAATCAAAACAAAATATAACACCAGTAAGAAACGATAAAGGTTAACTCAGCTAAGTCTACCCAAAAATCTGTCAGTCAGCGATGAGTTATTTATGTAAGTTCACAGCAGAAAGTGTCTTCAGACTGAAGCCAGCATAAACACATTATGGTGTGGTGTGGTGGCCTGACAAGAGGTCAAACACTATTTCTGACTGAGCATTGTTTGCTTTGGTTTAGTTTGAGGAGCTGAGTGGAAGAAAAACTCCAAACGTGTGATATTTTCGTAGTCATCCACTTGGAGATAACCACAATGGCCCTTCCTTCCCACAGGGTTCGTCCCTTTCCGCAAAGACAACATCCAGCTCAGAGTCTTCCTTTAGCATCATTGCCATTGTCTAAGATAAGTATGCCAGAATGATGGAGCTGGCTTCTGTACACAAATGTCAGCTGGCTGATTCATCATAACAGGGCCAGACCTCTGAAGCAAAAGTCTGTGACAGAATAGAAGCACTTTTCTCCAAATACTTCACCAGTAATACTTGTTTCATAAACCATCCAACCACAATACGCTTCTTCAACAATGAAGAAATCAAAGTCATAACCCTTCAGCGGAATTCATGCAGGGAGTCAAGCCATATTTGATTTATACACATAAGATGAAAAGGTCAGATTACACAAGGGAGAGAGTCGGTGTTATTTCCTCATTGTAATGACACACGCCGAACCGCAGAGGGAAAGAAATGTTTTCAATACCTAGAATTTCAGCGTAGCCGCAACAATTCCTGGCACTACAGATGGTCTTTCTGTGGTTGGCCTGGGACGAAGCTTCACAGAATGAAAATAGCCAGATTTGAATGTAATCACATTTCATTGTTTTTATACTTAAGTCCACACACAGACTCTGGTGAGGGAGATCATAGACACTGCTATACAATTTATAGCGTACTGTCTTTGTTCTTGATTAAGTTCATTAAAACGTTCCTACTTTGATTCAGTGGCTGCTACTGGAAAAAAAAAACAACAAAAAAAACAGTCTGGTCTTAATGATGCACAGCATCAAAAAAGCCAGTCTGGGTAATTTATACACTATTTTCGGCTCGCAGAGCACATTCTAAAACTCGGCGTGTTTCCCTTAAATAAATATACTGAATCAAAGCTCAGTCTTGGCTCAGTCATTCTCTCACTGATGAAGAAATTCTTTCAGTAGCTGATGAAAGGTTAACAGCAACCTTTAAACTGCCAAAAAGTCTGAAACTTTATCACAAAAATATCCTTTGGATATCTCTACCAGCTATTTATCACACACCTGTAATCAAGCCAGAAAGTCCTAAAACATAATGGAACTTCAAGATAGCAGAGGTGCAGGCGATTACTTTCCACTCTGTAAATAGAAACATTGTCCAAACTGAGATCTCTGTTTACGGTGTCTGTGAAAGCATTCATGAAGCTCCACAGGATGAAGGTAATTTCTTGTGGAAGCCGCAGTGAGTTTTTTTTTTAAATTCACATCCACGAGGGTTGCAAAGGATGTGACAATTCTGGAGAAAGCAAGAGTGCATTTTCCCCCAGTTCCTCTTGACATAAAGATCTCTAGTTTCAAGCTGTGCGGACAGTTAGTGCTGCTTCCTCCCTTGTCAAGGCCTGCCAGAAGATCTGACTGAGAGGAAAACTGTTGTGTTTGGACACAGGACAGGCATGTGGTAGCCATCAGGACAGAGATATGGAGCACCAGGTGAGGTTAACCTCGAATGGACCTAGGTCAAAGAGAGAGGTATTTGCGAATCCCTTTGGAGTTTTTTTTTTTTTTTTCTGTAAAAAGAGTCAAGTAAGAGTGACTACAGTCAAAGGCAGGATGAGAAGCAAAAGAGTCATCTCAGAGCAGGTTTCTTTCAAATATCGTCCAGACCTTGGTGCAGATTTCAGTTGCATTTCATCCCAGTCTTCAGCAAAAGGTTAAAAAATTGGAGTATGCATATCCTGCCGGTTCAAACAGCATAATAAGTTGTGGTCAGTTCATTTTTGAGCATAAAAACAGCATTTCTATAGAGTTTGCTCACTTGTTGTGGAACTCAGGGACTTCTGCTAATGAAGACAAGCAAAGAACAAGCAGAGGTCCTTGAGTGCAGATCATTTCGTCAGCTGCTGCTTCCAAGTTCAACAGTGCATAACAAGAACACAAAGTCCTAGAGATGTTCAGAATCGAGAAAATGTCAATCGTCTACAGATTCACGGGTAAAAGACTGTCTTGTCAACACCTGAGGGAAACTTTTTCATCATTTTTAGATTGCCCAAAAAGAGCTTTTGAAACAGCATTGGCCTTTAGTTAAGGGGTCTAAAACATTAAATTATCCCTAATGATTAAAACACCCATCCATCGAACACTCTGCAGGTAAAAACCAACAATCAAACAGCAAAACACATTTTAAATAATATTTTACCCTAATCTGAACTACAATGTGCTGCCAGCAGCAGAGATAAACAGCTCCAGTGGATGAAAAGTTAGAACTTGCCCAACTTTTATTAAGTTTCCTCTCAAGTGGGTTTTAACTGGGAATAAATTCAGATCTAAACCTGTGTTGTTTGTATGGCATTCAAACTTTGACATTTTTGTTCCATTAGATGATTCAGTCATATCCAAACGTCTTAAATATGGTTTAGTGTTTGATATAGAGCTGAAAGAAAGCTTTGTTTAGTCATGTGTTGATGTATTTGGCTTTGGGCATGCTCTTTATTTGACTCAATGAACAACAGCTTTGCTCTCAAGGAAAACAAAAACTTTTCAAGGACTAAACACAGAATCAAACCAGTCAGGCATTGTCGGCAAGTTGTCATATGACTTTACATACTGCACCTTTCAACTGGGGGGTTGTAAATTCAATATGACTCAGTGTGCCAATGTGACGCCAGCTCTGCTCAGAGTAACTATAACCCTTGCCCCAGTGAATCCCTGTGTATCCTCATGTCATAAAAACTGAACCGCAGTGCAGTGGTTGTCCTGTGAGGAGCATGTTTTGTGGGCATGGCAGGTAATGGGAGGGTAATGGAGATATGGGAATGAGCTGGGGGTTAGGGCAAGTGGTTAATAGCACCCAGATGTGCTCCTGATGTAAGACAGAGTCCAAATGCTTTAACATGTAAATCAAGAGGAGATATCCCATGTGCCATCTTCCTACTGATGTTATCACTGTTCCAATCAAGCAAATCAAGTAGCGCTCATGGCAGTAGGAAGCTACAGTGGAACCACAGCTGTGTGTGTGTTTGCTGACAGGGTTTACTTGTGTGTGTGTTTATGTGTTAGCACCTACTGACTGTATGTTGCTGTATGCTGAAATTGATTAATATGAACATTCCTCCATGATTCTCAAAAACACAGTGGACGTTAGATCATATTTAAGAGCTACAAAAATAGAGCCATGATCTCACCCTTTTCATTGATCTGGGCCACCATCCAGCCGCACACCAACGCCACATACTGTATCAATTACATGGGCCCTACGGATTACTTTGTGACACAAAACACGTGTTTGCCCTTTGTGTGATTGGGTCCGTAGCATTTACTCCACGCAACTCATGAACGTGATGCAGCTCCACGAGGCTTAGGCGGCTAGGATATGTTGTTGTGACAGAAACTTAGTTTGTTTAGGAAAAGTCAGAGCTGGTTCCTGTTTTCCGCTATTTAAAAGACATTTCAGAGGCCTGTATGACTTCAGCTAACCTCTATTAATGACTAGTAGTAATTACAAAAACATAAACAGTATTGTCATCAGTCCTAATAGCCCAGGGCATCACAGTTACACATTAGGGGCGAGTAAATAGACCCTCAGAGCAGAGACAAATCTCTACTGAAAAGTTCTCTATCACATGGGAAGATGATACTGTCATTTGGTTTTTGTGGCTGATGAATGAAATGTCATATGATGGCTCTTAGTTTGTGGGGCTGGAGGAGCGATCAAAACAAGAGTACAGTCTTGAAAAAAGAATCCTTGTACTGCTTTGTCATTGGCTCTGATCTTCAATGACTTTAAATCATTCTAGATTTTTTGTCTATTTAATCCTGGCTCTAGACTTGTTTTATACCATATATATAGAGTTATACCAAATATATAGAGTTCTCTCTGACCTCAGTTAAAAGGAATACTTCACCCATAAAATAAACATATATATATATATAGATAATTATAAATTATTCATGCCATATTACCTTGAAATCGTAAAGAAAAAAATGCATGAAAATGTGATATATAAATGGTTATTTTGTGACTGAAGTAATCCTTTAAGCAAAATAAAAGGCCATCACCTCTGTGTGTGCTCAAGTGCATTTGTCAGTGTTTTCAAGCTTCTGCCCCTCTTTGTACATGTGTTCTCATGTGTGCGTGTGTCCGAGATAGGAGTGTAAGCTCAGGCAAACCCACTGGACTTAGCATGTCAAACATCTGCCCGAGCCTAAACAGGGGAGTGTCTGGACCAGGGAAGCTCCTACTAGAAAGCATTAAGCCCTGAGCTCTGTAAGGCATCAGTGGTTGACGGGAGCTTTGCTAAACACAGTTTCTGAGACAAGTCATTCGTCAAACTCCCTTTTCTCTATGACTGTAAAATATCCTCCTGGTTACTTAATGTTTCAAAGATTAGAGCTGCGGTAAGCAGAACATAACATCTTGTCGTTTATATCTTCATGTACATCTATTCATAACGTCACCATTCATATTTGAATAATACGTTTATGAACGGGACCACATTTTCAAAAAGAACCACTGTTAAAGTGCATGGAGTAAACAATTAGTTATCTATAAACTCTTGCATTGGATGAGTGTATATTTACAAAGGGGTGTTGATCAAACCTACTGCATGATGGAAGGCAGAGCAGTGAGCAAACACCTTGTATTTTAAGATACTTTATTCAAAAGATAAAAACAAGATTCTCCTTTTAGGATATGTTCATGCCCACTGTACTATTGAAAATGTTGTAAGGTAAACTTATAGTTAACAAAACACCTTAAAGGGGCAGTGTGTAAGATTAAGGGGTATTCAGTGGTATCTAGTGGTGAAGACTGCAGAATGCAACCAGCTGAAATTTCACCCGGTTATAATTCCTTCAGTGCTCATTATTCAGGAGGTTTTTACCGGCAGCCAAATTATCTCTTCCTCTTCAAAACAAAGAGACCCAGTGATTTAAACCAGCAAAAACTCTGAATAAAGTTTCAGGTCACAAATCAGTGTTTCTCCGAAGCTATCCCAGCACCTGCTAATGTGTGATACCTTTTTTTCTCTGATATTTTAAGATCCAGACATTCAGGAGGGTTATACTGGGAGCTGAAAAATCTACAGAGGTCCTTTTCTCTCCAAAACAAATGGACCCAGAGATTTAAACTGTTAAAAAAAAGAAAAAGAAACCACTGCATACAACATTTTTAAATCTAAAAAATATGTGGGGTTTTTTGTTTGTTTTTTAACACCGCTCATCGTA
This sequence comes from Plectropomus leopardus, assembly GCF_008729295.1. Classification (NCBI taxonomy): domain Eukaryota; kingdom Metazoa; phylum Chordata; class Actinopteri; order Perciformes; family Serranidae; genus Plectropomus; species Plectropomus leopardus. Next base: position 21,130,595 of record NC_056469.1, read on the forward strand.
GAGGGGCCTCTAACTAAGGTGGCCAGTGTTAAAATGTGAACCTATGCCCTATCTGGAGTCAGTGTTTGGTTTGTCCATTCTGGGCTACTGTAGAAACATGGCGGTACAACAAGGCAGACTACTTTGACCTGTTCCCCATGTAGATAAAAGCAACTCATTCCAACGTAACAAAACCACACTTGTTTCTGGGTTGTTGTTTTTTTATAGATTATTTTTCACATTGGAAAGCATACTTTTTATGTATCCCCCTACAATCCAACACACTGTTTTTTATATTAAAAAAAATGCCTGTTTAGTTTGCAATGCATGGCAGAAACTGGCTAAGAGATAACTATTTGCAGCAGCAGTGACAATTACATGTGTTTGCATGGACCCCTCTGTTTTGGGAAAGGGTGCTCAAAGAGATCAGCTGATAAAAAGCTAATCTGGGTGAATGGCTGTCATTGAATGAATCTGCACCATGAAATCCATAATCACAGTATTTCATCTTCTCAGACATTAACTGCTCACAATCTGTTTGTGATAGATATTTATTCTTTCTTCCAGCTGACTCATCTCTATTGTGACGACACAGCCGTCTTTGGTCTCAAGTTGAGACCAATTAGACTCATAGGTCAGTTAAAGTCAGTGTGATTTAGGTAAAAATTGGACTATTATTTTCTACAAAAGCACAGATTGCTGGGGTTTATAAGTGAGGTGGGCTACAGATTTGCAAATGGTATGGCTGAACTGTGAGTAAAACTGTGTTTAGATAGCCTTGAAGAGTTTTGGGGAAAAGGGAGAAAACATAAAATCATAACTCATTTTAATTTATGTGTGTGGCAGCTTTTCCATTTACTCTGTTTGCACAAGCAGTCTGTACAATGCTGCAACACAGAGCCTGGGCGACCAGCACTGAAGTCTTGATGCAGAAATTTCTGCATGTCCAAGTAACTGGGACATAAGAGACACATTATACTCTATGTATATACATTAAGACCTAAAATGCTGAGCTTCTACTTTCATCACATATTACCTCTTTGTTATTACTGTACTGTGGTCAACAACAGTCCAATATAATTGATTTTTTTTAAGTACCCTCTCATTAAGCCATAGTACATCAAAATTAAAGAAGCTGCTCTATACATGTAACTATGAGAACATACCGTGAGACTATTTTGTGATAAGACAACACTGCAACAGGATAAAATTCATATGTAAGCCTTCAAAATCAGACAAATTCATTGTCTATGGAATATGGCAAAATTGCATATACTGGTGTCTAGCTTTATAAGACTTTTTTCATCATTATTTTGATAACAGCACATTTGACCCCTTTCCTAGCAAGGGACTGTGTTCATTTCTTGTCACTGCGTAAATCTGTCTATGTGGGGTTCTTTTCTCTTGACTTATCTCCTCTATGTGTAGTCTGAAACTTTCTGTATCTCCCTCTGCAAACAGATTGGTACCCTGGGAGTAGAGACAAGCAGCTCAAATCTGAGTCTGACCTCTGACCTCCAGGTAAATAGAGTAAGTTAACAACCATCCTCTGGACAGATAAGGCAGGCTGACTGATAAGTGAGTCAGTGGAGAAAGGAAAGTCTGCTGGCATGAATATAGGCTCAGAGAGGTCATACAGAAGTCAGCTCTTCACAGCCAGCCTTGAAGGGGTTACTTAACCAAGCATTCGCACTCATCCTATGAAAGGGAAGGTTATCTGATTGACTTGAGAAGGCACAGCTAAAGTGCTGCCAGCCCACTCAGAGTGCGTGAATTAAAGGAGACCCCGGAGAGCAACCAGCCCTATCCAGTCTCCACCCATCATCTCGCTTTCTCCCTGATAAGAGGTGTTAACCACAAACGTCCAGCGGAGAGACAGAAGGAGCTATGGGAGCTGAAGCATATGGTCAACTGCTGACCTAGAGTGTTTCTGTCTGCTGAAAAAGAAACAGAGCCACATGTACCATGTGTGCACTTTTTGTGCCTCTTTTTGAGATCCTGCTCTGCTCTTTCTGTCCAGACGAAAAAATACAAAAAGCAACAGGATGTTTGCTTTGATTGTAGCAAGGTGACGACTAATTAATCACCTCAAGGTTAGCCAATAATGTGCAGCTGCAGAGGAAAGCCACACTCAGGCTCTCCCGTCCTGTCTCAACTGTAAGTGCTGCATCAGCTCCTATTTGGCAGCAAATGCATGCTGAAAACACACACATTTAGAAGGAATACACTATGATGCACTGACACTACTTGTATGAATGTGGATGTTCATTCAGGACTGATAATGACAAAGACATAGTGCTACATTGTAACAGGTAGCTATTACTGTAAAAGAAGGTCAACATCATGCAAAAAAAGGGGTTTATCATGTGTTTACGATGCTGTGACCAAAAGGTATTAACTTTTCTGTAATATTTAACCACAATGTATTATTTCATTCTGTAAACAATAATACAGGGAATTAATTCCATGCGGAGTAAAAACTTACTAGAGTTGCTGCAATGGAAACCTGATAGTTTATAGCACATGGAAGTTTTCCCAAACACACGCACCTCTAAACAAGCCTGTCAAATGTTTCAGTTCAGGTGATGCATTAGAACTGCAGACACTCAACTACAGAAAAAGGTTCCCCTGCTGTAAAAGTACACTGACAGAAAAGCTGCGGTTCACCAGGGTTTCTATGGTACTGCAGATACAATGAAATAAACTGTCAAACTCACCGGTCTGTGCTGAATCGTCTCTCTGAAACTGTTCAGTCCACACAGAAAGCTTCGGGCAAACTGCCCCCTTTCCCTCCAAATTTTGAAAAAAGACACAGCATTACAAGCAGTCCTGACTGTTTCAGTTGATACTCTGTTCCTGCTGTGGTCAAGTCCTGAAGAGCGTGTGTGTGTGTGTGTGTGTGTGTGTCTGCCTCACCGAGTGTGTACAGAGTCTGGGGAAGAGGTGGTAACTTCCTCTCAAAGTTGGAGACGGAGTGAGTAACAGAGTTTTCTCTCTCCCGGCTCCAATCCACAAGAAGCAGGAAAAGCTGTCATACTATCCCCCTTTTCAGATGGAAAAAAGAGGAACAGCCTAAAAAGGGCAAGCTCGGGGGAAGAGGGGAGGGAGGAAAGAAGGGGTTGTGTGTATGTGTGTGTGTGTGTGTGTGTGTGTGTGTGTGCGTGCATGCGTTTGTGTGTGTGTGTGCATGCGTGCGTGCGTGGTGGGTGGGGGGATTTTTCTCTGTTGTTAAGGGAACAGGCAGAAAGCACTGCCAGACAAATTAGCTCAAGTTTTTCCATGCACAGTTTAGCATGACAGGAAAACAACAACATCAACACATGGACTGATACTGTGAATGTATAGCTGATGTTAAGCTCACATGTCTTCAAAACATCTGAGTTGCTTTGCATCAGAAATACACTGTTTCCAGTCTTTATGCAAAGCTAGGCTAGGTGGCTGCTGGCAATTTATTTGCTCGATAGATGTGAGAGAGTATCCATCTAACCCTTTGCAAGAATGCAAAACAGCGTACATCCCAAAATGTCAAAATATTGCTTTAAAATGACCATTTTCAAAAGGGATGAGTGAGTCCGCCATTATCTGTGTTTGTTATTTCTAACCATCTCTGTACTCAAAATGGGAGTTGAAATTAATTAAAATTAGAAACGGGCAGAGTTTAAAGTGAAATGGGCGGGGCCAAACCAGACGTTATTTTATAACTGAAATTGATTTGGTTTGATCAAAAATTGCTGTATTTATTATTTACTGAAATCGATCTAAAGAATGACATTTAAATTGAGCCTTAGATCATTTTTGACCACAAGAGTCCATAGACTGTAAAAGTAATCAATGTAGCTACTGTGATGTCACCCATTGATTTTTGGACTGCAGTCTGAAAGCCTTGAGTTAAGCATTTTGGAGCCAGAAGTGACCATATTTGGATGACAGGATGGAGCTGTGCAAGTGAGGGCGGGATCTGATGAGACGCCGAGGACACTGCTGGTACGCAACCTGTCACTCAAGCAACCCAACCTTATATATGCACAGCTTTGAGCATTAAACAATGTTAATGTGTGAAAAATATAAAAATTCAGTCCCTGTATAGCTGTCATGAACCAAAACTGTTAAACTGTTTAAACTGTTTAAAAGGCTGTAAACATGTTTGTTTCTGCTGTAAAGTTGGGCATTGTAACATCTGGGTTTATGGGAACTGACTCTGTTTTGGATCCAGCCTCAAGTGGTCATTTGATGAACTGCAGTTTTTGGCACTTCCAATCGACTTCATTTTTCAGACTTGGAGGTTGCCGCTTGGTTTGAACACAGCTATCCAAAGGGAGATTTTCCTTCATCATGAGTATGGAAATTGGCCCCTTTTACTCTTGTACGTACTCATAAAAAGCACAATATCTTTGGTGGATACTTGTTTCATCCAATTGTTCGCCTCAACCCTAATTTTTTCAACATGTACAAAATTAGAAATGCATTAATCCTGGTTCCATTGAGTGTGAATGAAAAATACAAGCATTTAAAGTACGAGAACATGCTTTATACTGACATGCTCCATCAGACTTTACTCTAGACATTCAACATCTAGTATCATGCAAGTTTGACCATGCAATGTAAATTACAATGTGCTGACAGCAAGAGCTTCTCCAAAATGTCTGATGCTGCAAAATGTACTGTTATGTGTCTCAACAGTGGTCTTGTGCTGCCATGATGCTTACAATACAATGAAGAATCTACTAAGTTCAATATCACTTTATATTTTAAATTTCAATACAGAAATGTTATGAGCATTTCCTACATACCAATCGAGTCACGTTCCACCAAAAACTAGTGTGGTACAGCTATAATGAGAAGGCTATATGGCTTTGGTGAATGCAGTGTCATACAAAACGTGGTAAACATGTAATCACAATAATATGTCAAACTCCCATGCTGAAGGAGATGACATGCTAATTGCTTACAGCTGCGAGCTGAAAAGCTCCTCTGGGAGATTGCACCAATGATCGACCACACAGTTGACTCAACGTTAATAACACTGATCTTCTCATTTCTAGATGTTTTATATGTCTCATACATTTGAATTCACAGCACACATTCTGAACTCATGCTTGGCATACTTTTGTGACTAGCTTTACGACCAATGTTTCTTCAACTTTGAGAGCCGTACCATGTCAGTGGGATTAGCTGTAAATCTTGGTGGCCAGCGAGCTCCGTCTTGACCAACTTTTATTAAAGCCATACACTCGGGAGGGCATAGTGACACTTTTCATTTGCATTACCCCAATTCTTCATGGGAAAATAAGGAAGAAAAGTGGAGAGAGTGAAACCAAGCATTCATTCAAGCATTTTTATTCTTCCAGAGGGTCAATGTTCGTGGAGCTGTTATTGCTCTACACCCTGCTGGGACATGAAAGAACATCTTGGTTTCCATCCCAAATATTTCACTCATAAACCCACTTGCTAACCTGAGCAGCCCGCCACAAAATAATGTGACACACTTTGGTTGAAATTGCATTGGACCCAAAGGGCTTTCTGGCTCATCACTCCAAATCAAACATCCTCCCACTGTCTCAAATTTCTGCTTTTCCCTATCCCCACATTCAAAAAAATCCTGGATGCAAACAAAACAAAAGCAGAAGGCATCTCTCCAATACCCCCGCTTTCAACTCAATCAATAAAGAGGAGGTGTAGGGGCTGGAGCAGAGGTTTTGGGAGAAGCTGAGCCTCTCTAGTGCCAGCATATAAATGTTTCTCTGAGCTGCATCAGTGATCACATTCCTGCCTGGATCTCCTCATGGCTGGCAGATGTCCACCTGTCCCTGGGGCTGATTTATACTCCAGCACTGGGTTGCTCTGATGAGGGTGGATAAGTTCGGGGTAGGGGAATGGAAGGAAGAAGAAGAAAGAAAATGCAAGCAAGAGAGAGGAGGTGAAAATGAGGCTTAAAGAGAAATGAGAGCGGTCTAATTACAGGGCACCTACAATTTCAAGGCAGACTTTTCCTGGATCATGTCAGACAAACCTGAGCATGTGTGCTGCTCAATGTAAACACAACGCATATCATGATAAGCTGTTGCAGAGGCGGAAACAGGGAGGAGATATGCGGCTGATAGCCAGGGAGGGTCTGTCTGCAGGTGGGAAAGGATGAAAAAAAGCAGTGAAGGTGTGTGTGTGTGTGAGTATCGAGGGGGGATGGTGGGAAAATTTAAACAAGATAGCACTCGTTCACAAAGCTTGCTGCCAGGGTTAAGCGAGGCGATATGCTCCAAAGTGGTTTCACAGGAACAAAAGCCAACTACTGCCGTTAACCTAGATTAATATTTGCAGTGTATTTCATGACTGAGTCGCCTCACCCACTCATTTTCCAAAGGTTGCCACACAGAGCTTTTGTTGGTGATCTACACTGTTGGGACACCGTGTGAATGAACGGTGTGTGGAGTCCTTTGATGTGAGGCTGGAAAGGTCAGATCACAAAGAAAATCAAGAATAGAAACACTTAAACTCAAGAGAAAAAAACTTAAGTGCAAACACATCACAATTCACTAACAGGAAAGCATTTTATTTCTCAAGAAAGCTAATAATCTGATAATAGACATGGAAAAAAATATAATTAAAGCTTTATCTTCCTTGCTCTACCTCAGGGAAAGAGAAAGAAAAAACACCAGCCATAGATGACTCATCTGAACACTGAAATTAATATCCTAGGAGGGCGCCCTGGGAGAATTAGCATTGTTCCTTCTTAAATCAAAAACATACTGAAATATCAAACTGCAAACACATGTTGCTAAGGAGTTAAGCTTACGTCAAGTGACAATGATGATGAAGAAATAACAGAAAAATACACAGCAAAAGACAAAGAGGTTTTCTTTGTCCTTTTTGTAATGTAGGTTATCATTAAGCTTCTCAAACACTTTGGCATTCACAAACTGCTCATTAAAGCTTCCTCAGCTACCTAGATGGATCCTGTCTAGGTCTTCACCTTCAGGTGCTCTCCACCACTCCCTCTTTCCAGTGCATGAAAACACATGTCTCTCTGGCCCTCAGTGCCCCCACATAAAAAAGCTCACTGGAGGCATCAACCAGCGGTAGCTTCTTTATGGGACAGATGGGATCCCAGAGCAGGGAGCTCCTTTGCACGGGGCTTGTTTTGTGATCATGAGTCTGATCTCCTTCCTGCTGTGATTTTCCAGTACCTCTGCATGTATAAATAATAAATCACATGCACATATGTAGGCTCATAGAAACACACAAGCACGCATGTATAGACTGACAAGCACATACGGTATACGGTACATACTGACTGACTCAGTGTGATCCTCACCGTAGTGTTCAGTACATCTATACTGAGTGTGCGCTACGTTTAGAAAATGTTCATCGCTTTACCATCATGTCAGACAGTGATTTCCAGTGAGAAAAAGAAGCTCTTATGCCCCTCTCTTCAAAACCAGAATCCATTGAGAAAAACAGTGATTTAACATTGCTGAACACAAAAGTTGCTCATCTACCGCTGTCTCAAACAGTTAGTTTGTGCTTGTTATTTTGTTAGTTTGGTGATTGACAGGGTGAGTTTAAATTCCCTAAAGTCACACAGTAACACAAACGAACTAACTGATCAAAGCAGCGGTAGACCAGCAGCTCCTGTGTTGAACCTAGTGACAGGGAGCTGAAGCTGTTAACGTGAAGACCACTGCAGACTACTGTTTGACACCAATATACAACAAAACCAGTTTTGTGTATCAAAATATTATCTTCTCCTAACCCCGACCAAGTGCTTTTGGTGCCTAAATTTATAACCACTGTGTTGTTGGAATATTAAGTTTCATTGTATCTGCGACATAATAATTTACAAATATTGCATATCTGTGGTTTGTGGAAATGTACAATGTCCACATTAATTCTGGGTTTATTGGGTTGTCAACTTTACTAGAAACATTTGTGTGGATTTATTTTATGTGCTTTGCTATTTTTAAATATTATACACTAGTAGTGTGACACTACAGTATATCATATTGTTCACTACCTAAGCTTTTGGAAAAATGTCAAGAAAACAGTGTAATACCTCATTTCCGGCACACCCGTACAGTGCGCTGAATAGAAAGGAGATTGAGGGAGAGGTCTGTTTGGTATTAGGCGGGAAGCCTAGGACAGGAAATGGTCGAGGGTTTCACAGAAGTGGTACGTCCACCATGAGGACTAGGATAAGGCTCTGGTGTTTACCCTCGCCCTCACCCCACTGCCTGTCACTCGGCACAGAGGGGTTGACAGAGATTAAACGAGCAGAGGAGGAACGGAGGGATTGCAAAAACTGAGGAGGGGGGGGAATTACATAAACATCGCAACTCCTTGGCATCTCATCGTGGCTCTCCCTGCCTCCTCAGTTACATAGTTTCCCTTGCTCCCTACCTCCTCTCGCGCTTTTTCGCCTCAGTGCGTGACAGCAAGTTGCCAAATGTCATGAGGATCCAAGTACTTTAGCTGAACCTCTCACATTCCTCCTGCTCAGCTTATCATGATGATGATCCTAGTGTCAAGTTAGGTGCTATCAAATTAAATCAAAACAGTGAGGTTTCATGTTTTTTTTAATGGTGAGCATTCCTTGCAAAATAGGAAACAGTGCCATGCAGTGTCATGTTGCGTATGAATACAAATAAAGTCTGAAAGTCTACGCTCTGCTTTTATTTGCTTGTTTAGGTGATAATGTAGGAATGTAAGCCGTTTCTACCATTGCATGTAATAGTCATTTTATAGCCATGCTTGGGGCGTTACTCAGGGGATAGCAAAGTTTGTTGGACACTTTGGACAAGACTAAAATATCTCAACAACTCCTCAGAGGATGATTCCTACTGACATTGGCAATCCCCTGATGTGGTTAAAGCTACAGGTGGTAACTTTAATCAAAATAACTTTGTGTTAGATTTACTGAAACTATCACTATATGCTGAAAGAAGTACATGAGACATGTTAGAGGTGACAAAATCACGTCCCTCCTGCTGCCTCTGATGGCATTTTCTAGAATTAAGTCAGACTGCAGTGTGGTCAGTTGGTCATTGCGCCTGCTGATGAACTGTCAAAGTAGGCAGCGCTTATCAAATATGAATCAAGATTATGTTACTGCATTTCCTATTTCTTGTCTCAAATTATTTTAGCTAACATGCTAAGTAAAGACTTATATTATGTAAAATAGTGAAGACAATAAACAATGCAAAATAACAGGAAGTATATACAGATTCATTATTAATACCCAAAAATAAATGAAAGGTTCATCTTTGAAGCATGTGACCTGGACAGTTTTCATATTAGTGTTTGCCATCATTTGGAAATCATTTGTGTGTGATTTAATTGGCCAATTATCAATATTACTTCACCACAGCTGCTGCCAAAAACAAATTTTGGATCTCAATTTTTGTCTAATAGTCTGGCTTTCTTTACAATGACCATTATAGCCTCAAAAAAACAGTAGTGTGGCTTCCAATTTCAAGTTCAGTCTGACATTAATCCTGCTTGAAAAGGATTCAGCTTCTTGCATCATTTTAACGCTGGACTGTTTTCGATGAAAATCCTTGATTAGACTTGTGTAAAAGTAGTTAAACATAAGAAATTTAAAAATGTTACATAAGTGCAGATGCTGATTTAAATGAGGACTGGCATTCCTCTCAAACAATGTTTCTATTGCTGAAGCTGCGCACATCTGAAAAACCTCACAAACTCTGCACATGAGGCCACAAATGAAAAAGCTCTTTTACAAACCCGTTTTGCTTTGCATTTTTCAGAATAGCTCTTTGTGTGCATGTGACTACAGTATGTACTACGTGGAAACTATGTGACTGACCAGCTTCCTCCGGCAGCCTTGAAGTGCTGGATATACAGGATATAGTGGTAAAGCCCTGCAGTGGATTCCTATATAAACTCAGATTAGGTCCCGAACAACAGGTTTATTAACAGCCAGTCACATTAATTCACTGTCAGCCTGCATGCAGCACAGAGAGTCACATCCAGTGGAGAGAAAAACGGTCAGCTGCCGGCCAAGATAATGAAAAATTATTTCCACCTCTGGCCATTTCTGCCAGCAGCACCACTCCTAGCAACACCAAAAATCCCCATCCGTTTACACACCAGGCATAATGACGGGCTTTCTTTTACAGGGAACTGTAAATGATGCTAAGTATATACCCCAAAATAAGCATGAACAATGTAGCACTGTGTTTATGTCTTCCTTTATAAAATTGCTGAAAGCTGACTGGTAATGCTTGGTTACTGAAACACTAGTTTCCATTTTTAGATGGAAACAAAAACAGTGGAGCTTTTAAAATCACTTTAGTTATAGTTTTCCAATATGACAACCAGAAATGATATAAAAACATTTTTTACACACATAACAAGACCATGTCAAAGAGAGTTGTAAGAGTTGTGTGTTTGCATGTTTAGTAGTCATCTTGTATTAAGGCTTAGAACATGACAGGATGTGAGAAAATACTTAAACTATAAACTACTAAAACATACTTTCTATGCAAAACTCTCTTTTTCACAATTCATATAACACTGTCAGTAGCTCTATTTGACGTCACTGAAATCAAAAGATTAGCTGAAAATTGCAGCCAACATGTTATGAGAGATTACAGCTGTTTTTACAGAACAGCAGAGAATATTATGAGGCATAACCATGACCACTAACACTTACACAGTATCAGATTTGAGGCTGACACTAAAAGCAGCAAGAGTAGTGATTATGGTTTGATAAAGGCATCAGTCCCAGAGCAAGCTGGAGCCAGTTTGCTTGTCTGCCCTGCACACACACGCACACACACGCACACACACACACACAGAGAGAGAGAGAGAGACAGACAGAGGAAAAGAGCAAGCAGCTGTTGACTGTCAAAATGACAGTGACGTTGTTTGGCTGCCACTATCAGAGTATTTTGCTTCTTCAGCCCCAGTCTAACATCTGTAATCCTGCCTCCACCCTTGACCTGGCTTCCAATCCTCCATTGCCTCCCTGTTAGCTCCAGTGTTACAAAACTGACACTTTCCAAACACGTTGACAGATGGATTCTTAAGAAAAATAGAAACATAATGACAAATGTCTGTGTGTAAGAAGCAAGAAAAACAACAGAGACAAAAAGAAAGATGGACAAAAGCTCAGATTTCTCTGCTGGTCATGCATCTTAATTCAATTAATTTTATGTAACATCAGATCACACAGACAAACATGCTTTTTCTTAGGTGTAACATTAACCATTGGTTGACTAGACTCCTCAAGTTGAGACATAAGAGACCCCAGAATCTGCTGTAGATTTCAGATACAGCTTTAAACAAAACATTGAACTACAATTCAACTCTCTAGCTCTTCCTGTCCCTCCTGTCGCCGCTGGTGTCCAGGCACCAGAACACTGTTGAACACCACACATGTTGTGAGTGGAAGCTCCAGACTGCAGTGTAGGTGCCTCGGGGCTTTTCAGAGGTACCAATTTAGTTTACACATAAACAATTTGGGCCAACTTACAAGACTGGAATTGCAGCCTGTTTCGAATACTTATCTGTTTCTTGTCCACAATGGGCCTGAAAATTGGCAACACTTTTTTTTTAAGGAGGAAAAAATACTCAGAACAGTTTAAAAGCCTCTTGTGATTTTATTAATGTATAATTGACTTTTTGGTATCAGCAAATAATACTTAAATGCTTCAAGACTCATTTCTCAGTGTTAAACTATCAGTTGGACTGCCCTACACATGTTTCACTACATATTGTAAATGAGGTGTTCACACATTTGTTACACATCTGGTAAACATTTGTACAAATAAAGCAGCTTATACAAAAGTTGCAACTGCATGTGGCACCAATACAGTTTTTTTCTTATCCATTTATACATTTTGTATTTATGATCTCTTTAATGAATTGTTGGACATTTTGCAAGTTAAGTCTGTAACTAATCTCAGACTATTAATTTCTCCAAGACAACTTGAATTCAACTTTGTTGGCAGCATTGTCTACCTGTTGTATGAGTATAAGACAGAGTTTATTTGTCCTCAAGGTGGAAATTCTTTTCCATAGTACGTACATACATAGCACAGAGAAGAACTACAGAATTTATGTTAAAGAGACAAGCACATCGGTTGGCATTCGACACACCACAGACCGCATATCTTGTAAAATCATGGCTGTGGGAACAAAGCTTTCAACTGGCTATTCTGCACATGTAGTCTGAACCTGCGTCCAGAAGGAAGGGGGGTAAATTACTGGTGGAGTGGAGGATCTGGTTTATGTGTGTTTGTGAGTACCTTCCTTTAGTATCAGGGATTAGGTGACACAATCAGATAGGTTGGGGTTTGGAAAACCATAAGTTCACTGGTTAAATGAGCTAAAAGCTAGCATACAGCTGAACCATGTATGAAGTGCAAGAGTGCTTTTAATTTGAAACAGGAAGTAGCGGCATTCACTCAGTTGCAGACTTTTGTGCTGACCCCTTTGTTACTGTCCAACCATAATTCATGTAAATAAATCTTAAAATGAGCAATACCTAGATGCACTCACACACCTGCTCTCTCTGGGGCTGCCCCTCTGATCAGCTCCTTCTTGCTTGATTTAATACAATCCTTCCCTGTTCAGCTCCCATATGTAACTCTCTGCATGACTGGTGGAGGCCACACAGCCATTGGCCACTATCATACAGCCCTACTATATGTGACCAATTTGCATAAACTCATGTCTGCCCTGCCCCTTTGGTCATTTTTGGCTATATAACAGCACTTAATCAACAGTGGCTATACTGTCAGCGTCCATTCATTTCGAAAAAGCAACAGCCAATGGAGAAACGCCAGCACTTATGTAATCATTCACTCCCATCAGTGGTGTAACTTCAGCACTCAATCACAGCAGACTTTCACGTTTATGGGCTTGGCCTCGCATGATGCGGTCCAGCCAAAAACAGATGGCATCGTAAGAACTAACTGCCCCAATAATTCTACGGTACAGGAGAAGAAGAAAATGGGGTTGAACAGAGAAGTGGTTTAATTTATGGATAGTTGTAAGTCTTTGTAGACAACGCCTGTAACTACCCATGGCATGCTGATTGAAGCTGAGGTTATTGTCCAAGGAAAGTCCAAGGTATCTGAGACACTCTACCACCTCCACCTTCTCATCTCTAATTGTGAAACCAGGGGGCTGGACCAGTGTTTTATGGGGGCTAAAGAGCAGTTTAGTTTCTGAGATATTCAGGTGCGGTATGACACATTAAATATGACTGAGATGCTTACAGTTTGTTTCATAGAAGAAATATAATGTTCTTGCTACATTATACTTTCCCTTAATATAGTTATTATAACAACCGTTCAGAAACCATGCTCCTCTCTTCCACTAATTCAAATCTCCTGCACCTTGCTGATCTCATGAATTCAGTCACCTGCTGGGAACTATATAGGTGTGTCTTCCCCTTTCTCCTATGTTTTTCTCTCCAAAACCGGTTCCTCTCTTCCATCACCGCAAGGCGGCACAGTGGCTCGGGTGCTAGCACCACTACCTCAAAACAAGAGGGTCATAGGTATGAACCCCTGGACATCGGACAGAGGCGGTTCCAGCACATAAGATGCCCTGCAAGCCCCATTTCATTTTCTCTCTGTCTATATATATATACACTCCTCTCAGTAAAAGTAGTGGTAGTTGATGAGGTGTACCACTTGGCAGATGGATGGGTTACAGGAGAAGAAGTAGGTATACTCTTCACTATATTCTAATGGCTTTTTGGCTATTAGGTGGGTTAACTGTAAATGGACAGAAAAAGGTTCTCAGATGTGCACTTGACTCTACTATAACTCCAACATCACCCATTAAAGGTCGAATTGAACATTGTTCAGATTGTGACGACTCACTTGAACTTTTTTTTTTCTGTCTGCCCTTTTAACCCCCCCTTCAGGATGGCGCCCTAGGCGACTGTTAAAATGGACAATGGCAAATGCTGCCACTGCCCCCCGGGGGATGATGAAGCACAGAGCTTATCAAGATGTGTCCCCCATCCTGAGTTTTGACACATGGACTCATAAGTCTCACCACAACTCTGTTTGACCTTCACCAGTCTCCACGCGCTTAACCCCTTTTTAGCCTCAAAAATCATCCCATCATTCATGACATTGACCAACCTTCCTTCCTTTTTTATCCGTCCCCTTAACCCCCATCATCCCTTTGAACTCAACCTTTTCTTCATCTTTACCTAATATTTCAGTCAACCAAAAAAGACTACTTGTATACCATATGACATAGTCTTTGTTACATTGTAATGTACAGTCTTCTCAAAATACAGTAAAACACAGTGCTTTTTGAAGCCAATATTACACCTTATATTATACTGTATAATACCATTATAAATGTAATGGTAATATACCACTAAGGTTAGTAATGGCATTGACACTTAATAATGGCAGGATGCTGGCAATATTATGTTATATGAATCTACTGCAACTTTTTTAGGTTACTTTCACTCAAGTAAACAGGAACCAATCATCCTGCATCATGGGAGTAACATTATTTCTTTTAACTCATTATTGCGTCAAAGCTTGCTAGTAAATCACACAAAAACACAGTACTACATTGTGCTTTTTAACTGTTGGTTATCCACATCAGATCTTGACATCAAAACATTCACACTGAGACAACTGTCCCACATTATCAAAAAATATCAAAGGATTTTTTATTTTAATGGGCCCAGTGCCTCCCAGTTAACAAGTTCTCTAAAAAAAGAAATTAAAGAGTCATTTGTTTGAGTGCAACAACCCTCCTCGAGGCTCTGGCCCAGACGCATGAAGGTGTATCATCAATTCATTCTGGCAAAAATCTTTTTAAGCTGTGAGAGTCTCATGATTACAAATAGCTGATGGCACAAACAGGCTTCTAATGACTGATTGTCTTTTTCTTGAAGAAAGAGAGACATTAAAGTTCCTTGTGTGTAGTTGCAGTATCTGCAGAGGGAGGTCACTGGGTTTGTTTTAAGGCATCACAGACAGAAAAACGATGGCAGTGAGTTTTTTCAAATGTCTGACTATGAAAACAGACAATATTTGTACCGTAATTCACCCTGCCAGTCTCTCCCACTGACCAACAGCCCTCCTGGGATTCAATCTGCCAATCAGGTGCCAAATAAACCCACACAGCCCCTTATCCCTGTGAGCCTGTGCCTCCATGATATACATCCTGGAACCACACATTTCCCAAAGGATGCCCAGCCTCACAGTCATCCCCTTTATAAAAGCAGCCATTCCTATCCTTACATGCACTGTACACACACACACACACACACACACACACACACACACACACACAGAGTGATAGATTGACTTTCTAGAATCACGCTTGAATTATCCCACAAGCATGGGCTAAAAATACAAGCCCTCATTGGTATTTATGACGGCTGAGAACAAGTTGAAGTGAAACATCAATCAGAAATGTGGGGTAGGCCGGCCTTTTTCTGTAAACCGCAAGCAATTGTACAGCCCTGGGAGCACAGCACTCTCAAAAGCCTGCACATAATGACATAGAAACTGGCATTGATAATATGTCAACAAACAATCGGTTTCCATTCATGCTTTTCCCACAGTGAAGGGTCTAACATTAACTGGGGCTGCTATGAATTTGATGTTACTACACACATCGTGCTGCACAGTGCAAATATGCTTTTTAAATAAATATAGGTGTAAAAATGCTCTTAGGACAAATATAAGTATGTGTTTGTGTGTCTGAATTTGTATGAGAGTTTTTTCAGCAGGATATGTATGCAGAATACATATATGCAAATGTGTTTCTGTATGTATTTAGGAACAGCGTGTCTCATAATGCAGGCCAGAGCCATTAGATGCTGTCTTTTCTGCCTCCCTTTCATTAAGGTGGAGCCCGGAGGAGTATGCTGCAGGAGTGTAATCGAGATAATAACACAGTTGCACACCCAGCTGCTGATGGGGACTGCAGAGCTGAGACAGGTTGGAAGTCAACACCACTGAAAGTCAGAGCTCAGGTTTATTTGACAGCACATTCTGAGGACAGGACCCAACAGGCTAGGAGAGCGGAGAGTGAAAGAGCAGATGTGAAAGGTGGATGACGGTGGTGTACGCATAAAGTAATACTCTAAAGAAAAATTCAGAAGTTGATTGTTAGGTTTTATGTTTCTCTGACAACTTTGTAGCTTTCTGACAGCAGCTAAAGTCAGTTTGAATTCACAACAGTTAAAATTACTCAAAAATGAATCAGAAACATGGCAAAAGCACATGTTAAAACTTCCATTGAAACTTTTTATGGCATTCTTGCAGTATAATCCTCCTACCTTCCATTTATCTACATCTTCAGTGTATTCTACAACACAGTTTCTCGACAACATAGTAAAATACTTCTACTTCTTCTTATTAGAACATTTGCTACGTAATGTGACGTGACATAAATATGTCTCCAGTGCTGTTAATGTGTGACAGCTGTACATAAATTACATATTATATTAAAACAATACTGACTTTTGGTTTCACATGCCACACAGACTGCAGTCTCTTGGGTGAAAGTCTGCTTTTATTTGACCCATCCACATCCTCTCCATTGCACCCTATGCCGACTTTCATGCTCTCCATACTACATCAGGTGCTCTCAGTGTGAAGCATTGCCATGGATGGGTTAACACTAAAGTTGGTTTAAAGCTTGGTGCCCCTCATGGAGACACTAAAGGGTGCCTTTAGTGTCGATATCAGATGCTAGGGACCTGACAAAGCATCAGTATTTGACAACCTGGAAACGAGAGCTGGCTGGCTTCAAAAGTTTTTGTTAATGATGACAGTAAAACTTAACTGTTTAAAATGTGGAGACTGTGGTAGATCATCAGAATTTCATATGATTGAACTTGTGTCTCCTTTGACCTGAGCAATGACTTGACTTGTCTTTTAGCAGGGATTAGACATGATTTGCTTAATTCTCACTTTAGTAACTTGGGACTCTTTTGAGACTTGAAGGTTTAGATTCTGGACTTGCTTGTGACTTGCGCGTGTTATTAATTCCCACTTCTGAAACTATCAGTGATAAAAGCTTTTTTTTGAAAATATATTTTTTATATATATATATATATATATATATATATGCTCTCACTGAATATATATATTTAAGTGTCCATGCTATTTAAAAAAAACTGAGCTGTTTAAACATGGTCAGTGATCAGGCTGCAGTAACATTTTAGGTTGACTGAATAGTTTGTTCTGGTTGTTCATTAACTAATTTCTAAAGAGCCAACTTCAAACTTTGGAAGCCTGCAGGCTGCATATTTGGTACTCTAAAGATAGATTTTCAGTGGAATATTACTTCATATGTTCAAAAGCACTTACGCACACTAACAACAAAATCTTGCACACACTCACAGCCAACCACCAACACTATAATAATTACAGCAGTCTACACCAGCACCAGTTGGTCGCTCTTTTGCTTCTGAATCACTCAGGCATCCGCTTCCTGTTTGCCCCCACCCCAGGAGCTTAAGCCCCATGTAATCGTTCATCACCACTGCACTTCCTTTCCTCTGTCCCCTCCATCCTGCCGTCCCTCTCTGCTGGGAACTGTTGACTCATGGTTGGCTAAATCAACAGTTTCGGGTTAGAGGCATCCATCTGGACTGTGGTCACCGCTGTGGCCTGCTGGTCATTTACCTCTTCACCGGAACAAACCCCTGCAGCTATAGTCAACACACACTGACACTTGTGATAACAAGCTGAGCTGCTTTTTCATTGGAAAACAAGCACTTTGACACCATCGCACAGTTGGTGGAGCAGAATGGTGTCAAAAAGGGAATGAACAGCTTGTAAATGTGCCAGAACAAGTTTGTCATAAGTTCTGTTTTCAAGACCAGGGGGTTTTGGGAAGCAGGTGTCCTTCCATTCTCTGCTCTCACTGAGAACTTCTTTAGCCTGCAGGTAAGTGAGACCCACCTTTCTTCAAATGGAAATAAAAGAACAGCAGGAAATTTGTTTTGATGCGAGCCGATGGCAATGTGTCAAAGTGAAGCACCTCCCAAAAATGTTTATCTGTCAGCATCTAGTCTTGATCTTCAGTGGAAACATGCACACCTTTCCAAGCTATCATCTTAAGTACTTAATGACTTACTCCTCCCTGTGAGGAACTGGAGCAAGAGCTGACATGTACAAGACAAATCTCATCTTTTTTTGTGCACAGTCAACTCATATCAAAGGACCCTCTTACAATAATCTATTGCTTCCTTCAGGCGTAGCCGTGAATATATTACTGTCATTCAAAATGTAGAGCCACAGAGTTCATGAACCATTTGTTCTAGCATGACAGCATGTCTGTCACATAGATAGGTAAGAGTAAGATGATATATTTATGGAGAATGGTGAGACTCATTTTGAAGGCTCAGATTGGAGTCATGGTGATTTATGATCTACAATTTTCTCAGAGTAAAGGATCCAAATGTCTGCACACACAGCACTTAATAAACAGACAAAAAAAATCCACCCTGACAATCTCCATTCGCAGCCATTACTTTTTGATAAAAGGTCCCCACAAGCACAATGAATACATCAAAACCTGAGAGCTCAGGGAGTGTAAAAAGTGAACCGTGCCTGCATGAAAGCGTGCGTGTGTGCGTGCGTGCGAGCGTGTGTGCGTGCGTGCGTGTTCATGCGGGAATGTCTGACGGGGGCCCATGTTTCTAGTGATTTTTTAAATTCATCAGGAAAATTAAAAGGTAAATCACGATTAATGACCCTTAATTTTTGAATATGCAAGACCCATTCTGAACTGGCCTAGATATTCTGTGCATGCTCTATATTAGTCCCCTAGTGGAGAAGAAAGTTGGCTGGGAAAAACAAAAGAAGAAAAAGAAGGGAAGAAAACAAAACAAGACAAAGGTACCAGGTAAAGCACAGAGTGCGTACAAAATGTACAGTGCCAAAAAGTTATCCATGTCGTTGCCGTTTGGCATGCAACCTGTTTGCTACTTGCTAGCTTGTTTGATATGTGATGTAATAGGTCAACCGAAGGAAAGTCCAAGAACAACTAGCTGAAAGGGGGCATATTGTCTCCTACCGTGGCAGACTCGCACATACTCACGTCAATAAACTGATTCAACCCAGCTGCTTGTATACCGGGCCAAGGACAGTAGTCCAATTAAAAGGCCTAATCAATCTATAACCGCAGCTCCACTTTTCTGTGCTTGTAAATGTACTGATTGGTACAATGACGAAAGGCATTTCCATCAAGGGAACCTGGTATCCTAGTACCATTTTGCATCTTAACAATGTGATACAATACAGCGCAATAGGTGTTTGCTGTTGGCTCGTGGCCCACCATTAAGTTTCAGAATTGGCCCACCAAGGCAAAAATGTAAGTATCCCCCATACACACACACATATGAAATTCATGCGTGCATGTGTGCTGTATTGCATTTTTCAGCTCTCCCATGACAGAGGAATGCAAAAACATGACTCCCTCAGAGTGGAAACCATCTGCCTCACTTGTAATCAGCTTGTGCAGTGTCAGGGTGTTTACATTGACGCTGCATGCTTGGAAGAAAACAAATGGGCAAGACTTCATACATCAGTTCCCTGTTCAATCCCCCAGAGTTTATGCAGCAGCAGCACAGTGCGATGCTTATCACTCCTGTAATGAGTGACCTGCAATCTGGGAAACAGACAAAAAATGCTTTGCCCACATGAATATCCTGCTCATTTGTACTGGTTCCTTTAAGCGCTTTTGTGTCATCCGGATGTTTGTAGATAGAAATGAGATGGTGAACTGTGAAATGTGGTCTATTTATTGATGTGTTTAGTAAAGTAAGAGTAAAACAAAAATTTTAAAAAAGGAATCACATTTATAGCTTTTATATGCTGAGCTCAACTCAGTCCAAGGACATCTCATTTTTACTTCATTGCTTGAAATGTAATAAACATCTCCTCTGAGAGAGTGACATTCCAGCGCTGCAGCTGTGGCGTCAGAATACAAAGCAAGCAGGGCAAGACTGCGTGATACCCGCCCCCCAGACAGTTCACCTCCCTCACAGCACGCAATCTACTCCACTTGCTCTTAGACCCAACTTTTTTCTGCAGTATTAGCTGTAACACGAGGATGAAGCCGATGAATAAACTGGAAATTAAATGGATGGAGTGAAAGCGCTTCCAACATCCAAGAATAATGACT
Source organism: Plectropomus leopardus (assembly GCF_008729295.1). NCBI lineage: Eukaryota > Metazoa > Chordata > Actinopteri > Perciformes > Serranidae > Plectropomus > Plectropomus leopardus. Next base: position 21,150,722 of record NC_056469.1, read on the forward strand.
TTACCATGAACATGCCTCTATATGGATTCCAAACCAAACAGTTTCCTCTGATTAGGTTTCATTGAATGTTGATTAGATAAAAGAGGTTTTTCATTTAGTACAGTATGTGTGGCTTTGCTTCCAGCTGCCTTTTCGGTTTCCACATGTTCTTTTAATGGTCTCAAAAATACTTCTTACACAAACTTAAAAACGAAGGAGTGTTCTTGGTCAACACTGATGTGTATTTTCAGCATTCTTCGCTTGGGCTGACTAATCATCACATCATTTTCAGCATCCAGAAATAGACTCAACGACTGTTTGGTTGGACAGTACACTATGGGGGGTAATGTTTAGCCTGGAGGCTCAGTGAAGCCAGACGTGCAATCTGGAGAGCTCCGCTGCTGAGTTCACCTTAGGACATATGAGAGGAGAAAATAAACCATTACAGGTCTACAAAGTATTCACTGGAAGCAATGGGGCAGTTTGTGTGTGTGTGTGTGTGTGTGTGTGTGTGTGTGTGTGTGTGTGTGTGTGTGTGTTTGTGTGTGGTGTGTGTGTGTGTGTGTGTGTGTGAGAGAGAGGTGTGAGAGAGAGATTGACGATGCAGGCAAGTGTGTAGTGGGAACAATAAACACAGCTTGAAGCCTTGAACTCTAAACCACAGGCTGTTATGCCAGTTTTAATACATATTAGTGCATAAACACAGCTGACACCTTGTCAGATTTGAAAAATAAAATCAACTTATTTGCCGGCACGCCATTCGCCCATTGAATATAAACATGTTGAATCAGGGAGGCACCAGTTAAGCAGATAAAATACATTATCATCGTGCAAATATTCAGCACAGTCACCAGAGGAAAATGTTGGCATTGTATGCTTCTGCAAACCACAAATATGATAGCTTTGCATGATTCATACATATCATAGCAACATTTCTGAAGTATATGAGACTTTGTCTGAAGGTGGAAGGGATGGTGGATGGAGTGACACTTAGACAAGAAACCTGCCAAGCTGCAGACCACAACAAAACACTTTTCGAAATCAACAAAACCCAAAGCTGGTTGTGAATTAGCAAATCATTGCTGTTTCCAGCAGTTATTGGCATGAACAGTGCAGCTTTTTGTGCTGGGATAATGGCTAGAAGAGCGTTTATTTTTTTACGGAGACATTGCTGCTTTTCCTGATGGGATAGTACACCAAAAATCTTACACCAAAACATGATTTTTTTTCTAACCGTAACCATATGGTTCTTGTGCCTAAACCTAACCACACATTAACCACTGCATTTTTTTATGCATTTGTGGTTTGCAGTATTGTGTGATGCCAACATTTTTTTGGCAAGTGGTTTGAAATATACACCTAAATGTGTACACCAGTACACTACTCATCTGATCTTCAGAGAGAGGTTTGAGATGTTGACCTCTGAGTTACTCCTTTTCTCCTCTATAACTGAACCTGCACCACTCTCTGGACATTAATCCCTCCCGGTCCCGACTGCCTTCAGAATCCCTGCTCCTCCTCCTGATTCTCCAGGTATTTGGAATAAAGGCCTCTTAACCTGCTGCTGAGGTGGCTAGTGTGTAGATGATGAAGGAGCGGGATCGGTGGGAGCCTATAATAAATAACAGTCAGGCCCTCTTAAAGCTTATTTTACAGTACTGGGGATCATTTACAACAAGGAGTCTACAGCAAAAAAAAATGTACTCTGGGCTTTGGTGCAAAGCATTTCCACAGATGGAGGAAAGCAGTTACTACTGTGGTCAAAATGGGAGTCCAAGTTTCATGATGACTGCATGGAGAGACTTCAGACATTTCAGTTTCTGTTTCACTGCTGCCCTCATAACTAACAAAGGCAAGTAAAGGCAATGTATTTGAATAGCACCTTTTACCAACAAGGTACACATAACATAAGGATAAAGGCAGAAAGGCATAAAAAATAAAATATAAGATAGAAATAAGCTAACGTGGAAAGAAACAGGCAATGTTTGGGAAAATGGAAATAAGCCTTGATTTAAAAGAACTGAGAGTTTAGGACTTTAGAGAGTTTAAGCTTTCTCGGGGTTTTGTGCTACTTGTGCTGCTCAGAAATGCAATTCTTCTCTACACTCTGACTCTGGGGAAAGAAAGCAAACCTGTCTCAGATGACCTGAGACATCTGCACAGTTCATAATGCAGAAGCAGATTGGATTTTTTGGCCCTAAACTATTTGGTAGTTTATGTCACAACAGCTTTTGAAAGCACACAGGAAGCCAGTGTAATCTTGGAACTGGACTGATGTTATCCAATTTCTTGCTTGAAGTGAGGACTCTAGCGGTAGCCCTCTGATGGGGTTTTAAGAGAGACCTATTCAGACACAGTGGCCAAGCCTACAGCTGAGACATAAGTCCTTTCAGTCCTGATATATTCTGAAGATGTTAGTAGGCCAGTTTTGTAATTGATGTGGACATTAAGGTCTGACCAACCACTTGTTTACTGTCAGGAAAATTGAAGGAGTGTTCTCGGTCACCACTGAGGGTTTCAGTCCTGGCAAGAAAAGCTACGATATCTCGTAAAACAACAACTGCATTTCGTGCTGCTTTGCCAACAGCAAACTCAGCAATGTCTCTGTTAAAACAATTGCTTATGTTGTCATTATCTGTACTGACCGGTTGCTACAAAACAGTTCCCTTTAGAGCCTAAAAAACTGCGGGGAAAAACACTGACAGGGCGCTACAAAACACTCACTTTTGGAGCCTTAACAGTCACTGGAAAAAAAAGGTCTAGCTGCCACAAAATACCCATAACTTTAGCCTAAAAAGCCACTGGAAAAACATTGACAAGTTGCTACAGAACGCCAACAATTGGAGCCAAAAAAAGCCACTGGAAAAACATTGACAAGTTGCTATAAAACACCAACAATTAAAGCATAGAAAGCAGGTGAAAGCACACAAACAGGTCGCTACAAAACACATACGTTTGGAGCCCACCCAGAACACCCACAATTGGTCTTTAAAAAGCAGCTGGAAAAACAATGACAGGTCGTCACAGAACACCCATTAATTGATCATAAAAAAGCAGATTAAAACACACTAACAGGTCACTACAAAACACCTGTGTTTGGAGCCTAAAAAGCAGATAAAAACACAGCAATGACCTATTAAAGCAACCGATTTTGTTGTTTGTTGATCTAGAACAGTGGTCTGCAGCTTTGCAGGCGTCTGGCCCAGGTGACATCCTCCAGATGACAAAGTCAGCTCATGTACTATGTCATTTTATAAAGGTAGATATGATACAAATAAAACATGCATTTGTGTTTGCAAACCGTATTTGCTGAAGGATGTCTTAATTGTTGATTTGTTTATGCAGTTACTCACTAACTGTATGAGACTATTGTCACTTGGTGACATGAAATTAATGAGTACAACGTAAAAGCATTTGTGCTCACAGTAAACAAAAAAAGGCACTGCAGAGTTTACAGTGTTCCCAGAGTTGAAACAACTCTGTTGGTATCTGAATTCAATTAACACAGGAAGAGATGTTATCTGTGTAATATTCAGGCTTCTGAAATTGCTCCTTTATCCATGTTATTTCTGTGTACTTCACACAGAACACCGTGCGTCACTCCCATAAATGATACAGCTTTGCTGCTGCCACATTTTTCAAATGCATTAATTTTCTCAGGGGAAATGATAGCCTGTCAGGACCTTAAGTCGCCACTAACATTAAAATCAGTGTGCAAAGAGGCAGAGCCCATTTTTTTTTAAAGGCACGAAAGGAGCAGGTCTTAATTTTCTGAATCTAAACAGAGCCAAAGTACACACCCCGTGTGTGCTGTAATTCATGCTGTCATCTATTTCAGTCAAAATGTTAAATGATTTTCAAACAGTGAGTGCATCTTATGAATAATACATTTAACACAGCTTGATGCTTGTAGGGGAAGTGTTAACACAAATGTGATGTTTGAAATGTTTGACAGGAAAGATTGTTTTATTACATCTTCAGATAACTGCAGAACACACATACAACATAAACACGCTGTGAGCTTTTTAGAGACTCAATGACCTTCCATAATACAGTCCAGACTGATAACTAACTAACCAAACCTCAAGAATGACTGACAGCAACCACCACATGACCAAAAACCAAAACAGTGTGCTGCAGTCAGAACATCCAGGTAGCAGACACAGTTCACCTCCAAACATGGACATATAGTCTGCACTGACAACAGACATCTGGAGACTTCAGTCCTGTTTCCTACATCCATCCTAACACTGTTAACAGCCCCGCACAAAACTATGGAACTGCAAAGCAAACCTGCGGCCAGAATGGGACTGATCCCAAACCAAACCCCTCAGGAATTCACTCTAGGGCCAGCATGTTGCGAGAGTATGGTCCAGACTTGTTTCTTCTCCATGGGTGCCTGGCACCACTTGGGAAATCCTGGTTTGGTTTTAGTAAGTGGCACTCCACCCAGGCCTCATTGGGGTTGAAGACACAACCACCGGAATTACACCCTGTATGAATGTTTGTCACCCAGCGTCTACTATAAGAACCGCTGTGAACCCACTTCACCCTGACAGAACAAGAATAGACCTGAGCAGTCATTCGAGCATTACCCTGGGAAGCCTATAATGACTACCTCCGACTCTATTTGGCTTTCTGTGGGAAGAGTGATGGCTCACAGGGAAACAGAAACACTAGGTAAAAAAGGGACTGTTGTAGGTGGGTTTTTGTTTCCTGTTTTCTCATGCAACAAAGTCAAAGAATGAAGAATGCTCAGTGGTTTACAGTGAACTCTGTAATCTAACAGCTGAAAATAAAAGTACGCATACCAAACAAAGGATAAAATTATGGCCTAAATCACACTTGACACACTTGGAAGGCTTGAATTAAAAGGACTATACCACGTTTAACTTCTTACCAAAAAATTCAGGTACACTTAAGTACAGCTGACCTTTTTTTTTAAATTTATGCTGTAGAGTGTTCGATTTTTGAAAGTATTACTTTGGTATCCAATTTTTCTGTGTGATCAGCAGACTTGAAACTTCCAGATAAGTGATTCTTTCAAGAGTGCATATTTATTTTTGTCAAAGATATTTTGTTATTGAGAAGCAATGTAGCTATAAGTACATATTAATTTGAAACGTCTCTGTTATTAATTGATTTTCATACTGTGCAGAACTGCAGAAAACTTCCTGGGACACCAGGAAAATTAGCCTGCGTTTTTCTATAGTTTTAATATTGTCTGCGAACCGCATGAAAAGACAAAAAACGGTCCTTTAGATTTGCTCCCATATGCGTTACACTCACTTCCAGCCCTTTCAATACTTTTTTAAAAAAAATTTAAGGTCTGTGGATTTTCTTTAGTAAACCGGTAATTATTTCTGGAAAGACATTGCTGTTGAGGTTTTCAATTTTTTTCATTTTATTTCTTTAGTGTTTTGAGCACCACAAGCATGTGGTGTTTATGATGTTTATGAATTAAGCTTTTCATTTGTGCAAGCAACAAACTGTTATTTCATCTTTCGAAAGTCACAGTCTTGCTTTAAAGCCTGTATACATGTAGAGAAATGTCATGCTATGTGGTGTAATCCACATTTGCTGATCTGAGTAGCATACATTAAATCATAAACTCCTTCTTACTACAAAGACTAAGTGGAAGAGACGTGCACTCTCTTTCTCACTTAACTCATCTGCTCCATCCTGTTGTTTGATGTGTCTTTCAGAGATTAGACCCTAGCTCTGAAGTTTGACTCTTTGATTGGAGAAAATATTTACAGCACACACAAAAAGAAAGAGACGTGTCTCAACCGCCCACACCAAAGCTCGCTTTTGAAGGGGCAGCAAGAGGAAATCCAAGGGCTGTTTGCCACCAGCAGATACAGGATGAAGGAGTGGGAGGCACTCGAGAGGAAGAGGAGGAGGATGTGAAAGTCAGAATTTATTCAACATTTTGGTAAATCTGGTGTCTTTACTGGCATAATGATGAGCATAAAGCCTTGTGGTTTCTCAGCACAATGCTGGTGGGCTTAAATTTCCTCCACATTCTTACATGTCGAGAAAAATCACTTGATTTCTGTAAATGATTCAGCTGTTGAACGCCCACACGACTGACGCCAAAACTTATTGCCTCCTGAGTATGTTCAGCTGACTAAACTTTGTATGTGAAAAGAACTGGTCCATAATTCTTTTTTTAAAGGTGCTGAAAGCAGTGGATAAAAGTCAAATTACAAACCCTGAGGCAAAAGTGGACCTACTTTTTTTTCTTTTATGAAAGCTCCTATGTGTTCTGGTCAAAAGCTGTGTGCAACAAATGCTTTTAAAAAGTCTGGATCTTTTTGACAGACTGTTTTGTTTTGGGGTTATTTTGTACAAGATATGTCTAGTAATGTATTTTCAAGAAGGTCCTTACATTTATAGTTTATTCTATTTCACAATTTATTCTATATAGTGCAAAGGGCAAATGCGCTACACAACAGCCTGAATCATTTCCATAAGGAGAATCATGCCGCAGCTTCAGAAACGATGCCAATTTGAAAGCACATGTGAGACTGAAAAACAAATAAAGCAATGGAAACATGCTACAAATGAAAAAACATGCTGCAGAAAGCCAAAACAAATACATTTAACAGCAAATGCACTGCAAATACAGAAACGATGCAAATTCAAAAACACATGAACCCTAAAAAGTCTGAGAGGAGCGCTAAGGAGAACAGCTTGATTTTTCAGCCTGAGAGACAACACTGGACAATACAAGACCAGATGTTTTCAAAGCAGAAAGAAAGGCGACTTAAAAAGGTACATATCCTTTTTTTACATTTGGCCTCTGTCTTTTACAATAAAGAGCAACACATTTATGTAGCTAGCGTCACCGTAATGCTATGTAATGTTCCCCCTTAGGCCTTGAGATCCTCTGTTGTGTTGACCGGATATGCAAACATGTTCTCATCCCAACTCGTCACATGTTGCCGCTTTGCAGTGGACTTATGCATCTACATAGTAAGAGTTAGGTATCCTTCACCATCTGCTGTTTATGTTCCAAGACGTTACTACCATGATGTCAACAAATGCACATGGTGGAATAAGGTAAAAACAGAACATGGCAACCAACAACGCAAAATCAACAAACAGACATGCTTGCACAGATGGTTAGGATTAATGACGACACCGGTGTGCGAATCATGTGGGCACAGCCGTCCGGCCATCCGCCTGTGAATAATAACACCAGTTCCATATGGCTGCCGCCTCAGCTGATGCCATCCAGCATCATTTCATGTGCACACGAAAGGTGTCTTTACACCAAAGGCGCGGTCAAAGAGGCCCTATTTTACGAGTTCAGAAGAGAACGGGCTGGATATGCAGCACGAGATGCAGGTCTAACCCTAATCCTAACATTAACCACCTCTTTTTTAACCTCTTCACATTACCACTTTAACACTTGATAAAAAGCTTGTGCATTTTCTTCAGGTCTTGCACTTATACACAAGGAGTGAAGGGGCTGATTGTAGACTGATGGTGGGTGGATCACATTTAGTACAGAACTGCACATATTATAACAACTATATTATCATGTCTCTGGATAGTAAATATACAGTATTAAGAGTAAAAGATTACAGCCATGCAAGCAGCTGTGCTTTAAGCTAAATGCTAACATCAGCATCCTAATTTGCTTATGATGACAATGCTAACATTATCATAATGCTAACCCCCTAAAGTTTAACGTGTTTGCATCCATTTGCTTAATAGTACGAAACACAGTCCAGCTGATACAATTATAAGAGAAATAAACATTTTGACCTGACAATGCTAGATTAAAAATTGAGGTCACGAGCAACAACTCATCTGTTGTGGTGAACGTAAAAGTTTGTACCCTGGCGGTCGATTCAATAGTTATCAAGATATTTGAGTCTGGACTGAAGTGGTCAAACGGCGGAAAAACAGATCAAGATTACTGTAGCCAGTGCCTACCAAAAATTTATATTAGAGGCAAAAGAAATTTCAATAATCCAGTGAGGTTATGGATTTTATGTTTAACTGTAAATTCATCCGGTCGAATGGAACCTTTATTTTTCTAATATAGTCATTACTGTCAGACTTCTCTACACTTGCAGCAGCTGCTGCCATCAAAAAACTACAGTATCTGATTCTTTAATAATGTGTCCCTAATGTTTATGTCTCTATGTCTGAGAGAGAATGTGGTGTGAGCCCAAACGTCATTAGAAACAGAGAGGTGCAGACAGACAGATTAGTTTTCCCGAGATTTTCCACAGCGTACATTAGCACAGCTCCTGCAGTTATCTGTCTGCTGACTGTGCTGAGCGGGGACAGCTGTGAGAGCCGTAATCAGCATCGATGGACAGCAGCTCTTTAGCTCTCAAGCTCACACTCCCTCAGCCCACAACAGGTCAGTGTGGGATTGAATTGAATTTGTCTGTGATTGTACATGTTCACTTATTTGAAAGGCAGCTACAATAAAGAGAACAATCAGACTGCATGGCACGGTTTAATGTTTCCTCACAAAAGTGTCCCAGAGGCAGGAACCTGATTCTGTTATTTCAACATTCACTTGTAATTTGTATAAAACCAAACAGCTTTTCCATTAAATCCATGTAAGACCAGATCTATTATTCTCACTTGATTTTATAATGACTGAGTTTTGTTTTTTTAATGATAAAGAATATATTATCTCATCAGCACCAGAACAAACGAGGAGTGTCCCATTTCACATAATAGTGACCTAAAGTCTTACAGTCAGATTTTGCTGTCTCGCAGGAAATCTTGCAGCAAAGAGAGGGAAGATTTTAAACCATTACAAGAGCAGCAAACTGCCAAAGGTAAATATTTTCTTTACAATCTCCATGTCTAACAATAACAAAGAAGAAATAGATGTGTTCAAATAAACATTTGACTACAATTTGGAACTGCCAGAGTCCAAAGTGTGTAAAATTAATATGTGATGGAATAAATCTTATAAGCACCTAAAAGGTCTAAACAGCATGTATGGTTCAATTATTTATTATAAATACACAGGTTCTTCAGGTCAGTTTCTTCTTCAGCATGTTTAATGTCAGACAGCGGTTCACATAAGAGTGTGCTGTCTCTATTTTTCCAGCCAACTTACTGCTCAAGTAACAAATGACCAAATGTAAAAACAAGCCTAGGTTAAAACCTAGTATTTGGCTGGACCATGTACAGTGGTTCCCAACCTTTTTCCTTCAGGGACTTCTATACTATCATTAGGTAAACTGCATTTCATATTATATTAAATTCATAACAATAACAGTAGAGAATAACTAATAAACTATACAATTAACTTAAATGCCTAACTGCCAGAAGTTTGTGTTACATGATCAAATATGATTAATTTTGAGCAGGTTACTTCCTGTAAATACTGCATCAGAGATTCTAAAAACTTACAATCATACATTCTTTAAAGCGTTCTTTTTTTAAGGAATTACTTTTGCTTGGCCATCTTTTGCAAATACAGCTTGTGTTCAGGTCATCACTGTATCTTGTGAGTTTTAAAAAAGAAAAAGAGTATATCTTGAACATTCATCTAAAAGTAAAAAATATAATTGCATCTAGTTATCAAGAACTTAATGAAATGCTGAGATAGGCCCACTGTTCAAGTTTTTTAACAGCCCTTAAAATCGAAAAGACCTCATGACCCCCTGGGAGGCTTTGGTGACCCACAGTGGGGTTGGGACCCCCAGGTTGGGAACCAGAGGTGTATGAAACACAGTGTTGCAGGTGCAGCCTAAAATTCATGTAGCCTAAATACATGTTAAAATGGAGAACAATACACTTAACATTAGCAACGCAAGCTGACCAACTTTTTAATAACTTGAACATGACTTGTGTAATCTCAAAACACACAACTTGCTATTGCTCTGTGGTTTTTAACAGCAGAACAACCTGTCTCTGTGCTGGGAAGCATTAACGCTTAATGGCACACATTAGAGGGTCCATCAAGGTTTGAATAGGGGTACACAATCAAGCCAGTTCTACCAATCAGGGCCGTAATCACATATTTAACATTTGGGGGCAGAATTTTTTAGAAACTTAATAGCTAAACTGACCATTTTAGAGCATTTAAAACAAAAAGCTTAGATTAAGGGTTTATGACTATGGCTTTTAGTTTTCCACTTTTTAGCACATTTGAAAGTAATTAAAAATAAAGACAGTACACTCTTTGACTTGATTGTACCTAAACTTGATTTATACTTAGTACTATTTTGACATGTTGTGGAGAGGCTGCTGCAGTTACTTACATGTTGAGGGGATGTTTCAGGCTTCTTTTTAGCCCTGCTCACCGCCCAAATAATTTTCGTACAATCCCTAAACACTATTGCACTTCTTGGATGAATGACTTTTTCATTAATGATTTTTTCATGTTTCCATTTAAATGTAGGACACATTATACACATTAATTATTTTGCTTATTCCTAATCTTGTCCTGATGTCCTGATCTTGTTGCACCAGATGTCCCTTGTTGATTAATTAACTCAGTGTGTTTTTATTGCTGCCACGTGTGTAGTCTGATCTGTGCATGTTGAAGAAAAGCTTAGGTTGAGACATCAGTGTAACCTAAATACATTTTAAGCCCTCTACATCATACCTAAAAAGCAGGGATAAGAGCAATTTTATAGTCTGATGACAGTAATCCAAGCTATAAACACTTTTCTTTTCTAACAATAAATTGGATATTGTTGAGCTAAATGAACACCTATGATACACAAACTTAGCCACATATGTTGAGGGCAGAGTGAAGAAAAAATTAAATTACAGTAGTTCCCTCCACAAATTTGTAAGTCTTAACGATGCCTGTTAAACGTCATTCCAGTATGCACAGTGTCAGTCCATACACACACAGTTAAAAACACACATAACTCCTTGTTCACCTTGTGGCAGGGTGATCTCATGGTGTTGACAGGAGACACAAGGGTTCCCATTGACAGAGTCGCCCTCCTCCCCTTAGGACCAGATGTTCGGAGTTAGCGGGCAGTTTGAAAATGACACACTCATTCTTGCGCCATTTTGGATTTCCCATTTTGCTTCTGATGGATGAGTTGAGAAGGTGAAGAAAGATAGAAGGAGCTCAGTCAGATGTAAGTTTGGAACGAGGAAGAAGAAAATAGCTCAGACTGAAAGACAAAAAGTTTTGAAAAAAAGTCTCCACCAATTGCAGTCTTCCTCAGAAGATTTATGCAAGCTATTTCTCAACACCCAATAAAGCCACATGTAGTCAAAATATGCAGGGACTGGACAACCCTCTGCATCGCATCAAACGCAAACACACTAAAGACTGATTACACGGCATATGAATGTCCCAAGATGTCGTCCCATAAGAGACAAAAAACAGAAGTGTTTCATTCTCTCACAGAAACAGGGCAAGGTCACCGGGAGACACAGAGCAGCTGTAAACAATCTCCTGCAACGAGCTGATGGGTTTCAGATGATTATGAGTAAGAGGGGTTATGCCCTGGGTCTGCATGAGACTTCTGGAGTCTTACCTACATTATATATCAGACTGTTGATAAAAAAAGGAGAAAAACGTACTATACTTTGGAAAAGAACAATAAAACAACAATACATTTTAGGAAATAATTGTTTTTTTTCTTTTCCAAGAGGAAGATGGAAAGATTAATATCATTCTGAGACTGGATCCAAGAGGCAGCTTTGGCTGCATTCACATCATATCACTTAGATCATAATTGTTAGCAGTCATTTTGGAAAATCAGTTCACGTTATACTCTTAGTTGCAATTCCAAGTCAAAGATATCAAACATTTCTGACAACCATTTCTCACTTGTTAAAAAGTACTACAGCAAACAACAACAGAGCAAAATGGTAGGTGCTATGTGTAAAGACAAAAAAATAAATAAATAAAAACCAATATAAAAAGTAATGCAATGATTAGATACAAGTTAGTGGCAAACTTATAGCAGTGACAGTCTTATGCTTTGGGGTATTCACTTATTTAAATTTAAGGCTGCCCACGGCAGGCGTTCAGGTCAGCACAAACACTTTCACAAGGAGGAAAACAGCTCTCTGGGCTCTCTCGAAAATTAAAGGGACAGTTTACCCCAATATCAAAAATACATTTTTTTCCACCTGTACTTTTCATTTATCAATCTAGCTTGTTACGGTGTGAGCTGCAGAGTGCTGGAGATACCATAGAGATGTCTGCCTTCTGTTGGATATAATGGAACTAGGTGGCACTAGATGGTGCTCAAAGTGCAAAAAAAAAAAATCTGAAAACCTCAAAAGCAATGTCTCTTTCCAGAAATAATGACCCAGTTATTCAAGAAAATTAATAGACCTTGTTTCTAGCAGTTTCGTGTAGCAACTATATTCGTTCCAACATCACTCACCGTGCAGAAGCCATCACGCATCTACAGCTAGCTTACCAAGCACTTCTGAGCTAGCTGCAGTTACAGCTCAGCCAAGGACGACTCCATCAATGTTTACTTCTCACAATGCCACAAGCACGAGTCTGTGTATTAACTGATGCACGCTTCTATCTATATTCAATCCACAATCCACTATTCAATCCACTAATCAAACTTTGCGATTGCAGTTAAAACAACTATTATGTTCTATGAAATGGTATTCACACAAACAGTATTGCATATTTTGTAGGCGTTTAAATCACCGGTTTCATCATGATACGGAATTATATCGATATTTTTGACAATGAAACAGTATTTGCTGATACGACAAAGTCTACCACGATACGATTTAAATATGATTTCGATTCGATTCGATTTAGGGGCCTGCTATCAATATGAGCCGATAAAGATACAGAAAAGATACAAACATATAGGCCTACATAATTGGAAATAATTAAAACTGGTTCATTCTGTTTAAAAACACTTTCTGGAAAATTCAATTGAAAATTCAATTCGAAAATTAATGATCTTTTAGTCTACATGTACGTTTTTTTCAGTCAATATTGCTGAAACCACAAGAGGTCAGTAGGGCTTTTGTTTACATATGACGTGCGCCGTCAGTTTCTCTGAAAACAAAACATTTCCAGACTGATGATCTATTCCCGGGTAAATAATAGTAATATATCCTCATCATCTTTCTCTCGGCTGCTCGCCATCACCTGCTAGACGCTGTGTGACGTGACACAGACTTTCAAAATAAGGGCGCACCTGAAAGGCGATGATATGGATCTATTGATCATTTAATCGATATATCGATGCAGATCGATGGATCGTTACACCCCTAATATTCTGCATATGTTTGCTTTTTTTTATAGCTCAGTGCTGAGAGAGACAGTGCCACTTCATCACAGGAAATCATTATTATTGTCTGTATTAGATTTTTCTGTTCTCTGATTGCTGCAGGGCCCACCATGTGTAAAGTGCCACACCAAAGTCTTTGCATCTGCTGGCACCAGTTTCATAACCACATCTAAAGTCACTGTCTGTTACTGAATTGGACTGCACTCTAATGTGGAAGGAATATGAGCACTAGTGGTTTTCTTTCCTCATTTGTTTTATTGTCTTAAATGAAGTTATCATGTTAAAGGACATTCTCTGGTACAACAAAACATGAGCACTGATTTCAAAGTCACACAATGTGTAGTTTAAGAGAGCCTGGTAATCAACTGAACAGCAAAGTTAATTAAAAACAAGGACAAAACGAGGATATCTGTACACTTCAGATGATTTATGTGTCTTGTGGTGTTGATGATACTGTAAATGCATTTGACATTTTCAGATCTTCTGTTTTATCATGTGTTTAACAACATTCTAACCTGAGGAGCAGAACTAAAGACAGAGTAACTTAAAATGACTAAAGAAAGACCTGAACAGATGTTTTTCCTTCTTGCTGCTCATATGGGGACCGTATGCACACTCTGTTTTCAGGCCTGTTTTGTGGCTGTGATAGCTCGCCAACAAAAATCAACTCAGTTCAGCATGTCTTTAAGTACAAATCACAATGCTGCTAATCTCATCTTCCCGCCTACTTTATAATCTTAAAATGTGGAAACAAATTGAAATGCCTGTGCAGTGTTCTGCCTGGATATAGTATACTGGATATTAGTTTTAGAGATTTATGTAGGGATTTTTTTGTTGGTTTTTTTTTCTCAGTAGTATGGGAAGGTCAAGATAATTATTGGGTGGTTGATTGATCAATCTGTTCACTCTCACGCCAGAGCAGGATTCCTTGACAATCACTGATCATAGACACACATGTATTCTTTGGATTCACTGTATCCAAAGGATAAATCCTAAAATCCTAAGTTTCCATTTGGCCAAATTTGAAATTTTACAGAACATCTATCCAAATCTATAGCAGAGATGGAGCAGAGCGGGGACTTTTAAGGCTCCAGCCTCAAATGTTTTTTCTCAAGGCCCTAAATCTTTTAGGTTTTGTGATTTAAAAAAAAAAAAAAGAATTTGTCTTTCAGATAATAACATATGCCCACGTTGTTTATTCCACCATGCTGTTCCCTGAAAATTGTTAATGTTTTTCTATTTGCCTAATACTCAGTTCAGAGGACTGAAGATTTACTCTGCCACTCATTCTATGAGCTGTCCAGTATTACAAAATAGGTTTCAAAATTAGTAATGCTGTTTATGCAGAATTCGCATACTGTCTATGTTATGTAGCTTAAAATAGTAAATGTAGTGGCTTCTAAATGCCAAGGTTTCAAAATATAGACACCCAGCAGATTCCAACACGCTTTGTACCCCAAACAGTAAACATATGAGCGTGATGAGCTGCGTTACTTACCGTGTTGAAAATGTTCGGGGGGTCTGACAGTGCCAGTGAGGATGATCCAAAAATGTTTACAAAAACCAACAAAAAGTTTGAAACAAACAAAAACTGTTGAAAAACTGTGTGTTGACATCTTCTCGAGCTTCCTGGTGAGACAGCTGATGCTGACTAATTACCCAAAGTCAGCAGGTGATTCAAGGCTTCAAAATAAGAGCACTTACAAAAATAAAAGGAAAATATTTACCTCTCACCAAAACATTTATATAACAGGGAGGCTGTCATGAAATTTGCTGAGCAAATCCATGCATTTGAGGGGACAAACGCTTAAGATTGAAACATTTGCTGTACTTTTGGAACAGCTCTAAAACTTGGCAGACCATCACTACTTTGTTAAATCTATTCTGGTCATTGAGAGTATGCTTTTCTCTTGAATGCTTATTTTTTTGACTTTTAACCTGGATCAGCATCAGTATTGTTAGGTTTCATTCACATGCCTTTCTTTCAGAAACACAAGGGGGAAAATGCAATGAGCAACATGGGAAGAAATGTCTCAACAAGTTGTGAGAAATTTGCAAAAGGTACCAAGAACATGACCTGAAAATTAGTTTTTCAAAATGGGAGTGGGTATTATAAAAAATTGATTTTTTAGTTAAACTAGGAAATGCCAAGAATGCCAAGTATGTATATTTATAATTATTATAATTGTTTAATTGTTTAATTTTCTGCACTTTTTGCGCTATTTTCTTACTTTTTTTGTTTTATACCTGTTTTTGCCTTTTCTTTCCCCAGTAAATTTTTTTGTAATTTTTTTTAAATTTCTTGCTTATTTGTGAGCCATGTCTTATTAAGTTGCTCGTTGCCTTCTCCCCATATTTTGAGAGAAATCAAACAAATGTGCTCATGTTTAAAAGGATTAATTGAGACGAATAAGAGCTACCCAGTAGAGATTGGACTAGACACTTTCAGATGTAGATCATCTGACTTCCTGTGACCTCTTTTAAGGCAACCATGAGAATTATATCCGCTGCTCAATGTTGCAGATAGTCACAAGTTTTGTTTTTTCTTAAATACAGCACACATTTGGTTTTGTGTTAACTGGAATGTCTTGTCAGTGGGGGAAATAAAACCTCAGCCCGCTGGACACAGCTGGAGACACATTCATACACTCTGACATACAAACATTGAGTATTAACTAAAAGGAAGATGCAGCTGTGCACTTAAACCAGTTATTTCTAATATATTTTAACAGTTAAATACACTGCTACCAGTAAAGTACACACACACAGAAAGCTAGGACAATACTGCTGCATACACACATCTGGAAATGTGGATCCCTGTTTATCCTCTATCATCCATGTCCAACAGGATAAAGCCTGTTCTCTTCTTGTGAAACTGAATACGAAATGCTCTCCAAGGTAATTAAGCAAGAGCATCGCAGATGTCTGACGTAAACTTTAATGGACAATTGTTTGTTTGACACACACATGAATCTAGGATGGACCTCCTCAAGGCCAGCTGGTTGTAGTTTATGGGGACAAAGCATCTGTGCAACTTTGACCCTTGAGACTTTTCCACCCAGCTTGACATGTTGGGAGAGGGGTGTAATGATGCAGAGTAGAGAGAGACCCACTTTAGACAAAGTTAGGATCTCAGAGGGATGGGAGAGGTTACTCTAAACTGTGTTATTCTTCTGTTGAGTGATTGAGCAGTGCATTATTTTTGCTTCTGCTAACTACTTGTTGACTAAACTGATCTATAATGAGGAAGTCGAAGGTCTCATCTCCTATTTGTCCTACGATGCCACAGTGATTGTGGGTTTCGGATTTAATTTCCATAGATAGTAGACACTCTTTTGCTCCATCATATTTGTGGAGTCACAGTATGGGGTATAAAAAGGACCAAAAAAAGTGTTGCATAATGACTGCTCATGTCATTATCACAGATTCAATCCAGTATCTGTCAGGCCTGCAGATGATGAGATTTTCATGTGTCTGTGTGTATTTTTTGGCAGGCACGACATGATTTCAAGTGGAATTAATGCTCCACTCAAACGGGTGTGTGTGCGTTCAAAAGCCTGAGGTGAGTTGGGGGATTGGCGGAGCAGCCCACATGATCCCCTGGTGCTGTCAGAGTCAGCATGAGGCTTCCTGTTTGAGCACCTCTACCCCAGTTTTGGTCCAAAACCCGACTCACCCAAGACTGAGGCGGTTTAGACGCACAGAGACTCAATTATTCTAAATTTTGTTCACTCTTCACACCAGTCCAACCCTCAGAGGCCTGAAACCACATCATGTAAATGCACATACAGATGGCTGGCACTGAGCAACTGAACATTTTTTGTAGATTGTACTCTCAACATATGGTAAAGAAACAAGTGAAATCCAAAAAAAGGAACATTCAGTGTAATGTACTTCATGTGCCAAAGTTAATTACACCAGTCCAACTGCTGGCTTTAGTTTCATTTTTTAAGAAAGTGCTCCACCTACTGGCAACAAAAGGAAGCATCAAAGGCAAAAGATGAATGTTTCCATATCAAAGTTTATTGCTGACATGCATGTAGAGATCTGATGAAGTAGAAAAATATGTTTTTTATACAAACGTGTTTTTCATCTGTACAATTACGCAGTTTTCTGTATCTAGATGCCCGTGTCCAAACCAAGCAGCTTACAACACATAATCCCATTGGGTTTGGACTACACCACATTTCATATCCTGCACAAAGTTTCCAGTTGAAACAGTCAGCAATATATTTGTTATATACTGGAGACTTTTAGAAGCGGAGTGAAAATCATCACAAAAACTCAAATATTTTGAAAATTAACTACTTTTATGCCTCATCCAATTAGGGGGTCAATCGAGTTTGCTTTGTAGCTTCCCATAGGACTCAAGGGAGTAAATTACCTTTATATTCTCCATCAGTTGCACCGGCACACCTTAAAATCATGCAACAGTCACATGTTTCACACAGAGATGAACCTCACACTATGTCCATGCTTTTCAGTCCACATCGCAGTCTATCAATACAACTCTGTAAAACAAACATTGATTGTGGTACAATCCACTAGCTAGAAAGTGAAATACTTTGATAAGGGGGGACAAAATAACATCTACATCACGGGTCTATTGAACCTGTAGTTACTAATCTGTAGCTGGGCATCATGGAAGATGGCGTAAGACACTTTCCACAGACAGATCACTTAATGTCAGCGTTCAGCGAGGTGTTCATGAGACACCCTTTTCTGATGAACAACCTAGACTACTACAATACTGCTGTATACCCATTGAATTCACATTGAGGTGGGAGAGAGCCGGCAGCTCTCTTTACATATAATTTTAGTCTCTGGATGTGGTGGTTGATGGCCAACGTGGCCTATAATGCACGTCAATCGGCATGTGTTGAAACAGTTGGTATCAAACTAGGTGGAACTACATACAGTATGACTGGCGCAGTCATGATGGTACATATTTACATACTGACCAGAGAGTGCAGCCTTGTGTGGGGATTTTTTGGGTAAATGACAGAAAAAAAGAAAAAAAAAAACCACACAAAAAAAGAAAAACTCCCGTAAATCAAGATAATGTGCGAGTATCATTTTGTTTTTTGTAAAAAATATAACTATGCAAAGTCAGTCTTGTTATTAGTGTAGCTTAAGTTGACCACAGACGTTGTGGTTAAAATGGCAAGAAAATGATTCAGGAGACCAAAAAAGGAAAAACACAAAAACAGATGCTACTCTTTCATGAATGTGGCTGAAAAAAAAAAAGATAAAAATGAGAATCACTGTTGGAGTTAACAACACTTTTTAAAGCTGAGAGAGCAAAGACATGTGGGGCTGTCATTTCACTGGCATTAACTGCACCTAGTGTGTGAAACAAGCCCCAGTGGTTTGGGGGTTTTGGGTGGGGTAGGGTCTTCTACACAAGTGAATAAATAAATCAACATGAAATTACAAGGAAAAAAGAAGTAAAGACATTTGAAAATATTCCAGAGCCTATGTTCATGCAATCAGTTTGAATATAAATAGGAAGAGGTTTAGATAGCCTAAAGCAGGTACCAATACGCAAAGGCAAGTTGCAGTGTACAGATGCCTAACAGTCACTGGTTAGTAGCTTTGCCATGGTTTGAAGAAACCATTCGGTAAAAAGACAAGAATGCATCGATAGCCAAGAATACCCAGCAACTAAACTTAAAACCTATGAGATCATTTCTCTATGAAATATTACAGTATCGATTACCGTCACCAGCTAGACTTTCTGCACAGAGAGCCTACATGGTGAGATAATACAAGCATGTACAAGTTGAGCTAGAGAGAGGGCTTGAGAATGGCAATAGACGTGTGATATTTTCCAATCTTAAGAAAGCATTCATGGCTAAAACATTCAGTCAAGCCCCGTCTCAGCAAAGCCTGCTCGGGTTTTCACAGTGTCTGCCACTGAGGCAGGCCAGATAACACAACACAATGATTGGAGGATAGCTTAAAGGGTCTGTAGCTGTCTGAGGTGAACAGCTCCACAGCTCTGCAGACTCTGATTTGCCCGAAACACACACGTGCACACTCATGGATACTGCAGACTTATCAAAGCGTTGAATGACAGTTCACATTCATACTGAAAAACACTTGATCACCCAATGATCTGTCTTGATAAAGAGAAACAGGGAAGTTGGAATACCTGGAAGCCGTTTGATTCTGAATGAGGCTGTGGGTACCAGTTTCCTTGGCTAAGAGTAATTTTAAGACATGATTTTTGGCAATAGAAACATGACAGTGCCTGATCTCCACTATAATGGCACTGAGGAAGCGTTACCATCAATATGCCGTGGCAGGGAGGATCCAACAGTGTCTCCCATTCAGTTCTTGGCATTGTGACTTCCAGGTACCTCACACTAGCTGCCTAGATGCTAAAAACAGATTTCCACAGGGATGAGAGCAAAAGCAGGAGACAATGCATTTTGCAAATATCAAAGGATGCATGTAGACATACTTTGATATTCAGTATCTTCAATCCAAAGGTAGGGATGAAATGCTACTTATTAAGGTAATTATGATAAAAAGCTTATTCGGATTTGTTTGAAACCACTGAGAGGGTTTCAAAGCATCATCACACTGACAGAAAACATTAATGCTTTATGTCACTGGTGGCATCAAGACTCCATTGTTACAATCCCTTGTCTCAGAACAGTGAGCATGGTTTACCAACAGAGAAGAGAGACAGAGAGGTAGATTGATTTGAAGTCAGAGTTACAGACAGGACAAGTCTGGATCTTTTTCAATACAGGATAACAGTAGAGAGGAAGAGGAAGGAGTGAGGGAGGAGGGTGGAATGGAGGTATAGAGAAGTGACATCTGTGATCAGGAGATCTGACTTGAGGCAATAACCATTAACCACTAGGAAGAGAGGGGGTTGCTACATGATTCTGGTCCTGTATTGCTCAGGGGATCCAGAGTTGATGCGGAAAGTGTTACAGTAGGGAGATCTTGAAGGAGGAGGAATACGGGGTTAATTGTCTCTTCAACACTCCGGGCAGAGCCTTGTATTAGCCCCATGTGTGACAGTGCCATCAGGTTGGCTGCACAGTGAGATCTGACTGTGGGTGACCTGAGGGCAAGGAACCTTTGGTTCAGATCTTCCTCCGGGGCTTTCCGTGTTTCACAGGAGGATCCAGATGTGAGGAGTGAAGTTTTAGATTGGCAGTTTGTTCTGGCGCTCTCCTCACACCTGCTCCACCTATAGCTTGCCCAAAGCCCACCTACCAATGGGGCCGTCTGTACCCTGGTTCAGGTTGGGCCTCCTGTATGTGAGTTCAGTTTTGGAGCTTTATCTTCCTCAGTCCTCTCTGGACTCCACAGGTCTCTGTGCTCCCCTAGGAGGTCAGGGAGGTTGATATGGGTGGCTGGGGGGCTACTTCCGGAGGAAACGTTGTGCCAGGATGGCAGCATCTAGCGGGCTGACAGGCTGGGCATCATGGCCCAGACGCCTTACGGGTGGGATGCTGCCAAACTGGCGCTTGGTGAGAAAGCTCTTGGCCTCATGGATAGTGTTCTTCTCTTCAGCCAGCAGCAGCTGCTGGCGCATGTAGTTCTCAAACTCGTACTGTGAAGACTCTTCTATCACCTTGGCCTGAGGAAAGAAACTGTATTCTGTTCAATGTGCTGCAACATCTGGGCTGAAATATACATGTTCCCTTGTGTAAGTGTACTTAAGAAGTCATGTAAACATGAGGCAAAAATCACACAAAAATGGGAATTATATTAATAAGCAGCTCTATATGAGCTACTCTGGCGCTCACAGGCTCCATATTTAGATCAATGATGTCATGTTTCTCCCATAATTTACCTCTTGCAGATGTTCTGGGTGATTGATCTGATCGTCAATATCTGGCACCACCTGCAGAGGGCCACTCAACGATGAAACAGACTGCCTGTGATAAGAAAAACGCAACAAAGACAATGATTAACAACAGCGAGCTTGTTGAATTTGAAACGGCCTATGCTGAATCATTGTATGTTTAACAGTGGGATAATTAAACACATGCCATCTTCAAGTGCCTATAAAATCAAATCTTAAGTAAAAAAGAACCAGTGGCAATCTTGAAAAATTCACGGTAGCTCTAGAGAACATTTTACTCAGCACAAATGTGATTATTTCTCAGCTCTTCCACAATAAATGATGACTTGAGAATCAACACTTTTTGTGTAACTTTTCAAATATCCAGCAGGTGGAGCAATTACCATGAGGCGATGATGGCACTGAGAGACTCCAGCACCTCTCCTGCAGTAAGCCTCTGCTGAGGGTCCAACACCAGCAGCTTCCTGATCAGGCACACTGTGTTCTCAGACACGCGACCGTCCCTTTGAGAAGGTGGAGGACAACAGGAGGGGACAGTTTTTATTTATTAAAATGTGACTGTAAGTCATAAAGCCACTATTGAAGGATTACACTGCCATTTTCTCAGGTCCAAATTCTCAGCAAATCTGCATAAATAACCTTACTCAAGGATGGTGTATGCAAAACTATTTGGTAAAATACAAATAAATCGTGTTTTTAAAATGTGGTGACTCCATTGCTTTGAATAAATCTCCAAATGTCACATGCACATGACAGGTACTCACTCTGGGATGGAGTACTCTGCAGCCTTAATCTTGCGGAAGAGCTCTTGAGGTATGCTATCATAAAAGGGGAACTGGCCATACAGCATGGTGAACAGGACCACACCAAGAGCCCACATGTCACTGGGTTTACCACGGTACGGCCGACCTGGAGACGGGAAGGAGAGGTGATCGGGATCAGTATGTAACATAAACAAATGTGGCATTTAAAATGAAGATGGCAAAGTGCTCCAAAATCAGATAAGCCACAGAGATTGAAATCAGCATTTTGTTTGTTGACAGTTTTTACCCTGTATGACACAGGGGTGATCAACCCTTTCACAAGTTAAATTCCTGCTCAGTTGCCAGGTCTAATGATTAACGAGATGAGCAAACACAAACACAAGCAATGATTCCACATACATCATATTTCCAAGAAATGTCCAGCACACTGCTGACTTTTAAAATGAGAGCTGTGAAATGTGACTATAAGTCTACCCTGAGCCATTAAATCAGCCGTGGATATGCGATGAATACACTGGAGCGGTTGAGGGTGGAGCATCATGGCTGTGCATGACCATAGGCAGTGTTGTTAGAGCCAGGCAGGCGGTAGCAACAGCAGCAGGCAATTATGTTAAAGCTTGTGACACACACACACACACACACACACACACACACACACACACACACACACACACACACACACACACACACACACACACACACACACACACACACACACACACACACACACACACACACACACACACACACACACAGGCGGGGGATGGGGATGGGAGGGGAAGGGGGTAGATGGGAGTAGTTTCCCTCCAGTGAGTCATCAGTGCATGAGTCACTGAAGCTCTGTTTAATTGTGTGCCTGTCACGTTATGCTGATATACACGCCCGGGTTTTATCCACAGTTTTTGAGTGGTTGGAGCTCAACGATTTCTGTTTGAGATTATTCTTCTCATTCTTGTCCACCGTCCAGGACACTGCTCAAGCAATCAATATATAAATGGATGGCACTGGTGTCTACCACTGAAGTGCATGCCCAAGCATCAACCTGATTGGTGTGTGATGCTCAGGTCTGAACATCTACTTTGACGAATGAGCATTGTGAAGCTAAACAATAAAAATGGATTTCTGCTTTTTTCTTTCAGACAAAGAAAATGTTTCACACAAAGAGGAAAGAAGCTTCCTCTGCGGACACATACACACGGAGAAAATGCAACATCACCGTGATTACACAAACAAAGACAAAAAAGCTATTCCTAGCCTTTAGCCAGTCCAAGATTGCAACATACCCCCCCCCTTTTTTTTGCCTAATAACCGGAAAATCAAACACAAGACTGCTTAACGTTACACAACACTCTAAAGAGGCCACCATAGATTTTTTTGTTTTAGAAAAGTTGTAATGAGGACACGAGGAATATATACGTTTATTGCTTAGTCCCTTTACGAAGATACAAAGAATACAGAGAACATGTACAATGTTTAAAACAGCAATGATGTCCAAACAAAATGGCTTCTTCTGAATGAAGTCAATATTTAGTGTACAACAAAAGGTAGCTCAAACAATCAATATTGAGCTTTGGACATGTCTTGAATGCTACCTGGTGAAAATACACCAGAATATTAGTATTGTAAATCTCATATTGCCTGCCTAAGAAAGTTCAAGACATGCTAAGTGTAAATGGAGGTCACAGTAAATATTTGCAATTTAAGCCTGATGAGGCTGTTTTATTCTGAAATATTTGCATTTTTAATACTGTGTACTGGTTGTATTTTAGTAAAGAGACTACTGAGAAATAAATATGTATGGTCATTATAACCTTGCTAAAATAAAGTTCCAAGTAGCCCAAGAGTTTTGCACAGTATTGTGTGTACACACACACACACACACACACACACACACACTAAACAATCGTGCTTCACTTGCAGTTATTACACTTCACAACCCTTTTTCACAGCCTAAAATGGACTGTGGCAACTGGAAGACAGTGAGGAAGGTTTTCACACCTGTGTACACATGATCAGTTGCAGCAAAAACAGGTGTGACTGTTGGATTGTCAGTTTTTGAAAGTGACAAAAACTGGTTGATGTTGACCCCCCCGTGACCGAATGACAGAAAGGAGCTTTTCAACACTTTCCTGACTGTCCTTGCTTGACACAAATGCTGTTCTACGAAAAAAAAATGCATGCTACATATAGGGTTTTTCTTTTTAAACTCACCACTCAATACATCAGGGCTGATGTAGGCCGGACTTCCTCTCTGGTCTTTCAGCAGGTCGTCCTCGCTCACCAGGTGCTTTCCCAGGCAGAAGTTTGTGATGGTGATTCGGTGAGTCCTGTACACACACAAACATGCAAAAATGCCTGGTAATTAACTTTTATACATCTTATTATCAATCAGGATTAAAATTAATATAAAATAATGACCCAAATATCCCCGCTGCTACTGAACAACCCCTCTTGTGTTCTCCTCTCCAGCTTTATCAAACCATGGCAAAACAGTGTTACTCATCATAACAAATGTAAGTTTAGAATGTGAAACACTGCACACTCATAGCTCAAAGCATGAGGCGAACACAGGCCGACAGAGACAGGGAGAACTAGCATGCCTTGTTGTTTTAATAATCTCATGGTTCACCGGGCCTTAAAAATACATCAGTATCTCATGACTGCCAGATGCAAAACAGAGCATGCACACCCGGCCTTGGTAGAAGAAAGTCTCCCATCTCACTGTGTTATACTTGCAGTTAAGATGCATGTTTTTCTTTTCCTTAAATAATTTAAAACTAGATTCACAAGGTCTATCAGAAGGTCAGGTCTAAATGATGTTCTCACGATTCTCTAAAAAAAAAAAAAAACATCTTTGATTCAGTAGATCCTTGTACATTATCTGCACAATTTCTCTGCAACAAGGTAGTATATTCTCAATTATTAAGCATGCATGTTTATCTACAGGGGAAAAAAAACGTCTCTATTGTCAGGGGTTAACAATTGTTGACATACAAACTGTCTAAAGTCTAAGTCAGGGGTGTCCAAAGTTTTGAGTGGAGTCCAGATTAAATAATGTGATAATACCTGGGAACCAGCACCAGCTGCTTCTCAAAACATATGGGTAACTTTTTTTTTTTTTTTTTTATAAATCGCACGAAAACGACACAAAGTAACTTGTTTAATCTCTAAATCAAAAAAGGTATTCAACTTTCCACTGCTTCTGACTTTACGCTTCTTTGCTGTGACCATATCTGCTACCTAGCTAGCAATATCTGGTGTTAGGTTATTTTTCATTTGCTTATTTACGATCTGTCTATGAAAACAAAATAGTGATGCCTGCGTAGTTCTTTCTTGGTGCATGCCTACGAATTTTTTTTGCCATCATGAGTTAAATGAAAAAAGTGCAAAGTGATCTTGCTTAATTAACCAATATTGAGTTAAATAAAAACTATATTTTGAAAAACAAGCCGTGGGCAGTTTGAAAGTGGTCTGAGGGCCACAACTTGCCCCAGGGTCGGACATGGGACATTATCGGTCTAAGTTCTTTTTTAAAAAATAAAATCTACTGTACACCTACTCTAAAAATATCAGGTAAGACATGCAGTGAGAAAATGTTTGCAACTTTAAGACAACTGTAAAGTAGATTGTGCAAAACTGTTTGAAACTTCAAGATGACTGTTTTTGCCAGGAAGGCCTTTAAACTTTAGGGTAGAGATTCCCAACTGGTGGGCTGTGGTCCAAGAGTGGGTCACAGGTCAGTTCTCTAGAGACTTGAGAACATGGCAAGTTTGTAAAAAACACACTTTATTTTTGACAGACCTGCAGACTTAAGGGACTCATTTATAATAGCAATCTATTTTTTCAAGTACAGAAATTTGGTGTTTTTTGGCCTATTACCATGCTGTGCCTTTACAGCATCAGCGATTTTTAAGCAATAATATGCACTTTCTGGCCACAGTGCCAATTATTTAATAAGTCTGGAGTAATCCCACTTCATTCTTGCAATATATTTTATTTCATTGTGTTCTAAGTCAATGTGTTGTTTACATTTTGTGAAATAAAATTTAATATGAGTAAATTTATCTTAAGTGTGGACCCTGAACTAATGACTAAGGAGAAAGCTGGACCCCATTGACTGGACCAGTTGGGAACCACTACTATAGGGGTTTACTGTAGATAATTCTTTCTTGAATGTGAAATTTCTCTTAATTATGCTTAATGTCCTTATCACGTCCCTGTGTTCTCATTTTTGTAGATTCCCATTAAGCATTATGTGAACTCTAATGCTCTACATAAAGTGTTTGTTATCATCAACATTGCTGTTTTAGCTGAAGGCCATCTTCCTACATCAGGCCTGAGAAATAAAGAAAAGACCACTCCAGACACACTGGCGCTTGCAAGTCTGAGAAGACCCACTGATGTTACCAGCAATGTTTGATTAATTTGGTTTCTGTGGAAACAACATGGCAATATAAAGATGTTTCTCTGAGTCATCAAAGGTAAATTTAGTTTGCTTGTGGCGGAGTGAAACCTAACAGTATTAAAGCAGAGGGACTATGGACTGTTCTATATCGGTGTTCTTTCAGCAGAGAAAGAGAAAATAAAAAGCCGCACTTTGACAAACATATGAGTCAACTTGTGGTTTGGGATAATTGTCTCGATGACTAAGCCTGCATGGTGATGGGTTGGCAAATGACTATATGAAGCTCACGAAGATTTAAAATATGTACACAAAAGCGCAACTTCAAGTGCACCCACACAATCGCTCCCATGGTGAACACGCACACACCAAAATGCACTCAGGAGCACATGAGCGCACACAAAAGCAGCCACGGTCTAGAGCCTGTGTCCTCTCTGGATCACGCTCCTCACCCACATCCGCTTTCTAAAAAGCCTGAGGTCAACAGCTTCCCCTATTCTCTCTCACTTTCACACCCTGCTCCATCTCACACACACACACACACACACACACACACACACACACACTGCTCCCATCGCCACGTCTGGAGCCAATTCCTCTCAAACACTCAATTTTCAACCAAACGCTCCAGTCTCAATCTTCCCTTAGTACATTCGTTTCACATAATTTCCTGCTACTTATGTGATCCGACCCTTCAATGGCTTTTGTGATCCAAGTCTCAATAGCCATACAGTGGCTTTGTGATGTGCACAAGGATGGGCCAGAACAGAGTGCAATGCTTCAAGGACCCTCAACATAAAAGCTTCCTTTATAGACGAGTCTGTTCTTTTGTCTGTGTGCATCACGACCAAGGCTTCTATTCTTGCACCGGAGATTGGGTAAATGAAATTGCATGTTTGCCTCGTGAGGCAAGGGTCCCTGAGGGCTGAAGAGAGACCACACCATCTCTGCTTCCTGGTCATGTGACCCCAGGGTAAGCCAGGAAACCAGAAACCTAAACAGCCCCTGTGATTTACCCTCCCTTCCTGCAGAATTTTGCTGGAAATACACCAGCTGATGGGAAGGGAGGTTAAATGCAGAACAACTTCAGCAGATCATTTCCTCAGAACCAAGATTTGGAGGGTCATACTTCCTCAAACTTTACTTTTTTCTAAGGTCTACATTACTGAATTATGACCACTGCTTGTCTAATATTATTGCATGTTTAAAAAACAGCAATGTAATATAAGAGAAATTCAAGGATAATTCCAGGGTGAATTATTTTGCACAGGACAGCACATCAAAACAATAATCAATCAGAAGGTATAATCCAAGGCATTTTTTTAATGGGGCCCAGATTAGATTACTGGAAAATATCTGAGGGCCAGCTGTGTCTCAGATCAAATGGGTTATTTAAAAAAACGGTCCTCACTGTCGATTTAACGCCTCTTTGCTGTAGCCACATCTGCTACTTAGCAGGAAATGTCTGCTATTAGCCAACCATTCTGTT
Source organism: Plectropomus leopardus (assembly GCF_008729295.1). Lineage (NCBI taxonomy): Eukaryota > Metazoa > Chordata > Actinopteri > Perciformes > Serranidae > Plectropomus > Plectropomus leopardus. The sequence continues at coordinate 21,178,419 of NC_056469.1, forward strand.
TTATGAAAAAAAAAACAACCATAAATTCTAACTGCTCTTCCTACTTGATGCATGTCTATAATGTATGATAGTCCTGCCATTGTGAGGTGAAGGGAGAAAATACATTGATATTGCTTGATTAACCAATATTGTGCAGCAGGCCACATATAGTATATATTGAAAGTCAAGGCGAGAGCCATTTAAAATTGGCATTGAGAGCCACCATTAGCACCCGGGCCAGACTTTGGACATGCCTGGTATAATCCATCCCTGACACAATTCTGTGAAGTAAACTAAGAGCAGCTCTCTAAAGGAAATAAATAAAAAGAATCAAAAAACAATAATGACACCTTGCTTTAAATAAGGAAATCAATTCAGCTCTGACATACACCGTCAATGACCCTGCAGATGGATTTATGACATCCTGCTTTCATAACAGCTGGCTCTGCAAGAGGAAATCACGTCATTCTTGCATAAACTGCTGAGTTTGTGGATGGCATCGGTGCATATCCCTTCAGTGAGTGACAACAAGCGGCAGGGGAGGAGAAGGGATTTTGAGATTGGTCTGCATCTGAAATTGTTTTTCCCAAACTGACTGTACATTCATGCACATCCAGGGTGGAGTGACAGAGGAAACGTGCAAGCAAGAAAAGCATGATGCATAAAGGAGACAGGGAAAGTGAAGAGAAAAGGGGGATATGACAAAGGGCATAAAATAGAGAGCCAATAGAAGCAGGAAAGGGATTGGGATTTAAAAGAAAAATAGATAAAAAGCAGAGTAGAGGGTAAATAAATGATGACTGTGTGTGCATGTGTATGTGTGTCTGTGTGACATGCACTTTGGTGTGAGTCAGCTCAGAGCTATGGGGCCTTTGGCAGGCCTCTCCTTTGTCCCCAGCTGGGACGGAGTGTTCCGCTCGTCTGCTCCTCTCTCCGCCACCCTCCTCCCCTGGTCAAAACACTCTGTTTCATCACCACCACTACTACTGCTGCTGATGCTGCTGCTGCTGCTGCTTGTGGTGGGGGCAACAGGCTCTGATGCCTGAGATGCTGCATGCGTGTATGTGGTTTAAAGATAAGCCTGGAACGTGACATCTCAATGCATGTACTCATACTTGCAGATCATGCGTGAGAAGTGACTAAGAAGAGTGTGAGACAACTCCATGAGTACGCTCACTTGTGCGTGATGCAAGCATGCTCCAAGTTTGGATGTGAAGGTGTGTGTAGCAAGCGTAGGAACAGAGAGAGTGTGTGTCGTTATTAGTCACGTCCTTCCAAATAAAAAGGCTGGCTTTGTGGGATGATTATCGGCGTCTCCAAGAATGTGCGCGCAGACCTCAGAAAACCTTTCAAAGGTTCAATGCAAAATCTAGCTAAATCATCTAAACTCTAACTAATTCATAAATTTGAAAAATAAAAAAAGCATGTGACAGATAAAATAGCTGTATACACACAGTGAGAGTTGCTTTTTACCCCCTGATCCCACACAAAATCTCTCTCATACTCTGTGCTTATGGTGTTTGGAGAGAGCTTTGCAGATTAGTAGTTTTCCATTCTGCAGGGTCTATCTGATTCTGAACTGCAGCACTCTATGACCTGAGGTGCACTCACCACGGCCCTGTGTGCTATATAACATTGCTCACTGTCCAACAAAGAACAAAGCAGTGTCATATTCTACGCTCTGTTTTGCACCAGAGTCCGGTACACCCTCTGCTTCCAAAAAAATCTAACCACGGGGAATGAATCATCCGCCTTTACTCAACACACAGACACGGACCCAGAGAGGCACAAGAGAGACTCTAGGTTCCTACAACTGATCTCACTCTTAGTCTGAGAATGTGACCCCTGCTTGGGTTTTAATCCAAATGCGTACTGGATACAGGCTGCCGGGGCCGGCTGAGGCCCTCTCACACACGTGAGCTGAGACAGAATGACTTACTGGCAGGCTAAATGACTGACCCTTTATAATGGGGAGGTTATTGGGCAGCTAACTGATTGGCAAGGCCGAACGAGAGAATGAGTTTCATCTTACCGTTTGTTCAGCACCATGTTTCCCAGCTTGAGGTCTCTGTGCACAATGTTTTTCTGCATGCAGGAAAGAAAACGAAGAGAGTAGAAAAAATGTCTGGTCAGGTCATTCTTAGTGAATCACTGGTATCAAAACAATCAGTTTGTTTTGGAGAGTGGTACACGAACATGGGAGATGAGTAATGAGAGATAATGCAACTAGCTACAATAACAAAGCAATTTCTCTGACAGTTGACAGAGACACTGTAGTATCCAGACTCTCTTCATTGATAAAAACAGCAAACATGCTTATGTTTTCTTTTATGCAGTGTTTGGTTTATGAGGAACAACACACTCTCGCAGAAGTGCACCTTTTCTTGAAGTAGTCCATCAAATTCCATCTCAGACTCACCTTATGAAGGGCTTCCACCACACGGACCACATCGTAGAAGATGACGATGGCTTCGCGCTCACTAAGTCGTTTCTCCTTTATAACGTAATGCTGGAGGTTTATGAGATCTGCCGTCTTATCGCTGAAGTCATGAGCACACAGGCAGTCAAGCACAAGGCAGATCCGCTTCTTCATCTTGCGCACTTTGTTCGCCTCCATGTCCTCCACTATTTCATAGGCTCGATCCTGCAGAACAACAAAGACATGTGTGAGCTGCTATCTTCAGGAAGACGCTTACTCTTACTGTAAGTGGACAAAGTTGTCAATGCATTTTAGAAGCACTTTCCAACAGTGTCCGATCAATATAAGTTGATGCATCCATGAATACATCAAACTGAATGGATGCCCTGTACTGTGCCGGCTGATCAAACTGATTCACTCAGCTTAGAAAGACATATGGATTCAAGCAGGGTAGAGGCCATCAATCACCAGCCTGCATGTGGCCGATGAATAAGACACATCCACCCCTCCACACCGGGTGGTGGAGGACGAATAACAAAGGTCATTCCTCTTCTTCCAACTCCAGTCTTAGTGGAGTCACCACTTCTTATTGATTTCTGTATCAGGTTGTCAGTTTTTTTTAGATGCAGTCAGCACCTCTGAAAGTGTACATTATTAACTGGTTCTCTCACAGTGGAGATGCGCTATAATAACCCAATCAATATTGCAGGCCTAAATGAATCAGAGTGCAGGGCTCAATGCTGCTATTCTGAGAACACCGGCTGAGTGGGACAGGCAGGATGTTAAAGAGAGACAAAGAAGAGAAACAAAGAGAGAGAGGGCAGATGGAAAAATAACAAAGTTAGAGGAGGAGGCAGATGGGAGGACAGGTAAGGGAGGGGGATTCATTGTAAACGGATGGGGCTGTGAATAGAGAACGACTGCAGATAAATATGGCTTTTAATGGTACTCCCACTTCTCTCTTGAAACAACCCAGATAAGGAAAATACAAGCAGTTGGCCAGACTAATGACAAGCTTACCTCTGCTAATACTGGACTGATAAGACCATGTTGTTAGTTGTACTTACACCATGACGTTGTATTCTGCACGGAACATAAAGTTATAGACACTTCTCCATGGCAATGTTTTTATCATGTTCAATTATACAGGATACTCGCCAACACAGCACTAAGTAATCCACAATACACCAGTGATATATCAATTTACACCCCGGGGGCTGAATATGGCCCCCAACAGGGTGCCAGGTGGCACCCCGACCATTTTATAATACACAATAAAAAATAAAGTGATTCATACTGGGAAGTGTTTTTGTACTTTTAGTATACATAAGGTGCCAGAGTGCATAAAATAGCATCAACAGAGTGTTTATCAAAAAAAAAGTGCCAGTGGAGGATCTCCCACAGCCCACGTCAGCGGTCCCAGTTAACCCTAATGTCCTAAAATCCTAGAAATGTCCTAAAATCCTCAAAACACATGGGGCTGCTGCGACTAGCCTGCGGCCTTTTGTCATTCTGCAAAAGTGGCCCCCAAGCAAAGGGAGTTGAGTGTCCCTGTCATAAACTAAAATACACCTTTTGTGCTCATAATATTAATGATCAGACTGATTGTATGCGATGCAGCTGCCAACAGAAAATGTAATTAAACTGCCAGATGTGTGCATGTCTCAGTTTACCTGGAAGAGGCCATGGTGGTGGACCACCCCGTCCTGGTTGTGCAGCAGAGAGAGTAGTGAGTACTCGGTGTGCAGCAGCATTTTTCCCTGCCTCTCCTCCTGAGTCTCCCCTGTGGAGTCCACTCGCTCCTCCAGCGTGAGGATCTGCCACACATGCGAGAACAGAGCAAACATTAGAGGTCACAAGACAAGCGCTCAAACTGGATCAGACAGCGGAAAGAGAGCTTTAACCATTTAGTATGCAGCTAATCTTCAGTCCCGACACTAAACCCTTTAAATGACTGAAAACATGACAGAAAGTTACATCTGCTTAGCATTTATAAAGAATCTGTGCAGTGGAGATGGTGTAAGGGGTCTGCAGCTTTAAAAGAGTGGCTCATATACCAACGTGAGGCAAACAAGCTGTGCAGCAGACACCGAGGCGCTGTAGTCACGGGTATGAGGGGAGGGTCATGCACTGACTCACTACATGGTCATGGGGGTTAAAAGTCGACATTCCAGGTGGGGTGCTACCTTCTTCCCTTTCTTCCCCCTCTTCTATAGCCCCATCACATGTGAAACAGACATTGGATAGCCCCAATAAACAGATTGCCTGGCTGAGATTTTTGTTTGCACCAGACTAAAACAGGCGACCATAAAATGAACACCAACATAGGAAGGTCAAAGGTTCACATGTCTACTGGGATATCATGGCTTTGCTTTGAATTATGTGCTCGCATTTTTTATTGAACCATAAGTTTAACTCGCTTAAAAGAAGAAGGAAAAAGAAATAAAAAGTGGGCCAACCCAGACAGACTTACTTTGAGCTGATAGAAGTCATCGGTCCCGTCCTTTCTGGCCAGACACTGCACTATGCTGGGCACTGGTGAGTTGCCCAGGCGAGGCCCTGCAAGGACAAGCAAAGGAACAGCTGCATGACCAAAAGGCAGGCTGCATGCCGGAGTGTGTGCTCTCACTGCAACTCATTAAAGGCCGCATGTGCACGTACCCATTAACACCCAGAGTGTAATGTTTTCTTTGGCACTCTGCATAGCAAATAGCGGAGGAGTTGTGGAGTACAAAACATACAAGTTTCAGAGTATGGGAGAGATGCATTTTCCAGAGGGAGGAAGTAACCTTGCTCCAACACAGACTCAGATCTTTCTGGCGGATGTCAGGGGGGATCAGCAAAATTCTTCACATTCTTGTCTCAGGCAGCGTACACACAGAGACACCCCACAACTCTCACATTCACACAACTATCTTTCCCAGTTTCCTGCACACACAGGTTACACATGTTCACAAAATTGCGTGCTAGGTGCAATCTCAGCCACACAGACTTTTTTAATTTCCATACTTTTAGGACTTGTGCAACACACTAGCAGCTTCCTCACCAAGGATGAAGGGGCCGGCTCTCTTGGCGTTGTTGCCAGATATCCCAGGACATTGCAGCTTGCTGGCCCTGCCTGATGTCTCTCCAGACCCCCTCTCCGACGAGCGCCGCTTGGACATACTGGAGCTCTACAGGGGAATAAATCAGATTAGTACACAGGATAAAGATAGTCAAGTTAAAGGCTAAGTGCATACATGTGACTGCAAGGACACAAACTCTCAACCGATGACCAAAAATAGAATCAGTAATCTGTGACCAAACAATGGTTTCATAAATAGTCTGTTTAAAAATAAAGACTATACCCTGAGATTTAGCAGCAGCACCACAGGCTGGACAAGAGTGCACTGCTTAGTGAACAGAAGAGAAAGAAGGTAAACTTCAGAGCAGCTCCTCCCAGCCTATTTTAAATATCCCTCCCACCCGTTTACCAACACCTCCGTGTGAATGTGAGGCCATTACGGCTCCATTCAGAATAATGGCTGCTAGCGTCGAGGGTCACACCTCAGATTCAATCACCCCAACAGGCAATGCAAATGTGCCGCAATCTGCAATTTAAATGGGAAATGCTGTCATGTAAACACATTGCATTGGCACAGAATTTTAAACAAATGCATTTTTAATTTGAGTCTTCAGATTGAGCCACATATCAATCTCCTGCTTTTCCTGCTGCAGTGGACGTGGTTTTAGAAAAATCCTTCCGCTCTTAATCTGCGTGTTTTATCTCAAAATCTGTACAGCTGGCTTATCTGCGCAGACCTCCCTCTGAAAGGACATGCGTGTTCGAACAAGGCTGAAAAAAAAATGCCAAGCCCTTACACTATGATAAGGGAACTAGATTCACATGCCAGAAGAACCAGTGACACAGTGTGACACATCATCATTACACAAACTACTTTAACCGCCACTGCAGACCTACCTCCCAGAATCAAGAGAGCGAGAGGTATGCTTTGTTTACTGATACTGAGTTCCTATGTGATGAAACCCCATCTGTTTCCCGTAACAGGGAAGTAGTGCCTTGAACCGAGAGGAATGATTCACCCTGCTGTCGTTGTGAGTTTCCATTGGATAGACAGGCCTAAACGCACAGGTGACAACAACAATAACAGTGAGAAAAATGTGTCTCAAGCCTCTGATGTGTTGACCTTATCAACTGAAAGAAATCCCCTAATTAAAGTTACGTCCACAAGAACGCAACACAAATTGACAAATATGAAGTAAAAATGTCACAAACTGATAGAGGTGTCGTGCATATTTTAGCCAGCTATACAAGAGAGGTGATTCAGACTAATAAAATCCAAAACCCCTCATAAAACTTGTAAACTAGACACTGCGTGGAGAGCTAACAAAGCCCAAAAAACTTGCAAGTGGAACAAACTAGAGAAATGTAATATTTTTTAATGAATTAGGCCTACTTCCTGTTTCAGAACTAATCGTGCGCCACTCGCCAGTTGGCGTTTTTGGGCAGAGAGGAGGCAGGACAGTTGGCAGTCAGTATGGGCTGGTATGAATTCTCACTTCCATGAGGCTTTTTGTGATCCCAGACAGCAGACAGTGTCATCATCATGTCTCTCGCCCATCTGTCTCTATCTCCACTAGTCATCACCCACTGAGTCTGATGAGCTGAGGTTTTCTGACAGCATTTATGGCACAAGCCAGAGTGACACCAAGTCACGCTGCCAATAGTAAGAGAGCATCTTACTCTAGAGAGCGTGCAATGGATAATCAGCTACTGCAATTCATAAGGGAAGGAAATTATTTAACTTTTTCATCAAGTGTCCAAAGTGGTTGGCAGAATCAAATTTATCGCTTCAAGGGCTGCCAGATTAATATATTTTAAATTGTTGTTGGAGTGCTAGAAAGGCTGCTAAATTTAGTAAGATAAACAGAAAGAGGCAAAACTAACAGTAGTGTTCCCACACATTTTCAGGGACAAAATTTCTAAACTTTTCCATGACTTGAATGAAGAAATGTAAGTGATAGTAAACAAAACATCACACATCGACATATATTAGAACTACGTCACACACCAACAGCTATAGAAAATACAATTTCTGTTATGTCACGTTAGGTGGAAGGGTATCCATGGCAGATTATTCTAACAATTTCACTACACACAACATTTCATGACTTTTCTAAAACTTTCAAAGATTTTTACTAATTCCAGGACTTCTCGGTGCCTGCAAAATGTGATTGTGAATTTACATGACCTTTCCAGGTTTTCCATGAACATGGGAACCCTGTAACAGGCATCTCATTTGTTGCAATTCCCCACATTTCTAATAAGGTCATTTGTGATTGTATGTTGTATGCATTTTCTTTCCAGCTACATAATTTGAACAGTCACATACTAATCCATGCACTTTGGGCTTATGACACTGAACTGACCCAACTGATGCACAACACACAGCAAATGGACCCAAGGCCATTCATCTACCTACTAAACACCAGCTATAGTGCTGCGGAGCCAACCCCTGACACATCTAAAAAGCAAAGGTCAATGCAACCAAGTAATGCACGCTGACCTAAATGACATCAGCACAATGACAGCACACAGCTATCCTTTTCTGACACTGCTGTGCCTTACTGCACAGCCAGTGATCTGGCAAGCAAGACTGCCTCTGCCTCTGACTGTACCGGAGGGAGGACAAGAACAGATACAGCCTCTGAATCATATCACACAAAAGGAGGAGAGACACGCTGCCGGTGCCCACGAGAAATGTGGGCTCCTTAAATAGTATCTGAACAAAACAACCACGTAGGTGTCTCAAGATCCACCCACTCAGACTCCATGCCACTGGTCTGGCTCTGCAAGAACAGCTTGATTGCAAAATCAAGGTAGTATCAGGATGGACAAAGAAAGCAGGTAGTAAACACAGAAGTGGATAACAAAATCTGGAGCCAGAGAGATAGTATGATCCAAATCAATACATCCACAAATAGATCAAACACAAGAGTAAGGACAAAGAGGAAAAGCAACTCGAAGGTCACACACAGGCTTCAATCGTGCTGCTTGGATAAAATGTCAGTCATTCATGTCAGTTCTTACACACATCTACCCCCATCAAGCCTACTTCTCACTGTTGACTACAACATTGCAACAACAACGTCCTTGACCGCACACCAAATCTGCGTACACAAGGTCACATTATAATTCCCAAGACAAAATAATCAGAAATGCACGCAGACTGTCACACATTGATTGGTGCCATTTTGCGACCACAAGGTCTGGACACCGCTCAGCTCTAACAGCGAGCACTGTAAACGAGACACGAGTCGTGGAGTAAAAACGCTGACGTTATGCCTTGCAACTTGTGCAAAACCACTCCACAGACAACTAATAACTCGAGTAGCCAGGTGCTAATGTGTTTTACCCACAACAATTACAATTGAACGGTCTTGGGACGTTTACAATCACACATTCTGAACCGCATTTCACAGCGTGCGTTAATGTAACAGGCAACGCTTGGTTTAGGTAGCCATTTAAATGACCGCAAGTATTATTTAACGATGTAGATTCACATTGGGTGTCATAAAACGAACGTCTGAGTGCACGCACAAACTTATAACATCAACAAAGACGACTGAATTATTCGACCACAGACGATTCAGGCACACCGGCCACACAAAGGGGCACACAACACAACAAGGAGTTGGTCTCTCGGTGCAAACTACACAGAGCAGCCGTTAGCTCGGTTCAGACTACTTTAGCGTGTTTTCTAACGTGCCACTGATGTTTAAATACGACCACAGACGAGCGAGGTTAGCTAACGCCAAGCTGGAGGCTACAGAGCAGCCGGGAGGCCATTTAAACAAAGTAGGTAATATTACAGCTGGCTAGCTTTGCCGGATAGCAATGTAGTCGCCAACTCGCTTACCTCGAGCCGAAACCGCCGGGTAAAGTCTGCGTTGTCGGCTTACAACATGGATATTTCTTGAGTAAACGCTGTGGTGGATGTGCGGAGCTTCTCGCTTTAACAGGAGAGACCACAGCGGGTTGGTTTCGGGCTGTTTAGCCTCTGTTACCGAAATGAGCAATTAAGGAAAAGCCTCCGCTCTTCGCTGATCGCATCTTTCCACAGCGACAGCACCACCTGACAACGGAAATGACGCACACAGTTATTTGATTGACAGCCACGCTCGACCAATCACAACGTCGGTGTGTTTTTCCTCGTAAAAGGGTTGCGCACTGATGATGAAATTCTTTGCATAATAAAAGTTGCTGAATGAAACACATTACATCATAGTTGCCTGCACGGGAAAAATTCAGAACATTGAAATTATTTTTTGTTGCAACACCACATGCACATGTCCTGATGACTTACGGGAATTCTGGGTTGAAGTTTCTCTGTTGATCTATAGACATTATAATAGACACAAAGTTTGGAAGACGTGGCCTTGTAATGCAGGCCCACCATCTACTGACATGCACTCCAACCTTTTGGCAAATATTACATCCATAAAGCTAGAGTGCTTCAGATTACTCTAAATATTGGTCTGCTCTGTGTCTCCCTTGTACAATTTAATGTGTCAGTTTTTGTTTAATGTTATTTTTCTTTTCGTGCTTGATGTTGTTTCAAATGTGATGTTAAAATGATTTTTCTTCGGTGTTTTATGATGAAATGTATGTCTGTACAATATACTGTTAAATTTGAAATATGACTAAGAAAGAAAGAAAGAAAAAGATGACTAAAGAGATTTAATGTTCCATGAAATGGCTTGCCTAAACCCTGACATCTTCTGGTGATCAGAGGACAAAAAGTTAGAGTGATTATTGAATTCTGATGCGTTTAAGTTTGGCAGTTTCACCTGGGAAAGAGGGCAAGATATATATTTTTAAATAAGCATGTATCTTGATTTTTCAGTGCTACACAGTAAATGTGTTGTGTGAGTGATCCATAAACTCTGTTGTACATAATGATAATAACACATATGTTGCTTTGCTCCATTATCCATTTTCTTTCTTCTTAATGCTGTCTGAAAATGAGTACGTTGGACTTGGCCTTGGCTTGTTTTTGACTTTGTGGTGTCTTGTAAGCCTATGTGGGCTGAGCATAATTGCTTGCATGGCACAATGAAAAAAAAATAATTCATGCATTCATTCATTTATTGTCAGTGTGGAAACACATACCATAGTTATTAATTGTGTCATGATCATAAATGCTGAGCCCACATGAAGCTATAAGACACAAAAATACCATTGTGCTGGTGAAACATTTGTCAGATAGAACATAACTTATTACATTTAACATTACATTGCAAACTAAGATTTTAGAGACTATCTGCCATGGAAAGCTACTAAAATCCAAATTTTTTCCAATCATCCAAATAGAAAAAGTAATCATAAATGCTGAAATATTTCATAAAGAAGTGTAGCCATTGAAATATAACTTAATAAACAACAAAACATGAACTTGACTTTATCTTCAGCCCTACTAAAATCACACAAAGAAGCATTTATTCATATAAAGTAGAATTTTATCTTCAGGGTAAACATTAAACTTAGGGACTGTTCTTTATTTTTTGTGGCTGGAGGGTGACTTCATTTTGTTTTTGTTTGTTTTTTCATGGCCCTCACTGGAGCTACAAATATTTTTCTTTGAGCCTCCCTGAGTGACTGGGGGAAAATGAACAACCCTCCTTTCACCATAAATAACCATATTCCATTTTCTAGCTATGATAAATGGTGTTATTTTTTAGAGGTTCAAAATAAACATGCTTTTCAAACCTACCTGTGTGTTCTTAGAGTACTAAAATAACTCCCTCCCAAATACTTAAAAAATATTTATTTTAAATCACGAACAGTACAATAGCAAAAAGAATGTGCACATAGAGATTTTGGACTTTTGGTTAAAATTTTACAGTTCCTACACTATAGTTGCTTTTTGATGAGGCACATACTGCCCTTCATTCATGTCAGCTAATGACTCAGCAAAACTCTGTACCACTGAGATTAATCAGTACTTCATCTGATTACAACAATAGATTTTTAATATTTGAGACCCTGGACCAGTGTGCGTTGAATTCGCAGTTCAGCAGAGATTCATTGCCAACACACAACCACCAGTTCAGTTCACTGAAACAGTAAATGTCTCACTCATTTACTCAGCAAGCACAGTTTTGAATGACATTTAGAAAAGCCCACCTATGTTCTGTATTTAGACTCCCCAAATAACCTTAAAATCCACCCACAGCTACCAGTTTCAAACCAGTGGGCAGGTGTGACAGACAGAGAGGGCAGCCTAAATGGCAGAGGCTTGTTTGAGTTGCACTAGTCTTCCTGCATTGACTCAGCAGAGCATATGCCCCCGGCCACATGAAACACTCGTCAGCCTGTGGCTTTACAGTGTCCTGCCCGCAGCCTTTAAAGAGGAAACTGAATCATAAGTCAAAATGCAACATCTGTGAGAGAGACATGTTTTAGTGGCTCTTTTGGCATGTTTAGGGACACTAAGGTTGACTGGACGTAAAATATATATTTTTTTGTTTTATATTCACAAATTTGTAATATTAGGCCTATCTGCGGCTCCAATGGAACAAACAGTGGAAATCCTCCCTTTCTGGCACTTTTTTAAAGGTAAACATCTTCTTAAAAATCACATTTTTGTTGTTTTTAATATGCTCCTAAAATGAAATAATCCTGGTGATAAAAAAAATATAAGGTACACTGCAAATATTCATGGTGAAATGTTGCTTACCAGTGAGCTTACTCCAGTGAACAGTCTTGGAGGATGACTGACGTGAGCTCTGGTTTCTGTTTGTTTTGCAGGTAGGTTTTATCCTCAGGGCACGTAGTGTTTCTTGTCTCTCCTTTGCCAAGATTATTCGGAAGACCTCACCACAATCCTCCTCCCCCATATCAATTCAGAGAAATGTCTCAGCATGTTTTGCCTGTATGGTATGCACCATGTTTGTGTGTGTGTGTGTGTGTGTGTGTAGTTGGCTGGGGGAATGCAGACTATATCACAGTCTCACTTTGACCCGTCTGCCAGACTGCACATAAATATCTTGCAATTCCTATTGTAGGTCTGTGATAGAGGACAGGAGTACAATTGGGGATTACATTCAAGCATATTGCTTTTTAGTTCTGGTTTAGTGGTTATATTCTGTATGTAAATATAGCTAAATATTATGGATTACACATTTGTTGTTTTACATTGCAGCAAATCCTACACTTCTTAGGCAAGGGAAACAGTGAAAAAATGGTCACCCATCACCTGTTTGTTGCATTTTTTAAAGACATGACTGCATACTAAAATGCACTAGCAATATGTGGTACTCAGTTGTGACAGCATACAATAGGGTTAGAAAAGTGAAACAGCCCCCCCTACTGTTGCATCTTTTAAACTACAACAAACTATTACAAGGTTTATGCCATTATTAACACTCTATTGCATCAGTACCAAAGCCGATGATAAAGTTCATACAATAATATATGTAAAAAAAAAAAAATGCATTGTTTCATCTATTTATTAAAAATCTTTTATTTCACATTCAACAATGTAACAACTGTAGCAATATGCAAGTCCCTATACAACATTATACATTCAAATAAATAAAGTATGCAATAAACATATTTACATATCGGACAATTACTCATATTGCATTTCTCTATGTCCTAATAATGTGCTCATCAATGAGCCATAGCTCAACACTAGAGACATTACAAGGTTGTGAAAAATGTCTTACACGTTGCTCCTCACACTGTTTTAAGGTAGTACAGTGTAACGCAACATAAACACATTTCTTACCAAAATAAATATTTTGAGGGGATTTGAATCACATTAGAAAGAGCACTTGGGTTTCCTCCAATTCCATCAGAATAGCATTTGTTTATAAGAACAGAAAATAAGTTAACAAACTCGCTCTTTACACGGTAAAACTTGGTATTGTGAACTATAAACCTTTAAACAAACTAAAACTGAGATGTATTATTAACCTTAAAAAATCGTGTGACATCGTGTGAAATTAAAGGACTGTGTATTTTGTGTAAAGCAGTGCAGTTGGACTGATTTTCAACAACGCAAATCATTATACAGATGTTATGCCATTACCACATACACATGTTCATCACACTGATATACAGTAGGTCTACTGTATATTTTGGTGCACTGAAACTCTCTTCAGTTTACATAAACATACTATTACAGTGTATTACAGCTTAAAGCTTGGCTCACCACATTCTCCGTTGTTAACTATGCAAATTAGCCATAGGTCATTGGGAACACCTGCTCACATCTGCATTTTAAAAGCACCCAGAGACCAAGGTTTTCTGGCTGCGTGTGAGGTTGCTGCAGTGTGTGTGCAGGTGCAGACAGCTGACTGGTCTACAGTAGAAGAACAGACTGATGACGATGCATTGTGCCCCATCCCCCTGGGCATTTCTGTCAGGGCGACCATGTCACAGGCCGTCCATCATGGCCAGAAGGTCGTCTCCTTTGCTGCTAGCACTGGGAGATTGATCCCCAGACTCTGTGAACTCCCCCATGATCTTGGCCAGTTCTGCATTGGCCTGCTGGTCCTGAAAGACAATGTTATTCACCAATCACTGTGCCAGAGTGGTCATGACAAGGACTAATACCTCATTACAGTCAATCCTATTAGACTGGCAAAGCCACACATCTCTGATCATTGACTGTTTAATCTTAAGCCTATCATTGAGATAAGTAAAATTTGGCCCTGAGTCTAACCACGAGGCTTATCATGGGTAAAAGATAGCCGATAGTTGTGCTGGTCACAGACTGGGGCAGAACAGACTACAAGATTTTTGCCACAGTTTGTTTTTCCCGGACAAATCTTCTTAGATCTGGGATAAAAACCCTGGAGTCAAGTGGCTCTGAGATCACGTCGTGAGCTTTCCCAGATGCTACATCAGTTTTTAAACATATTTGATATCATTGTAGTCAAATATAGGATGTGTTGGGGCCCCTTTGGAGACAAGTATGAGATAGGAGAGAGCAGCATGGAATCAGAGAGAAGCAGACAGTCCAAATCAAAATAAACATCATAGCTAGAAAGAGAGCCAACATGAGCACTTTGTGGATTGTGTGGACGTGATGTATGGAAGGCTTAATAAACACCAGGGTTGTAAACAAATTAATTTATCCATGCTGGCCCCGCCAAGATTAAAACATCTGCCACCATAAACAGATTTTCTATTTTTGGAGTTGGACTGTTCTTTAGGAGCACTGTTGAAATATATATGCTGTTCAGTTACGCATTGTATCACACTGTCAGAGTGCAGAATGTACTCTGGGCACAGATAAAGCAGCAGAATGTCAGGCTCAGTGAAAGTGACACATAACTGTATATTTTGCTCAGTCTAAAAGTTTGCATTCACTCACAGCTGCTCCTCTCATCCATCAATCTGATTTGATCAGCTGTGAATGGATCGACAGATCAGTTATCCACATGGCGCATCACAGACTGCTGCTGAGGAGTTTTTGTAGTCTTTTTCTTGAGAAGTTTTGTAGTCTGCACTGTAGTCTACACTAGACAGTATGGTCGCACTTTGAAAGTGCAACAAACTTCAGACTTTCATCACACAAATACTGGACATCGAGTTATTTTATACTAAGAGAAACAGTGTGTGAGGACAGATAACGAAGCTTTACCTTTGTTGCTTGGATGTTTATGACTCCATATGAGAGCTCATCTGGTCTTGATATTAATGCCTCTCTGTAATAAAAAAGAGCCACAATGTCAGTTTAGAGTAATTGAAACAAGTTAAATAGCTTAACTTTAGTAACAGTTTCATTTGATCAAGTTCGGTACAAAATATCGACAGCACACACACACAAATAAGGGGACTCACTCTTCTTCCTCGTCTGTGGCGAAGAGGTTGACTCGGAAGCGGCTGTCTGCATTTCCTGGTTTCTGAACTTCTAACCCTCCCATTAACTTGGCCAACAAATTCAGCTCCTCTTTGGCCAGAGGGTTGGGAGCAGCGCTGACCTATTGACACACAATGGCTCGTTTACTTTAGTACATTTGTGTTGAACCTTTTGTTTAAAGATCCGGCCACATGATGACAATGATTATGCAACAGGAAGTAGAGTACAGTTCTGTACCAGAGTCACTTCATCATATTCCTGTTCATGATATGTACCATGGACATGTGAAGAGCTAAAACATGCCACAAACAGTCTTAAAAATGTAACTTGTGTGCATGAAGTTGATGAACATTTTGTGCATTGATATAATCATTATTTTTTTACACAGCTGACAATAAAGCCATTTCACCTTAGTGTGCTGAGCAGAATTTTTAGATGTTCCAGACATGTGGGTTTCCACTGGGCGGCTTACACTATACCTGAATAAAAAGATGCAAAAAAGGAGACAATGATCACCTGAACTCCAAAGATGATTTATCTACTCATCCAGTAGCCTTTATTCTTTTTTTATGGACTGGTGAAAAGTGTCAGGCATTTAATCCTCCGCAGCTTGCTCACAGTGTGATGTAGTGAAATTATGTGATATCAAATCACATAAGTAAGACTTGTCAAGAGTCGTCAAGTCTACACCGTAACGTTTTAAAGGGATAGTTCACTACAAAGTCAAAAATACATATTTTCCTCTTATCTGTAGGGCTTTTTATCTGTCTAGATTGTTTTAGTTATGGTTGCCAAGTGTTGGAGATATTAGTCGTAGAGATGTCTGCCTTCTATCTGTTATAATGGAACTAGACGGCTTGTGGTGCTTAAAAATGCCCAAAACATTTTTTTTTAACTCAACAGCAACTTTCCCATTCAGAAATCATGACCAGGTTATTTATGATAAACTACAGACTTTATTGTGAGCAGTTTCATGTAGGAACTATTTTCTTTCTATCAAAATGCATCCACCAACCAAAGTATGCATCTACTCATGGATGAGAGGCTTGTGTTTGTGACAGCATGGGACGTTAACATTAATGGCATCCTACTCGGCTGAGCTGTAATATTAGATAGCTCAGTGGTGCTGGGTGAGCTAGTGGTAGATGCTCACTTCCTTCTGAGCAGTGATACCGTTGCCGGGTGTAGTTAAGTAGGAAGGAAACCATTCCTACATGAAACTGCACATAAGATTATGGATTATCTCAAGTAACTAAGCTAAGCCAATATCTCCAACACTCGACAACTTGCATCAAAACAATCTAGATTAATAAATAGCACCACAGGTAAGAGGAAAAACATGTATTTTTGATTTTGGGGCAAACTTTCCCTAAGCCTGTGCTTAGTTCTTACGAATATCTCATGAATTAGAAGACATAATCTAATCCCCAGGCCACTGTCATTGCATAAATATAGTACCAAGTCATGTTCATGTACATTTTTTGTTCTTTGCAGCGTCTTACATATTTGTGCCAAGTTTGGTGACCCGATCTCCAAATATCTCAAAAGATCCCTCCCGGAAAGCAGCTGTGTAGTTTCCTCCATTACTGAACTGCAGTCTGGACATCTCTTCACCAGTACAGCTAAACATCCTGAAATCACCAGATATAAAAACACAAACCATTACAGACAGGCATGTTTTCGAATCAGTTTCTACGCATAGCAGTTTCTTTTCCTGTAATGAAAGTAAGTCGACAAGTGTATGCAACATGCAATGCATCTAAACTTAGAATGTAAAAGCTTGTTCAACAAAACCTCTTTAATGCTATTAGCTGGAGATAGGCCTACTTAACTTCAGATTACAGTGTCTGGGTGAGATAAGCAAACATATGAAAGACAAAAAGGCAAACATTAAAGATCAGTATAAGGACCAAAGGTAGATTTTAGTATCCGAGCCACTTGTTTAAGATCAGTCTCAGTGATCTCCATTATTCTTCAGAGTAAAAACTGTTTGGATCTGAGTGGAAACAGTAAGAAAGTTAGTGTGGTACCTTATCAAGCCAGGGACTTGTGTTCCATAAGGCACGGGACCACTGGTAGGAAGCACAAAGCGACCATTGGAGTTTTGCACTTTGTCCTTTAAAAAAATTGACACCTGACAGAGATGAAAACACAGAAACGGGCATGTTAGAGAAATAAAACACAAAACAAAAGAGAATATTATATCATACAGTTAATTTTGTCCCCATGATTCAAACTTGTCAACATAAAGGACTTACCCTTATATGCATGTCTTGGAAGAAGATAAGAAGAGTTTGTCTGATCAGCTGGAATTCCCCACTGGACAAGGGTGTATACATCTACAAAAAAAAGTATAATCGGGAAAATGTCATTCAATGAGTAAACTACCCAGCTCATGTATGTAGAACATTTCTCATTTTCTTAAATTATCAATGGTAAACATTATCGCGTTTAAGCTATATAAAAGTATAAAATAACAAGCAATGTAAAACAACTGTTGCTGCTGACACTTGATATCACATGTGCGGTCATACTGCGACTCGGTGTGTGTGATTATAGTAATCTAAATGGTTTGGTATTATAGCAACATAGTGTATCAACGGAAGTTTGTGTAAAAATTCTGGGAGGAAGTGGAGGAGAAGAGGAGATGTGTACGTGTAAGTGAGATTCTCCATCAGGTTGCATTTTTCTTCAATACCGTAGACAAGTAAATGTACACGGTGCAGAGGCCAATTTTCATTTTCTTGCCTGTGTGTTTTTTGCCGCCCCCCACAGGCCTAGAGTGTGCTTACTGAGGAATGAAGGCCTGGCTAAGACAAGGCAAGGTGCCGCTGACTGTAGGTACACAGCTTTTAACCTCTCATCTGGTGCTACCTTTTATTTAGGGAACCTGAATTTTTTTTAGTTCAGTTTCAGACAGTCCTTTTTTGCTGCTCAAAGCCAGTCATTATTAATCTATAAATGTACTTTTAATCAGCTACCACATGAGGGGTCAAAAGGTTAGTAGACCTGGTATAATAACCATCAGTTTTCATAACACGATTTTAGATGGACTACTTTACTTTAATGCAGGCTTTCAAGCCAGGAAAAGACAACATTTAAATTATTAAGAGATGCGAAATCTAAAATGATATCTGATCTCATACCATGATGATATCGATATAACATCAATATATTGCCCAGCTTTAGTGATACATTGTGAGTCATTGATTTTTCTCAGTTTTGTACTTCACACCTGACTATGTATACCTAATCTAAAAAAGGGTTACTTTTTTTCTGTGGTTTCCCTTTCTTCTTCTTGCTATACTTAGACAAGGTTGGTGGCTGTTTTGCATTCTTTTAACTCTGACCTACAGCAGTTAGCATGCCACCAAAAACTTAAATATCTCACTGCAGGGAAGCCCAACAAGCCATGTGTAATGTTGCAACCCTCTCCTGTCCGTAAGTAATGTGAGGGAAGTGAAGTCAAGCGTCATACCTCTATGAGTTGTCGGTACGTCTCATCAACCTGGCTGAGAATGCTGGGAGTGTCTTTCACGAAGTCTTTGATTGCATCCATGTGGTTGAAGGAGACGAGGAGGATGTCCTTGGGTCGGGGACAGAGGAGCACCTGGTACTTGAAAGCCATGGTCATCAAGTCATAGAGCTGTTAGAGGGGACACACATGCACAACTTTACTGACTCATCCATCAAAATAAAACCAATGCTATTGTTGTAGAATAAACAGCAGAGGGAGCCACAGACAGTGTTAAACAAATGAATCACTACATACTTCACAATGACTGTTTTTCTCAATGCTTAAAGTAAATAAATAGTCCAATAGTTATGCACTGTTATATAAATTTAAAGCATTTCTTGAATAGATTTATCTAATGTAGATCTGAAGCATGCTTAACTATAAGTACTAATCAGGTGTATATGTTGAGTAAAACAAACTGGCATCACTGTGCAGTTGACGAGAGAATGTGATTAATGTGTGGATTTGCCTCGTGTACTGAAGCGAACATTTAAATTAGATGAAAAAAGAAACAGAAAAAATCAACAAATGCATGATACAACACAGTGTACAGTTATACAGGAGAGTTACATCTGCATGACGACTCACCTTATCCATGCTAGCTTGATTGAGTCTCATTATCGAGGCATGGGCGAGCCTGTCAAACACAGTCCGTAGAGCCTTTTTGGAGTAAAGCTCCTGTGGCTTGAAAAGCTCCTCTAGGAACTTTTTGTTGAACATGGTGGTGATGATGTCATTCATCACTAGTCAGGCAAACAGTGCAAAAGAAAAGTCCACAGAGTTAACCAAGGTTAGACAAATGTATTTTCGTCACTTTAGGTTCAGAAGCAGGCAGCAATCTATACTATATGTTGGCCAAAACCATTTCATCCAAAGCCTTTCCCAACGGCCCTAATGAAGCAGCAGCGTGGGAAGCCATCAGCGTATGTGCTTGGCTAGTCAGGTGGGAAAATGTTTGTGCTAGCACTCCCCTCAGAGTGTTTCATTTTGCGGCGATTACGTTCATTAATCTCTGTTGCAATTGGCAGAGGTGATCACAATCACTGCTGTGACTGTGGGAAGTCATACCTCATAGAGTCACTTCGCTTTTTTCCAAATAATTCACGGTCTTATGATTAGCTGAAGGGTGAGACAAAAAATTGTTTAATACAGCGAGGCCTGGTACTATTTTCTGTAGTACAACTTGGCAAAAAAGAAGCTACAAAGTTTGCCAAAAAAGAGGAACTCTTAAAAATAAAACACTGTTCTTAGAGACAGACAGTGTAATGACCCCAGATGAGCTTCTTGATATATGCAGAATACACAACAACAATGCACTATTTTTTTAAGGTAAGAATCAAATTTATGTAGTGATTATCTTATGGTACATAGTAAATGTTTTTTCATATGTGGTATATGGACCTGTACAGTAGCTTTAAAGGAATACTTCTCCCTCAAAATAGCCATTTATGTATCAATTACTCACCCTACATTACACTAAATCTGTGAAGAAAACAGTTTTTCTCAAATGTCTTAACTGTGAACAAACAATACAAAAACTGAGAAAATGCACTCTCACCTCTTCACGCTACTACCAAGCATTTGACTGTATAAATGAGACTTGGATAACAATGTTGTGTGAGAATTTAAAAACAGATGTTTTGGTAGAGTTTTGCTGTTGTTAAACTTTGCACCCATTTACTTGACTTAATCAAGGTTTTTCTCGGTTTTTGAAGCTTTTTCTCACAGTAGAGGCATGTAAGAAAAACAGAACTTTCTTTATGAATTAAATGTAGCACTGGGTGAGTAAAAGATGTACAAACGATCACTTTGAGGGTGAAGTTTTTCTTTAACTGCTCTTAAATTTCATTAAATTTGCAGACATTGATCACTGTTTTAAACAATAAAGGCCCATATTACCAATAAAGTTGGTGGCCAAAGCACAATTTTTGTGAGCTGATCTGTACATATGAGGTCTCATCTGCTGTTTATATCTAAAGTCCTATCGTTTATTCAGCGTATGGCTTTTCAGTCTAGGCCAAAGCAGAGCAAAAGAGCCACTAATGCATCAGTGCATGACTATGCTGAAGCTCTGTAATAATACCTCTCCTTCTGTCATCCTCTATCCAGCCAGCTATGGTGGAAACTTTATGATTTAGGAGGAGATAGATAAGTAAAACAGTGTCCTGGAAAGTTGACTGTTCAGTGAAAAATGACTCATGGTTTTACCAATGTTGTTGTATAGAAAAATAGCATATATGCGAAAATCCTGTATAGTAGAACAAAAAGAGCAGTTTACAAAACTGAAATTTGCACTCGGCTCCTGATGACAATACCCCACGCAACAGCAACTGCTGTCTAATATGATTTTATCAAAATATGTGAATATACAAAAGACAATCGGTTGACTCATAACTGTTAACTTACTCTTGACTTCCTCACCAACCAGTAAACGGACTAAATGAATGAGCAGTTATCGCAGCCGTTTCACTGCAGGGTGACATTTATGTTGTTATCTGGTTAGCAGCTAAGCTAGCTACCTTTCTTAGCTTTGTCAGCAGGGATATTCTGAGCTCGGAGCCGCTGGTCCAGGATGTACAGCATTTCTCCGCCGAGGTTG
Organism: Plectropomus leopardus; assembly: GCF_008729295.1. Taxonomy (NCBI): domain Eukaryota; kingdom Metazoa; phylum Chordata; class Actinopteri; order Perciformes; family Serranidae; genus Plectropomus; species Plectropomus leopardus. The sequence continues at coordinate 21,199,808 of NC_056469.1, forward strand.
ATGAACAGCAGAGGCAGAGTTCTTGAAGACATGGTGTGATTTGGACGGCTGAATATCTCCAGAAGACGTAGTTAGCTAGCGGTTGGAGCTAGCTCGGATGTTTGCAGGTAGGGGGTCTGTCTGTTTGGTAAAGCCTCCTCTGGTTGCCAGGCCACGAAGCAATCAGCCAACCAGCGCGTTGTACGCTGTGACGTACATGAAAGGGGAGGGGCCAGTCGTGTGTGAAACTTTCAGTGAAACCCATAGACTGTGTATTATATTATATTATATTATATTATATTATATTATATTACAATATATTACAATACACATATTGTATATATTACAATTATATTACAATATATTGTATTGTATTATATTATATTATATTATCATATCATATTATATAAGTCCCTAAAACAGGGGTCTTAAATGTTTTCCAGGCTAAGGACCCCTATCATATCATATCATATCATATCATGATATATTATATACAGCCTATGGTAAAACTACGGTGTGATAGGCTTGATCACACATGCATTTAACTCCCATTGTTCTAAATTAGACTTTAATAATAACAATATATTGACATACTCAGTTCATCTATGTATTGTGTTTTCATTACAGTTTTTCAGGCTAAGGACCCCTAAGCTAAAAGTCGGAGCAGGGACCCCATGCTACACATATTTTAAAAAACTGAGTTGCATATCAAACAGGGTCTACAACAATGTGTTGAGTGGTCCAAATTGGTCCAGATTCATATGCTTATGCAGTACGTTTGTTTTTGAGGTGGACAGTATTTAATTTACTCTCACTCAGAAAGTGATCCATTGTGGGTCACAAGAATGTCAGTACACTTGAAATACTATTTAAGCGAAATTGGCCAATATATTTCAATAGCAAATAATAGTTAGCTAAGTAGTTTGCAACAATTAGCCCGTAATCAACAATGTGTGCAATAAATAAAATCTTTTACAAATAGGCCAGTGTATGTTTGCTTATAATATGTTAGGTCCGTGACATGTTTTAATTTTTGACAAACAAACAAATAAAAAAAACTGAAATTAACACTTAAATAGTCAAACAGTAATTTGACCCTCTGGGGAGAAAATAAAGGATTATTATCTATTATCATATTCATTTTGTCATTTTATTATGAGCTGTTTTGTGTCCTCTTGTCCTTGATCCTCTTCCACAGAGTCCACCATGATGTTTTACAGTAGCCCACAAAAGACAAACCAAACACTGGCTCTAAATAGGGTCATCAGTGTTTTCATGTTGGCCACTGAAGGTCTTACACACTTAGGACACAAAAGAGGCTTCAGTTGGTTGCAGTCTGAAATCTCACCACTAGATGCCACTAAATCCAGTACACAAATTATACCTTTAAAGGGTGAAGAAAATAACATCAAAGAATCTGTTTTGTTTTTATTGACAATGTTGTACAAAAGGGTTCATACTGAAATGTAATTAATCATGTTGCGAGTTACTAAACAATGCAGTTTATTTACAGTATTGCAGATCACAGCGAGCACTAACTGTCACACTGTTAGATTTACATGTAAGGCCACAGGTAAAAAAACAAAATTTAATTCACTGAATTGTATTTTTCATTAGCTGATACTTCATTGTTGCCTGCATGAAAGCTAGGCCTGCTACAGGAATGAACAAATGACTTCAACAATAGCTGGACATCATCAACAAACAGCATACTGAATAAGGGTCATAATCCTTTATCCTCTTAAGCTGAAACATCTCCGTTCCTGATGCGGATTTCTCGCGCCATCCTGCACATCTCACAAATCCCACAGAAAAAGGTCATCAGGGCATCATTGGTTATTGTTCCCTGTGGTCAAAAGATTGAAAACAAAATCACTAAAGGGAAGAGCAACCCTCTCGATGAGGAAATTTACCACAGTTCAGGTTTCTCAATTGCAGGGAACACCCAACATTTCCTACATTTATGAAATCTGTCTTTCAAAAGAGCCATGTTATTGAAAACAGGTCCTGTGTGAGACTTACAACAACACCCAAAACACAAGCAGGGGTCCTCTCGAGACTTTGAAATATAATTATATGTGTAACTCACCTGAATACCATAAGTCAGTCTCATATGAGTCCTAATGGCTGTTGAGCTTCCTGGCACACAACCCAAACAGCAGTTTTCTCCGTACTTATTTGCTGTGTAGCAACTCAATACAAGTGGACAGAAGCAACCAAGAGCACCTGCAAAACAAATTTCATTGAGAATATTTAAAAAGGGAAAACGCATTTGGAAGAAGTGAAAAGTTTATATTTCCCCCCAAACACCCATCCTTTGTTGGAATATGTTTAATTCTAATAGTTTAATAATTCTTTATTTTTATTTATTTATCTCATATGAAAAACATCCCATGTTCTCTGCTTTTTTTCTTTCTACATTGTTAAAAAAAAGTTCATTTTGTAAAAGTACTTAGTACTTAGCAAGAGAAATTAAAAAAAACAAAAAAAAAACAATAGAAACAGCATGAAAGTGATCCTCTATGGACCAATATTAAATAATGTCACAGTGAAGCATCTTAAATGTTACTTACAGACAAACCAGTCACTGCAGCAGGAGCACAGACCCGTGCTCCACTCTCCTGTTTGGACATTTGTCCCATAGCCGCCTGCACCTGGTTGGTGGGTGACCACTGGATTTGACATTTTGGATTACTGATTCTGCTTGCTGATTTTGATGTAGCTGCCTGGAAGAACAAATTCAGCTGTTAAAACAGGAAAAATGCAAAACAGCATTTTGTTACGGATGAGAAAGCTGCCTTAATCAATTTTTCCCATGGACTAATATTGTTTTCACATTTTTTTGCACATACTTACATGCATTTCTATTAATTTCCATTCTCATTTCACAATCAGAGTAGGAAATGTCTTCATTTAATTAATCATAGAATAATCCAGAGGTATTAGTGTATATATTCTAGTTCTCTCTATTGGAGAATAACTGTAAAACAGAATTAGTGTGTTAAAATACTCTAAAGCTTCATAAGCGTTCATGAATCTCCCTGCAAAAGCATATAATGTATCAAACATGTCATGAATTTCTTCTTTAACACAGAACAAGATGCTAGCTGGTGGGTTTTGAGATTTTTTTTTATTTCTACACTAATTAATTGATAACTGTTTCACATGGTTCTTCATCAATATACTTGTATTTTGAGAAAATCCTTCTTGACACAGTGTGTACAACTCAGCTACTACTGGTCAAAAATATTTTGTTGTGGTACTCGTGTCTCAAACTTGAAAGACCTGACTTGGAAATTTAGATATTTGAAGAATGCCATGTATATATGTAAAAGCACTTTTAACACAAAGTACTAAAGAACATGTGACAGTTTGTAATCTTGTATCAGTGCTGTCAAGAGGAGTTTATTGCAAAAGCACAACTTTAAGTGTAGAAAATATGAATTATTTGCAAATATGCCCTATGGGCAATATCAGTTTAACTACATTAATAGTGAATTCTTAAGTTAAACTACTGCGAGAGAAAAAAGGTGTCACTTACCAGAAGTGTATGTCACTGTGAGCTCCTCCTGATCAAACTGACAAAGCTGTACACCACACAGGAAACTGTGACGAGTGTGAGCTGTGAAATGCTGGTTTGCCAACAAACTGCTGTTTCTGAGGACGACAAAGATCTGTGGTGCTTTACTGATAGGCTCAGACCATTAACAAGAACTGCTGCTTTGCTTTGAGGCTGATAGTGGCTATAATCACAAATAGCTACAGATCACTGGAACATGTAACTGTTGGGAGGTGAAAGCTTTGAATTAAATGGTTTTCAATCTTGCATTAGATCAACACAATCCTGAGAATTCAGTTTTCAAAATTGGTAATTGCCTGCTTTCTTATAACAACCACAAATGCATCATGACCCTTTTGTCATATAGCTTGAGGTTTGCAAAAGGGGGACAGCTTTACGCAAGAGCTGAATCAGTACAAAACGACATGCAACTTGCTTTCTGAATGAGTAAAACCCCAGAGGGAATCAAAATGTTCACATGAATGTTCCAGTTATATATATTATATATATCTTCATTTGTTAGTTTTGCACATCTTAGGTGTGAAATAACCTGAAATATTAATTAAATATTTAGGAAGAACAATATAACATCTCTGAAATCCACTGTTATGTCATCCAGCATATTAGACATTATATCAAATGATGACTATGGGGTTCATCAGTTTACAGGGGCCATAGTTTGGGGTCATATTGTACTGGATTGTTCCCAGGATTTATTCTTGCTAACTGGTCCTAGAGTCCATATTTAGCCAGGGAAAAAGGTATTCAAGTATGCTGCACCCTTAGCATAGACTCAGTTGCAAACTTTTCTAAATATTCAGTCTCATTGGACTCATTCTAGATGTTTCTAAATGGCTGGATGTGTGGACATCTGCCTGTAGACATTTTGAATGATTGAAGGATGGTGTGTTTATTATCATTTGTTTTGATTTTGAATTGTCATATGTGTGTTTTCTTGTCTGCAACCCTGTAATTTATCCCGATGCCTCTTTTGGCCAGAAAACTCTTAGATATTTTTAATCTCAATGAGCCTTCTGCTCAATTACAGGTTAAATAAAAATCACATTTCAGTGAGATCCTTTGTAGATTTTTTTTCCCTCATTATCTGTTTATTGGAGTTCCCGACATCATTTGGTTCCTTGCTCAAGTGAGATCAATGGCCAACTCACTTGTTTTGTGCAGATGAATCTTAAACACTTCTGATTTCAGTTGGATTTCAGTAGAAACGAATTCCAAAGTACATCTGAATACACATTTCTTGAACATTTTATTTCTGACATCAACTTGACGACAAAAGCAAGTAACATTCTAGGATGGAAACATGTGAAAAGGAGAAGCTATGTTTCCACCTCCCACACATCCGAGAGAGTGTGGAAGTGAAGGTGTTGGCTAAGACAAGCTTTTAGAATCAGCTGTTATAACACAGAATATTGTCTTTTATTGGGTGTGAACATCTTTTGTCTTAACTGCCTTGGTGCCTGTAGAGGCTAAACTTTTCTTCATCTGCAGCCGCTGCTCTGCCTTCTGCTTCTGCACCTCTTTGAAGACCTGAGAAGAGACACACATGGGAAGTGTGTAAGTGTCAGTAGAGGCACAAAGTAACACCTTTGACTTGTTGGAGTCAGTTAGACGAGCGTATACATCAACATACAGAAAGCTTCAGCAAAGCTCTCAGAAACAATATGCACTTATGTTTCAAGGATTTTACAAACTGTATTATAAGAATACTTCAACAAAATGAACAAAATGACCATTTGCGTATCAACTCCTCACTATGTGTTAACTTGAATTTGTAAAGAAAACCACTGTTTTTTTCTCATGCCAACATGATGAACGTAGAGTCAAAAAACAGAAAACATTCTTCATGAATTGAAGTAATAAGGGTCTGTGGCAAAACTATATCAAAACATCTGTTTAGAAAAACTCACACAATTCGTGCAGTATCATCCAAGTCTCATTTATCGAGTCATATACTCTGTACTTCCCAAACATGCATTCTGCTAGAACTCAGCGATCTAGAGCACTTTCACCCGTGAGCAGCGGTCTTGAGCATGCCTGGGCATACGTGTGTATTTGAGCTCTGCTCACATGTGTGCACCTGTTTGAAACTGATGTGCTCTGAATCATGATTTAGAAATAAATGTTTTAAAATTACTGAACATGCGAGTCAATACTGCAGAAGTTGTGTGAGAGTTTGTTAACAAATGTTTTGACACAGTTTTGTTGCGGAGCCTGATTACTTCAATTCATATGGAATATTTGCAGTTTTTGGATTCTTCATTCACTGTGGAAGCATACAAGAAGAACAATTTTCTTCACAAATTCATGATAACGTTTGGTGTCACTGATATACAAGTGGTCATTTAGCACGTGAGGTAATCTATTCTTTTTCAAGTGATACCATTATTATACACTGCCGATTAAAAGACACTACATCATACAAAGAAAATATAGATGTAAACAGAATAATTGGGTTTTTTGTTTGCTACCTTAATGCAGAAGGCTTTCTTTGCCAGCCAGCGGCGAGTGGCCCGTCTGTTGTACTCTGGAGGGAAGGAGTAGGTGATACCCAACTCCTCGCACACTTTCTCAAAGGAATCATAGCTAACCAACCTCAGGTTTTTCAAAAGCTTTTTCCTTCGGTCAATGGCCATGAGCATCCGCCTCTTGTTAGCTTTGTCCTGGGATGAAATGACATATAAAACAATGAGGTTGAACTACAAATATGATTTAAACAGGGTCAAATGGGAGAAATTATGGTCACCAATTGAAGTTTATAACCTCATCAGCATGCGAGACACTTTGTTACGAATGCAGCAGAGTAACAAGTTAACTATGTTTCATGTATGATGTAATGTGGAAATTTCCAACCATGATCGTGCTAAGCATGTTCTTGTTAATGTGGGGGAGTAAACAGGATATCCTGTAGCACACGCATGCATCACACCAGAGGAAGACAGAGAGGAAATGTGGAGAGACGTATTCATACATGAAAGTTGTAGTGGTGCAAGTCAGGTAACTCATGACACAATACGTCATCTAAGATTTTTATAAAACTGTCCACAGAAGAACCCTTTCTGTTTCGCTTGCCAGGGAGAAAAATGATGCTGATTCTGCTCCTTTACTCACCTTGTGATGTTTCTGCAAGTGCTCCTGATAGTTTCGGATTCTAGCCGTCAAAACAGCCACTGAGGGAAAAGAAATTAAAAGGGAAGCTGAATTAATATACAGTTAAAAAACACCATATCGTATCTTTGTATTTTAATGAAAATGTACAACACAGAAGAACTCACCCTGGACTTCCATTGAGTGGCGGTCATCCTTATCCCTTTGGACTTTAGCAATCATCTGCTCCTTTTTCATCTGCAGCTTTTCACTCTGAAGACATGAACACAGAAATTATCTGTTTATGACTCTTCTTTCTGAGAGTGGTTTTTTTATTGTTGTCAAAAACATTTTGGAAAAACAAGAAAAAAAGTACAGCATGAAGCGTCGATCAGTGTGGAGAACTCACATGACTTGCCAACTCCAGTGACAGAAGTCTTTTGACAATATCATCAGTCCTATTAACAGAAAATACATGAGTGTTAGAGGAAATGAAATAACAATAAATATGAGTATACATTTCTAATGAATTGTGAATATTTTTTTCTTTTTTTTTTTTTTTTTTACTTCTTTCATGTAAGGTTCTGTATAATGTAAGTTTACGTTTGAGCAAGAGGCACAGCCGCATAATCCATCTTCAGCATTGTTGGAGGAAGATCGCTGAGCTGGCTCACAGGTGCTGAAAGATACAAAATGTGTGGATGAAAAGCAAGCATGTCAAAGTATACTACGCAGGATTGTCAAGTACAGTTCTTAAACACGACCACCAGAAAAAGTTCAATTAAAAGCCAATCCCAGATCCATCGTTTGGCATTTTGTTGGAATATATTTGTGGGTTATTTTTAGTGCTTTGTGTCTTGCATGCCTGCTGCTTGCGGTTCGGCACCTGGTCACTGCCTTTTTATAAAGCTTCGACCTCACCTGAGCAATGTACACACACATAAACCTCATTAACACAGAAAATAAGAAGAAATGAGTAAATACAGGCAGAGGGCAGAGTCCCTGCAGATAAAAACACAGCCACTCACTTCTAGTGGGTTATAAGTAATGATCACAAGGTTTTATTTATATTTGAGTGCATACTTTTTTTATTTTATTTTTTCAGAAAACCCTAAATAATATATCGATATATACTGATGATAATGTAGCCTCATAACATACCAGTTTTCCTCTTCTTTGCACTCCGAGCATAATGTCTCACTGGTGGTGGAACAGCAAAGCTACCTGCACCTGAGGAGAGAGGAAAAGCACATTTAAATGTTTTGTGAGTGGAGTAAATAAAGAAAACACCGAAAGAGAAACATCACAGACAAAGACATCACGCCTTATTTGAGTTTAAAGAGGCCCAACAGTTGGTGTTTGAACAATAAGTGAATCAAGAACAAAACCTGATACAGTCAATGTTGCAAGACAAATGAAGACATGACATTTGTCAGACACAATACAAACTAGCTCAGTTACCGGTCAAAGCTGACTGTGACACACATGGGAACGTCACATAATGCTGCAAGTTGCTACTGAAGCAAATCAAGACATCTGTGACACAATAACTCATGTTGTGACCTTCACAAATCTGGTTTGTACGTCAAGACTTCTACAAAAAAAACTCTCATGCTCACAAAGACACAAAATAGGAAGCACAAAAGCTGGGGTGTGAGAAATTCAATGAAGTTGTTAAAAAAAAAAAGTGGTAAATCTGTAATGACATTGACTGCCATCTTTTAAAGATGAGTTCTGTCTGCGGTGATGCAATAGTAAAGAAATACTGAAAAAAGAAACAGGCCATTTATAGGACCGGCACCACAGAGGCCTATATTCTGAGTTCATAGTGCCCTTTGCAGATTTTCTGCCTCATATTTCCTCACAGACTCTGAGGCTAGGGATGCATGATAATGTTTTTTTTTAAATGTTTATTCTTTATTTTTTTATCAATATCCGATATACCAATCTATAACAACAACAACAACAATAAGACACGTATGTTGATATATGCTTCTTTTTTGGAAAATTATTAACTCTCTTCCCCAAATCCTCCGACTGAATATTCCTCCTTTTATCTGTATCTGTATGCCCTGGTTTATCTCTATTTTTATATGTAAATATATATATTCATTTATTCACTTATTTACTGTTGTTACCTGTGATGTTTGTACTTGTTTATTTTGATTATGAAAAAAAAAAGAAGTTTGTCATTTTGGCAGAAACCAGCATATTGGCCAATTCTGATATTACATTTTAAAGCCAGTTTCCGCCAATACTGATGACGTGCCAATATTATTATGCATCCCTATCTGAGGCTATCCTAAATTTGGTATCATTGCAAGAGGACAAACTTAATTCTGATCAGAAGTAAGGCGATCCTTTCATCCCTCCTGCATGTGAAAAAACTCTCTACTTGTGACTAGACCCAATACCAGACATTTTTATTTGCATCATGTCGCTTAGCATGGATGGAGTGATGTCTTCATGGCTGTGTGTTAATTTCTATTCTGATCTGCGAGAGGAAAGTTACAGGATGATGATGCAGCTGATCAACACATTTACGGTGCATGACAAGCAGGACTGAGATAATCTGTATAACACGGCCGTCACACACCCCTGATAAAACACAGCTATGCACATATCAGATTGTGAGAGGAAACTGTTTTTTTTTAATACCAGTGTAATTAAAATACCAAAGTATGTAATTTCCTTTAGAACACTGATGCTTCATTCCTGCAGAAATACAGACGCATGTGCAGCGAACACGATGGTGCACTGCAGCTGTTGTGGTGTCTCAGAGCTCTCCGGCCATTAGATCATTTACAAAAGGTTTTCTTGGTGGTAAACATAATGTTACGTTTGCGAGGGCAGCTGCTTTTTATTTCTCATGATACTGTCAGTGATTTAATTTCTGTCAGACAGCACTGTTGATGTATTTGATCCTCCTCAGACTAGTAACTGTGCACCCAACCAAATGAATAACGACATAGGGTTATAAACTATTTATCTATAGACATCTGATTCATCATTTTCCTGCTTTTGTCATCAAACCCAGACGCGAATTGGTCTGCAAAAAGATGACAACTTGTTCACAGGCAGGTCTGTTTGAAGGTTTGGTGCATCTGTGACTGTCAGTGTGAAATTAGGATGCCACAGTGTGAAAACCAGTTATCACTTGAGGAGGGAAATGAAAGTATAGCTGCTCTAGATGCTCATGATATGATTGATAATACAAGATGAGATGCATCAGATGGAACAGAGTCTGTTCGGATATATATGTACTGAGTGAAGTTTGCGATAACAAATCTGCAACCCTGCTGCAGAAATGGGTCTATGTTAAAAGTATTTATCATCTTATGTAGAACTATATGTGACGTTGGTATTTTAAAAAATAATTTGGTTTTGAGTGATCTACCTGCAATACAGACGATGTAGCTTTTTATTCATCAAAGTTACTTTGAAACACAAACATATATGTTTTCAAAGTAACACTGACCATATTTCACACACATCAAACATTCTCAGCGGCTTTTTTCTATGACATTCACTTGTGCCAAGAGCTGTTGCCAATGAGAGAAAATGTATTCTTGAGATCACTCATCTGCATCAAGTCATTTTGCAACGACTAATGTTAGTTGATCCTTATCTTAGCTGTGCACTTCAGATTTTTGTCATTTAATTTAGTCCTGGCCCCACTTTGGGCATTTATTATTCAACACACCGACTCAGCTTTTCCTTTTGTTGCGAGTATTGCAATAATGTTTTGTGATACTGTATCAGTTTTAAAAAAAATACTAAACAAATTGTTTTCTTAATTTATCTGAAGAATATTGCGAGCACTTTTATTTTTACTAATATAGGTTAACATTAATTCCTTTGTTCAGACTGCACAAAAAGCAGTGCTATGATATTTGTTGTCACAGAGAACGGGATAAAGACAAATGCAGATTTCACTGTTCTGATTACATGAAAAAGGTAAACTGTTATATGCATATATGGCAGTGTGTTCTTTATACTAGACAGTTTTCCAAAAATTAGATTTAAAAAAAATTGCATGATACTGCCTTGCACACAGTATCACAATATATTGCAATATATTGAATCATTTCCACTTTATCGTGATGTGTATCGCACTGTCAGATTCTTGACAACACAAAGCCCTTATAAGTACTTTGAGCCGATCTTACATGGAGCTATTTTATAAAGCTCTATAGCTGAGTGTTTTAACTTTTTGTAGCCTTCATACTTTACTTTTGGTTCTTTTTGTCTTTTCCCTGTAACTGTATGTTGCAATTCTATGTAACCACAATGTAAATATTTACCTTTATATCTTCTTTTTTTTTAAAACCATGACTGATACTGTATACACATTATTGTATGTAACCTTCATATCTTATTTTTTCTTCACTAAAAGCCTAACTAGGAGCAGGAGTTTGAAACTAGCAATAGCTATGATCTCTATATGTGAAACATCAGTTGCTACGGTTTGTTTTTAACAGGCTGAAGCTGTACTACGTTAAATTGCTTTGTCCCTCTCAAACAAACGAAATTAGGGGTCGACTGATATTGTTTTATCAGGTCCGATACAAATAGCATTCATTAGTACTTAAGGAGACAGATAACTGATGTTTGAAACCAATATGCATTTACAATAAAACGAAAATATTTCTCAAAATTTTAAATCAGGAATATAACACACTCACAACACAAAACTTTGTTTACATGCCTTCAGAAAATGTATCATCAACACTGAAACTTTCAACATCATATACAGCAAGTTTCCCACAACTTTTTCTTAAATAAAGTTCAGTAAAAATTTAAATAAAATGAGTGAATAAACCCTGAGGTTTAACAAAGTAAAAGTTCCTCCCATGGTGACACTTTCTTTGCATGCATTGCAGAGTGTTGGTGTTGGTTGAGTGTAATACACACACTTCTGTCATTAACCGACTTTATCAGCGATCATAAAAATAAAATGCCGATACAGATAAATTGGCAAAATGCCTAATATCGGCCCCAATAACTGGCCAGGCCAATAATCTCTTGTCCCTTAAACAAAATAAATAAACAACACCAAATAAGGCTTTATTTATGAATAATTTCAAAACCCTTTAAAACATTTAAGGATCCATGTGGCCCTTGCGGGTGCTCAGGATATTGACCATTTACAGTTGAGTGACCTTTTCCAAAGCCAAACAAAAACACATTTAGTCCATCCCCAGTGCTGAAAGATTGTTTTAAGTGCCTCCCCCGTTTAGCACCACCCCTCCCCTCTCATAAATAACGAACAGTCCCTTACATTTTCCGTTTGTTGTTAATAACGTTGCAAGTTAAAGCTATGTAAAGACTGGAAATTTTAACTCTGGAGCACAAAGCCAACAATATCCGTAATTTTTAATATGCTAATGAAACTGAGACAGTTTCCGTTTTCCGTCCCTGCAGCGGGTGCTGACCGTCGGTGTGCTAACTGACGATGCTAATGCTAAGTGTCCACAGACAGACGGTGTTTGGCACCGTTCACCTGCTTTAATAAAACGCATCAACCAGCTAGTTCATTAACGCATTTGGACAGTTTTTTTACACTCCTCCTGTCCGTCACACTCACCACAGCTGACTCTCGGTCCCGATACCGAAGCCGGGCTGCGTGTCCACGGTCTCGCTGACAGGACTGAGCACACGGCGCCGCTTTCCCGCAAAACACCCACCGAAGGCCTCAGAACAGCCCGTAGAGCTATGTTTGTGAACATGGCTGTCTAGATAACTCACTGAGTGGAATAAAAACTGTCCCAAAGTTATAAAAATGTGACAGGTAATCACACTCGACCCCTATATGAGGCTCGCCATTTTGGACAGACCAAACTAGCTGAGTAAGGATAGGGGGTTATTATACCCAGGCTACGCTAACAATCCCAGAACACATCGATAGGACAAGAAAGGGGGGATTATTTCAGTTTTTTTTCATAAAAATAGCAACAGTTTGTTCCAGTATTACTTTCTTTAGTTGTAAAGATAGTTTACTAAAAACTGAATCACTTTATTTGCTGTATTTAAGGTTTTTGTGAAGAGTGCTGTGAATGACAAAGGGTTTCAGATTGGGTAGAAATGGGTTTTAGGGACTGTTCATTATTTATAGGGTGAGGGTGGGGGCAATGTTAAACAAGGATGGTATTTTTTTATTATTTTTTTTGTTTAACATTGAGGAAAGACATACAACTTTAAATTGTTGTATTTTGTTTATAATAAGATACCCTCTAAACTCCATAACCTGCCAGCATGTTTGAAAGACATTTGTAAAAAATCTCATGGGCTCATAATGTAAAAATTAGGTGATAATGATGTGATTTGTAAGGAGGATTTGCATTTTGCTTAAGGAGTTAGCTTTGTGTTGGTAATAACTCTTATTCCTGTGCTGTTTTAATTTGGTGTGAATATAGGGGAAAAAGTGAAGTGAAAGTGTTCGTAGTTTTGGAGAGGGCCAAGATGACAAAAAATGTCACATCCCAGCCACTCCACTCCTCCAGTAAGTAAAGGACAGTCCCTTACAGTGTAAAAACAACACGTAGCAATAGGTAAATTAATCAAAATATTGAAACAGTGATCATGATTTGACAGCTTATTGTTAATAACAATCATGGACATATACTCAGTGGTGTATTGGGGGAGACACCCAGGTATACAGGTTAAACCCACCTTTTTTTTCTGTCCATTAACAGTATAACCCATTTATCAGCCAAAAATCTACTGAAATATATAAGGGAGTATACCTCCTTCCTCCATGGGTAACCTACCAGCCCACCAGGTTGTAGACTACACCCACCTCATTAACTACCACTACACCACTGCATATACGGTGCCAATTGCAGTGGAAGTTTATGCTTTACATTAATTAACCTACATAAAATGGCTAACGAGAGAGTGGAAGAGGACAGAGAAGATGAACAGAATAAAGAATACAACACAATAAAAAGCAGACGAGTATTAATGGGAATGTTTTAAACGATCATGTGCTCTTTCAATCAAGCAAAACTTCCCAGCTTTTAATTAAATTAATCTTAATAACTATCCATTACCTCAACTAAAAGGAAACATAAGGCAGTGTGGACTACACTGAAAGTCATGTGTAATCAATATTTTTTTTCAGTTCCCGGTTTTTAATGAGTGCTCTTATTTTAGCTCTTTAATTAATTACAAAGTCTTGCTTTTTTGTACTTGTGTGTGTGACCTTAGGTTTTAATATATGAAACACTTTGTGTTACAGTTTTGCTTGTATGAAAAGTGCTATAAAATTAAAGTCTGATTGATTGATTGATTGATTGACTGATTGATAAAATCAGGTGTCCTATTTTACCAGCAAAATTCCTCACAGCCCTCAGTTAGTCTGCAAGACAGCACATCAGCCAGTTGTTAATGGTGATGAAAAAATATTGTGTTTCCTATTCCTCTTGTATTTCCCTGTAATAAGGTTTACAAAAAATATTGTAATGAAAAAAAAAACAGCAAACAAAGAATAAAAACAAACGCTACTTTAAAGTCTAAAAACCATTTGCCAAAAAGAGTCCCATTTTACCTGAAATCCCCACAGGCAGCTTTGTTGAGTGATGGTTTTACACACACGCAGTTTTCACTGAAAATTGCTCTGCTTCCAGTTTAAATCACATCCACAGCTACAGGGAATAACTTTTCTGGCAAACATGGTGGGTAAAGTGGTTCAGAGGTGAATGATCAGTCAATGGGAAAATCTTTTTTTTTCCCTGTCTTGTACAGTTTAATTTTTATATTCAAAGAAATTGTTTTAACTGTGTCCCCATGGTATAAAAAAAAGTATCACGCTGACATATAATCCCCACAAGAACATCATCTCAAAATATCAAATGTTTCTTCAGTAAAAAAGTTTATTTTCTAAAAAGGTGACATATCTACAAAGTGTGGTACAGACAGAGTATCATAATCGTCATTTATTCAAAGTGATTTTAGAATCAGATCTTGAATGCATTTACAACCTTATGCTCTGCTCAATCAACGTCTCACAATCAGCTCATTACAAACTCAGATCTACATGAACATGATGCAAAGCGGCTACATTTATAATCGGAAAAATACTTTTATTCATTGATGATATCATTCAGTGCTCGAAGAAAAGGAAACTCCTCCCACAAAATGTCTGCCCCTTTCTCAGGTACACAATCATGGCACGGTCCAAAAAAACATTGCTCATTTGGCATCCCATCAGCTGCGACATTCTGGTAGCACTTTGGACTGAAGGACTCTTCAGTCTCCAGGAGGGGCTGTGTGGACTCAGAGCGCAGGTACACATGGTCTTTAACTGTAGGGCTGCTGCATGGAGCGGTGAAGATCACAGTCGCGTAAGGAACAGAGTCGCTGTTTGAACCATTGTAGCCGATGATGAATGGTGAACCACAAATGGACTCTCCCAGGTCGCTGGTGTCCTCTGTGTTGCTCAACCACGGGTCATCGTCCTCTTTGCTTAGATTCACAGGGAAGTCCAGGAAGCTCAGTTGGGACAGGTACATTGGATCAGGCTCATCAGTGTCCCAGGGAAGATAGGAATCCTGAAAAATAAAAAACAAAAATAAATAAATAAATACTAATAATAATAATTAGTAAAGAATTTCTTAAATTTTGGAAAGAGCTAAAAATATAGATAGAGTCTTTACTTTGTCTCTTGCCATTTTTTTATCAATATATGTTAAATGAACAATTGACCCCCAAATCCCAAAGACATATTTGATATATTGCACGGTAGGTAAGAGGAAAAAACATTTTTGACTTTGGAGTGAACTGTCCCTTTAATTAAAATTAAAGAAGCATTCATGGCTTTTTTGACTACTTGGAGTCTGTGAAAAAAGCTGTAAACACTACGCTGACATACAAAATGATTAGTGTGTTTGCAAACAGCTGCTTGTTTACACATCCTGCAGACATGGTGCAACATTATCATTTATTTAGTGGTGTGTTTGTGGCCACCTAGGGAGTCCAATATCCAAGTCCAGGATTCCCTTTCCATTCCAATTCCAGAGGGAGACATCTGGCTCTACAGCTGATAAATGCTCACTTTGTCACCAGCTTACTTAGTATATCTGCTGTTTAGTGGTGGGCAGGTAGTGCACAGAGGATTTATTGCTGCTTTTTATCTTGCATGGAATTATATTCCATACCTGTGTTGATTCTGATGTCCATCTCTTGATGCTGCTATTAGCCGGATCTGGAACAGTTGGCCAAAAATGACCCTTCAGCCTGCAAAAGAAAGAAAAATGTTTTGAGAACAAATGGTGTCACAAATTTACAGTGAAAGACTGTAGCAATGATCTCACCTTCTGTGAGTGGAGAAACAAGTCATGACTATTAAGATGACCAACAACGCCAGGCCGACACCGGACACAGTTACAACCGTCACAACACCAACAGCATCTGAGAGGAGAGACACACATTTTACTTCTGAATGAAATGTCTGCTCTCTTGATCTCTCTATTTTAGGATATGATGATATGTTTGGAGGCCTTTTTCCTTTTTACTAGTCCGGTAACATTATCTCCGCCATCTTTCTCAGCTTAGCTGTTCCACAATTGGAGACTGACCTCTGGTGGCAGAGGTTGTGCACCGCAATACAGTGCATCCCCTTAATACAGCACCTCCGTATCAGTTTAATGGAAAAAGGAGCGTCTGTCTGTTTTGTCAGTATTTAAAATCATACCATCAGGATTTCTTAATACCTGATATACAATAGTAGCTTGATAACACCCAAGCCTAGACACTGTCAAATGATGATACCCACCAAAGGGATCAAATTTAAAATGAATTGTTGATCCGTTCAGGCTCCCACCAAACGTGCTGACCATCATCAAAGCGTCATACAGAAACACAGTGTTGAGGCCTTTCAGGACCACTCTCCTCTCCTCCGGGTCAGCATTCACGACTGAAAGAAAAGTCAGACATTAAAAAGCATAAAATATAGGTGTTATTATACCTAGGATGCAGGATTGTTTGCTTATTCAATTACATTACGTGTTTCACCTCTTTATATTTGGGGTTCGGTTTTTTTCATGCTGTGTCGCTTGCATGTCTGCTGCTTACAGTCTGGCACGTGATTGCTACCTTTTATGAACGTGTTAACAAGCAAATTTTGCTTACATATTTGCCATAGTGTTTTTATGTCAGCATAGTATTTACTTTATTTATCTTTTTTTTAAAAAAAAAAGTCATTAATGGTGCTTCGATTTAACTCGAGAAAATTTCCTCCAAAACACAGGAAGAAATTACAAGTTAAGAGTTACAAGAAAATAAGCATTCATTTTGCTATAAAAACGTAAAAAAAGATGAACACACACACACACACACACACTAACAAGAACAATAACAATAATAACGATTATTATTATTACTTTTATTATTATAGTTTTTAAACATTTTCCATAATTTTAAAAATCATTATTTACTTCTAAAAATTGATCTCTCTCTCTCTCTCTCTTTCTTTTTGTAAAATGAATTTTCTTGTTGCCTTTTCCAAAACCTTCAAACAAACTTGCATAGGTTTTTAAAGGTTTAAATGCATACAAAAGGCATCTGAATGCAACGCAAGAAACAGGTGTAATTTCAGGTTTTAAAGAGGTAAGGGACCTGGCATGTGGTTGCTACCTTTTGAAAGGTCTTCTTTACAGAAAAATACACCGGCACACTCTTCTAGTGGGTCGTAAATGATTGTTGAGAGAGATAACTTCAGTATTGTTTCATTTTGTTTATTTAGGAAGATCCAGCATACTATATCTTTAAGGTCTTTAACCTACCGTTAATGGGTCCTTCCTCATTCCAGTAGAAGACTTTGTAGCTCTGGATAATCCCATTCCTTTGGTCTAATGGTATCTCATCCCAGGTGAGCTCAACATATGACTGCCAGCTCTTTTTAATGTGTATTTTTGGAACCATGGATGGAGCTTTAAAGAACAATACAATCATGAGTTATCACAATTATAATGAGTTATCATGCTCATGATTTGAAACCTTCAGGCCAGCCAAAATAATTATTCATTTCTATCCACAAGAGGGCATTATTCCATCATGTATCAATTGTTTCTGATAGGTTGCACAATATATTTTTTTACTCATGTGAATCAACTCTTTTCTCACTTCTTCAAAGTTGAGACAGACCAACTCTCACACCCCTGCCTGCTCTTTGTGTGATCCTCTTTATGTCTTTGGTGACTTACCCTTTTGTTTCGAGTAGGCATTAACAGTCTGAGGACGGCCTATCCCATCCTTAAACCTAGGATACACAGAGATCCCATAGGGCTTGTAGGGCTCAAAGCTGCCTATTGATGAGAGTGAAGAAGTTAGAGTGTATCAGTGCCCATAAGCTCCTAACAGTGTGTACACAGGCAGGATGTGCACAGGAAAAAGAAGACCTTGGGTTAGAGTGATTTCTCTGGGCAAAGGATGAACACTAGATTAGGAAAACCAAATAAAAGAAAGTAACAATAAGAAGCACATGGATCTTCTAACCTGCAATACAAATACTATAAAACATACCTGTTATAAGAAGACCCGTCTGGTTTCTGTTGGCGATTTCAAACTGGGTGAGCGAGAGGTCTGTTTGTAGCAAAGGTCTCCATTCCACCACAAAACCTGAGAGACCGGGAGAGGAAAGGCTTTTCCACTGGACCAGTAGGGATCTGTCATCATGGGGAATAACTGCGACATCTGATATCACTGTTTGAGCTGCAGACACATAATATATCAAACACATTGTGGGAAAAATGCATGAAACTGTATATTTGAGCAATTTTATAAAAAAGTTTAAAGCTGGGGTAGACAATTTTATTTTGTCCCATTGTAAACACTGTACGCATTGTAATTTAAGTGGACTGGAGGAAGACTAGATGTCTGCACCTCCTCTTGACTCTGTTTGCGTTTCTACTGGCTGTCCTACAGATGTTGATGCTCATGCACGTCCTTTCAGATGGTGAAAGCCATCAGTGGTGAGGAACCGTGCAGGGAACGTTGCTATTCCAGTATTGGCAACAACTACCAACACTGTAAAACAATTCAAAAACAGAAACAGACTAATTTTTTAAAAAAGTCTTAAAGAGAATCTGACAATAAATGAAACAAGACACTTGTTGATAACGGTGAAGCATTTCAGATGTGGAAAGAAAATGCTAAGAATTTAGCCTTTTGTGAACCGGTGCCAAAGACTCATGGCTGGTGCCGGGAGAAAAGTGGGCAGCAGCTCTGAAGACAGACCCCCTGCTCAGCGGCCACTGCAACCCGAATTCAGCTAGCTGCAGCAGCCAACTGAAGGTCCGTCTCCTGAGGCGCTGCCCGCTCTCCCAGTTGCGGAAAAGCAGTCCACACCGGCAGAGAGCAAGGCAGAGGGAAGGTGGAATGGATAAGTAGCTAATTCTTTTTTTATTTGTTTTTATTATTACTATTTTGGGGGGCTTTTACTGCTTTATTGATATTGCAGCTTGAGAGTGACAGGAAAGGGGGGTGAGAGAGAGGGGATGTCTTGCAGCAAAGGGCCGCAGATGCAACTCAAACTCTGCAAAAGGACTAGAGGCTCACCCTAACTAGATAATTCTTGTCTCATAAATTTTGTTGTCTGACAAAAAAAGAAGGAGTGGTTGAATGAATGCACTGTGGGCAACTCCACAATAAAATATAATTAAATACACTAATGTACTGGAAACACTGGGTTGCTGTAAGAAGCGTCTGAATGTGCCCGTGGTCGTCTGGTAGGTGGGGCTTTGGAAAGAGACAGGAGAGCTGCAGGAGGACGGTGTATTTTCACATTCTGATGTCTCTTTTTGCCTTTTCCAGATTTCTGCCAACCCCAGCTTTAAGCAGGTTTAAGGCTGTCAATGTTACCTTTAGGTAGGTAAATCTGAACTTCAGTGGGGGAGGATCTCCCTGCGGCATTCACAGCACTCAGATACAGTCTCTTTGCTCTCCCAGGAAGCTGGAATGTACAGTAATTCTCTTTTGTTGAGCACACCTTTCCCTTTTCACCTGGCAGCGTCTTCACTGACACAATGTATGACACATTTTGGCTGTTGGCACGGAATTGTTTTGATGGCTAAAACAGAAGAGAAAGGTGAGAGGATATTTGAAAGACAGGCCTCACACATTCAACCAGAGCTGTAACAGAAAATACATCAATCTGTGACAGGTGCGAAGCAATATATGATGTGTGTGTACCTTCCAAAACAAGTGTATGCTGAGTTGCTTGTGCATGTGATCCCCTGATACCTTCATCCAGGAGTCTAAACGTCCAGTGGGAGCTGAAAAGAAAGACACGGCTGTCAGCTTAGAAGCTTGTCAAAACACTGCTCTTCTCTTCTCACTCTTTAAAAACTGAAACTTTCCTATATGAGACAGGTCTATGGATTCACTGCCAGGGTGTGAACTCAATACATCAATTCAGCCTGTGCTATAAAGCAAAGCAATGGGAGATGTAGAACAAGGTATTAGCATATATTGAAAAGACCAGGATATGGAAGAAAAGGCAATAGATTGGAAAATGTTAGAGTGACTGATTGCTTCACTCTGAATTGATCGAAGCCTTACCACTCTCCAAGGTGACTCCAGACTGGCTGCGGCTCCATTCACTCCAGGGGCTCTGCTGGTATCTGACTCTGATCTGGGCGAGATACTTAGTCCCATGGAGGAGACGGCACAGGTCCAGAGATCTTGTTTGTCTACTCCGGATCACTTGGATCTAATATATGTTCACATAAACACAGATATGACTCTGGGCATTCATGTAATAAACTTCCAGCAGGTTATACTACTAATGGTTGTTTGTAGCTGCTATATCAAAAGTTATAGTTTTTTGTTTATATTGACACTGGAATGAATGAAACTCACTGGTGGGTCATTCCATTGGCTGCTGTCAGCCGTCTTAAGCCGGACTTCAAGATTCAGTCGGTAGTCATGCATCCAGGCCTGCTGTTGAGATAAGCTCCAGCTCAGCTTTAGGCAGTTGTACCTTTTGGGCACCGCATGAATCCTCAGAATCGCTGGTCGGTCAAACTTAGCTGTAATAAAACAGTCAACAGAGCAATGATGCAATTTAGATGTGCTTTATGTTTTTGTTTCCCAATTCTTTTAGGCAGAAAAATTACAGATTAGATTTAACCCCAGTTTGTATCATCCATGTACAATCATTATATCTAAGTGGTCATACACTGCAGTCAGAGGTGTTAAAATATCATTAAGAGTACTGTAGCAATCATCAGACACACGATGGTTTAAAAAACTCATAAGTGACATCAGACTTTGTGAAGCTCCTTTTGGGGGTAGCAAAAGTATTTACACACCATTTTATCAACATACGCAGTAATACTCCCTAACACCTGTAAACACACTTTGATTTAAAATAGGATTGTTCAGAGCAGTATAATAATTTAATCAAATACCAGATGGCGGCCAGTAAATGACCCTTTGGTCGAAGTTACTGTTTGCCCACAAGAGAAAAAAAATTTAAGTAAACATTCAATAGATACATATTTTCTGTATTTCACACCTGCACTGATGGGTTCCAAAATGACAGGCGCTGAGGTTGCTACTCCAAGTTCATTCACTGCCTTCACATATATTTCAATATCTGAGAAGAGAACAAAGCCGGAGCGAGGGATTGTATAGTGGTGGATTCCTGGCAGCAGCTTGTAAGTGTTGTTCTCGTTAGAATCCCTGAAATGAGGAAATCAGAAATCAGAAATGTTTGAAACTCAGTTGTGCAACCTCACATACATATTATGACACTTAAACATTCCTGACAAAGTGAAGTTTGCTTTCTGGTAACTGTTTTAGCTTATTTGCAGAATATTACCGAATCTCGGTGTGAAGGGTGTACTTTGTAGGCAGGTGGGTCTCCTGTTGCCCAGGGGCCCAGCTACAGGTCAGGGTGTTCGGGTTGGTGAGGTTTGTCTGACAGCTGAGGTTCTGTGGTGCTTGTGGTGGATCTATTGACGGAAAAAAGTTTTTTTCAATGGATTTGTTACAGGAGGTTCTGTATGGCATCAGTGTGCTGATACCATCTTTGCTGCTTTTACTGGAAAGCTCGAAAATGTGAATAGATCTATTAAACTTGTCAAATCTCTGTCAGATGGGTGGACAAATAAAGTAAAGTTAATTTAAGTGTCCAGTGTTGGAAGTTTAACTTTCTATATTTTATGTTGTTGTTAATCTTGCTTTAAAAATGCCATATATTCCCTTTTTTCGGGGGGGTGGGTGTGGGTGTTCATTTGCGGATCATGAACAAGTTGTATAAGCAAGTTTACGTGATTATTAATGATCAAACATGCGCAAGAAATTTAAATCTTTCTCACATCCAGCTCTGATCTCCACTCCTCCAACTACTTGAGTTGTAGAGGCATGGACACAGCAGGTGAGGAACTCCCTGGTGTGATTGAAGCTCGGTATAACAACCTCAGATATCCTGCTGCTTTCATTGGCCACGGAGCTGCTGGGGAGGAAGCCATTGCCGAGGCGCCACTCTATACGAACATTTTGTCCAATAACCTGAGGGCAGCTGTCTCTGATGACACATGTGGCTGTGACTGGTGACCCCAAACGCACCACCGAGCTGGACGTCTGGACCGTCGCACACGGCAGCATGACATCGTCTGCACAATGAGAAAATGAATTTAAATGTGTGAAAGAGAACATTAATTGTAAATGCTGTAGCTTTATATTTAGTTTGGACAGATATCTCCAGGGCAGAGAAAAGAAAGGTGAAATAACAATTGTCTTGGTAACTGCTGGTATTTCCATTTAGATTTGCTATTTCAACCTTAGAGCAACACTCACCATTTCTCGCTCCATTCACAAACGCCACCAGCGTGACAATCACTGACACCCATGTGGATATCATGATGATAAAACCTGTAAGGCAGCCAAAATAAAATGCATATTCTTAAATTACAAATTCTCATGCCCTATCAAAACAATATCTGAATTATCATTACTTCCAAATGACAAGGTGCATTATGTGATGTAGGTACTGGGAGCGATACCATCCGTCTGTCTTTAAAAGACATCATCAACACCATGTTTCATGGGTGATATGAGCAAGCCTGTGATTTCCATAATGCATAGTGTTTTAATGGACAGCTGGCAAATGCACTCACTGCTGCACAACAGCAGAGAGAAGCCTGCAGTGCTGCCGGTGTTAAGGGTTTGCAGAACAAACTGACGCATGACAATATTACACTGATGTCAGCATGGGTCCACGTTTATGTAAAATGATTACACAAATGATGTCATATTCAAGATGATACAAATTTAAATTGTCTGTAGACAGAATAAATAAGAATGCTGTATTTCTCCTCTCATCTTATATTAGAAGATTGTAATTGCCCATTGTTAGAAGGTAAGGATACGGGGACGCGTATAATTTCATACTTTTTATATGGAATGTATTGCTGTCGTTTTTATTTTATGTTCTTAGGGTATGTCCTTTATGTATTTTAATGGTTAAACTGAAGGCAAATTTTTACATTTGTGGACAAATAAGTTTCCGTAAATTCTTAACTGGCCGTGTTCACTGCTGGAAAGACGATCTTTTTATTAAAATTGGTTGTCTATGCAGTAACCAGACAAAAATACTTTTGAAATAGGCACTTCATGGCCATATACTGTATATTTGATTTTGCTCAACAGGTAGAAAACCAACTATTACCAGGATATACTGCACCACTTTGGCCCTACAAACACTCCTGCAAGGAGATGACGTAGTGCTAGTTTCCAATGTGGTGGCCAGCAAGTAACAAATGATCTTGACTTGCAGTTAAACAGTAAGCTAAGACATGTTTCTGCAAACATTTTAGGCAAGAAACAGGCAACGAAGTTACAGAATCTCGGTTTATATTTGATCAGAACTGCATAGTTTTACTATGTGATCTCAGTATTTTCAGCATGCATTCTTGGAGAACAGAAAACAATATGGCGCCTGTTCACAATTTCTTATAATACAGCCAAACAGTGCACTAAAATATGTTTCTGAAGACATTTTAGTTGAGAAATAACAGAATTTGTTTTTAATCGGCACTGCCTAGTTTTACAGTTTAACCTGAGTTTGGCCTGAGTTTGAGAGAGTCAGAGAGGTGGGGCTCGCATTCAGTCCGCTTCTATGATGTCTTTATGTCCATGGTGGCTGTGGGCATACAAAAATGAAGAGGTACAATTATAGTTTGAGCGACAGCCCCAGAGACAGCAATTTTCGCAAATGAGCAGGCAGGTCTTCGCGCTGGCAAGATGAAGAGAAGTTTAACATAGTTTGTTTACACATATAACCCTCATTGTTATGATATAAACCTTGTGGAAGATGGGCAAAGTGTCCTTTAAATCTCCTTATTAAATTCAAGAATTTATTGGGACATCATTACAAGCAAAAGTTAAAATGACTTTTCAGAACTGAAACACTCACCTTTACAGAATCATGAAACCTTAAAATTCAACTGGACTGTAGTTGAGGCCCACACATGCCTTCACAGCATTTCTTCATCTGTGTAGGAGGAAAGATAATGCAGTTATTTGTCTGGAATAACTCTGAAACAATTAATTTAATAGATTATATAATTTAGTTGTTTTACTGGCAGAAAGCTGACAACACTTTTTCCCTAATAAAAGAAAAGTACATGTAGATTTTTGTGATACACCATATATTGTGAAAAGGGGGCGGGGGTCATTAACCTAAACTACCTAAAGAGCCATTTTTGAAAAGAAAGAAAGAAAGATTAGATTTTTGGTTATTTTGCTTTCATAATATATCTTCTATCAGACAGTATAAAGAAAACCTTAAAAAAACTTCTGATACAAAAAAAAACTGTAACTGGGATCATTTCATGGTGCAATCTATACTTAAATATACTCAATACTCCATCTTTCATTGGATCAAACTTTAAATCATTATCTAGTAGTACAAATATTTCTGATAACAGTACACATATGTTACTGAGAACTCAGCAGGAAGGAAAGCTCTCATGTTATCTGATGGCAGATTACATAGACTGATTTCTCCACCAGAGATAAGTTTCACACAGGCACGCTCACGCACACAAACACATTTACACACACAGAGCCAGTAAGTGAGACCACAGCATTGAGAAACTTCCTGTGGTCTTGTAACACTCGGTCTTAGTCTCCCTGACTGAATCTGATGAGAAATGGAAGAATCCATCGTTCTTCCCGGCCAAAACATGTTGGCAACATCTCCAAGTTTATTGTCAACAGACTTTAAAAAGCTCAATTCAACTTAATTTTTAAAGCCAACATGAACCAATTGAGATGATTTGTTATTACATTTCCATTAATCTCAGAATTTCTGGCTGAGACCGACTCTATACCTTTGGGCACGAATGTTATGTCTAGACTGTCAATTTAGATGACGAGGTAATACCTTAATAAATTGTAACTATCACTCAAACTCACAGTCAGATCGCTGCCCTCAGCACACAATAACCTCCTGTTTGGTGAAGTCTGCGTTAAAGCGTTGTGAGAGAAATGGAGTTTCTCCCTGTTTCTTATCAGCCGTGTGCATAAAGGCCTCCATTTTCCCCTGCTTTGCTTTTTAGAATTGCTGCTTACTACTAATAGGTAATTGCCTGTGGCTCTGACAAAAGGCAATCGAGATAAAGAGAGAGGGAGGCAGAGGGAGAGGAGAGATTTGCTATTAAATTTAAAGTACATTTTTGTCAACAGGCTCAATTTGATACCAGATGGTACAAAATAAAACAGCTTTTTTTTAAGGTGTGTTGGTCAATTTTGTCCCTGATGTATTGATGCAAATGTGTTATCTGGATTCATGTTTTTGTCTCGGTGAGTCACTACGCGAAGAGACATTTTGCTATAGCCAGCATATGTTTCCTCTCTTTTTACTGTTGGAGGTTACAAACACCCACTTTCAGGATTTGGCAATATCCTTGACACAGAGTGCAGTGACAAACCTGCCACTATTTCCCCTTTTTGGTCTTAGTAATCATACTCAGAACTGTGCTTTAAACAAGGAATTTCAAAAAAGTTTAAAAAAAATTTTTTTTTGTTTTTTTTATTTAGAGATGCATCAATACTTGGTGGTTCTTCAAGCTCAAACATAGTGAACTTCAGTATCAGCAGTTGTAAAAGTCCCAAAAACTCAAAAGGAGGAAAGAAATTTGTTTCACATCCTCTTCTTTAATAGATGACCAGATCAAAATCATGTTTTCTATGGATTAACACGCAAACGTTACTTCCACAGTCACCATTTGAAAGAATGTCACAATGAAAAAACAGCCCACAAAACTCACAAAATAAATTGCTTGCATAAAAATAAGGCTAAATATATTCCAGTGTGTTTTTTTTCTTAATGGTCTTTTGTAATTTTCACACGTTCTAAGCATTAAACTTCAAGTATCTTTACTTTAAACGGATTATCTTATCATAAAATTCCTCCTTAAATCCTGAATATTTGAAGATCCCCTCTATCTGTAGTATTTCATGTTTGTTAAACGTTCTGGCATTATTAGACAAGAAACTACAAAGGATGATAAATGGCACAAGTACAATACAGAACAGCCAAAAAAAAAAAAGAAAAAGAAAAATCTGATTAAAGAAGTGTTTTTAATGGATTTAAGGTGAGCTGTCCACGAGTTGGATCAGGAAGCAGCTCTCCAGCCTGAACCTGTGTCACTCAGAGACAACTTTAGTGAAGTTTCCCTCTCCATTCTGGCACAAGTATCAAAATGAAAGGAGCGGCAAATCGCTTGATGTGAAGATAAAGGAGAGCCATCAGAGAGGCTTGCCACTCACCACACAACAGCTGCAGCAGACACAGAAAGACGAGAGGCTCTCATCAGCCCTGATAGTGCCAGATGAAACGGTGTGGCTCAAAGCAGCTCAGATTCGAGGACATATGTGTGTGTTAGCCAAGCAGCGGCAGCACCAGCAGCAGTAACATCCTTGTTTTTGAGTTTGTGAAACTTCACTATTTTCCAGGAAGAAACACATGACTGATGAGGGGCCCAGTTGTGGGAAGAAAAAGTTGGGGGTTTAAAGTCTTTGAAAGAAAAGACTTGAATAGTTCAACTAAAAAATAATCAAATCTGGAACAACTTCAATAATTCTTCACAGGTGATACTGGACATTGAGATATACATTATAGTTGTAGAAGAGCTGTAAGAAATATTATTGCTATATATTTATATTTATCAATATGTATTGATTCTGAACGTCAAGGGACTTGAATACCAATTTTTCTGCAGATTTGATACAGCTGCACAAGCTGCTCTTTCTCGCTCTCGATCTTTTTGTTCATGTTTACAACAGTTATTCTGCTGTTCTCTGCTTCTAACCAAGAAAAGAAAGTTTGTCATCATCATGTTACAGTTCTATTCTTTTAATGTTTTAGGAAGAGATTTAAAGTTTTTGATCTCAATGTCAATTTTTTCCCCTTCGGTATCATAAATGGAATGAAAAAGTTATATTTTTCAATGTATTGTATCGAAGAAATTCCACTATTGTGAAAACACTACTTTATACTATATATTGCATTTGCAGTGTCTGGGAGTAGTGGACCAGAGGCAGTCTCAGAGAAAAATGAACACCTAAGTGCCAAAAACTGCAGTTCCTCCGATGGTCACGTGAGGCTGGCTCCAGAAGCCAGTGTGGGGGGTTCTATATTTATTTATTTCTTTTACCTATTTTAATGTATGACCTGTAAAAAATTGGCAATTTTTGCAATAAGCTCAATCGAGTGGCTTTTTTTTCTGACATGTTTGTATATCTTCTTTTTCTGATTTGAACTACTACTTGAACTAACTTCCCCGCTAGCCAAAAACATGCTGAGACATTGATATTTGGTTGAACTTAGGTTGTGACGACAGGTGACCAAAATTCAACGTCAGGACAACCTCTAATGTCAACACTGATTTGACATATAGAATAAAGTAACCAAAATCAAAACATCTCATGCTAGCATCATCTTGGTGTTGAACAATGATATTTAGTCGTAACGTTTGGGGAACAAAACCCAACATCAGTAGATATTTAAATTATTCTCAACCTGATTTTAATTTTGACCCAAATTTAGAGTCCCATGACTTTCTGTCATATTGATGTCTGGTGCCAGCTGGGTTAAGTTGACCAAACTAGATTTCTTCTTTGTGTAGCTTTGCCGTACTTCAACTTCTTCCAGTGTGAAGTAAATGGTAGCTCCCAAAGTTATGCTTTCCCATCATTGTGCATCTGTGATCGCTGATTGAGTAATAAAAACAGTCATTTCACCTCAATTTGAAGTAATTAAATGTCAATCTCTGAACAGGTGGCTGGCCTTTGCTTGTTTAAGTGTACAGAGGTATTTCAACTTCATTTAATGGTCTTTTCCCACAAGGTGTTAATATGGCGGCTGTCAAGTGCCCTATAATACGACTCCAGGGAGCCATCTTGAAGAATGCAATAAGTCTGGTTCAGGCTGACCCCTCTGTGTTGAGCGTGACCTTTGAAGTAGCGGATCTGCTGTATCACCACGGCTGCCTCAAAACGCAGTCGTCTCCCTCTCTGAGCTGGTCTAAGCCTTTGTCGGCGTAGTAATAGAACAAGCTCTTAAATGGGATTGTAAACTGTGCCTTGACCCCCCAAGGGCACTTGAAACTACTTGCCATATCACGTTTATTAGCTTATTAAATTGTAAAATGATTCTCTGGTTGAGGCCTCATTTAAAATGGTACGCGAGCCAGCGAGCCAGTAAGCTCACCCACTCAACTTTTAATCTAATGGCCGCATCCCTGCTCGGTCACTCCGTCACTCTCAAAAAAACATAATGGAAGCTAACTGTTAATCAAGAGGCCGCTGGAGGACGAATTAAATGCACACAGTGGTAGGTTTGTGAATAGGAATCAACGGGAGAGAAGGAAAGCAGTCACTAATTAAAAATACATTAACTGGTTATCATGCGTTGACATATTTTGCTTGATCTTTTTTCCTAATCAGCAGTAATGAACGCAGCGTTCTCCATCCACTGGGTATTAACATGCTACGTTTCAGTGAGCAGTAAAATTAGCTGAGGGCCCTGAAGCTAAGTTGAGCTGATGAAGCTTTGCTAGGTTTGATTACGGTTCTTGTACTGTACTTAATAGAATGCTGTCTCCTCTTTAGATTCCTATTCACACCGGAGATGTGACTAACCCCAAATTAGTCACTGCTGGGAACATCTATCTTCTATGATACAGAGAATTACAGCCGTTAACTGCAATCACAACTGCTGTAATAATGGCTTCTGCATTTCATGGATACTACATTCAAATCTAAAAATATTTAAGGCCCTTTTGAAACAATGCTGTCCTACTCCACTCAACCCCATGAGTAAAAATCAATATACAGTTTTTTTCTTTTTCTAACAAGTACTAAAAGTGTTCTCAAAGCAGCCCTTTAACCACAGAACTACAAGTCAGAGATATTTATGTGCTATTAAATACTCAATACTGACCTCACAGCTGTAATTACTGACACCAGTCCTGCTAGAAACGCACAGGAAAAGTGTTTATATTTTAGTACTGTAGTGAGTTATATGATGAATGACCCTTGTTGGTACAACTGGGTCGTCACATCAACAAATTTTAATGGAATGCAACAAAGAACTCGAATTACTCTCACTGAATGCCTCCACACAACAGTTAAGTTGCACTTACAGTTTCATGTCTATGACAACATTGGGGTCCACCAGCAGCACAAAAGATCTATACATATAACAGTTTTTATGTGGACACCCAACATTAGTGTCACCAATTCAGTGTCTCAGCAAATGTTTCCCCTTCTGTTTCTAAGATATGATGTTAAATAATGGCCAGAAAAGTGTTTTTGCAGAACATTATGAAAGTTGACCTTTTACCTTTCGGATCGTCCCTTCATCATTTCATCCTATTAGAACATTTGTTTGAAATTAAAGAATTTGAATTCTCGAGTTTTGGCCAAAAACACGTTGTATGAGGTCACGGTGACCTTGAACTTGGACCACTATTTCTATTCAGTTCATTCTTGAATCCAAGTGGATGTTTGTGCCAAATTTAAAGAAAACTCCCTTTAAGATCCTCTTCTGATATTGCATTCATGACAATGAGACGGACATCAGGTCACAATGACCCTTGATCACCAAATTCGAATCAGTTCATTGTTGAGACTAAGTGGATGTTTGTGCCAATTTTGAGGAATTTTCTCAAGGTGTTATTGCGATATCCTGTTCACAAGAGTGAGACGAATGCAAGGTCACAGTGACCTTTGACCACTAAAATGTAATCAGTTCATCCTTTAATCCAAGTGGAAATTTGTGCTAAATTTAAAGAAATTCCCTCAAGGCATTCTTGAAATAATGCGTTCATGAGAAAAGGACATATGTACATACAAACAACTTGAAAACATAATGCCTCCAGCCAAAGCTATTGTTGGTTGGAGGCATAAAATAGAAATTGTACAATAGTCTGTGGAAAATGAGTCATGAGTTAATTGCATTAATTAAATATGAAAAAAAGTAAACTTGTCATTACAAGTGTGCAAATGCAAACTCGCTTGCTATAAAGAAAGGGGTTAAAAAATATGTAAGAAATATAAACTATTCTTATGTCTTTGCAATAATATTCACTCATAAAATTAGTTTTAATTTATTATATAATTCAGTAGTCAGATGGCCAGATGTGGCCTGATTGAACTAAAGCTATATGACATCAAGATGCTTACAATGACGATGCCAACACACTGATGTTTAAGTGCTTCAAGTTATCATTATGAAGTAAATGTTGATTGCACACTGTAATCGCTATAAAGTAGTGACACCACTGGCATTCAGATTCAACACAAAAAAAATGAAGGCTTAATCTAAGACACAGTGGAAGTGGATCAACCATTGCAGAACCAAAACAAGAAAAGGATAATAATTTGTTTTCCCTTGTAGCCATCGGGAGCTATCTCAAATTATCAAAAAGTATTTGCATAAGTTCCTTGCAGTTACTATCCCCAGTAGTGGAAATGTTAAAGGATGGGACAACCAATCCAAACAAGTTACTGTGGAAACTGTGGTAGTTGCTGGGTTGTGAGGAAAACGGAAACAGATCCAGTTGTCTTTGCCACTGCGGTGCCACTTTGAAAAGCCATGATCACCATCTTTGTTTGGCATCTTAGCATGCTAACATTTGCACAGTTATGCTCCAAACAGGTGTTTTGATTTACTCAACCTGATTAAACCTCATTTTAGGATTGTGTGGGTGTAAACAGACTGTGTGTAATTTACTGACTCTTCTGTCTGCAGGGGACAGGGTGTGTGGTTGTGCAGGCCGTTTAAGGAATCACCAAATTTATTACAGCTCATAACATAGTTTTATGTATTGTATTTTTTATATTTCTTTGTATATTCTTTGCACTTTGCAACACACTTTGTAATGTTGTTTAAATAAGTGCTATACATATAAAGCTTATTATTATTATAATTGATCTTGGACATGAATGTCTTATGTCCACCTGTTGGTGGCACTACAGAAATAGTCAAGGGGTAAGCAGGATAATTGGGCCACTGGGAACCATACACATCTGCACCAAATTTTAAGGAAATCAATCCAATAGTTGTGATTTTTCACTAAAAACCAATAATGTCAACCTAATGGTGGCACTGGAGGAACATTCAGGGGACCACCATTGAAACACTTGGTGGAATTTCAGTCAAGACCAAAGTAGTGGGCAGACTGACAGACCGAATTACGACAGACTTCTTGTTTTCTGCAGCAAAGGCTCGCATATGTGCTCTACTAGCTGCCCACATTATCAAAACCCCCAGATGGAGCGACCATATGTCCTGAAAAGTGACAGTGTGGAAGGTGAATGTTCCCATCATCACTGTTGTAATCATAACATGTGTATGAATGCTGTTAATGTGTCCTGCCATATGCATTTAATTCACACAAATGTCTCTATCCTAATGCCTCTGCAACAATTAAACAGGTTAAATTCATTTTGCATTGATGGTACTTGGCATGAAATATTGATTTTAATTATAACAATCATTTCTCATATTCAACATTAACAGTAGATGATGCTTAATGTGTCTACATACCTTAAACTTGCTGTATTTGGTCGGGGGAGACGGTGAGACACTAAAAGAGAGAGAAGGGGGTGAGTCATGCGCCGACTCACGCTCGTGCTCCTTACATGCACCCAATCCACTCCTATCTAGTACCTGTCACACGCTGGCTGCAAAATGGAATTGACTATTGATTTCCCCCTTACCACAGGTCAGTTGCGCTGGCAGGCTATAGTGGGCTCACAGAGAGCCTCGCGTGGGACAACAAGAGGAGAAGAACACCAGGAGGAAACACACACATTACAAAACCCACACAAACACATGAGCACAAATACACATTCTTCTTAACCACCTCTCTCTGGGATTGTGTAATGGAAGACAGCGAAGGTTGCTTTGAAAGAGGTGTGTGTTACAAAATGTGTAGTGTTACACACATGGCTGGGCTGTGATAAAACTGAGGCGGGATTTGTTTTGTGTGGCAGGAAAAGTTAAATAAGCATGTATGTGACAACTTTTTTGGTATGCGACCCCATAAAAATAGCAATGTCTACTCTTGACTTTACATCATAAGTTATTGTCATTACAGACAGTTTGGCATAATGTAGTCTCTTAGGGGTGATTCATTTGAACAATTTTCAGTGTATTGAAGAAGTGAGAATATGGAGTATTTCACAAGATAAAAAAAAAGAGAAGAGAAAGTCAGAATAATTAAATAAGTATTTCACTGCTGAAAAGATAGTCTTTTCATAAAACTGGCCTGTCTATGATGCAGAAAGATGCAAACCTTTGGCACTACATGACCAGAGAAACTATGGCATTCGATTTTGTACTAAATGTTAAAAAAAAAAAACTACAACTACCAGAATGCACTGCACCATACTGGACCAAAAGAAACTCCTGCTGGTGGGTGATGTAATGCTTTTTGGTCATTTTGATACAATAAACAACATGGTGGCGACAAACTCTAAACAAACAATCTTGAATTACAGTTAAACAGTAAGCTAAAACATGTTTCTGGATACATTTTAGGCGAGAAATTGGCATCGCAAAAGCAAAATCTTGGCTAATATCTTCTCAGCACTTCCCAGTTTTACCATTTGGTCTGAGTTAAAAAGAGAGAGGGGAATGTCTCTCTTGATTGCTTCTATACTCTGTGCGAAAGTACCATCTGTAGTGCAAGCAACAGCCCCAAAGCATTGAATTGAAAATGGGCAAACTATCACTTCAACCTAACTGTGTGTATCACAAGTATTTAAATCATTTAGTGTCTGTGGACCCCATGGAGGGTCCCAATCCCCAGGCTGCCAACCACTGACAGAGAAGACTATTAAAGTTTGTTAAACGGGTATTTATTAAGCCTCCACTTTGTTGTTTATGTGGGGGCATAAAGTAGGAAGTTTGCTTCACCACACTTTGGCAATTTAGATTACTTCTGACACACACTGCAATCTTTTGATATGAACAGATGGTATACTGTGGATTACCATTGATATTTGTCAAAGCACATAGGCTACTAAGGATTTTAAGGTGACAAAAGCAATATCCTACCTCTTTGAGCAAGTCAGTCAGGATTGTTTTGAACTTGAACCCATGGGTACATTTTGGCAAACAGCAATTCCAACAGCTTTGGTGGTTATCCTTGAAAAATAGAGCCATACTGCTACAAATCACATTAGTATATAATATCTACATCCAAAAACACCACCAAACCATAACTTAAGGGAAGGTTGGAAGTGTAGGACTACCACCCTAGATATAAACTGCATATAATTTGTTTTATTTTACTTTTTGCATGTTTGACCATGCATATATTATCTATATAGGTATTTATTGTTGCTAGTATGATGTCACCACGTCTCAATATATTAAGGATCACAAAGGGAAAACAAATCTTGAGTGTTTTATGTTTTATTTTTATGTCACCCTTGATGTTTTTTTTAATAGTTTTAATTCCATATCTTCCCTCCATGTTATGTCACATAACTAAAACTTCCAACAAACCTAAAATATGCAAAACAGTCTGTTCTGACCTAACATGCACTGATAAAGTATGCATGTGTTGTATGAACATGGATGAACATTTATATCCAAGCAATAGACTTTTTAAGTACATTTAATTGTTTTTAGAGAAAACACTTGTAAAACTTTGTAGCCTAAAGCCGATAAAATAAAGAGTACAAGCTCCACTTGCTACTAAGTTGAGTGGCACGACTTCCTCTGAAGGCTCTATAAACTTTTACTGTGTGTTGGTCTGTGGACAATGATCCAACTGACATCAGAAATAAACTGGTCTATGGACCGTTTTGTTGAATTCTGTAGGGGATGCCAGGACACAGGGCGTGCTAGCACCAGAGGACTTAAAACTTTATTTAATGACAAACTGAACCAGCAGGAACCAGAGGGCTGTGACTGTTGGTGTGGTGTGTGCTTGTGTTGTCTGCAGTGTTTTTTATTATTTACTGCTGCTCTTTTCTAAATGTGCCCAGCGTTGCTGCTAACATGAGCTATTTTGGAGCTGTTCATTGTTTCATTTGCCTTTTTCGTACTGCACAAAAGTAGCCATTGTTCAGGGTTGTTAAGGAATAAGCAGTGCTTCATTGTTTTCACTTTTTTTTTAGCTAAGCATAAATGCTTTATGCAAGCAGACATGATAGAGGGCACACACACACCAGCCAGGCTGGTCTGGTTTGCAGAAAAAAAACAACTCATGAAATCAATAGTGGTATGGGCAGTGAGGAGCAGATGTGTGAATTTTTTAATGGTGCAGGATCACAGGAGATGTACAGTAGCAAATGTGTGAAATATAAATAGCCCTATAATAAATGATACTTGCATAATTTTTATAAAGATGAAAATGAAATGAAATAGCAATACAAATACAACATTTTTGTTATTTTGTCCTACAGGAGGACAAAATAGTGGTTTATGGTGTCGATTTACTGGGAAAAAGTAAGGAGCATTTCGTCAACTATGATCCATTTTGGACTGAACATTTTTAGAAAATCTACCACATATTTAGAGAATTGTATTGATACAATATTCTAGTCATATAACACTTATGTTGTTATTTCCATATTTCTTTTTTATCTCAATAATCTTAGTGATGGAAAGGACATTTTGTCACATTTTAAAGAATACCTCAGCTATATTAGCTTGCTAATGTCAGTTTTTATGTTAGCATTATCTATTCACAAAATACACAATACAACTAGTTGTTTTTCTTTATATTTGTGCATTCAAAGGATATATGAGCTGTCTGGGAATCAAAGTCAATACATTTATTCTCGGTTTAGCAAACACTTACCCTAATTTCTTCTTATTTCAGTTCCCTCTGGAGCTAACTGTCCTCCAGCCATGTCTTGTCACATGACTATTACTGTGGTCATCAAACTCTACAAAAAAAAATAAAAATGTGAATGTGAAAGTGAATTAAAAAAAACTTGAAATTACATTACCAGTGTGGTTCTTTTTCTGAAAAAAAAAGTAAAAACACTAATATATCGCATAACACATTTCATTCACAATGCATTTCATAAAAATGAGTATTTATGTGTGGTCTAGAAGTAAAGCAGGTCATCTTCTGATCAGAAGGTCAGTGGGTCCTATCCCCAGCTTCTCCAGTCAACATGTCAAAGTATCCTTGGCCAAGACACCGAACCCAAAATTGCTCATGATGCTGTACCATCGGAGTGTGAGTGCATATTATTTCTGAGCAGCAGGTGGCACTATGCATGTTAACCTCAGCCAAAAGTGTGTGAATGTGTGTGTGTGAATGGGTGAATGTGGCATGCAGTGTGAAAGTGCTTTAAGTGGTCAGAAGACTAGAAAAGCGCTACCCAAGTGCAGTCGATTTACCATTTAAAGTTAATATTAAGTCAATATTAAATTCAAAATTAAGCAGGACTGAATGTTCAAACTGTGGTTAAGGGACAGAGGAAACAGCATAAACAAAATAAAAGGCCACTTTTGATATTATAAAAATAAGGACTGATCCACCATTTAATTTTTGCATGCTCCTTTTGTTTTTAAGCAGTGTAACAAAAATGTAGAAAATTGATACTGGGGTATACTGCTCTCCATGTGAGATTTGTTATCGCCCATCTTATCCAACTCTCTGTAATAGTTGACTTAAACTGTATTGCCAGGAAGCAGATCTGATATAGAGATGTTACGCTTAGTTGTCAGTCACTTCATGCTAATGAACCTTCTTTCTGGCATGTTGTGATGTTAAGACAGGAAGCTGTTGGCGATATGCTCCGGGTATAGTATTTTAGGCTGCTACAAACCCACTGGTTTATACAAAGGTGATTCTCCTATCTGCTCTGATTTTCGTTCTCTTTTCTCAAACTGTACATGGGGTCATTAAGTCATTGATTGAGGGGGGCGAACAACTGCAGTGTCATAGGAAGTGTGTTTGTAGCGATCAGTAAAAGAGGACTGGTTGAAAACTTCTGCTAGAAAGTTAGTATTTCTGCATTTGCTTTGTGGTTCAGGTGATACACTGAGATCATGAATAAACTACTGAACAGGCCTCCAGCACACAGGCCCAGAGGCCCCAAGTGTCGGGGCCCACTTGGCCTTTACCTGCAAAAATGCCACTCAAATTAACACATACTGACGACTCAAATGACCACAAAGGGACGTGTGCAAAAATATAAAGAGATGTAAAGGAGCTGCAAAAACTGAACAAAACAACCAAAAAGAGACAGACAAAGCACACACACAAAATAACCAAATGACCCAATGTTGCTTCAAAGAGACTCATAACAGCAACAAAGAGACACCAGACAACCAGAAACACAAAAAACACAGAGACAAAGCAACGACAAGGAGAGACACACAATGGCAACAAAGAGATGCGAAACCACCACAAAGTCTGTGTGTTTTGTTCTATGTAGAAGTGGTGAGGCCCTCCTATCTGTGCACAGGGGCAGGTCGTCTCATAATCCACCCATGACTCATATCAAAATTATTCATGCCAGATATACTCTGCTCCTAGGTTTGAATTTAGCCTGACATCATAAACATGTAGTCTCCAGGTGGACTTCCATCACTGCCTGCGGCTGCTGAGCGTCCTTTCATTCTGTCCATCCTGACATCTTATATGATGTATGGCCGCTCCTCGCTGCCTTCCTCCCCGCTCCCCATAAACAGTTGATTGCTTTACTTTGTTCTGTCACTCATTTCCTTACACACGTTCTGGATGAGTGCTCAAAACAGACTCTCATTCTGGCTCCTGATTGACTGATTTATTGGTCGATCACTGAAAAACCTGACCCGCCTTCCATTTCACACTCTTTAATGTCTTTCAGTGAGCAGTCAAAGCCAGGGGTTGACATATTAAATGTTTCCTCAATTAATCTGGTCTGAAAAAAAATCCATTTGTGCTCCCATCTCCTGCTCTGTTTTGTTAAAAAAGTTAGAGGATAAATATCTAATAATTTTTGACACCATTTACCCGAATTTTAAATCTTAGCCTGCATTATAACACCTCATTTTCTCTATTAGAAATGTCAGACCACCAGTGCAGCATGCCATTATTGAAAGACTAAAGCTATTTGGACATATTAGCATAACCACTAGTAGTACTTGCAAACAACAGATTGTAAACAGATTAGGGGATTTGTCAAAAGCTGACCTTCTGTTAAGCAGCACCTGTGTAAAACAATGGGAGCCAAAACGATATCTACAGTTCCCATGAGCACCAACAGATGGCACTCTGGTAACATCCAGACCTCAGTGAGACATTATGATGAGGGAGGAGGACAAATAAGAGAGAGGCACTGAGAAATATAACCATTAGTATTTTATATTCAGGAGAGAATTTAAGTTGCAAGTTGTTTTAGAACTACAGGTGAGGAAGCAACAATGCAGGAGCTTGTACACAGATAAGTTGGACATTGTTTCTTGCAGTAAGGTTTAGAGAAAAACAGACACGATTCTGAAATCCCTTTACAAAATGCTTGCCTGTAAACTTTAAGAAGTCCACACGGTATTTGACAAGACAGCCAGAGTATGTGTCAGACCCTTTAGCTCAGTGACATATTCTAACTGGACCTGATTTAACTTCTTAGATGTTTTAGAGCATGGTTACCTTGAAAAAGTGGTTTGACATTGAGGCGTCTGTGCAGCGGCTGAGCAAGACGGCCGGGGAACCGAATCCTTCTCCGTCTACCAGCAGCACTTCCAGTCATCGCTGTGACGTGGTCTCTGTCGGTGATGCCAGATGAACCTACGACAGCAACGTCTCTTCCCAAGCTGTATCCAGTTGGACCCCTATGATGACCCCGGCTTCGGGGCAGGGGGAGCCCACTCAGAGACATGCCATGTCTATTTGGGACAGACTCATCAACAACAAGGTCATGCTCATTGTAGACAAATGAGTGCGGCTTGTTGCGACCTTGAGGATCCCAATTCACAAGGTCAGGCTGGCCCCGGGCTTCAGCGAGAGTTGGAGGGGCAACATGCTTGACCTCCTCAAAATTGGACTTGCGGTTAATAACTGAGCGTCCTCTGGGAGGGCTAAACACTTGATCGGTGGTGTATTCACTTTGAACTGGACTGTAAGTGCCGTGCCAGCTCCTGGGGTGAGCTTGTTTGTGTATGCTGTCATGTAGGGATCTCTCTCCGTGTCTGTAGGAGGCCATGTCAGGTTCATCCAATTCAAGATCATTGTTATAGTAAGGGTGAGGTCTCCCATAGTGAACTGGTCCATTGAGATCAGGGGCTCCATGGACTCCGGGATAATCCAAACCTAGAGCAGCTGCACGGGCTGCAGCAGAAAAACACACAGAGTTTAAGCCACTCAATCACATATTTAACTCGTAATAAAAAGGTTTGTGCTGGTTTATGATATATATAATATAGGTTCTGATATTATTGTGGTTTGCAGAACAATTTTTGTACATTTTGAATAGCATATGGTGGTGGACTATGCTAAGATTATGTTTAGATTTAAATGATTTCTGATATTATTTTTGTTAGAATATAGGCAAAAGTTATTTGCAAAAAGTGTAGTGCTGTAAGGCAGTTTAGTGTGTAGAGATTATGTTAACATTGTGCTTGAAGACAATGAGAAGTCTGCGCAGGTGTGGATCGTCATCAGTTTTTGACCGTGTTAGACCGCATAATGCTGTTTTATAGTGTAAGATAACAGGTGATGTGTGTGGTGACACAGGATTGGATATCAGTTCGGTAGTGGACCAGATGAGATATAATTTTAGAAGGACTTGGTCTGCTGTATTTTTTTTAGATTCTCAAGTTTTTCCGTGCCTCACCTGAGTCCTTGGATTTCATAAAGGAACTGGAACATGAGTCAAAACCGAGACACCTTGCAGAAATGTGACCTAGTTTAGTATGTTAAAATAGCCACCACAAAAGGTATTAACAAACTAGTGATGCACCATTTTATCAGCCGCACATCAGTATCAGCTGATCTTTCCTAG
Organism: Plectropomus leopardus; assembly: GCF_008729295.1. Classification (NCBI taxonomy): domain Eukaryota; kingdom Metazoa; phylum Chordata; class Actinopteri; order Perciformes; family Serranidae; genus Plectropomus; species Plectropomus leopardus. Next base: position 21,238,929 of record NC_056469.1, read on the forward strand.
TTGGCTGCCATCGCATAAGATTCACCGATGGCATTCACCGATGGCAGTGGCCGATGTTTTCAAATTGCGACACCTTAATTTTGCGCAGGCAAAAAGCAGGATTGAATCCTACAGAGTTGCGTCATGGGACGACAGAAAACGTTTTTGGGAAGAACAGAAATCTAAAGGATGCGTTAAACACACACATGAGGGGACACACCCTGTTGTGTCTCTGACAATGCTCCACTGTGAACAACAAATTAAGAATATTGACAGGAAGAGAACAAGTCAATGATAGCTGATAGCACAGGCCAGTGTTGCATTACAATGTGTGTCCCCATTGAATAATGTTGCCATCCTGTTATTGCATAGGGCCCCTCTCAGTGGCTCAGGTTAGGGCTAAGGGTTTGGGTAAAGTTTAGGTAGGGGAAACATAGAAGGGAAAACACCGGAGCTAACTGCTGACAGAAGTTGCACTGAGTTACATTATAAGGTGTTCGAGCTCTATTTAATAAAAATGCGTATCGGGTGAAGGTACATTTTTTTAAACTTTGTTTACTTTAGTTTTTGATAAACATGTGACATATGTATACAGTAAAGACAAGAAAAACTGAATATAGCAATAGAGCAAATAAGTACATTCAATAATAATGGATAAAACAAATAAATAAATAAACAGGATGCAAAAATAGCACGCTATTAGATATATATTTACAACATTTTTAAAAGACAATTTGCAGGATGGGGGAAGGCAAATTATAATGTTCTCAAGATGTGTTTAAATGTAAACTTTTAAAATGTAGATTTTGGTGAGAAACTTCAATAAACACAGTTGTTTGAAGGAGACATTTTGTTGATATTTTCCCAGCAGCGTGACATAGACATGAGAGGGAACTGTGATATTTTATAGAGTAAAAGTAATATAAAGTAAAAAGGCTTTGAAGCAGTTATTTAAAAAAAAAAAAAAAAAAAAAAAGACGAAAAGAAAAAGTTTCATAGCCATGTATGACTGAATTTAAGCTCATTTAAAGATAACGTAAGGAAGGACTAAATGACTCTAAAACAGCTCAGTTATATTTTTGTAATGAAGATGTCTTTGTTTCCCTGGCAAAAAGGGGATATTAATGACAATATGAAAAACAGAAAAAGAACAAACCGAAACAACACAAAAACAAAAAACAATGGTGTCTGTATCAGATTTTGGCCAAATTATTATTTTAAACATGAGTTTCAGCCCTGAATTTCATTATTGGTGTATCCCCATAACAAACTGTATTCATTCTCTGTGTGCTGTGTCATTGTTTTCAAATGTCAAATAAACCGACTAATGGGTAATTATAAGAAAGCAGTAACATCAATCAAAGCTCACTACATACCTCTGGCTGTTTCAGCACAATACACACCTCCAGCTGACACAGAGTGCAGCACAAGTGTGCTGCAAAAGACAACAAACAGTGTAAGACAAAGAGAACAGCTCTGAGCTGCTATCATTTTTTTTAACCACAGCAAACATTCGGTTTAAAATACCTGAGAAGAAGCCACAGTGGCACACGCATCCCTGCAGTCATGACAGGCATAAACTTCACGGCAATGCAATTACTGAAAACACTTGCCACTCTTGACTTCTTTTTGCAGCCACTCTGACTGCCCAAAAAAACCTTACCGGGCTTGATTTACTAATTACAGACAGCTGGTTGTCATAGAGACCAAAACCCAACCACTGAATCCAGTCAGCCACTGGCAAATTGCTTCATTACAGGCAATTAGTTAAAATGCCTGCTCGCAGCAGATTTTGACAAAACATGACATTTTGGTTATTTTTCATTTTAGCGGAACACACATTTAAAACATGGCAGTGTGATGAGCAGGGGGGAGTCATGTAAATATTTATGGTTCAGTCCAATCTATTATCTCTTTTTATTAATAACAGCAAAGGTAAATTTGAAAAAGAGTGTAACTAGGTGCAAGTCCTTAGGTGTAATTTTTATATTATCTATTTTTCAATCCAAGCATAATTAAAAACATCACCTCAGAACTTTAAATTACCTGAGCAGGTAGCTAATTAGAACTTCTAATTTACTAGACCTAAAACCCTGATAATGATATACAATTTCCGCATGATTACCATAACCACCACAAATTTAAAATGATCTCATTAAGCTTGGCCTCTTTTATTAAATGGTTCAAGGAACACAGAAAGCATTTGGAGGCATAGCAGTAACAGTGGGTATTTTTCATTTTGCTTTTCATAAACATGTACAGCTCAGTGCTAATTCTTTTTTTTAAAAAAAGGCACAATTTATTAAAAAAGAGAAAGAAGCAGAGCTTGGATTCTCACAGCTGGGTATGTGAGCCCACAATGAAGCAGCTGAGCAGTGGAAGCATTTAATAATTCACTCAAATTATTTCTGTCAGGACTGACAAGCTAAACAGGGGCTTGATTTAATTCTGTAATTGCACGTTCACCTTTACCCTGAACCCATACTTTGGTAATTAATAGGCCCAAGCTTTATTTGAAGTGTGGCACAGCAAGTAATGGAATTTAAATTGCAGGTGATGTGAAACCAAAGACGTAAATGCCCACTTGGCCAAGGAGCTCACGTTATTTTCCCACCACGGTGTCACCCTCCCAAAAAGTGTCACTGACCCCAAATCAACCTAGACCCAATCCTCTGCTCCGGCGCTTCGAAGAACATCTGTCTGTCGTTTAGGGTGGACTAGACTTTCTTGAACTTCGCTATTTAACTTTCTTCATGGTGCACAGTCCTCAGCATTGTCATCTGTACAATAATTATCATGTTTATTTATTAAGTTTGCCCTTTGTACAATGTGCATATCAGTGCTATAACTTACGATAATTTAACTATTTTGTGATGCTTAAAATTAGTAGTATGGTTTAAGTCTGTGCTATCTCATTTGAATTTATTTGCAGACATGATCGAGATAGCTACCATTAGGGATGATTTACCATTAACTGGTTAATCGTTAATCTGGTATGCCGGTAGGAGCCAGCTAGCAAGTGGAGCAGCTCCTTCGGCAACTACTGCTAATAACGCCACCCAGACCCAACAGGGTTGCCGCGGAAACATTGTGTCCACCCTCCTGTCTCCTTCCAGCTGACCACAGTGAGTAAGCAGCTCAATTTTGAACTATAAAACCTCTTCAGTATTGTTGACTATGTTATCCCTGAGAGCTCTGCTTCCACTGTTAGCAGTGTCAGCTAGTGGTGCTAATATATCTAACTGCTAAAACTCAACTGGGTGAACCTCGAGAGGAGGGGAGGGCACCAAAGGGTGGGCATAATGTTTCAGCAGCAACACTTTTCGCCATTGGGGTGACATTACCAGCCGATTGCCAAATGAGCGGCGCTGCTAGCGAACCTTAGCTCCTGAAGAGCGGGCATGCTGTCACATGTTAACGTAGTTGGCTGTCTGTCTGACAACAAAGCCATCAGAAGATAAAGTCAAAACATCTTCATCACAGAACATTAAAAATTTCACCCCCCTCTAACTGGATAGCACTTTGAAATGCAGCGCTAAAGCTCACCAGAATAGACGACCGCACTAAAAGGAAAGGCCTCCAATATTTCAAAGTCTTTTTTTTCTTGAAAATGAATTGGTTAGCTAGCACTTAATGGGTGTCAGCTTTCTGGAAGCAACATTAACAAACACTGACATTTCTAGCTGTCAGGTGAAATGAATTCTCACCACCTCTTTCCAGCCAATCACGCTTGGCTATGATGAAGCTTGAATTTGCGCGATGAGGTTGCTGTATTCAAGTTGACTTGTTTTGATTGCACCAGTAGGTCCAGTTATTTATTCATTCGCTTAAGTTATGGCCTTAAAGGTCCAGTGTGTGTCCAGGATTTAGTGGTGTCTAACAGTGAGACTGCAGACCTGAAACTGCTCCAGTGTGCCGAGTTTGCAAAAGAAATAAGGAGGCAAAAACACAAATGGGCCTATCTAGAGCCAGTGTATAGTCTGACTGTTAGAGCTACAGTAAAAACAACATGGCAGAGTCTGCGGGATAGGACCCACAGAGTCTGTTGATATAAAAGGCTCATCTAAAAAAAAAAAAAAAAAAAAAAAGATCCTTACTTTCAGGTGATTATAAACTAAAGAATACGTGGACATCACATAACATCTTTGCTAACAGATGACCCCAAATCCCAGACACCTTTAACTGCTTTCTTGCAGAAGATAAACATTCTTCCAGTCCTGCTGTCTCTGTTAGACTGATGGACTCATGGACACAAACCTTCGTCCATGCGTCATAGATACGTCAGCTTGCTACAAAAAGAAACAATGTGGGTAGATTTGTAGCCATGTCAAAAAAACATGAAATTACACATTTATGCGTATTTGTTCTCCTGGCTATGACTCATGTTTGATCATTTTTAATCCAAATACAATCATTTTAGGCCTTTTATACCACAGTTTAACATTTCCTCTCTGACAACACTGATAAACAAACAGACCCACACATTTAATCACTGGTGGTTGTGGCGTGTCCATCAGCAAAGCCACTGTGCTTTGCCTTGTACTGGTCAACATGTCTAGGGAAACCAAAGTAAACCTAAATCTCATGTGGACAAGGTTGAATCACTTGACACATGACCTCTGGAGGCAGGTGATGGTTTACAAGGTCAGCAACAGAAGATCAGTGGCTCCACCTCGCAACCTCAGGTTGACGGCGAGCCCCCTCGCTCGGCTCCCATCATCCCCTCTGGGCCTCATTTGTGATGAGCGGGAGGTCCGCGGTGTCATTTCCACAAGATGTTGACACAGACAGAGCAGCCTCACCGGACTGCCAAATGACCAGTGAACTCTGACACTGCAGCGACACAGTGTTCCAGTAATGGCTGCTTTAACCAAAAGGTGGCATGTAATGCACCTCTATTAGATTAATGATGAAACCACTCGCATTTGTTTTGGACTAATTTTCCAAACTCGTGTAAATATGTATCAGAATCAATTAGGCCTAATAATATACAGTCCTTAGAGGATTCACATCAAAGCACATAAGCACACAATCCAATTAAGAGTGTTTACTGTTTAGATTGAAATGCTCAGCGTTCCGCTCTTAAACCCAATCCTCATATCAGTAAACAGTATTTGCCAGAGTGTCTTTTCCAGTGGTTGTGTGTGGGCATATGTGTGTGTGGGCATGTGTGTGTATGTGTGTGTGTGTACGAGTTGAGAGAGAGATAAAGACTGAGAGTATATGCAGCCTTGCAATCTTTAATATGTTTTTGTGCATTTGTCGTACGTGTCAGTATTACCTCCAGGACTCAATCCCTGATACTGACTTTGCAGACGACAAGAGAATTGGTAGTTGGAAAAAAATAAACATTCTATATGGTATTTCAAAGTGCTTAATAGCGCTACATTGAATTTTCTTGTGTACAAAAACAGCTGAAGGCAAAGTACATATATTACTACCAGAGCTTTTTTTTGTCATCTCTGATACAAGAGCCCATATCCAACATAATAAAGCCTCTATGAATCTACATCTATATTGTGTTTGCTATTTATATTCATTATATGTGCAATGTAATAGCAGCAGGGGAAGCCAGATTTACATTAGTTCCAAGTACCATTATGGAATGAAATATGTATAGGATTCTGAAAAACAGAGACAAAGCACACTACTGAGGCTGTAAGGTGACATGAAAAAGGCACAGAAGCAGTGACTCAAACTGGAGAAAACTCGTATAGTAAGTTTGTATGTACTTAAATTCACAGTGAGAGTTTTTTGTTGTTATCTTGAATAACCTCATGTTTCAGATTGACAAGAGCAGAGGATTCTGGCAATATTTATTCTCATGGAAATTACAAACCCTTAAACCTGTGCTTCTTCTAGCATATACATTTACTACATTCCTGTTTTCCTTTTATATTTTATTAATATTTTAACATATATTTCTGTTACTTTACAATACTGTTTACACAAATTTATATTCCTTTATTTTTTGAGGTTTGAGCCCAGAGGACTGTTTTTGTGCGAATTTTTTATCACTAATATTTTTTCTTTAAATGTTTTCACATTTCATGAGAGATGGTATATCATACACACATGAAATTTTCACCAATAATTGGAAGTTGTGTGCAGATGCTACCCTAGAAAGTTGTGTGCAGATGCTACCCTAGAAAAATGATCTAATTGGCCTAGTGGTGGTGCTATAAAGGGCGCTACAAAATTCAATTTTGGAAAGGCCATGCCCCTCACACTGTAAATAAGATTGACTTGAAATTTTGAATACCAGTCCAGTTCAATGTGCTCTACAAAAAAGCCTCAACCACCGTTACTGACTAACTAGATTTTCTGCCAAGCAGCATTTTTTGAAAAAATACCCTTTTTTTTTACATCATCTCCTAAACTAAAGGTCACCTAAAGGTACCAAATTTTATGGGGATCTTAACTTGGCAGACCTTATCAAAAGTTGCTGAAATCTTGTTAGATATCTCTTTGCATTTTGAAGATATTGACCAATGAAATTTAAAGCGGGCAGCTTTTTAGTTAATAAAACTTGCACAATATGTCCACATAAGTGGTACCCTGAAAGTTTCATTCAGATCGACCAGGTGGCACTACAAATCCAAAAAATTGGGGTGGAATAATATCAAGAATACTATAAATCACAAATTGCTTGCCCAGTTATTACAAAACTTGAGAGATGTAACAATGTTTAATAACATATATAAAATTGCTCTGAAATCTCTCAATAGGGGGCACCACTACTCTCAAACGAGTGCGCAAAATGTGGTCATAAATCAAAGAGTTCGTACAAACATCACCAAACTGGTTGCATATTATTAAATTTACCTATTGAAAAATGTTCCTAAAATGTTTCTGCACTGACCAATAGGAGGCAACGGTGTTGCCAAAAAGGAAGGGGGTCTATCAGAAATTTGGATGTAAAATTTAGTGTCCAACTGATCATCATAAAACTTGTTACTTATATCTTGAAGTCATGAACTGTCATAGGTCTCAATTCTTTCAACTTCTAATAGTCTGTGCAGGCTTGAGCCCTGGTATCACTGATCGCAGCTGTATTATTTTTTTAAGTTTATATTTTAGCCCTATATTTCAACTTGCTCTATTCGATGTCTTAAAGTCAGATTTTGCTTTTCAATTGTGATTTTCTTCTTTATTGATATTTAATGAGCATTGCTGGAGGGTGCCTGAGACCTAAATTTGTACTGCCAATGACTGCTTCTTTGTAACTGTTGCGTTTATGATAAAAAATAAAGACCTTGAACTTGGAATTATCAATTATCAGATGAACACAATGGCATTTAGCTGTTTGCACAATCTCCCTCTCACCTCCGTGGACAACAGATACTGAGCTCTTTGAGCTCTAGGGCTCAGGCTGCCTCTAAAGCACGAATATCAATCAACAGAGGGAGCAAGGGAAAGGAGAGGAGGAACAAAGACACACACATGCACAAAGACCAACAGTTTCTGAGAGAAAGAAATGGTCAAAACATAAACTGAATGAGATATCTACAAAAAATGATAGTGAATGATTGTGTACAAGAGGAAGCAACCCATTTGTTTCCACATTCCCAAATTAGAAAGCCATCCAATTCATCTCCTGTTCATACAACTTTCATTATAGAGGCTCGCCTGCACCAGGCGTGCTGAGCCTGCGATTTGAGACAACAATTAATTTAGGCATTTTTGGAGCCTGCCTTCTCATCTTTTAACTAACTGAACATAGACTGTTGCTTGCAATCTGTCCCTCTCTCCAGGCTTTCCATAACAAGAGAAAAAAAAAGCGACAACAAGATGCTGTAAGGCCGAACGTATAATTAACGATGACACCACCAGGATGGTTCCTTTAAATTCCATACCAATTAGGAAAAGGAGTAGTCAGCAAATATTGCTTGTGATATCTTAAACAAGTGCCCCTTGTGGCTGGTTCCACCATGCATTCAGTGGCTTGCATCGGGGACACAGTCACCTGTCAGGCCTCATTTGGATGTGGTGGATTCCACTTTGCATGGTGTTGTCCCAAACCATCTCCCTACACTCGGCCCAGTGTCAGAGATTAATTAGTTTTGTCTGGTTCTGCAGAGGCTGAGAAGCCCAAGCAAGCTAGTCAAGAGAAAGATGAGGAAAACAGTAATGGTAAATCCACAGCAGAGTTTTTGCTATCCAAGCAAAGGCATCACTCGAAGTCCCATGATGCTCAGCAGCAAATTCTGAAAAGCTGAACTCATGCAGCCAATCAATGTTTTGCAAATCCACGTGCAACTTGACTCTATGAGTGAGTAAATATATATTCAAGTCAATTTATAGTTTTACAGAGTCTTGGCTGTATACTTCTTTTACTTCAAATGAACACTGTATTTTAAAACAGCTTGTTATTATTATTATTATTATTAATATTATTATTATTACTATTATTATTATTATTGTACATCATGCATGCTTTCCTGCGACACATGCTGCATGTATTCGAGGTTTACCGTCAACATCCCTAATTACTTTTTCTTGAAGGCAGAATTCAACTACGCCAGCTGCCAGCGTCTGAGCTGAATATTGTTTCTTAAAAATATAACAACTCTCATTATTTTCACAGCCGTACTAATGATAATAATGGTAATAAATAAGCAGCGGAAAGGTAATTTCACTTCCCCTTCCTCAAGTTTACTTTACTCAGTTTTGCTTTCTATAGCATTTCAGGATTTTATTTTATTGTCATTTTCTCTCTGTAGTTTTATGAGCTACTGTATATTACAGGATCCTAGTTATCATTTGAACATCTGTCTTTTTGGTGGCTTTAAACACACCTTTAATTAGGAAGTGAAATTTGAGATTTATTTTATCTTAAAAGACCCTATAGACTAACTTTTGTTTCTTTCAAGGGTATACTTGAAATTAGCCGCGCAGTTGCCAGAAGGAAATGTTTGCATTTTATTTTCTGCAATCCAAAAATATATTACATTTGCATGTTTCATATGTATTATATCAACATTTGTAAAGTGATGCAATATATAAGCTGACTTCGTTATTGGGAGATGAAGAGGATGGTGAGTCAGGTGCCAAGCTGCAGACCACTGCCATCAAGTGTTAGTGTCAAGTGTTATATGTTTCCATCAGCTTTTTAGACTCCAAATGTGGGTGTTTTGCAGCAACCAATATGTGATTTTTCGCGGGCTTTTCAAGCTCCAAATATACGCAGGTGCTTTGTAGCGACTTGTGTGTGTTTCCATTGGCTTATTAGGCTTCAAATATGGGTGTTATGTCACGACTCGTCAGTGAATTTCCATCAGTTCTTTAGGCTTCAAACTTGGGTGTTTTAATGCAACATGTCTGTTTCCGTCAGCTTTTTAGGCTCCAAACATGAGTGTTTTGTCGTGACCTGTCGGTGTGTTTCCATTGGCTTTTTAGGCTTCAAACATGGGTGTTTTCTAGTGACCCATTTGTGTATTTCTATTGGCTTATTAGGCTCCAAACATTGGTATTTTGTAGCAGGTAAAATGGCATGAATGTTTCTGCCATGATTGTGCCCCCAAAAACTGGTATTTTAAGCTACAACAATATCTTTTCCTAACCATAACAGAGTGTTTTTTGTGACTATAACCACATATTAACCATACATTGTTGAAGAATAAAGTTTCAATGTATCCCCTACACAATGACTTGCAAATATAGCGTATACAGCAGAAACGTAAAATGGCAACAATTTTTCATGGTGATTGGGTTGAAATTATCAGCTCAAACAAAGCATTGCCATTTCTTTTCATGTAATGCCAACATCATGATATGTAGTTTAGTAGCTATTGAAATGGATAAGTGAACCCTGGTTTACATGGTCCAGTACTTTAAAGTGTTTGTTTCTACATTCTCGTTGTAGCAAACCTAAGCCATTTGATCCGTGTGTTTGTGTGGGATGACAGATGGCCACAGGCGCATGTCCTCCACAAAACACATCAGTGATAAATACTGCAAGTGGTCATAATGATGTCATGTCTTGGCATTGAATTCATCAACTGCCGTCAAAATACAATATGATTATATAAGATGCCATCTGTAAAACTCAGATTAGCATTCAGGCAAGATGTAGGAATGAATCCCATTTTCGGTTTTGCAGACAAGGCAATGAACTCCCACGAACGAGTCAGCAGGGTGGAAGTTACTTGGACCTCGATCAACTTTGAGCGCCCCACAACTGAGAAGCCAGGAGCATGTATTTGCTGGCCGTGACATCCTGTGAATCATCTAAATGTCTGTGGGTGTGGAGCCTGCTGGTGATGCCGGTCTGATCCACTGCACATCTGGCCATGCCCCGAAGTCATAGGCAGGCTGCTGGTGTGGTAGGTGGTAGGAGCCTTTCATAATGGAGCTGCAGCGAGTGGCACAGAGAGGGAAGGTGGCAGAGAGGAGGGGGAGAAAAAAGCCAAGAACAGAAGAGAGAAAAGTGACATAGACAGAGAGCACTTAGGCTGTGATGGCTGATGCTGGAGATTGCTGCCATGCTTTGATTCCTCTGTCACATCTATCTCACTGAAAAGCTGACAAATATTTCTTTCCACAACAAAGAAAGACTGGAAAGTTTTTTATTTCTCTTCAATCTGCCTTGATGAAAGTGAAGTGGTGGAAAGTCAAGGTCAAGCACTCCTTCCATTGTCTCCGTTCTGGCCTGCAGACAAAGGGAATGCCTTTAATTAAGGTGTTGAAGGTGGGTTTAGTGGTGACTGGCCTCTGCCTCATTAATGAGAGGTGGGCAGCTGTTGTAGAGGGCAACTCATCGACTGCATTGATCGCATCAAGAGAAACGTGCGTCACAAATAACGGCACTCACATTCTGCTTTTCTGAACTCTACCTTTGTCTTCACAAGTATTAAGGTATCACCTTGCAGACTTTGATACTACGGGGAAAAATATTATTGCCTTACAAGCTTCACTGATTCTCTTATTATACAGAATTAGATGTTCTCAACAGAGGGACTACAATTTAGCATGTCTTCTGAGAATGCCTAACATGGTTGCCATTGTTACAAAAATAGATATTCAAATTCTCCACTTGCTATCACAGCTTCAGTGCCTGTTTTTCACAGAGCTGCTGTGTGGCAAAGAGGAAAAGAGGAAAAGAGGATGAGATGGTGGCGGGTGGAAAAGGGTGGAGGGATTTTTTCAGCTGTACTCCATATGCTGTGTCATTTGGGGGCTTGCTGGTGTCTGTGTACGCTTGGCAGGTCTTGGCTCCTTCCCTCTCTTCATGGTGTCTGTGCACCCTTTTCTGTCAGCACCCACCTGCCCCTCTGCCTCTAGACCTGGCACCGCACAGCGTTTTACCACTTAGACACCATGAAAAGTGAAATGAACTTGAAAAGATAATTTCCCAATAAAATTATAGATGTGATACACTTTTGTAGTTCCTGGTCATGTAGAAATCTTGAGTAAACTGACTGTTACTTTATTTTGAATTTTTATTTTCTCTTAAAAAGAACTTCACTCCTATAGCACTTTCTGACTCATGATGGGCAGTTGGGGAAAAAAGGTATTAAAAAATTTAAGCACAAGATTCAGCGACATGGTCTTTTTTATTCCACACATTCATCTTTCTAGTCAAAACCTTGGGCTTGCATACATTATCCATTGCTTAACAAAACTGTCGACAGTTTGGTCAGAGATTCAGGTCACCCTAATTGCACTTGCATCATGCACCTTTTACCATGCCCTACGTCTGTCTGTGCTGGAAGAAGGATCCCTGCTCAGTCGCTCTTCCTGACATTTCTACCATTTTTCCCTCTGTTAACTTTTTTTTGTTGTTGTTGGGGGGTTGTTGGTTCCCTTATCTGCCGTGCAAGGACAGAGGGATGTCATATGTTGTAAAGCCCTTTGAGGCTTATTGATATTTGTGATATTGGACATTAGCAAATTGAAACTGAAATGAAATTACTATTTGTACAGCCCTTTGGGGAATGGCTTTTGTTTGTCCTATAATGAACTTTGACTTGACTAAACTGCAAAGCACTTGAGGTTGCATATGGGTATGAAATCTGCTATATAGAAAAATTAGCCTAACCTATAGATCATTTAAATATGGCCCTCAATGTTTAAAATCAGTGAAGTTCTCCTAAAATTCTTCAACAAGGGTAATTTATAGGTATCAAACATTTCTAGAATATTGACCAAGTATCAATTATGTATTATAAAGAATATGATCTGATGTTTAGTTTATCTTTAAACTAGCTGTATCGTAATTCTTAGTGCCACATTCGCCTTGTGTAATTATTGCAGCAGTAGTCACATCCACCCCTACGGTGCATTAAACAGATCTGTCGACCATCTGGAAGCTAACCCCTAAACTTTCAGAGGAAGTTCAGTCCTCCTCACTGTCGGCTTCTGCACAGCAGTAAACAGTCATTTGGTTTTGCTGAATAAAACAGATTTTCAGTTTTTAATTGGCCAGCATCCTCGCGGTGAAAGGAGACAGTACTGCAAATCCAGCGGAAATCTACTCCAGGAACAACCACGGCTTCATTGAGCAATGTCTTATTTGTGCTGACAGGAAATGTCAATGCTGTTGAAAGACCTGCACTAAAAGTTGCTCTGATGGACTGATGTTGTTAAAAACAACAACAATGACAACATCACGGAGCATAAACACGGACCAAATGTACATCTGCGACGCACAGCGATATGTATGGAGAATTTAAAGGGATTTTGCATTACTAACCCCCTGGGTCAATCTGACCGCCTGGGGCAGTTTGGCAGGAAGTGTCAATGCTGCATGCTGTGGGGTTGGATATACTGCGTGTTAAGTTGTACATTTACAGTACAGTTTTTGCCACCTATGCGCAGCACAGCAGAGTTCAAATCCACCACCACCTTGGTATAACCTCAACTGGCTGGGGGATCGGGAGATGCCCTACAAGTGAGGCTGCAGGTGCAAGGTCGACTATAAAGTGTGAAACATGGCCTACTCAGGAATGCTGGCCATAACAATGATATCATCTAAATATTGAAAGTTTTACTCCCCTGATGCCTTAGAGACTTACGAGCCCTCATCGCCACTCTATGTACACCAGTCAATTGCACTTGCAGTTTACATTCATGTCTGTGACAACATAGATGCTTCACACACATCTTTCGGGCAGCACAAAAGATCTATACAATCAGGAAGGTGTGCACCAAAGTTTAGTGTCACAAGTGTTTTTTCCGAACATTATGATGTAACATTAAGGTTGACCTTTGACCTCTTGATTATAAACTGTCATCACCTCACCATTCTGTCCAATTAAACATTTGTGTATGTCATCATAATTAGCACAGGAATTCTCAAGTTATGGCCAAAACCATGATTTGTGAGGTCACAGTGACCTTGACCTTTGACCACCAAACTCTAATCGGTTCATTCTTGAGTCATGTGGATGTTTGTGTCAAAATTCCCTCAAGGGCCCCTTGGGACAATGCATTCACAAGAGTGAGACGAATGCAAGGTCACCGTGGCCTTGACATTTTGACCAATGGAATCTAATGAGTTCAACATTGAGTACAAGTGAAGATTTTTGCCAGATTTGAAAAAAAAACAAAACAAAAAACATCCATCCATGTGTTCTTGAGATGTCGTGTTAACAAGAAAGCGAAGAAATGAGATAACAGTGACCTTGACTACAAAAATCTAATTGGTTCATTGTTGAATCCAAGTGGACATTTGTGTTAAACTGAAAGGCTTATTGTAGATATGATGCTCACGTGAGTGGGATGAACGGACAACCCGAAAACATAATGGCTCCGGCCACAGCTTTCACCGGTGTGGAGACATGATGACTGATTACATGGATGCTGGGTGAAAACAGCTAAACATAGTGCCAGTGCTGTGAGGAGACCTGAGCACAGACAGTGTTACAATGCACTACCTTTGGCCTCCTTTAATATGCTACATCATACTTGTTTACTGAGGCGTTTAATTGACTTGGTTTTAATTTCCATAAGCAAAGATGCAGGGAAAAATGAAATATGATTTGACGGAGAGGAATGACACCAATACATGGAGCTACGTCTTTTGATACCAACATTAATAGATGTAAAACGTGCATGGCCACAGTCCCCCAATCAGACAACTGTGGAAAACATAATGACATTAATTAAAGTCTAAATGGCTAAAACAAGTTACTCTACTACAATACGCCCACATGCCTCTCTCATTTGTAATCAGGTGTTTGTTGTGGTAAATTGCTTCTGCCTTAAAAACAAAAAAAAAAAAACTCCTGACAGGAAAAAAAAGCATTTCATGTCAGCATTTCAATATGGCAACTTGTTCACCACAAGCTTGTATTTGTAGAAACAAACAAAAGAGACTGTAGTGACAAAAAAAGAAAAGAAAAAAAAGACTAAACAAAAGAACACCAAAGACAGAGAGCAGACCTTGATTGCTGAGCAAACACCTCATGTATGAGGCTTTAAAATGGAACCTAATCACAGCGCCCACTTTGGCAGTCACTGTAAGATAAAGCATTTCAAATTACCCCCACATTAAAAAAAAAAGATGTCAATTGCTTTTCATCATTCAACAGTATTGCAAACTGCACAACTCTATTCAGCAAAGCAAAATTACACTGGGCTGTTCGAATGGACTGGTACGTGCTGAATGAAAAGTTTTTCCTCCCTGAAGACTTTAGGAGAAGCATAAATTAAAGGAGGTTTTGCTTTCTATCCCACATTCCTACCTCAAATATGGCTATGATGATAAAATGATGATATCATTAGCTAATTGTTTAGACATAGGGTCACGGGATACCACTACATTCATGACCGCTGCCTAAAAGGTCATACTGGCTCACTGACAGGGTGTGTACCAAACACTTAAATTTAATGCCTTTTACGAACTTTACAAGTTTTAACCAATTTTATAACTGTTTTTTTGATAAAAATAAATTTAACCTGATGATGGCACTATAAGAAGAAAATGTACCATATGTCATGGCAATCCAATGGTTGTTGAGATGTTTTACTTTCTACAACAAATGTCAGCCTCATGGTAGCACTATGGGAACAGCCAGCTATTGCAATTCACGCAATAGTTGTTGAGATATTTTAGTCTTGACCAAAGTACTAGACCAACCAAATGACCAACTGACATTGTCATCCTTAGAGCCACACCACTATCATGGCTAAAAATGGACTGCTCCTTTAAATCCTTAAGATCATTCCCTTTGCCTCTTTGTTTTGCAGAATTCAATCCACATTCATCTTTCAAAGTGATAAGCTGCCATTGGAGATTTTACAGTTTTGATGTCACTATTCTGGGTTACAGACTGAGTGCGACAGCACGCCACACTTCACTTCAAGATGCTGTGCGCATTTGTGTTTCATTAACAAGTGAATAATAAACTCCAAACAAACAATTCAAACAACTGTGGATCTGTGTGCCTAGAGATTTCATCAGAGGAATGATGGAAAGGTGTTTAGCACATTGGCATTAGTATGCAAACACAGGAGTGTAAGTGTGTGCATTGCAAGCCAGCTGGAGAACGGAGAAACAGTGACATTGGCTTCAAGTGGAGTTAATGCTGAATATTTCAGCTAGTGTTTTTACATTGAAGAGTGAGGTTCCCTGGAGAGAGCCGGTGATGTGCTCTGATTCAGAATGGCGATACCTGCACTTTCACATCAAGGTAAGTATGAGAAGCATTGATCTGAGAAGGAATCAATCTAACTTATAAAGTCTGTTAGTGTATTATTCATCAATTCATCTGTCAGTCTGTTTGTCTAGCCATATATCCGGCTATCAAAGGCTCTTCCCTGTCACCAATTGAAATCATCTTGAATTTTTCATTTGCTGTTGCCTTTCTTGCCTGGTGACCCCACTGATCAATCAGGTGTAGCGCATGTGAGGCTTCCCATTGTTAAGCAAAGCTATAACCTTCCTGCGCTCATTATAGTGGCTCTAACAGGGCCATAATCAGCTATTTAACAGCTAATGAAAAATTCAAGATGATTTCAATTGGTGACAGGGAAGAGCCTTTGATAGCCGCTTATATGGCCCCCCCTCCCCCACCCCCACCTTGACAAGAGATAAACTAAACTTTGCTTTTCATTATAACTTGTTGTTTTAATCTACACTCTCTGCAACCCAGCCCCCCTGGAGGGTTGGGCTGCTGTTAGCTATTAGAAACTTAACAGCTAATTTTGAAAAGAAAATCTTAGTTTAGGGCTTCTCAAAGTTTTGATGAATGACTGCCATTTTAGGGAGCAAGCATATGACTGAGGGCAGCATAGAAAAGGCACCCACACTTTGACTTTGTTATGACATATGACACCATAACATTTTGAATTTATTTTTTGATGATATACTAACAAATTACAAGTGCTTTAACAGTTGGCAGTAACATAGCCTACCTAACACTTCTATTACATTTTAGTTTTTCCTAAATTTCCCCATTTACTACATTTGTAATTAATTAAATATCAAGACAGTACAGTGTTTAACACTGATTGTACCTACCAACAGCAATTGAGCAATGGCTTCTACTGGGGTACAGCAAAGCGACTTGCAGAAACAACACGTCAAATTGCAGTACAAAGTATACCACTGGCAACATGTTAAAGTCTGGGAAGAGCAAAATCAGTGATTTCTTCCTAAAAACATTAATATTAGGAAGTGCTTGCAGAAAACACATGAAAAGACTATAAGAACTGTGTAGTGCGGAATTGCGGAGTTAGACTGGTAAACTGTTTTTCTACCATTTCTGTGTCCACAACCTTTTTGGGCAAGCCTAAAAGTATGCTCCATGATGCACCAGAGCCATCCTTAACATAATCCCTCCTTAGCATTTTATCAATATATTGCCATTCATGTGAATATGTGCACATAAACTGACTGACCTGTAGGTTTTCATGATCCCAGATATTGGTCTTCAGCATCAACTGCAACCCATAGATCTGTCTTGACGGTTTTTATTGATGACTGATTCCTTCCTAAAAACAAAAAGAAAAAGTATCTTACCCATAATGATTACACCTAAATTAACATTCATGCTGTATAAAAACAGCAAGCGGGTTTGGCAAGAATGAACACAATAAGTGCCCTAGATTTTTCACAATGCTGTGGTAGTATTTGAGAAATAATCTATTCTTTACTTTGCGCCAAATTACTGGACACTAGAAAACTGCTCTGATGTAGTAAACCCCGTTCAGCAGGTCCAAACCTCGAAAAGACTAATAATATGCAGATGCTATTTGACCCAGGTGTAATTAACATGCCACGCTGCATACATATTCATTAAGCCCTTCTTGCTTAAAGGCACAATAACTAAGATATTTATTGTCTGATAGAATTAAATGACCATAATATATCTGCAGGGCTGGTTCTTTGCCAGCTGGTGATGTCTGGCTTTTAAACCTTATTTGTTTTGGAACAAAAACACTGCTAATGTTTTCATCCGCTCAGTGATGCCAGACTGTGCTACAAGCGAATGACCTGCATCGCAAAACATTAGAAAAATACACACTATTTATTAAAAGGGATTATTTTTCTGATAAAATAAAGTTGTTATACATTTTTAATTAATATTGCAAAAGAAAGAAAAAGATGAGGCAGCTGAATGCAGTACTTAATGATACACTTGAGCAGCTCTGTGTCATTGGGGTTTGAGATGCGTTCGCTGTCAAGTCGTACACACCTTTCAAGTGGACTCAAAAAGAAATAAACAAGCTCCAGTACAACAGAGGATTGTGATTTATTTATGTGGCATATTGTCACCTGCTGCACCATGCTTTACACTCGCAGGAGCAGCAACTCTTTCAAGCGAGTGAATGCGAAGTAAAACATTGATTAGAAGTCATGGCAGTTAGCAATCAGAAAGGAAATGACTTTTCCTATGAATGAATAACATATCAGAATCAATTAATGTGCCGGTGTCTTAATTAACACAAAACAGATGAGAAATGAATAAATATGGTTGTGGAGGGGGAACCTGAAGCAAAGAGTCAAGTGCTTTACTCAGCGCAGGTTGAGAACTGATGTGGAACACAATGAAAACGCTTAATCACAGATTTCCTCTCAATCTTGGCAGAGTTTTGAAAATAGGATTTTATCTTGATGAATCTCTCAGAGAAAACCTTGTCACTTTCAATTTAAAGTATTAATGATAATGAGGTTTAACTATATTTACTGGACAACATGTACATTTTATTAAAGAAGCAGATCGGTTAAAACAGATTTTCCCCTGCATTTTTTCATGATGGGCACAGGTGTGATCAGTGATGCAGTTGAGACTAAACATAGTCAGAAAAGGAACAACAGCTCAGAAAGTCGTTTTCAATATAAGAACATGAAGAGAAAATATGAATAAGCAGCTGATTATGTGCTGATTATGACTCAATTTAATTAAAGACTAAAAAGAATGGATGTCGTGTTAGCTCTGTTAAAGGTAATTAAAAAAAAAGTGTGTGTGTGTTGCTGAATACTTTATGTTTCTTGTGTTTTACTTGTTTTTTAATAAATAAAAACACAGATAAATCCCCTGTGTGAGGGACCAAGCAAAAAACAACCTGAAAATAACGAGCCCTGATTAAAATGCATTATGTCCAACCGGTTTTCCTCTGGCTCTTTTCCTTGTTAGATTCATAGAGAAACAAAATCCAACACCAGTTTTAATCTAACAACTAGCTGGAGTTTGTTAGGTGAGAGCCATATGGTGCACATTGTGAGACTGTAAAAACCTTTTTTTTTCCTCTACACTTACATGGTTCTAAACTGATCCACCCTAATCAGATAGTATCAAAATAAAAGTTATTGAACACCATGAAATCACACCTGAAAATGTTGAGACACAAGTGGACTGAAAGTGAACAGTGTGACACAGTGGAGGCTGCAGTCTTGCATGTTCTCCCTCCCGATCCTGCCTCTGTGACACCAGGCAGTTACCCAGTCAGAGTGGTAATGCGTCCAGGGCTCGTGTTGCTGAGCTGATGCTCCCTCTGCCCACCTGCTCACAGTGTGCTCTCCAGAGGAAGGCCTCCCATCGACACTGTGCACGCACCTCCATGATTTATGAGCCATCTGTCGTGTCTGATGTTCCTGTCGCCTAAGACAGGATGTTCCCGGCTGGCATTCTGCACTGCTCTGCGTGGGCACAGCCTGGGTATGCCAAGGTCCACTGTAATTAAATTACGCAGAGTGGGAACAGAGTGGTCCCTATAATGCGAAAAACCTTCAACAGAAGACACAGAGAGGGTGTATCAAAGAATATTTCCGTTTTATGTTAGCATGAATTTCATGTCTGGAGCTTTAGTGCACTATGAGGGATTAAATAAACATCATCAGAACTATTTCCCCCCTCGAATATGGAAAGAATTGGTGATTTCATAAGGAAATGGCCACACAAATTAAAAAATGTAAATTAAACCAAACTAAAACATATGTTGCTAAGGGTCAGACACAGAACTTGCTTGAGTTTTTCCACAATTTTGCCACTGAGGAGCCCAGGTGTGTCCTCCTACAGGAGACAGAAAGATGCATCAGCATGCACAACATGGCAGCGAAAGAAACACAGAACGCAGAACACAATCCCCAGAGAAAAACAAACACTGAAACACACTGCAGCGAAACCTCTCTCAAACTGTTGTTGTTTTAGCTTAAAACTATTTCTGTAATTAGTGTTTATCTCGAGCAATGTACTAAACAGTGGAAAGTGGAATAGCTCCTGTTTGTTAAGCTGAGGGAGATGCAGCTGACAGAGTCCAGAGTCAGCAATCAAAGGAAACAACCACATTAAAATGTGCAGTGCTCTGTTGTGTCCTGTCTTGTGACATCCAGGCTTGTCCTGTTGTGTCCCACTCAGCGGTTCAGTGTGTTTTGACCTGTTGTTTTCCGGTGCTGTCCTGTGCTGCCCTGTCTTCTCTTGTCTCGTCATGTCCTGTCCTGTGCCTTCCCGCCATGTGCGGAGTTAACCCGGCCTGATCTCTAACACGAGTGGCACTTTACTACAAGGTCAGTGTTTTGTTTGTATTCCAAATTCCCGTCAAAATACAAATTATTCAAAAGCTTAGTTGGTGAATTTGCACACGTTTTGGGATTGCTCAGAATTCTGTGCCTTTTGGGAGACACTGAAGGTTACAATAAAGACGATGTAACTGAATGCTGGATACATTTCAAACACACATGTTGGATAAATTTAAAATCTACATACTGAGAGCCCTGCTTATAATTGACTACTAACTGACCATTAAATGATTATGATAAATTGTCTTAAGCATAACTCTGGAGCTCTATCATGAGGATATGATTCTTGATTCTTTTGGGGGAAATGTAACATGTACATAAAGTTTTAAGTTTTTTTATGATTACAATGATTATGTTTCCCAATGATTATTCTGGACCTTGCATAGCATAGTTACCAGTTTATGAGTTATGCTGCATTCACATGGAATGAGGGAGACCGTAGACGGCAAACCAGATATCATTTTAGTGGAAGAGAGCAGAGCGGTAAAGTTAAGTGAGGTCGGCACAGAATATCTGCAATGCTAACAAAAGACGGCAACAGTTTTAACTTTTTGGATCTTACAAATGGATGATATGTAACTTTCACAAAGAAAGAAAACATATGGACATTACTAAAAGTACAACAAAAACAACAAAACACTGAAGTACTTTTATTTAATAAAATGTATCATTTATCACTTGTACTTTTACTTACTTGTACTTTCTTTGGGAAGCAGCATTACAGCTTACTAAAAATAATGCAGTTTAATAAAGCAAAACTGGAATAAATCCCATCTTCATAAAGGTTATTCTGTTTTTGTTATTTTGTCTACTCCATTTATACCAATTAGGGGAGACTACAGGAATGCTTTTCTGTATAATTCAATACAATTTAACACCACAAACTACATCTTCCAAAAGGGCCATGCAGTTTAATCAACACCTCTCTAAAACAGTTTTGAAATCTTATAATAATGCTAATAATAATGCTAACAATAATAATAATAATAATAATAACGCCTTTAAAAATCAATATTATAAGATAGAATTTTGAATTCTGGGACTTCGGTAGAGGACTCTATCGGTGCTCTCAATAAAAGTAAAAAAAAAAAGAACCGCTAAGTTGTGTATTGCTCCTGGTCACGGTGGCTAACATCTGGCAGCCACGTAAACAGACACTGGATTGATAGGTCCACCTGTGCACAGTCAAAAATAATTCTCTTAGGAAAACATGAACAGCTTTTCGTGTGAAACTAGCTGGCATGACACTGGCTGCTGTTTTTTGTTGTTGTTGTTGTTGTTGTTTTTTAAATAAAAATGCCATGTGTTGTTATCCGTCACATATTTGTAAGTTTTCAAGATAACATTTATACTGCCTTTGCTGTTAACCTGCATAATATTTTGACTCTGTGTTGAAAGAGTCAGAGGGGATCAGTGGTTAAAAAACATCTTAAATGGTAAAGAAGCATTTCAGTGCTTCAGTCAAGAGACTCCATGAGAAGCAGTTTCACGAGTCTCCTTGTAACTTTACAACAATATGTCCCTTTCATGTGTCAATCATTTAAAAAAAAATAATCAAGGTATGTCATTTTAAGTATTTTAGTCTAATTTCACTGAAGCAAACTTTCCACAACACTAAGATTTTTTTCTTCACAAAAAAGGGAAGCGGTTTCATGAGTCTCCTTGTAACTTAATAATAATACGTCTCTTTCAGGTGCCAATCATTAAAAAAAAGTCAATCAAGGTATGTCACTTTTAATATTTTTGTCTAATTTCACTAAAGCAAACTTTCCACAACACTAAGATTTCTTCTTCATAATAGAAGACTGAAAATTGATAAAAGATATCTCCAGCAGAACATTAAGTCCTCTTTGCCAGAGAGGTTACAATTTTTTGTACAAGAGCGGAGGAGCTCATAAAAGACTCCACCACAGTGCCGTGCAAAGGAGCGAAAAGATAGGTTAAGCTTTAGAAAGTGATTGAGGCTGAGAGGAACGGCCTTCACTTGCAGCCGCAGCACCTGGCATCAGATCCACCCTCTCTGCCCTGCTTATTCCCTCAATGACACCCCATTCATCTAAGATCACTGAGGCTTCAGGTAAAGTTGCTTCATTCTCCTCACCCAAAACACCAGACAGGCTCTCTATTGATGCTATATTTATAAGGAGGTAGTTGCAGAGTGAAAAGGGATGATGTGCCTCAGGTTTCCAAAACCTGCACTGTGTCAACCTTCAAGTTCCCCTCAGCACATGAAATATCTGATGTGATGTGCTGCTCTGACACGCACTTTACACTGACATGCATCATGTTATAGAATGAGTGTGATGATGGTGTGCGATCATGGAAAGGGAGTAAAGAGGAGCGTAACGTTCTGACTTGGTCGATGCATGCCTTAGTTTAAAGACTGACTGACTTTTAACTTGTGGGTTCAATTTAACTCTTTCAACTATTGTTGCAGGCATTTCAGGCAAAACTTCACAAGTTGAGGGTACAACACCCAGCAGACCATCCTTTCATCCATCTACCCATACCAACAGAATACGCATTAAAGCTACTGTTGCATGGTGAGCACAGACTGCTACATGCCATAGCCATATGGTGTACTCAGTACTCATTGTGTACAAAAAGTTTGGCATTCTTGTTGCTGACATCATGATTTCAAAAAGTTAACACATTGTGTGTGAGCGGTTCGATGTGCTCAAACAAATTAGTGTCGTCCATGTTTGAACCTGTTCAAAATGGCGTCTTCTTTTTACTGCTTAAATAAGCTCTAAAAGCTAGCATAGTTTCGTGGCAAAGTCCTCTCGCACCACACCAACTCAAAAAAATCTGCACAACACTGGAGGCACAGCAGGCCTGGTTTCCATAACCTCAAAAAGTATAGACCACTGGCAGTAAACAGGGTTTCCCACATATGTAGCGACCTGCCACGATTAAAACATCTGCCACCATGTATTGATTTTACAGTTTTGGAGCTGGGTCGTTCATAGGAGTGCTATTGGAATATATATGCCGTTCGATTATTGATTGCGCCACGCTCATGGAGCAGCAGCTTCCCCACTTATCCATCATTCTGATCAGCCCTGACTGCATCAACAGATCAGTTATACAACCAGAGATTTAAACTGAAGTAACTTTAAGTGGAACAGTTAATTTTGCTCTGTTTTTTTAACTTCTGTCTTATTACTCCTATTGTTCGTTTGTTTTCGACACTGATTGTGTGCAATGTTGTACATGAATGTCAATAAAAGAAAAAAATGATCACAAAAAAAGATAAATAAATTGAAAATTAAACTGCAACAGTCAAAGTTGGGGCGATAAGACAACCATAACAGAGACACAATCGACTGCACACTTTTCAGACAGTCTCTCAAAGACTTTCATGATGTTGCACTTGGTCTCATACAAGAAAAAGACACGTGAAGTGAAAAACAAATCCAATTTTGGAAATGTCTTACTACAGAGTTCTTTTGGAAAGCAACCTATGTAAGTATGTATATTTGCATGTATACAGTATAAGGGATCTATGTGCAGGGTCTTTTTTTTCAGGTAATGCGTTCAAGCGTACGCAAAGAAATGTAACTTCACTTTACAATTTTGCAATTTCCATTGGTGAGACAAGTGCTTTTCCACAAAATTATTTAAATGTCGAATGTAGGCAGTTTAACAATAACAACAACACTAGAAGTTAGCATGCTGAGGGAGAGGAGACAACATTATGATTCAATGAACTCTGTGTCTCTTTGTTGTCTAGCCTGAGGCGATGTGAGAAGCTCCTGAGGAAACATCTGGCATATCAAGGAGACAGATTTCTCCGTCTCACTTTTCCACATATCCAAACCAAATCCATGAACACAGGGTGTTGATGACTGCCCATAATGCCTCCTCGCTGCACCGCAGCTTGCACCAAAAATAGTCTAAGTCACATGATCATGATCAGCCTCCTTATGCTGCAGATTCTTCAATGCGGTACACAAAACCTTCAGAGGTGTATTTCATAAATGAAGACTTAGTAAATGTTACGTTGGAATGAGTTTCATTAAATTAAACAGTCATTTTTAATGTAAGATAAATAAAACCACAAAACTAGTAGTTAACAGTGTTTTTTGTTTGTTTGTTTGTTTGTTTTTGTTTTTTACCTGAGAAGATGTGGCAGGAACATCTGTGAGCCTGCACTCTATTTGAGGGGAAGTTTTAGCATGAGGGATTTGTAAGATGGATCGATATGCTGCCTGCAGGCTAAGATAGTGACATGGGAGACAAAGAACAAGGCTATTCCCTTAAGGAATTGCCTGGAGCACGCTGCGAATGAACTTCAATAATGTTTCAGTTGAAACACGAATTGGCTCACAATATCAATGAAAACATCTTATGCAGTGAGGTGCATACACAGCAGAAGTGGGACATCCACAGTATGCCCCTGAGAGGGTGTGACACTGAACTCCACCAAATACCCTTTTTCGCAAAGTTTGAACATTTGCCCCCCTTCAGAAAATGGAGGTCTAAAGGTTAATTATTTGGTTGCCCAAAGCAATGTAGCACAGGAATCATTCCTCTACACTAAACTACAGTTTTCACATTTTTTGTCACGATGCTTCACTCTAAATTTAATATTCTGAGCTTTCAAAGTGGCCTTAAATTAAACTAAATTCCTCTTTTCATAGAATGACACCAACAACTTGGTTGAAATTGTCCCATTTGGCTCTTCTACAACAGATGTTGCCCCGTATGAAAGATGGTAAAAAAAAATTTAAAAGTCTGATCTTCAAAGATAGGCTGGTTTTGCAGGATTAAGAATAAAATGCACCAAATCTACAGGCTATATTATACATTTAATGTAAACAAATGGGTCTGGCTGCTCAGAGGAGTTGATTTGACAAGTTAGGTCACCTGTTCAGCCAATTACACCACAAACTCATACCATGTCAAGCTGTGTTATCCAACTACAACAACGTCCAGTCCAGGTTACCCACGAACATCCCATGGATCTATCACATCCTGTTTACTTTGTTTCATCAACTGCTAAACCTGATTATTATGTGAACACGTACACCGTAAAACTCCTGCAACAGCAGCAGCACTATTAACATCAAAACTAAATATGCGCCTTGACTTCACATCTAATTACTCCAATCAGTCTGAGGTAACATTTAAAATCTTTCCTGCCAAATGGCATACAAATGAGACCCACTGGATTTTACCAGCCGTATCTCTGCACATATGTTGTACTCATGTCTGCTGACTGGATATTTCAGTAATGACAGGAATATAAAAAGACACATGGCCTTCCATCCTGTAACAGTCTATAAAAATGCTGGTGGCTCTGTGAGAGCGTTCTTAAACAAAAGATAACATGCAGGCTAACCATATACTGTATAAAAATAATGGACGTAGCCACTGTGACGTCACCAGTTGGTTTGTGGATTCACCTCCTATACAGTTGTCAGAAATGGGGAAAATAGTAATACAGTAGGCTTAGGCAGTATCACAGCATTACGGGGGAATGCGTCTCAACACTAATACTGTCATATATTTTGACATTTCAGGAAGTAGAGGTATGAAAAAATTAGATACCACAAGACAGCAAGTGAGATTTGACCAATTTTAAAATAACCAAAATTGAAGATCAAAAAACATGAACCAACATTAATGACTAATGGTTAAAGTCAAGAAGTCTGATGACCGACTTCAGATGCTGGAAAATACATGGAAAACAATTTTATAAAAGTATCCATTTAGTATGCCTTGAAAAAGCCTCTTCATTTGTAATATGTGTTGTTGGTTTTGCTTTTGATCTGTGTGATGTTAATGTGAGAGGCATTCAGTAAATTCTTTAAATATATATGACCAATTATTTTCAGATCTTACAATAAAAAAATGATTCAATAAACCCTACTTTTAATATCTAAGCATTGTTAAGACTTTTGAAAGATTGATTTGACATTTTTACACCAAGTAAGGCCTTATTTTAAAATTGATGAATTCAATGCCTTTTCAAAAATCTGTGGGAACCCTGGTGTTAGCATGTTCACATATTCTAATTAGCAAAAAGTATATGATGGGATTGCCAGATGGTAGCATTCGATGAACAGTTAAGGGATAACAAAAGTGATTCCAAATGTGAATTTTATGGTAGTCCATCCAATACTTTTTAAAATATTTCACTAAAAACAACATATGTAAACATCTTGATGCTGAGGACAATTCATTGGATCATGAAAATAACTGTACTAGATTCATCCTATGGGATCATGGATATCTATACCAAATTTCATGGTAATTCATCCAACAGTTTTTGAGATTTTTTATTCTGAACTAGTGTTGGATACCTAGATGTGTTATAAACAACACAGGTATAACTAATAACACCAATACTGGCTGCATTCCATTAAGATTTGGGCCACTTGTTTACACCTGTTCTTTTCCTGACAAATCACAATGTCCATGAATTTTGTTCTTTTGTTTTGGCTAGAACCTTATTGTGACATTCAGTGATCCTCTATGGACACTAAATACATTTCAGCAAAAAATGATGTTATATCTCAGAGATAGGGAGGGAATTTAACAGATATAGGTTTCAGGCCCCGAAACATGTTCACATGCATACATAATTATTTCAGAACAGATGTAAAGGTCCTAGAAGGATTCCACATTTGGAATATTTTAACTGTGACATTGGTAAAAGTCACAAAAAGCCCTCAAGGAACACATTTTTTTTCTGATGAGAATGAGGACAAGAGCTCCTAGAGCTCAAGTGACCTCTGTAATCATCGGGTGGCTAAATTGAGGTTACATTTGCTTTAGGTGTTGGCAATTAATTCAGACTGGGGCCCACTTCAGACTTTTGTCCCCATTTTTCCTCGAGAATATGGTGCGTCTCACCTCATCTCACCCACCACCCACTGACTTTCACACAAATACAGTGCAAACAATTGCATGAAAACAAAATCAATTGCTTGCACTCAAACACCTTAGAATTGCACAAATTTATCCATTTTCCCTCCAGCTCTCACAATCACAAGCACAGCATGTGAATGGATGTCTGCTGGGCGCAAGGTATCACAAAGCAGAATTATTACTATATGTTAATTCTTTTTTACTATTCTTTGTTAATTTTGTTAAGTAAAACACATAAGTCTTTCAACATAAGTCCTTGTTGCACATTTGATGGTGTTCTTGATTTTATTTAGCAAAGTAACCATGAAAACTCAGTAAACCTTCTCAAGGTCTGAGGGGGAAAGCTCCCTCCACCAATATAATTAGCTTGCTTTTCTTTGTCAGTGCTGCCCATCTGCGACTGAACTCATTTCATGGCAAAGGAAACAAATCTTCCTCTAAAATGCCACCGTCACAGCAGGAACAAACCTTTAGCATTTCACAACACAGGCTCCTAATTACAAATAAATATCACATTTACTTTGCACTTATCTATCCATTGATTCCATTTATTTTAGGACAAATATCACCTCTTATCTTAGCCACTGAGTATTTTCTCACATCCCTCAGCACTAACAGCAGCTACAGTGTATTTCTGTGAGTCTGGTCAAGTGAAATGTTAAAATTTAACCGCGAACGAACATGAGAACAGCGAGGTTTGACTTTAGTGACAAGGGTTTACTGAACATGAACAATGCGTGCTCAGTGGGCAGGAAAATTGATGACAGCATATATCTGGAGGCTGTATACCTGCAGTGTTAAAGATGTCACACTGCTACTGGGGACGGTAGAGCGCTGGTGATTAAAACAGAAAAGGACAAAAAATTGCTACTCAACAGCAGGCACTTACAAATGTGAGGTTTCTGACAGCTTCACAACCTCGACATATTTCACGCTACTCTGTATCTTTCATTTATTTTGCTCTCATTGCTTCCGAACAGGCTGGGTCTGCCCCGGTAAAAGACATTCTTGCTCCAGTTTTGGTTGCATCACATTTTTTTCCCCAAATAGGATCAGTAAGGGATTAGTTGTGTGGGGAGAACAGAATCAGCAAACGCAGTGACATGTTGCCTTCTTTTCACCTGGAGAGGATAGGAGCATGTGCATGTGCTGGAGACAGATATCACCTCTCACCATCTGATACCCAGAATGCACACCTGCAAAAATGTGGGCGACACCTGCACGAGACTCTGCTTTGGGCTGTTTCTCTCCAATTTCATTGCCTGAGGCACCTCTAGATGGCACTGTGCAGCTGTTTGTAAAATGTCGCTCTGAACAGTGATGCTGCGCTCCTGTCTTTGTGGCTCATCTGCCTGGATCCACTGCTGCGTTCTGAGGGGCATTTGAATGCCTCATTTCACTCTTACACTATCCCTCTTTTTTGGTTATTTTTGTTTTTCACAGCCAATTGTGCTTAGAGAAAATGGCACTTTGGTCAGTCAGTAGGTCAATAACAGATAAAGCATTGCTCAGTGGGAATTTTCAGCCTGATCAGCTGTGTCTCTCAATAGTTTGCCTTTGTGTATTTCAAGGGAAAATGGCTGACGCTTGTCTTGGTTTTCAACATCACAACACTTAACTTCACAATGACTGACAGACACTGAAAAGCTTAAGCTAAATAACCTTGGAGCAACCTCTGGCGAAATACCCGAAGCTGAGCTTCAAGTCTGGTCAAGGTCACTACATTACTTTCACAGAGGGTGGGATACTGTTCTTGATCCGTTTCCACTTTCAAAATTTGATCCCATTCTGCTTATTATACAGCCAGCTAGATATGACCCACCTGGATACATTAGTCACCTCCCTGCAGCCTCTCCGTCCTGCTCTATATGTCACACAAAGGACAAAAAGGAGCCGTGCAAGCAGAGCGAGGGAAAGCCTGAGCCACCATATGATCTCTCCAAGTGAAATTAATCATTTAATGTCTCTGGTGCTTGTTGAGATTTTAGGGTATGTGAGAGGAAGTCTGTTAAATGAATGGCATTTTTTAACAGCTCTTGGAAAAAAAGTAGGCACTTTAATACACAAACTGGAGCTGAGTATGTACATTGGGCATTTTTAAAGGTTGTTGTCTCACTTGCCCTTAAGGAAAAAAACTCCTAATCTAATCTTTCTTCTCTAACACTAATTTTTCATCAACATATCCTAATGCAATGGTCTGTATGATATCCCAAGAAAATGCACACAGAACAGTTAGAGGGGTTACAGGGGTTAGTTTTAGGCAATAAAAGTTACTTTGGTTAAATTTATCCAAGTGGCGAACTCCAAGGCTTAAACATGAAACCATTTTGGACGTGCCAAAAACTGCAGTTCATCAAATGGACACTTGAGGCTGGCTCCAAAACAGAGTAAATCCCCATAGACCCTAATGTTAAAGTGCACAACTTAACAGCAGAGATAAACATGTTTATAGCCTGGTACAAAATGGTTTTGGGCCCTATAGCTAATTTCAACATTTATGACAACAGGTACAGGAGGTGAAAACTCACCCGTTAACATTCTTTTTAAGTTCCACAGTTACGCATATTTAAGAGTGGAGCCACTTGAATGACAGGCAGTCTGCTGATAGAGTCCTTGGCTTCCAGTCAGATCCCTCGCTCCTCCACAGCTTCAGCCTCTTGTCCATATGTGGTCACTTCTGGCACGAAAAACCAAGATAACTACTGCCAAAACTCAATATGAGGCTTCAAAAGAACAGTCCACCAACCAATGGGTGACATTATGATATCTAAGTAGGTCATTTGTATAGTCTTTGGGTTTACCAAAAGAAACATGGCAGCATACTTAAACTTAATAACTTAACATTTAATCAGAGTTCACACTGAACACCAGTATCCTGGAGAGAGTATGGAGGGAAAGTTGTCTGTTTTGTGATCCACCCACTTCCCAAACCTGCCTCCTTACTGGACCGCCCATCACCACTTCCCTCTTTGCATCATTCAGCGCACCGGTCACACGATCGCAAACTTTATAAAATGATAGGTTGTGCAGGAATTACTGGCTCATTAACCGTGGGATATGTTTTCCGAGGAAAATGTACAAACAGGGCAAGTGAACAGCGTGCTTTTTATTGACAGTAGGATGCGCTGTTCAAATGTGTGTTGTTACATTAAAGTGGTTAACCTTGTAGGCCAAGTGTGCAGTAATCTGTGTACAGGCAGGCTCCTCAGTTTAGACATCACAAAGAGTTCTTTTGGTAACATGAAATTATTTACTCTTTTTTTAATCTCTCGGATCATCGTTGGAGAGTCTTGTTAGCAGGATACAAGGTTGACTTTCCTAAAGCATCAGAATGACACTGAAAGCAGTCGCTACGCAATCAAAGAAATCTGTGCCTTGTTTGCTGTATACATAAATGTGTGTATATATATGTATATATATATACACACATACACACACACACACATACCTTTGAAAATGTACTTTAATGGTAAAGATGAAAACATGACAGTATCCAGTGTGTTAAAGAAACTTCCTTTCATCCAGCTATCATATCAAAATGTTGTTTAACTGTTGATGCATATATCTAAGGTCAAAAATGAACTCTGAACCTTAAATAATATATTATTAAATAATTTAGGGGGGCATTCTGCTGCATCATCAGTAAATATACACAACATTTTTCTCATAATGCATCTGTGCTTTCCATTTCAGCATGATTTTGAATGCAGGATTTATCATAGAGCAGTTCTGAATCATTGCATTTTATTTATCTGTTTTTTAATCAGCGTTTTCCTTAATGTTGTGTTGTCATATGCCTTAGTTTTGGCCAGATTATGTTTATATACACAGTGCATATGTGAAGGAAAAAATAATTTTCCCCCCTCACATAGACTACAGTCCCCTACTGAATTGGCATTGCACTAAAATATTAACATTATCATCAGAATGCACATTTCAGTGTCAGATATGGGAATATGAACAGAGTACAATAAATAATTTCACACATGAGCCCCAGTCACTATGTTAAGACTCAAACTGCAGCAAAATGTGTAGTTATACAGATATTTATCAGTGCCAGACACTCCTGGTGAAATAACTTCACCTTGCCCTTAACTAGAACAAAATTCTTCAATCTCAATTCCTACTTTTGCTTACATTTGAATTGCTGGGAACAGGAAAAAAAGCCAGTATGGGGACTAATAGAAATATGGAATGCCCTTTTACTGTGCCCATGTCAATAACACCTGTAAGGTTGAGTAAATGCATTTGAGTTTCCTGGAGTTCTCTCTGACTAAATGAGGGAAGATAGTGTTTAATACTGGGACTTGGCAACAGCTTTCATACTTTAAGATCCCGCAAATCCATCTGCAGAAAAAGCAAGAGCAAAAAAATTTTGGTTGTTATTGTCAATTCCCACTGGAGCTGTGGCAGTACTAAGACTGCAGAGGATACTGATAAGACGGCAAAAGAGACTCTACACCTTATCTCACTGGCACAGTCCTTGTTCACTCCGATTCCTTCCTTGCTGTACGTGGAAAAACCCAAACAAAACAAAACACATTTTTCCTGTTTTTAATTAATATAACAATTCTTACTGTAAGAATGCAGACAATCCAGGCAATCCGGTTAATACTGAAAAAAGAACACTTTGTTTGACAATGATGATTACTAAAATGGGGGGAAAGATTTCCTCGTTTACATGTTTAATATTTTTTAATGATGTCTCTCAGTGGTTTTTCCCCCCGCATCTTTTGAAGGCGTACACTCATTGCGAAATCAATTATCAGAGATCATAACCAACTGTTTCTGCTGATGATGATAAGAGCATCTGCATCAGGCTGACAAATGGCAGAATAGGCACCGTATTTAGAAACACATTCTGACATCTTTCTAAAACAATCTGACTTTATTAAGGAAGACTAATAATGGTGTCCTTTGGATTTTACAGGCTTGCGTTGAGGGTCATTAAGCCCACCAGGGTAAGAAGCAGCAGTGGTAAGAAACAGCACAGCTGGGATGGTGACAATGACGAAGTTAATGGTTGTAAACATAAGTAAGGGTCTGTCTCTACCGTCTGATGCAAGTGCTTTGTCTCACACTTGGGATTTAGAGGTCCGGTGTGTAGGATTTAGGGGGATGTATTGGCAGAAATGTAACATAATATTATAAATAGTTTTTTTTTTGGTGTATAATCCTTGAAAATAAGAATCGTGTTTTCATTACGCTAGAGTGAGCAGTTTTTAGACATAGGGAGTGGGTCTTTGTCCATGGAGATCGCCATGTTGCACTGCCATGTTTCTACAGTAGCCTACAATGGACAAACCAAATGGTGGCTTTATACAGAGACTTTGTGTTTCGGCCAAGCAGCAACCTCAGAGGCTGAAGCCTCATTCCCACTGCACAAAAAACCTGCTAACGTCTGGCTTTTTAATGCAATGAGAATGCGTACGTTTGGCATTCATACCCGGGTCAAATGACTCTGCAACACAGGTTTTTAACGCCTCCGTTTCAGATCAGCATTGATGGGAGTACAACACCCCGGTGAACACTGTAATTTCAGCTCCTTAACCGTCCAGATGCAATTTTGCACCAGCACTTATTACCGCCATCTCTTTATACGCAGCGCTAAAACATCCGACTGAATAAGTTAGAGATAAAAAAGATTAAAAAAAAGTTTTCAAAGACCTCTGTTACTACTGCTGTCTACTGTTTACCTGGTCTGCTGCCTGTCTGTGATGTCACACGGACACACAAACAAAAAAAAAAAATCCACACGCACACATACACACACAAACAATAACAGAAAGGCAGACTTGTGTGCTAGAGCATTGTGTTCTATGGCAGTGGCAATACACACTATCACACAGTCACCTTGCTGGAGACCTGAATTTGTCCGGCTCAGTGATCTAGCTGCACTCGTGAAACTCCGAGAATCTGTAGCTATATACTGTACATCCTCCAGCTCTACTGTAGACAAAGGCAGTTTAAACAGGGTGACATAGTGTTATCTGGTACCAGCCTCCAGTATGAGTGACTTTCTCTGTCCAAGCCCTGTGTAGCTCACTGAGTATATTACAACTCATACATTCTATGGGTCCACTCATGCTAATAATGCATGCACTTGCGGTACAGTAAGTCACTTTGGATAAAAGCATTCACAAAATGGCATACATCATGTCTCACTTAGAATCTACTAAATATACTGTCGCATAGAGAAAAAGGTCCCGAATCAATTTCTACCAGCAACAGCATATCATTTCACTCCCCCTCAACATGCTGTAGATAAGAGCAAACAAGTGGGTCAAGCTGAGAAGAGATGATATTTTTGGGAGGCAGCCATCTTTCTGTCAGGATCAAAGTGAAGTGGATGTGCCTTCTGCCCCCTGGGCTTTTCCATCAACAACTCTTTAAGTCTCAAAGGGAATAATCCCGAAATGTAGGTATTATGTACGCAAAGCCATTTCACTGTTGTGGTGTAATTTTCTGTGAAAGCCTTTGAGGAGCCACACGTGAATCCAATAATTAAAGATCTCCACATAACAAACCGTGGCGTGTTCAACGACAGCGCTCCACAGGAACATATATATATTTTATCAGACATGTTTACCTGATAGGGTGTAATTTATCTCAGTCTAAACTGGCACTACGGGTAAGCATGACATGATTTGTCACAGTATCCAAGAATCAAATGTTATTCCCTGGGTATCGTGTTCAACAGAAGCCTATTCCTGTTGTGCATTAACAACAGCAAGTGTAACCTCCCCTTGTATCAAACACACAGCTGTCACACATTTAACAGCACTGTGTTGGATGGTGTCAGATGTGTGAAAGGGCTTCACCACGCTTTAGGCTTAATGAACTAAACATAGTGATTACTTCATGGCAAACTTACAGTCTACACTGCAGGCATTGCTGAGACTCTTATCTGCTCATTAATAGATGAACAGATCTGAGACGTGATTGGCTGCTGCTTCCTGCGGGTATGTGCCCGAGTCTGCAGCATTCATTAGCATCCCACTATCTTTATCATTAAAGAAGAGTATTGGAAATTTATAAAAAAACAGTTTTCAGGTGTACGCTTGTTGAACTCCACGAATAATCCTAATTGGATGGCAAATAGCTACCTGCTGCTCCATTTCCCTTCACGGACAAGGACAATCTTCAAAAGGCAGAGAGTGCAACTGTGTCTCTGCTGTGCATGTCATTCACCAACCCTCTCTCTGTGCATCCTGACTTCTAAACAATTATGCTGAGACAACAGCTATTACTGCCTGTTATCCTTTATGATTGGTTTTCACATACAATATGACTTGTTAATAACTGTGCTGAGGACATCAAAAGGACACCTGCCCCATCCTATCAGCGTCACTGTCAATGAGCACCAGTCCCTCCCTCCAGCAAAAACACAGAGAAAAAAATATTTCATGGCATCATTTGAGGTGGCTCACCACTAAAGGCAAACCTGTTTCTGTGACAACTTCACCTTTGGCAGTGCACATATATGGCAAGATAAACAGCAGCTTGACACTTCTGCTTCCAATCATGTGCATTAAGGAGGCTACTGTACTTCCAGATAAAATGAAAAAGAGCGTATGTTTTCAGAAATGATAAAAGTCATTGCTGTTCATGCATAGTGCTCATATATGTGTTATGCCGCGTGACTCATACGAGGGACAAAGCAACAGGCTACAAAATGTGATTTTT
Organism: Plectropomus leopardus; assembly: GCF_008729295.1. Classification (NCBI taxonomy): domain Eukaryota; kingdom Metazoa; phylum Chordata; class Actinopteri; order Perciformes; family Serranidae; genus Plectropomus; species Plectropomus leopardus. Next base: position 21,273,436 of record NC_056469.1, read on the forward strand.
TAAAATGGAAGCCGGTAACATGAAGCTACAAACTGAGGCCCCACTTTTGTCGCTGCATGACGAGCTACAAATTGAAGTTAAGCATGAACTTTTTTTCAGTGCCCAAATGAAGTGATGTGTCGACCAATCATTTGTTTTTGTTTGTATCTGTGGTGCTGTGTTATTTCAGAGGTGTCCCCAGCTGGCCTCCGACGTTGATTGAATTTAGGTGACGTCGGGTGACCAGAACTCAGTGTCAAGACATCTAACGCCAACATCAATGTGACTTAAGTATTTTGCCGGCTTTATGTTGCGGTGTAAGGTAACTAAATTCCAGAACCTCATGTCAACATCATCTTGATCAACTCAATTTTTTTCCAACCGAAATTTAACATCTGTCAAACATCTTACTGATGTTTGACAGATGTCACCCTGATGGACTTTGCCAGCTTGGTTCTGTTTTCCATTTGTAGTCTAGTAGTATTTTGAAATCATGTTTGAGTGGAAGATATACAGTCTGTGTGGTAAGGCAGAACACATCAGCTGGAGCCAGCAGTCTATTAGTTTAGGTTCAAATAAAGATGGGAAACAGGGGAAAACAGCCTGGCTCAACATAGTCAGCCAACCAGAACCTCTGTCATCTGTATGATGATACACAGAAGCCAACATGGCAAAAATCATATTCTGCTGAGGAAGTCATGATGATGAAATAAAAAGTGAAAGACATAGAAGCAACATCGTTATCCAAAGCTAACAGGTTAGTCATGAGATTAAACTCCCAAGTGTCGATTCAGATGTGGGTGTTAACCCTGAAGACCGGAGGCTTGATGTGAACTCCAGCCAGTGACAGGGTGGAGAAAGTCTCTCTCTTGATTTCCCTGTACTGCTTTTGAGCCACAAGCTTGACAGTTTATTGATCTCCCTCTCGTCTAATCAGTAGCCTTGTCACATTATAACAAAGGGGAGCCTAGCCAAAATGAAAGCAATTTACTTCAGCCAAGTGAAGATTGCAGGGCAGGGTGTAGTAGTTTTCTTCCCCCTTCATAGACAATCTGATACAGGCAGTAGTGGAGCTCAGGCTGAAATCAAAACAATGTCTCAGCGTATTCAGCCTGGCAGGGTGAAGCTGGGGGCAAACAAACACTCCAACGGCTTGTCCATCTTAAAGTTACCCATGAATGCTGTTATTCGGTCAAACCAGGTTGTGGGGATAAATGTTAAACGAGTCACAAAACACAACTGAATTAGTTAACATTTAGATAACTGAAAGATAAGTAATTTAATAAAACAGTAAGTCAATTTTAAATAAACTGAGAGTTAGAACAGGAGCATACACATCAGTCGTTCTGTCTCCATCTATCTCCAAGACTCTTTATTTATGCCACTTACAAAGTGCTGGCTGCTTTACCGGGGATTAAACATAATCATTATGTCAAGCGTCCCATGAGGTAATGAAGATATGTTGGTAAGGAGCGTCCTCACAAGGTACCAATACAACACTACTGTTAGAAACCACAGCAAAAAATAAATAGGCTCGCGATTACCATTTAGATTGTGAAGCCTGGCCTGCAGGCTAGATACATGCACAAATAAGTAATTGAATTTGCACCTTCCCCTGTATAGGAGAAGCAAACCTTTCTGGAAACAGCTATGCTTCCTAATCCCAATTTCTACACCAGCCTGTTGTCATGTAGCTGAGGCCATCACTTTAGTCCTACAGGCATTATAAATAATCATAAAAAGGAAATGTTTAGACTAAAGAGGGGCTCTTATCTTATCTTCATGCCTGTTCACTGATTTTTCACTATCAAATGAAATGTGCTGTCTGGATAAAAGGGCCACTGAGGACACACAGTCACCTAATGCAGCTCTTAAATATTTTAATTAGCACTATGTATTTGGGATAGGCATGTAATCTAAAGTACTTGTTTGGACGCCAGTATCCCTTAGTCATGTAGAATAATCACCTCCCAACATTTAATATTTTTTCTCACTATTTGAAATAGGTAATATCTTATTTCATTGTAGTGCTGTGTGCAGTGTATTTATTTACTCAGCGCCTCGTCGCCCAACCTGGCAAAAAGTTGGCGAGAGTCCACCAGCATACACAGTGCAAGGCTAACTGTCTGCATCACACAGCTAACGTTACCTAACAGTTATTAATAGGACAGAGTCAATCCATTTTGGTGTTGGTGTGAGTTTGGGAATTTCATATGTTAACTGAAATTCATATGAAATAACAGATACATTTCCAATTGCATGTTTTCAGTTGTTGGGCAATTTACATTCCTATTATTACATCACACTATTTTTGCAAGTATTTGATCTATAATAATTTAATGTAAGTACTCAAGTCACAATCACAGTTACTGAGAATGCCCATCCTTTTAAAGCATATCCTTATACAAAGATTTGTTTGATATCCTGCGAAAATGCGCACACACAACAATTTGTATTATATCCTGCAAATTAGCACGCAATGTTGACGTTACATATAAAGTAATGTAATTAATGTAAAGTTATGGAGGTAAGGTTTAGGAAAAGATGGTGGCAAGTACCTGAAAATTCACTCAAAGTTTACACGGTTCCAAACCGTCTCCTGGGGAAAAGTCCTGTTTTTTCTGATCCATCCACCAGCCCAACCTGCCTCATTAACAGAACGCTTATGACAGCTTTCTTCTTCACTCCCGTCAACTTACTGGTCACTTAATCCCAGCCCTCCAAAAATATGCAAGTTATACGTGAATTACTAGTTTATGATTACGACAGATGTGTGCAAATTTTGGTGCATTACTTTTCCAAGAAAAACAGATAAACAGCGTGTGTGGAAAGTCTACTATGTATGTGCAGTAGGATGTGCTGTTTGAATATGCAACAAAATGTTGTTCCCTTTGTGTGTTATTAAATTGAACCGGCTAACCTCGTAGATCAAGCGTGCAGTACTCTGTATACAGGCAGGCTCTGCAGTTTGGACACCACAATGTTGTTTCAATTAAGAGTCCCTTTGGTAACATGAAATGATTTACTTTTTTATCCCTTGGGTCATCATTGGAGAGTCTTGTTTACAGGGATATACAAGGTTGAGTTTCCAAAAGCGTCAAAATGACATTGAAAGCAGTCGCTATGCAACCAAGGGAATCTGTGCCTTGCTGTGACCTACCAGGTGACCCAGTCTTTCTAGCTCTGTAAGCAAAACTCATAGGAAGTGAGCTGACACTGCACCTTCAAAAGCAGAAAAAAAAACCTTCAACACAAAAATCTTCTTCCACAACACCTTTTTTTATTTTTTTTCTGTGCTTCCTCGTGTCATATGCTCCACCATTAATAGTGTTCCCCTGTGAAAATGTTTACAGTGCATCCCATTCATCACAGCCTCCTCACAGTCTAATAAAAATGCCCTCTAAGGCCTTATTTTCAGTCTCTGGATTTAAAAGTGCTTTTGATTTTGGTTGTCTGCCCTCTGGTTTCTCCGGAGTCCATCTCCTCTCCTTTGGGATTGAGATCTCTTTGGACTTTGGGTTCAGAGAGCAAATGCTTAGGGACTGCTTGGAACATAATAAAGTTAGTGAGGTGAAAACTGTGAGCTGAATCGAGAAAAAGAATACAAGGTCTATTGGTCGCAGGCCGCTCTGCATGTGCTGCCGGGCTTAATGCAAACCGACAGAAGAGAAAAGCTAAAAAGAATGAACTTAAAAAACGTGGAGATCATCACATCAACTATTACCAGTAACAGCAAAGCTGAATAGAGCAAGCATACAGTATTATGTATATTTTATGTGCATGCAATGTCAGAGATCTTTTAGGAATTAATTAGTAGGTAAAGACACTCTTCACTTTTCTAGTTGATTTTCTCAGTACTGCATGTATCTTGCTGGCAAGAATTGAACCCAAATGTCTGGCCTCTGTTAGCATAAATAACTGTAATAACCATACTGTGATATGGGTCAAAATGTGAAGTCCATCTTTGTAGAGGGTTCAGTTTTGTAGCGTATTTAGTGTCTTCAGTGTTCAGAGACCAGTAATGCTTTTGCTGATTGCAATGGCTTGTCCACTAAAACACATAAAAAAGGCTATTTTACTACCAGGGCCTTATTTTCATAGTGACAATTAGGTCACATAAACACAAGACTTCATTCAACAAAACCATTAAAGAAATTAAGGACTTAAGCACTCTGCTGGAAACAGCTTAAGAGAAGTATCCAATGAGGCTGAAAAAAAAAAGAGTCTTAAACAGCTTCATTCAACAACAGTGAAAAAATCATGCCTCATTTAGACCAGAGGTGGCCAGCCTTGAGCAACAGAGAGCCAAAAGTTTCTAGTTTTCATGTCAACCTTGGGTTGGGTATCATTTAAAACATTGCAACACCAGTACCAATACCAGTGCCCTTAAACAGATACCGAGACCAGTAGAGTTCTTCATTTGATACCAATCATGTAAATGGAAGCATTCAGTTGCAAAAAATGCCACCACCAACTATTTGTTGTGGCATGCTTAACTGACAACAATGTCATATGCACCACGCTCAACCTTACCACACCACAGACTGTATGGTTTATAGCTGCTGTGGTAAGGGGCCAATCACAAATTGCACCAACTTGAAGAGCACTTGCAGTGATTGGCTACATGCAAAACCATAGAAATATTTTTTTTTCTAGACCTGGGTACAAAACATCTCAAATTAAGGTACTGTCTGATTGGAAAACTTTCAGTACTACTTGGCACTAGACATTTTGGTCAACACGCTTAAGGTTTTTACCAAAAACTTTATCCACTGATTACAACCTCTTCCAGTAAAAGGTTGAACCCAATGGTAAAATAGCATGTGAGGTGATCAGCTGAAACGCAAACCTCCAGCCCTCTGTCTCTCAACAATACATAATTAGACATTGCTGATTTTCAGCATCTGTATGACTTTGTTTTTTTCTTTGACTTTCACTTGCAGTGCACTTACTAGACATACAACTGTTCACCCTTTGAATTAAACTTTCTGTCGGTCACGGAAGACTTACGAGGCTTAACTGCCTCATTGACTCATCATAAAACAAACTTTTCAAATAAACTCAACAGAAACAAAATAAAACTAACCCAAACTGTCTTGAGTACAAGTTAGTAATCAAGTTTGTAAGTCCACTGTTCGAACAATCATAAGCTCTGGTTTCACCAAGTTAGGTGTGAAAAAAAACTTGTTGTTCTTCCCCATGCTCTCTCTCTGCCTGCTGGCTGCCGGATGTTTACAGTCCTGTAATCTATATCCCCACCACCAATATGTAGACCACTCTGAAAATAATTGTTCCTTAAACACCAAACAATGCACAGAAAGAGATTTTATATTCTCGACTATATTTATATAAACTGAGTATCCACAGGAATTATGACAATATTGGACAATTCTGCAAATCACAATTGATGATGTAAAAATATATTGTCAATAAAAATAAAATGAAATATTTTCATCCAACACTGATGTTTTCAGTTTCAAGTCCACCTAGCTAAAATAAATGCAGTATAAAACGATGGTTCAGAGGTGTTGATTTCTATATTGATAGCTCATCCAGCCCATTTACGTATATATGTAAAGGCAGCCTACATTTATCTATTCATCTACATGCATTTTTTTTTCTGAATACTGCCACTACTTGTGAACATCAATGTACACCATGTATCTCTCCTCCCTTACGGCATCTGCAAGCTTTTATTTCTATTTCCGTGTGTTGTTATAATCCTGGTAATGCACAGAGAGGGTAATGAAGCATCTGCTCATTTGCCTCGGGGTCACATATAAGTACATCGCTGTCATGCCATAAACATGAGCTGCCTTCACCTCTCTTCTTATCACAAAACAGAAGCTCCTCCAGAACAGCTCATATGCCTCTGATTACATATCAGCAGAGTGAGTAAAAGAGAAAAGAATCTACATGGTAGGTATCAAAATGTAGTCTACTAGATTGTAGATGGTATATTTGGATTCTTAGTGTTTTAGATACAAATCTTTCAGCCAGATCAGAGTGGAAGATAGAAATATAATTATGGGATCAACATCGGCTCTTGAATGACAAAGAGATGGATTAGAACAAATGGAGGCTCCCTGTCGATAATCCTGTGAGAAAATGGGAGCCACTGGACCGTGAATGGGTTTCCAAATCAAATGTAATGGAACAAGGGGCATGGGTTCAGGAGGGAGGTGAAGAATACATGAGCAGGATGGGATTTTCTGCTCATCCCATGACACATATCAAAGGCTGTGAGGTCAAATCTTTTATTAGATATGATGCACGTCCATACCATGTTTACAACCCTGTCTTTCAAAGCTTTATTTAATATGGATCATTATACCAGAGCTGTGGTAACATGATTTTGAGGGTCAGGAGACTGACCTCCAGATTGTTGAAAGAAATACGCCAGATTGAACTTCATTTAACTCAGACATCCTAAATGTTCAAACTGACTCTATTAATCTGTGACAGATAAGGCTTTATGTAAGTCTTGATGGCCTCCATCAGTTTGATCTCATTAGAACCAGCGTAATTGACTGCTTGCATTAAACAATGACCCAGACCCTTTCATTCTGTTCTCTGTTTCACAAATTAACCTAAATTAACTGCATTTTCAGCCCCTGAAAGCAGACCATGAATAACAGCAACCGAGAGACTCCGTTAGAGGGGAAAAAAAGGGACGAAAAACAACCATCATCATCGAAACGTGGGTAGCGGTAATTGAGAAATTGGCCATTCATAGGGAAAACATTGTTTCAGATTGGATGTCGCTGGAGAAGGATAGTGCATCCAGCAGCTGTTGTGAAGAAATTTCTCAACATCTAGTGTATGAGCTGCATGTAAATTATAGCAGTATGCAGTAAGTAGGTGAAATAAAAACCAGCATGTCTTTCCTCGCAACACCAGACAGATTTTCTTTGTTTTTGGCCTGGAGGCACAGAAATAATCATGGAAATGTGCAAAAAGGAGCATTCAATTCACTGTTCCAAATTGTGCTATTACCTCTTAAATGAAGCACTGCATAAACTGACCTTTTATTTTTATTTATTCTAATTAGACCTTTTACTCTTATTATTAAAAAAAAAAAATACAATTTTCAGCTGAATATTATGTTCAGCAATGTCTTCATAACAATAATCCAATCAGGTTTTTACTTTTTTATGTGCCTAAATAGAGGGTTACGAAAAAAAAATGCTGCGTTGATGAGGGTGGGAGCATAAAATTCAGCTCTGCAACAATTTCACATCATTTGACATTTCATATCATTTGGTTTGATATTATGGAGCCTGTGGCATTATCTTCAGTTCAATGCCTTTTCCAATTTGAGATCCACTGCCTTCCTGATTTTACCCTCATTTGTAAATGTCACTTAAGTAGAAGTGATGGAAATAATTTGCAGTGGTGTAAAAAGAAAGATATAAAAATAAAAAAAAAAATAAAAAAGAAGAGAAGAAAAATGAAGGGAGGGAGTGGAGGGAACATAGTGAACGGTGAAAAGCATGCACCTCTATGTTTGGTGATTTTAGTATAAAGAGATAAATTGGAGGATTACATTATGGGTTAAGAATATGTTCCTAAGTGCTTTGCCAAAAAAATGTCAGACCCAATTTGAAAAAAAGCATGACTGTTTTCTTATTTCCTGAGAAAGTTGTAATACAGACTTTGTATTTGACAGCAGCAATGGGAAGGTTTGTCATACTGTCAACATATTTTTGCATTGTCTTGTCTGCAGGAAATAAATGAAGTCTGATGCTGTCCTCTGACAATAGCTGGATCCTAGGGGAAATTTCCAAGCATATGGCAAGTGGGAACCCTCACCCCAAAAAACAACGACACAAGGACAAAACCTAATAAAAACACAACATTGTGTTTTCTTTTAACAGCAGATCTATTCTGCCACTTCACTCTTTCCCCCTGACTCTAATGCAGTACAGATCTCCGAAAAACACTTAAATGTTCTGCCATCATGTCTGTTCTGTCGATGTGAAGCTGGTGGCACAGCACTTATGTTGAAGTGTAGCAGACAGACAGTCGCAGCACATCCCAATGCCTGTGCGCATTTCATCACAAAGCAGAGCCAGAAATCCTGAATGAGCTGCCTCTTCTTGGTGATGTCAGGCAGAGGCGTGACCTTCCATTATTAGTCTATTGTTGCTGGCTTTTTAAGTTAATGTGTCACACATACTCTCCTTCCCAATTCTCCACAGTCGGAGCGTGTCCCGCAGGGTTTTACTTTGCCCTTCGTGTCTTAAACAGGGTTAGGGTTAGAACTGGCTATTATGCGGCACATAATTGCACTTCGTCATGCTGCAGATTGTCCCAGTAGGGAGAGTTGCAGCGAGGGACGCTCTTATTTGAAGGGGATATACCAGAGGAATAATACCCAGTCATAGCAAATCCATCTTTCTCTCCCCAGAGCAATGTTATGCATTCAAGCAAAAATGTGCTCCACGGCTACTTATTGTGTGCACATGGTAGCAGGTGCAAATAAGGGGCCTGGTTGTCTCCAGAGGATCATAATTGGTTGGTGAGCTCATTAAGAGTGCGTTGGATTGACCGAAGCCTGGGGAGGAATGTCGCGCTCCAGTCAAAAGGAAGTGATGGACAGAAGGATGTGACCTCGCTCTGTCACCACCGGGAGCTCTCGGCATCAAGCACAATTCACACAGAGACACAGTCAAACTCCAGAGGTAGTGCACGGCTGCTGACAGGCTAAAAGGCTGGATTTCCACTGCCATTTGTTTACCCTATGTTTATCTCTGCCTTCAGTCTTATATATGTATGTTGTCTCAGCTACTTTATTGGTGTCTACTCAGTATATAACACATACTGGACTCTACACAATTTACCAATCATACTGATAATAACCAACAGTTTTATCAATCACACAAATGGTTTACAATAAAAAAAAATGTAACCTTTCTATTGAAATCAACATAGCAGGATGGTCAGAGTGGTGGCCAATTTATATGTGCTGTTGCCACTGAAACCATAGTGAAGGGGACTTAACCAACTTAGAACCAGTCACAAACTCTCTGAGGTGAGGTTTTGCAACCTAACAAACAGAGGAGTCCGAGGTTTTAAAATAAGCAATCCATTACTATACTATTACTATATTACCATTATTGTTATTTCTCTGCTCTGCTCTTTTGTTCTCATTAATTACATGTTTGTTGAAACATGTTGTTGCTGCCTTCAAAGAACAAGTGAAAGACGCAACTCAATAAACAGCTGAGAGGCAGAGAAAAAGACCAATGGGATGAACAGTGTGCAAATAAGCATGTTTTTACATCTACCTCTCTGAATAAAGCGTTTATTCTGATCAAACCAGGTGGTGATTATTGGAACGGTGACAAACTAACCAGATGACTAATAAGACTGGGAGGAACTGAACTGGACTTGAGATCATTTTGGTGAGTGTATTGTGTGTCTTACTCTGTCTACTTGAATCAATTCTTTGTAGTCTGGAGAATTGGTTTTGACAGCAGAAGGTGGTGTGGCATAATCACTAACATAGCTAACTGCTAACATGAATGTTGGCGTTCAGCCGTATCCCTCTTTAGGATAACAGACTGTAGGCAACACAGTTAATTTGGTTGTGAGTCCTGACAGACAATTTCAGACAAGAAATTTTCAATATCATTTCTCAGCATTGAATTTTCCTCACTGTAAAGCCAAAGCACAGCTTGGCCCAGGACATGACGGCCAACAGTTGCTTGTTAATGCCCATGCTTTTTGGCAGAGCATGATCTGAGTTAGCTACAAGAGAGAGTTGATTGATGGATTGCTAATTGTGTCCTTGGTAAGCAGCAGATGCTCCGTCACAGATGCTAGAAACAAATTAGACTTGCTTATGAAGGAGGAGTACAATTGGTAGAATTTTAGTTTAGCAAGCAGTATATAAACAATTAATAAAGGTTATATGTTATATTATAATGTAATTGTAGCGTACATGACGACTTCACTTATATGTAAAAACACCAAAAATGATTATTCTTGCATTTGAAAACAACTGTATCTCCATAACCTGTGTGTAAAACAGCACCTGATAAGACATCACAGCCTAGCTGTAGTTGCATATGAGTCTTATGTGTTCATTTTAAAGCACATTTTGTACAATTTTAAAGTCGTCTATCAAAGATTTACATTAAGTATAAACAAATGCTTTATAACATGCCGTTTTATTGCCATACGCCATCCATTTGCCTCCATTTATCTGGGTCAAATCACAGTGGCAGCAGGCAGTAAAGATGCCCTTCTGCCCAGTCCGTCCTTCAGCTCCTCCTGGGGGATCCCAATTCTTTTCCAGGCCAGGTGGGATAAGTAATTCCACCAGCTTGTTGTGTGTCGTCCCTAGGATCTAATCCCAGTTGGACAAGCCTCTCCACAAGAATGTGACCTGGAGGTAACTCGTTTAGATGGCCAAAGCATCTTGACTGGCTGTTTAGACTGAAGAAGCAAACAGGCAGCAGTTCTTTTCCAAGCTCATTCTGGATGTACACAATCCCCTACATCCTTAAGGACAGCAATCTGACACCTTGCAAAAGACAAGTAACTTTTACTGTATCTACAATCTTTTGGTCTCTACCCAGAGCTTCTGACCATAGGTGAGGGTTGGAATGTATTTCAACTGGTAAATTAAAAGCTTCACCATCACAATGAACACCCTCTGTACTTGTCTTGCATGAAGCCTGTATCGCTACACAAATTGCTGCAGCAAGACCTTAAGCTGAACCTTCACTTGAAAACAGCTGTTTGCTACCAAACTGCAGGGGGCAATTAACCATTTTCTGCCTTAGCCTTAGAGTGGCTAAGGCAGAAAAACAGAGAGACCCCCAGGAACAGCGCCTGGCTTTGGAGCCAATTTTACAAAGTGGCCAACCATATGATACTGTTGGGCAAGAGACATCAGTGACATCAGTGAATGATTTGACATTTCATCTCCACAGAAGCTAGCAGAGGTCTAAACTGGGAGTTAGCCGCTCATTTGGTAAAGTCTCTTGTGCCCCACACTGCCCCCTCAAACTTTTTTTGCTTAATACGCTTCTGAACCACTTTCATAGGAATAAACAGGTCCCCTCAGTGCAGGCAGAAGATCAAATCTGATAAAGACAAGAGCCAAACACACAAGAAGCAGAAGGCACAGATTGGTTTCTGAGGTCATCAGCAGGACACTCTCTGACTGCACCCAGAGAATCAGTCCATTATAACCACAAAGAAGACTCTGTGACACCAAACAACGTTGACATAGCCCAATATTGCCCAAGAAATGTTCCAATACCTTGTGACACCCACCAGACAGATGGGCAAGGCCTCTCCCAAGTCCTGTGTCTCCTTCACAGAGGATGTGTTGTTGTTATTCAGAAGCTCATTGTCTCTTCCACACTGCCCATCATCATTTCCCCAACCCTGATGAAAATAGTATAAGAAAGGCACTGTAGTTTGTTAGAAACTCTTTGAGGTCCACCAACACCTCGCACACTGCAGTTTTTTCTCAATGACCTCAGAAGTGTGGGTCAGCTGTGCTCTAAAAGCCTACTTCCTTAACTTCCTGGCTTCCTTCAATGTCCACCAGTGGATTCTTGGGTTGCAATAACTGCCCTATGGCCAAAACTCAGAGCATTCCACTTCAATAAGAGGTCCTTGAGGTTCTCCTTGGGTGCTTTCTGGAAGCTTCTCCCAATGCATGATCCAAGTCAACACAAGGGTCTCTGCCCTTTCTTCAGTTGAGCGTCCTAGACATGCCATGAGTTCCCCAGCATCCAAACACATCCCAAGGCAGTGTCTTCTTCACAACCCCACCCAGAGAAACTGAGGAGACTGGTGGACACATTAAAAATTACTATAAAAGCACAAACAACAGTTACAACGTTCCTCCGAGCTACATGTTGTGGAATAGATGCGTCCCTCACGTTCTCTGGGGAAAACTCTACCACAGCAGGCTCAGCTGGACTCATGAGTGTACCCACACCTGCCCGGCACTTACTGATCACTTACTGCAAATTTTCAGGTAAAAACTGCAAACACACAGGCCAACGGCTAACTGATTAAAAAGAGACATTCTTTAAAGAGTGTAATAACAACAGCACAAAAACTATTGTACATCTAAATTATTCAGATTGCTACTGGTGTTTTTAAACATTAAAACAAATAAAGCATTTATCCACCGACTCTCTTCCATATGTTTCTTTAAAATGTATCTAAAACAGCACTGTTACTCTGCTTATAATTTCTTTAATCTCTGAGGTCTGGCAACATTTCAGTACTATCAACACAAAATGGGTCTGTAAAAAACTTAAATACTTCAGTTATTATTCTGTTTTCCTTATAGTAACTACTTCCAATAAATGATTCACCCCTATGACTTAGTGGTGGGTCAGTCATCACAAACTCATTGGGTCTCATTCATGAAACGTAAGCGAAAAGGTTTTGTGCGGTAAGTGTTTACAGAGGGAAATTTTTGTGTATTCTGGTATTAATGAATATGTTGGAGCTCCAATCTTTTCATTGGTACTAACAAAATCTACACCTGCCTCTGACAACTAGTGCTTGTGTAAATAAGAAATGCACATAAATATTGCTTGTCATTATAAAAAATGACAATTGTAATTTGTATTTTGCTCCGTTATGTTCACAATATGCAGATGCCTTTGAAACACGCAAGTTAAACATGACAGAAGAGTAGAAATATCACACAGTAACAGATTGTTTGCTCCACACACACCTCCCTTACCATTGGATCAGGAGAGGAACGAGGGAGAGATGCCCCTATAGGTCACTGACACGGTTTGTACGGTATGCTCAACTATTAATGCTGGGATAGAATGCATATCTTTGTGATTTTAAAATAACTGACTAAAATACACACAGATGAACTATTTATGGTTATTTATTTTATATTTTGAACAATTGAAGTCAAAGCACACACCGCTTGGAATGAAAACATTTTATGAAAAAGGTCACATTTAAGTTTTATTGTAAAAGGCATGTTACTTAAAAAAGTAGAAAATAAATAACTTGCATTTCTTTTCCTAACTGCAGGACTTTGATTTGAACTTCAGCTGTGTGCTATTAATTATTTTACTAGAAAAAATAAGTTTTGAGTAGGCCTACTTCTATAGCTGCTAAAAGCTTGCCAACATTTCCAGTGAGAGAAAGGTTGAAAATAAGCCAATGTGTCTGTGGCCCCAGGTCTCCAAATCACTACATCTGCCCCTGCTAGCAATAAAGAGAGCTCAGCGCGAGCGGCTGGATGAGACATGAAGCGTTATGCTCTGGTGTTAAATAAATTATTCCATCCAAAGACTGACTAAACCTTGAACTAAAAGAAAGAGATCTGTAGAAGTCTAAAGAAGTTACTTTGCACCGCTGAATATTGGGCTCAGCTGTTTGATCTGCAGTAATTAAATGCTGTGAAAGCACATACGACTCGGTTCTCAAATATTCAGCTGTGTTGTAGAGTCAAAGTCGACTTGACTACATGATTGTTCAACACTTTTTCCTGTTTCAGTGTTTTGGGGTGAGATTTTCCTCAGTGTCGTGACAGCGTGAGACAGAGCCCAAAAGCGTGAGACTCATGCCAGATGTGAGAGAGAGGCAACTGAGGTGGGGAAAGAAATAGCAGAATTTAAAAAACAAAACAAAACAAAAAAAAAAAACAGAAATAACCAACATGGCAGAGATTACGTTGGTTACAGGTTGTGAATGTCGGTTTTGATTCATTTTCGATCAGTTGCCCAGCCCTACTGTGTCCTATTAAGTTGCTCTGAGCAGTAAAGAAGATGGGAGCCTTACAGTGCAGTCTCTCTTCCTCTGTGCTGCTGCATCGCATCTGCTGCAGCCACTACCAAAGAGTAGCCTGAAAGTCAAGAGCATTAACCCCTCAGCAAAATCTGGGGTCTTAAATGTTCCCAGAAGTTCACTGCACAGCACACTGATCAGCAAAACAAAAAAGAAAGTGCCCAACACAGGACTAAAACTGGGAAAATAGGTCGAAGGTAGTTTTATCAGATAAATTTTAAACAAAGTTGAAGTTTTTTAAACAAAATTAAAAAAATTAAATTACAATTTGTCCTCGATCCTGCTACATCTTTGGAGTTGAAGGATGAGTCGATTAAAATCACCAGCTATTATGAAAATTCCATCCAGTTGCTTTGGCATGTTGTTGCTGATAGCATCATAAAATTCTTGCAGTGCATTTTTTGAATTTGCATCAGAGTCTTGTGTCCTTTCGGAACAAGGTCCACCAATCCAATGCAATAGCTTGATCCGGGATGTTAGGGGTTAACCATGTCTCTGTGAAGATGTGCACTGAGCAGTCTGTGATTACTTGTTGCTGAATGAGCCTGCTCTCCTGAATGAGCCGGCTCTCCTCCCTCTCTTTGTCCAGCACTTTTGGTTTCGTTTCTTCCCTCTGGTCCGAGTGAAGGCACGGCATCTGCCGTTGGTGGGGATCCTCAAACCCCCACACAACTTTGGGCCATAGATACCAAAATAATCGAAAAATCTAGCAAAAAAGTAGCAAGGATTTAAGGAGCTACTGGCTGCTGCATCTACAGTATATGTGCTGCCATTGTCATAGCAATGCAAAATGTATTTCTCATGTCATGGGGACCTTAATGCCATAAATGAATCTGTATTTAAAAGGTTAAGTGAAAATTAAATAACTTTACTAAATTCCATTTCATACTAGGTTTATTACACATGATTATAGTTTGCAAGAGGGAAAAAAACAGCATGCTCTCCACATACTATAAATTGCTGTATTTTCCCTTATGTATAATCCACATCAAGAACTAAAGCGTTAAGAGTAATTTTGTCTTATCGTTTGTACTCGATGATGAGGAAAACTCCTGATAAAAAGATATTCAAATGCCTAACCAAAACTGAACCTTCTTTTGGAGATTCCTTAGATGACCTTCGGGGTCAGCTAATGGACCTAATTACCCTGTTGAACTTGTGACTCATGTGCAGCAGAACTGTATTGCCACAGATTTTATTGACCCACTGACAGTTTGAGTTAACTTACGACTCATTTGGGGCAAGGAGCTGTGAACTGAGCTCCCGGAAAGACTCAAGGAAACATCAGTAGATCCCTACATCGAAGAAACTGACAATATACGCTTTTGTTGTGCAACCAACATGTGACACACATCCGCACATCTCCAGACTGGGAGAGAGGACCACTTTCATATTCAAAGTAAAATGTACTTTGATTGAAATGTTGTCAGGAGATACCTACAGAACTGGAACTTTGCTTAACATGCCGATTTTGAGACCAAACTGACACAAGCTGTGCCTGTGTGTGTGTGTGTGTGTGTGTGTGTTTGTTAGAGTGTGGAGGGATGTGACCTTTTATAACCCTCCGCCAGCAGCATGCCTCACGCTGAATGGAAAGACTCTTAATACAGACTTGTATTTTGATATGCATCTCCTCTATCTGTATCTTAATTATCTCTCCTATATACTCTGTTGTTTTGCAGATGCTATATTGTTTTGTAATCATGCAAATTGTGATTTTCTAATCATAGGTTTTGTTTGATAGACCTTTGAGATGTCTGCTTGTGCTGCAGCCCTGAGATGCTGTGAGCTGCTGTTAATCTACCTTGAAAGAGAGAACTTTTGAAACAGCCGTCCTACATGTGCTCTAAATGACGATTTAGAACCAAAGGAATTTACACGAGAGAGACTGTTGGATAAAGAGACTTTGAATTAAACAAAGCCTGATGAGCTGTCATCGTGATCTCATTTCAGCCACATGAGGTGTCAGAATATGATCCAGCTAGTCATTGGGAGAGAGAGATGGAGGAATCAAACTCAAGCCGAGTTTGCAACGTTCAAACCGACCGAGGCCAGCCACCGGGACCGCACCAGCGTAACTGAGCTGCTCGTCCAGTGCCCGCACAAAGGCGACACTGCAGCTCCAGAGTGGACCTTTTCCCTGGCATCAAGACTTCTTTAGGATGGTAAAACAATCTTTCCTGTGCTTCTATGGGGTTGACACTCTTAAATGATAGGGACACATAGGACGTGTTAGACCTAGGTTAGGATCTCCCAGTAATACAATTATGGGTTGTTCTCTAATCAGGCCTCTTCTTTATCTTTTCCTCTGACGTTTTATGGGATAGGTTGCCTCTCTGTTGATCGATGCTTGACGCTGATTGTTCTTGAATGTTAAATTCTCATCTGCTTGATCATCTTGCACTATTTCAGTTTACCCGATCAAGTCCAGATGTTACATCTTATTCAGTTCCTCACTGGTTTTCATCCTGTCATTTTTATTCTTGCTTCATTTATGAGTTTGTTTGAGTTAATTTAGTCATTTTATTCACTTTGTGTCTTTGCTGTGTTCACTGTTTCATCATTTATCGCTTCTTATTCTTAAAGTCATATATTTGTAGTCTTTTTAGGATTACTTTTTGCTTCGTAGTGAATAGATGAATAAATCTTTCATTTATAAAGACACTCGATCTTGTGATTTGTGCGTGTATAATATCGAGTCGCTGTACACCCCGAAAAAGAACTTTGTAGCAGCCTTCATTTTATGAGACTAGATCCATTAATAAGGCTAAATGGGCTATCAACCTTTCTATTTTAATGGGTGGTGCTCCGCGGTTTTTCTTAAATTCTAATTTTACTGTAAACCCATTTTGGTATTAATTTATTAATTAATTAATCATTTAAATTAATTGCTAATTAATAAATAAATCCCCCTCTTAAACAACTACATCTTTTAACAGCGTTCTCTGTAATTCAAAGGTAGCCTAGTTTAAATGTAAAATAAGAAGCCCTTGTTGAAGTGACTATAAATACCATTACTCTAATGCACTATGATCTGAAGTGAGCAACTGTGGCGTGGAGTCATTTCAAACCCGAGGATACTCTCCTTTCCCCCGATCAACCACAGAATTAAATCTACATGTAGACATTACAGCAAAAGCACAACCACTCTAAAAACAGAAATCCCCTATTACTATAGTCTCTAATAATTCAAATAAATTTAGGTTGCAGCCGAGTCTTATTGTTTTGAATCTTTGACATAAAACAAACTTTTAAAACTCCTAGATATATTATTTAAAATTTTAAGAGTTTATTTATTTAAAGCTTTCTTCAAAATTTGCATTAAATGTTCAAGGTTAAATATTTGACCATTTTAATCAAAGTCTCATACTTGTGTGAGGACGCCTCTCATTTCTCCCTGTTGGTTCTGTGTGAAGTTGAGTAGAAGGCAATATATAAGGGAGTGATGGTAGCGGTGAGTGTGCTTTTATGGCTTCCTCCCTTATATTTTTCTCAGAAGAAACTCTTTTTACCAACATACAAAGGACTTTTTCAATCAGTCTCTTTCTTGTCACAGAAAGATACACAGGCTTTGATGCTGCATTCTTTGAGGATGATATTTATATATTATTTATATATTTTTCATACTCCTTGGATTGGTTCAAATTAGCAGAATGCCTTCTTTCCTGATGATTTTTTCTTTTTTGCTTCATTTTTTTTGTTGGGAAAAAACTGGTAGACACTCAGGGCATTATACAAAATCTGCATCACAACCACATTTAAAATCGGCACAAAATTAACTGGGAATTATTTAAATATTTGATTTATATTTTTAGTTGTTTATTAAGCAAAAAGTCAAAGATTTTCTCGTTCAGGGTTCTCAAATGTCAGGAGGCAGGTGGCTTGAGGGAGATCGCTGAGTAGCTTAAAGTTTATGGTAAAGTGACCCTCGTGGCTATACTGTATATCATTTCCCGTAAATATCACAATATAAAATGTGTGTTTTCTGGTTAAAAAGTAAAAACGTAAAAAGACAGCAAGTACTTGCCCGTATTTTAAGTGGTTACGTCTCCAGTCAAGTGTACAGCTGTTACGTAAGCTATGTGGGGGGTTTTCACATAACATAACATAAAATAAAAGAAATGCACATTTAATGGATTCAGCGAGGACAGAAAGTGTTGCACGCTTGCTGCAAGGACATGGTGTAAAATTCATATGATCCACATATTTCAAATGGTCAAGAATGTGATTTTGCCCTGAAAACATGAGAGCCAGACACATTAGCTCAGCATAGCGATTTTGAAATATTCCAAAAGTAATACAGTATTTTAAATACCTTACTTAGTTTGAGTAATGTAATAGAATATGTTGCAGATTACATTTAAGGAGCATGTATTCGGTATCCTGTAGTGGTATACATTTTAATAGTAACCTTCTCAACTCTGACAGATATAACCTCTATCACCTTCAGCTCTCTACATTTCATAAGAGTAAATGGCTAATTTATCAGTTGCAGCCTTACCATGCAGTAAATGCACAACCAATCTCTTATACATTTGAAGATGAGATGAGAACAAACTGCTACTACTAGTAGTACAGTTATTACAATAATAATAGGAAATATACTGCAGATCTGCAGCATCTCAGTCAAAGGCTAGAATGCTTTTCTCTCCTGCATCCCCACTTAGTGACTCAGATGGGTGCATTTAGCATATAAATCCAGCTTTACAAGAAAAAACACTTTGTCTTGCTATCAAAATCTTGGAAATGTGACGTTTTGTTGGAAATAAAGAGCAGGAAATGAGATGTAAATAGTGAATGCATGCAATCAGTTTGCACCATTGCCACCAGTTCTTGAAAATCACTGATGACTCAATAACAGCTTTTATCACAGGCCATTCAGCCGCAGCCTTCTTTCTGATGAAACACGCTGATTTCCTCCGTACTGTGCCGAGCGTTTGTGTCCTCAGCCTTTGGCTGCTCCAAGCTTCCAGACAGCTGGAGGTGTCTGCAGCTGCTCTGCCCTCTGCCCTTTGAAAGCCTGACAGCTAAGCTGCAAGTCACTCATGTCACTCACTCTTGATTCTAAACGTTTAATAAGGCTTGCTGTAATACTAACACTAATATCCTATTACTGACTGTGCTTTGGACTAATCTTTGGGCTAATAACAACTGACTGACTCTGGAAATGGGCACTGGCTCACAATGTAAGTCACAATAGATTGGAGTGTCAGTAGAGTAATGGAGTAATAGTGCTTAAATATCAACTCAATGTTCTTTTCCTTTTAGTTCGGAAGGGAATGTAAGTCATTCTGTAATGAGCGCTGCTTGGTTAAATCAGAGCTAAGAGCACTGTGATGCAGCTGGATTCTGGACATTAGATTTCAAGACAGATTTATTCCAGAATTATACGTTTTACATCCCAGCACTTCTAGAATAAACTCCCCTCTTCCAACAAACAAAGCAGGAAATCTCTTAACCAACAGGCAAATTAAGAGGAGAGCACAGGGTTTCATTTCATGGAGCTGCACTTCTACATGGCCTATAATAAAGCAAAAGTGAACAAATGTCATCATCAGATCGCAAATATCAATATTCTGTTTTCCTCAGACACAGAAATACTTACTTCCTAAACTTTCTTTTAAAATAATATTCATTAGTAGAGACTGCCCAAGCCATAAGTGAAGTGTGGGCAGTGTGTGTGTGTGTGTGCGTGTGTGTGTGTGTGTGGGCTTATGCGCTTGCCTGTGCAGTTTCAGAAGCTAAGAAATGTGGCACTGAGCCAAGGTGCCCTTGGGGCTGCTCTACCTCCTCGTCCAGAACACTCCACGGGCGAGAGCCCATGATAGCGAGTTATAGAAGTCCAAATAAATAGAAGCTGCCAATCAGCACAGATTCTCACCAAACTGTACTATCCACTGCCTACAGAGCTGGACAGCAGAGCAGAAACTGGTATGCTCTGTGTATATGCCTGTGTGTTTGTGTTTCCAATGTTAGCTTTTTTTTTTTTTTTTTTTTTATACTGGTAGCATGAGTTAATATAAATCTGAGTATCTGTGGCAGATTGATTCTGAAACTGGATATCTTTGGGTAAAAAAAGTTTTTATTTATTCAAGGTAAAGGCACTGCACCTTTGCTACTTTGTTGTATCAGATATTTCAGTTGTTCAGCCCTGTTTTTACCACTATTTACCTTTCACACTTAAGCTGTCCAAAAGACATAGATATTAAAAAAATGTAAATTGTTAGAAAAGTTAATCTTTTTTCCTGAAATCATAGGGTTCATAAACAAATAGCAGATATAGCTGACTCTGTTAAAGTTTGTTAGGGATGGGACAAAATATTGATTTATTTCAGTGGCAAAGTGCTTCTTATTCTTTTTTAAGTTAAGTTTTAAATGCCCAAATCGATATAATTAAAGTGCAATTGTGTGGTGTCACTGTAATATGCAACGTTTTTTGCGAGTCTGTGAATGCAGTGCGGCAGGCGGAGTTCTTTTCATCTCCTTCGCAGCTGAATGTTACTCGTGGGGTGAATAATTGATCTGCTGATACATTCACAGCTGATCACATTGATGGATAAGAGAAGGTATTTGCAGTTTTTTTAAGTGAAAAACAGTTTCAAGCCCAGCAGAATGAATTATTTAGTTTCACTTTTAATGCACCTGAGGTTCTGCTGCTTCTCTCTGCCTCTACTGCGCTAAAAATTACCCAACAGTGTATATATTTCAATACCGCTCCTAATTAACAGTCCATTGAGCTCCTATGAGACTGTGGCAGGACAAATCAGACTATGGCGGCCCACTATAGTCTTGGTAATTAATAGGAAACACTGAAGTCGCAAAGTCCCTCATTATTATAAAGTAAGACAATAAAAATAGTCATTAGTTATCATGATAAAAATAGTCCCAATCCTTGATTTTGGTTGGCTTAGCTGCTCTATAAACATAAACTTGTGACCACATTATAACAGTATTACTGCGCCAATTTTTCATTGATTGAAAATGTCAGATTTGTCAGATTTTGATGGGCTAAGCCTGGATAAGTGGTTGAAAGAGATGGACAGGAAAGAGGAGGAAGAGAACGGAGACACGCTGAAATTAAAGAGAGTGAAACTTAAGAGCTGGAAAAGTCAAGAAGCGAATCCGGGACTACATGGTGTGCCGAAGGACAATCTGGTGACTGATTTTAAAACATCCACCAAAATGGAACTGAACCAGGCTCTCTGTCTGCTTTAAATCACTGTGAAAAACAGGAAAGATGAACCCTATAGTTTCATCAGTGTACTGTAAGTTGTCCTTTCTTTTTTGGCCTAACTGGTTAATCAATGATCCCCCTATCAGCCTATCCTGGTGTCTGTAGAAAGATCCCAAGTTTACCACTAGTAACATTTTCATTGTTGTCGTGAAAAAACACTTCACCAAAACAGACTCAACAAAATGCCAACATCAACTGAAAAACACCTGAAGGTCTTGTCAACAAAACCTGGTTCGATATGCAGCTGATTATGGGACGCAGGGACAAAGAGGGCAACCGCCAACTGAAGCCCAAACCATTCAGTACACAACGCTGTCAAAAAGCACAACAATGCCGGTAAAGAAACTAAGAGAGCCTACAGGCATTTATGTTTGATCAGCCAGAGAACCCGCTGTGTCCTGTTGATTACCCATCGTTATTGCCACCCAATCCATCTGCCTTTAATCCCCATCTACACTGGCGGTTAACCACCAAACCGTAGTGATTCATTACTTTTTCACCACAGTAGGAAAAAAAAAAACATACCATCACAGCCTTATCAGACGTGGAGTTATTATTGAGATTTCACATCATCCTGCAGTGGCATCATGACATGTACTGTGATTCACATGTTACAAAACAGAAATATCTGCTAAAGGTCAAAGTGTCTACAAGTAGTACTAACAGGATTTGTGTGGGAGGAGAAGGTGTTTGGAACTCATATCACGCTGCTCTAAAGCGGACTACATTCAGAAAGGCAGCAGACAGTAACGTTGTTTCAGAAGATGATTTCCAATTTCCATCAGCCATGTATGAAATCATTGTGCTGCCAATATTGCCTGCCAAGTTAGAGCGACAGAGAAACACTACAGCTAAATCTTCTGTTTGTAGTACAAGGAATGAAACAGTCACCTTCCTGTATAGCTTAATCACAGAGATTAATTTAGGAGTCGATACTAAAATGTCTAAGGGTGGAGGAGAGCACAGCGTGGGGAAAACAGGCATCAAAGTCAAAAGTCTTTCAAATCATTTCCTATGCATGAGTTTGGCGATGCAAGTCAGTGCAAAGTAGAACAGCCACTGTTTTGCTATTTAAACTTGGTAGTACAAAGGAGGTAAACAGAAGCTGCCAGTCCTTTTTAAATATTACCAGGGTGCTGCTGTGGCATGAGTGCAAGTTAATACTGTATCTCAAAACTCTGAAATATTTATATGAGCATTTTACATATTGATGCAGATTCAGAAGCACAGCAAAGATTGAGAGAATAGAAAATCGTTACATCACATTCTGAATTGAAGCTATTCATCCACAAAGATTTATAAATGACACGCAAATTCTTGCAAATACTCTAAGAATGTGTGTTTCTGTGTATTTCTGCATGTGTGTGTTGTGTGTGTGACAAAGACAGAGAGACAGACAGAGAGGAGAGTGTACATATGTGTAACTGTGCACATGACAGGAAGGAGGCAGAGAGGCAGAAAGATGGGAAGGGAAAGAGAAAGTCTCTGTGTGCAACCTTCTGTTAAGATTTGGCAATGGGCGATTCAACTCATCCACTCCTATCTCGTTACTGTGACACTCCAGCCCATTAAATAGAATAGATTATTGATTTTGCTCTCTTCGCCTTCTCTGAGATTTTCAATCAGACTCTCTGTGCAGTAAGAGAGGTGCTGAAGAAAAGCACAAGTCATTATGTGTACTGCCACACAATGATACATCACTTATACAAATGGAGAGTGTTACATGAAAAACCTTGTCATTGGCGCAATATACTTCTCAGGAGGCTGTGGGTTGTCATGTTACTAATGCAAAAATTAAGTCCAAACCTCTCATGTGGCATATTGATTTGAATGAGAGCAGGGTTATTGCAAAATGCACATGCTGTTTTTGTATTGATCTTGCGTCACAGAAAAAGACTAGGTGAGCCAGTTTGATAATCAACAGGGGAGGCTCTGAGAAAAACTCCCTGTTCATCATCAGACTTCGATATTGAGTGATGACATCACATCCCCAGGTGCCCATCGTAAGACTGTTCACTTGGCTCTGCTCTCCACCAGAAGCAGAATTGATTTATTACTCATATTCGACTGCATTCCTGTTCTTGTCACTGAATATTTTTGTCATCATCTCTCTTACACTTTTGACCCACGGAAGCCAAACTGCCGCTGTGTTCAGTGAAGACCATCATTATTTCAAAAGGCAACATGATTACCTTTTTTCACAAAAGTACCATTGCTGTTTCCAGTGTCTGAAATTTCAGCATTTAATGGTTTTCCTCTCATATGACCGCAAACTTAATTAGGGCAGCAGCTGAGGATTATTTTCATTATCAATTAATCAGCAGGTAATTTTCTTGATTAATCATTTTGTCATTAAAATTCCAACAAATAATGAAAAAAAAGAAAAATAAGCGGAAGATTGGGACCAGCACACAATTTCACTTATTTAGTATTGGCAACAATGACCAGGAACACAGCAATGCCTGTGTTTTGCTTGTTTTTGGATTCTCGCCACATCTCTAAGCATTCCAATTCTGATAATGTGAAATCTTTCGATCTAGTACCTAAAAGCATGCCTAAACAGCATGCAATGCATACATCTATTTGCTATAAAATAACCCAGTTCGATATACTGTGTAGTGGAGACCAATGTTTTTTGGAAGTATTGTAGCATTGAAGGAGGTTTATTCTACACAGATTGATAGATGGGTAAGATTCCTTTAGTAATATTTGCCAATAAGTAAGACAGCAAAAAGAAGGAGACATACAGTAGAGGTTTGTCTGAACAGAAAAGTAAATTATTCAGAAACTGATCAATAAGTGCCCTGATTACTATGACCATGGGGACTCCAATGTGCATCCAGATCAAGTAAGAACAAACTGATGTTATAGTAAGAGGGTTTATTGTTTAATTGTTGGATTAAATGTGTTTGAGCTCCTTAAATGTATTATTTTAATGATGGTTCTTCCCAAAAGTTGGTCATTCACTCCAGAAATGATGCTGGTTTACACAGAATGAGTAATGAGAACCCTGCATTTCTGAGATGCAGGAATGGGTGGCAGCTTCATCATTGGAAAAAGTACCACTGTATCAGTAGGTGCATTGCAACCATGATTTTAAAAAAGTGCAAGTATTTGATGCAAAACACAATACATTCAAATTTGCACATTGTTAATGTGAAGGCATTGGTGTCAGCATGGCATTAGCATGCTGAGACTGAGATCCAGAAAGCAGCGGGTGCAGTGCAGCAACAGCAAACAAGGACACACAGTGTCATTGATGCAAAGCACCTGAAATCGGGCCGAGCCAATATCATACAAGTGAAGAACCGCAGTGCCAGCATCCTCACACATGCTCTCAGCCAAAAGAAAACAGAAGCTAGCAACGAGGGTTGATTAAATTCTGTCTGTTACTGAATATTTGGACTAAATATATCATATTTTTACACATTAACTGTTTGTGTTGGAAAAAAAAAAACAGGTGACTGTTAACACTTGATTTTGTCTGATTCTTAAGTGCCTGAAAGAAAAGAGCTAATGTAAACCATGACTAAAAGATGTTTAGGAGGGAAAATGAATCATTGAACACATTTCATAATTATATCAAATATTTAAAACCTCAGAAGTGAACATGTGGTGTTTTATAGCAAGCACCTGAATTACATTTTCTATTTTGGTTTGTGTATATCAACTGGTACTGGAGTGGTTAAATTATACCAAATTTTTGAATTGCTTAATATTTATTATAAACTATTTTATTTTATTTAAAATGTAGGCTTTCACCGACTCAGTATTTGTCAGTTTATCATATTTGGCTCTTTATCATATTTGGCTCTCTTCAAAAAGTAAACTATTCCTTTTTTTCTATAAAGGCTATCAAGCAACACTTTGTTGAACTGCAAGATTTTTGAAAGAGGTTTTGCATGACATTCAGGGTTCAGTCACATTATATAGTTTCCAAGCCAAGGCAGACCTTCAAGCCAATATGTGCTTACTATTAAAAACATTGGATCAGAAATGTTCAAAATACTTTAAGTCAACACTTGATATCAAACATAACAAAAGACTTCGTCTTATTGAGCTGCTGTAAGCTGTTAAGTCATCGCTTCTACACAGAGGAAGACAGTGAACGGACAAAGCCTCTCTTCCTCTGGGCAGCTGCCTCCATCTCACTGGCACCTCACTGAGGTCTCACCTTGGGTCGGGGTCCGTAGCTGCCACTACCTGTCACAGATTTCTTCACAAAGGGGACAAGACGACATGATGTAGTTTTATGATTTTACCCTGGAGAGCCACATGAAAGCAAGGAGCGCTGCCTCTGTAGCTACTTTGTGGACTGAAATGTCCCAGAAGGACACTGCAGGGACTGACTAACACTACTAACCTTCCACCCCACCCAAAATAATAAGACTGATGGGTGATTTCATTAGTCAGCCCTATTAATATGTGTTAGTTTGAAATAAAAAGAAAAAGAGAAAAAACAGCCATTTATGTCTTTGCTTAGCAACATCAACATGTCTACATCGGGTTTAAACTGCCGCAGCTGTTACTCTTCTCACCTACATATGTCACATGTGTGGAGCTGACAATCATCCAACAGCTGGAAAATCTACTGCACGCTGACATGAATGAGTGAATGAATGTGTTGTGAACTTGCAAGACAGTTACCAGTCTATGTGATGTGATGTGATGATCGCATCTTAAGCGGTACTCTTGTTCTCTCCCGCCTTCTCTCTCAGACAGAGCACAGACGCACGAACAGGTAGCTTCAGGTTTGGTGAAACGTTTTTCTCCCTCTCAAAACATTTGCAAGTGAATACTTGAAAACTTTCTTTAACTGAGGTCATCTGTAAAAATCAGTTTAACCTACCTACATAATATTGTATGTTGAGGCTGCATTGTGTGTAAATGCACTCAAAGAAACTTTATGACTATACACTGTGCATATCAGCAATCTTGCAGTTTCACTGCATGTCTCACTGCAAGATGGGTCAAATAAAACATTGGTCAGATAGTGAGATTGTGCAATAAATGCTTGCTGAATCACAGAGTTGGGGATGCCATGGTGAGGCAGTTTTCTCACCAGTTAAAAAACTGGTGACACCGGTGTTATCAATTACACAACAAGAGGAAAACTTTAATGATGCACAATATCTGTAGAGCACTGAATTAAGTTACTGCTGATGCAGAACATTTCATACTTTCCTAGCTTCACACTCAAAGTGTTTAGCTGGGGAAACTTGAGTTGATTTGTATGATGACGTAGTCACAGGAAATGCACTACCGATATCGTTCATCAAAAAAATGCATCTACTACACAAGACAATGGTCATTGTAGGCATGTGTTGACAGCAGCACCTTAAACGACTGCTGGGCGACCAACAACAAAAGAGACTGCCAAAAACGGTTACATACGCACCAATCTCAAAAAATGCGACAGATATTAATCAAGCATTGGCATATTGTTTTCACTTTTTTAGTAGTTTTTCACTAAAAAGGTTGTACACTAAAAAAAAAAAAAAAAGTCCCGTACATGACGCAATAAAACTATTTGTTTCTTGACAAAATGTACAGTAAAGTCAGGCATATTTTAGCTGCTTTTGAAGACTTTTAAGCATATTTTTATATTATAAAGATAACATCGTAAATCTGAATTATTTTTGTCCGGATAATCATGACATGAAATTTTCGTATCGTCTCATGCCTAGTCGATTGGTTTGTGGGTCATGGCAGCAGCACTGAGAATTTGGTCCTCAATTTCTGACACTCACAGTTTGACTCTGTCTTTGCTAAGCAAAGCTCTAAATTGGTGCAATTTATAACACTTTTGCACAATTTTGAATAGACGACCAAAAATTTCACCATGTCTGCCTGACAAGACAATTTTGCCTGGGACAGGCGACACTCACACAGCATAAAGAGGCCTGTACAAAATGAAGAAACACACACACACACTGCAATTTATTACTACACTCAATATTGCTGATTGATTTTAAAATTAAATGAAATGCAATAACAGATCACGGCACAGGAACATCTCTTTATCAGAGAGCTTTTCTCTTATTTTTTTTGTTGCAGAGTGTAAAATTACGCTTTCACTAGTATCCAACTCCATCAGAGATTTCAGCACAGGAGAGAAGCGCATAATTGATCAATGCCATTCATTAACCTGGCCAGTTTTAATCGGCACCCACTGAGCAGGTTGGAGCTGACAGCTGCAGTTAGTGGGTGGTTCTGCTTCTGTCTCATTGACAGAAGCGATTGCTGTGTTGATTACCCATAATTAAAAAAACAGGATTCAAATTAATGGCACTCACCACTGACAGACTGATTTCTGCTCGCCCAAATTGGAATGCGCTTTATTGACATTTTGAGAAGAATGGTTAGTTCTCTTATTTATGTTACCTGGTAGATCAACAGACGCATTATGTTGAGGGTTAGGGTTAGATAAGATAAAGATAAATCTTACCTCCAGGACAGGAGTACACAGTGTGGTTTGACATGACTATTTATAGTTACAGTATCATTTGTTTCGTGTTCGCTAGGGATGCATGATGTTGGATTTTTGCAGATATGCCGATATTTTCTAAATCATTTTGCCCAATTGCCAATGTAGATACACATGCAAATATATTGTTCAATCTATGTGCAGAGAACATTAAGGCTCTCCTGTACTGGAATTAACATATTACTACTATATCTACTCTTACTGTGATGGCCCATTATCAGCAGTGGCAGACATAAAATTCAAAGGGCAAAACAAGAAAGGTACTTTAACTTAGGTTACGTGTTAAACAGGCCATATTTATTATGTAACACTTGTAAATTTGTAAAATTTCCCTTAAACAGTCTTGCAGGGTGTTCTCTAAAAGACAATCCTGACAATAGCCAAAACCAGGGAAAATCTGACCTATTTCATCTTATTAAAGTTGCATAATTAGAGATTCATCTTATTGGCCTGTCTTAGCAGAAATGTTTATTTCAGGCTGATGGAGATATTTTATTTTAGGGATGCACAACATTGGATTTTTTGCCAATATCCAATATGCCTATAAATGACAACTCATTTGTCTGATAACTGATATTGATATATCCAATACCCCCCTAATTTAAGTTATCAGTTAGTCTTGTATGTTGTGGTATTAACATTGTATTATGCATACCAGCCACCAGCAGATGGAGACATAAAATACAATGCTTTTGCCCCAGACTCAGAATTATCCCAGTCAAATCAGATTTGGCTGTTCAATACGAATATTCTATCATTTGTTTTGTCTTACATGCAGTTTTAAAGTTCAAACAGGCTGCGCAGGACGATCTGTGTGACATGTCATATAGTAAACATGCTAATGGTTCTAAGGGCAGATGGCAAATGTGCAACATTTTTTGCCAATGCTAGATATCAACAAAAGCCAGAGAAGCCTATTAACTAGCAGCACAATCCGGGGACCAAAACATCCCCAGAAGTACACTGCACAGAAAAAAACAACTGCTCAACTTGAAGCAATCTCAGACGACTGATGGTCTCCAACTGATGATTGGCATCTCCAACTTTCAGGAGGCAGCCCTACTTTTCAGGGTATGTAAAAGTATCGGTTTGTGATATCAGCAGAAATCAGCAAGTTGGCCAACATCTAATTCATTTTAAAGGCAAAATCTGCAGATACGGATGATGTGCGGATATTATCGTGCATCTCTTGTGCTCACTGATGATAATGGTCTACAATTGTTTGCTGCATCAGTGAATAACTGGCTGACCTCCCTGTACCTTCCCTCTGCCTCCTCCTATCCATCACCCTCGCCTCTGACTTTTCCTCGACACATCTGTTGTAAATTGTCTCTGCGCCATTGTGACCTGATTTCTGTTCATTAGCTTTCACTTTCCCTTCCTTCAGCACTGCGACGGCAGACTCCTCTCCCTTCACTGACTTGTCTGATAGGATTTAGTCCGCTCTATGCTGATGCAATCTGGGCAGCTCTGCAGCTGCGATTCCGGCCTGTCTCCTGGTGATATAGCACGCCCCTCCACCCTCAGTGGACATACACCAACCAGTCAGCATTCTGGTGGTGATATTGTCACTGTCATTACAAAGACATACAGAATTAAAGCCAGGACTGTGCTGCTCACCAAATGTCAACAACAGCAGCTCTGTCAACAGTCGTTATCAGCTCTGCAGTAAGTTTGAGCTCAAGAGAATTTAAGAAGTAATATTTACTACAACAAAAAAAGCAATGTTTTTCACTGACATTGAAAATAAATATGGCTTTGGAGCAGCTTTGGTGATTGCTGTGTGTGTGTGCTGAAAGAAGAGACGGAGAGAAAGTAAGACTGAATGACTGGAGGAGAATAAGACAGAGAGAGAAAAAGAGGGGGGATCATTATGCAAGCCACAATTTCCTGACCACAAGCAATTTCTTCACAACTGTATGACATGCACTGCAAAGTGTAAGGTGAGAGATTTTTCATGGCAGCATTTCACTTTCTCCTCTCTGTTCTACTGCCACTTCCAGGGGTTGCAAACCAGCCTGACTCATTCTTTCCGATGCAAATCCCCTAAGGAAAGCCTGTGGTCTGCCTCTGGCTTGTGGTGAGATGCCACCAGTAGTGAGTGCTATAGCCTCACATTCAGCTTCCAGGCATTACAGCCACAAAGCCCAACAAAGCATCCCAGAGGCTTGGGATTGAGGAAATAATGTTAGCTACTCACACACTCCACTGCTACCAGCAAAACCAGCAGGCTAAACATGTCTGTAAGTAATATGGGAGCAGTGCTTGTAAATCAGCTCTGAGAGTGCCAAGAGCACAAAGAGGTGGATATAATGTGTTTAAATATGAACACAAGTCTCTTCCCTGCCCAGTCTGTATTGAATGGGTTCATGTATATACAAATTCTCTGTTTCTGGTGTGCAGGCAGATTTTTCGGGAAAATAGGAAATGCATCTGTTTATCCAAATCACTGAGTGTCCCTTGTTGATTAAATGTCAGAGCATTAATGTGACATTATTATGTTCATTTAGATCGGGGGTAAAATGGAGAGGAAGGGTAATAAGCAATTCTGTACTCAGTTCAACAGTAATTTTGTTGGAATAAAAACCAGTGCTGCATTTAATACGATCAATTTAACATCTATATGGCTTGGGGCTTCTTTTGTGGTACATACCATTCAATCCTTTTTAATGGCAAATCAATGAATAAAGTTGTTGCATACAGTCTATTGCTTTTTTCAATAAGTTTCATGCAAACTGTTTCTGAGTTTATAACTCAAAATATTGAAATAAAAGACTTAAAGCTCCAGAATGGGTATCACAAAATATTATTATGAAATAAAACTTCAAGTATGTTTCTTTTTCATCTGATTGCCGGGCTGGCTCATGCAGGTTTGTGGCTTCCACATTATGCATATTACGACAGCACTCGCTGTGTCCTGACAGGTTGACAAATGTCGGGGAAACACGCTGATTTAATGATGTGTTTTCTATCTAATTATTGCCGAGTGTCAAGAATTAGTTTAAAGGCTCTCCCTGATCATTTGTCAAACATGTGAAGCCCTCTACAAGCGCCCAGATAACAAGGATTTATTAATATATGTCATACCGGCTTTAAGAAATGACTTTTCAAACATTAACTATTCATATTTAATAAATAGTCTTGATCTCAGCACTGAAGAGTCAGGGGATTTCCTCTTAAGGGAACGTTTGCCATAATGTTATTGTACTTTTAATAAAAAGGTCTTTTGACTAACCATTTGAGAGCATTTAATAGTGTGAAGCCTGAGAGCGAAATATGCTGTCTTTTCCATTTGCCTGCAAAGTTCCACTCCTGGGTGGTAAAGTGGAAATCAGCTTGTGTGTTTTTTGGGGCAGGTCAAAGACTTTGAGGTGATGAATGACTGCAATAGTTCAATTAATGAAGAGATACAGGGAAGCTAGACAAGTCCAGACATACAAATACAAATATCTCACTCCCACAGAGAGGGATTTTTATAGCAGCCCTTCAATTAACTGTTTTACAAAAGATACTATTGTCCAAAGGTTCCAGTTTCATAGAATACAGCTAGCTACTTGATAGGGGTGCACAGGATATATCAGGCCAAATAAATAATCAGCTGATAATGGGAAAATTACATGATTATTTATCATTCCAATACTAAAATCATAGCCAACAATAGAGCTGACAATACACAGCTAATGACTTAAAGTCCAGGTAAAGTGAATTCAGAGATTTGTTTCAAAACACATTCTAAATGTTGGAAACTGATTGCTGAAAAGATGTTACAAAGAGCCTTTACTATATAGTACTGAATTGTGGAGTTAGACTGTTGACTGTTTTTTCACCATTTTCCTGTTTTTCTTAAATTCCATAGCTCTGTTAGGTCAGAGCTATGTAACAATGAACCACTGAAATCCCCTTTGCTTAGTACATCTTAGCCTCATATACCCTCAGATGTGCTTAACTACAGGTTACAAGCCTCTTTTAAAATACAAAAATGTAAAACTGCTGGTTATTGCATTGATATTGGCCATGAAAAGTAGGTTACTATTGATTATCTTTAGGCTGGGGGAAAAAAACATATCGTGCATCCCTAGTATTTGACTTTACTTTGGCATTCAGGACCAGCTCCTTACACCCTCACCCCATCCACTTAAACCACTGACATCTTTATTAAATAAGTTCTACCAGTGATTAAGTATGACTAATCTCACAAATTTACATTCACATTTATTCTCATGAGCATCAAGGGACTTTGCATTTTCAGTGGTCATTTAATGGAGAATCTCCACTTAAAAATTCACTGTTTAAAATATGGAGCCTGTTTACACAGACAGGGACAGATTAGGCTCAAAATAATCACAAAGCTGCACCAAGGTCAATGTATCAAAATCATTTCCTCTCCTGTACTACAACATGAAACAGTGGCCAACCTCGCTGCTGCGTTAAAAACACAATGCCGGAGCTAATATATGCAAATACGACCCAGAACCGCCTTCAAGCTCTATCTCCGGGGGGAGTCTTTCACTCGTGACCTTGGTGAGGTCGCCATTTCCTGCTTGCAACTTCCAATCCCTTTCCTTGCAGAAGTGATAATATACAGCACCACAGAAAATTACTTTGATGGCCAGGGAAAACAACTGTTTACAACGCTCATTTAATGAAGTCTCCAAAACAAGGTCCTGGTCATTCATGCTTTAAAAGAAAAGGTAATTACTAGCTTTTTGGGGCAGTAACATGGTTATTTAGTGAGAAATGACAAGAAACACTATGGAGTGTATTTAAAGTAATTACAATGCCAATTTTCTAATCGTTTTTTGTTAGTGTGCCTCTTTCAGTATTAGTGCCCACTATATGTAATAATATACAAAGAAAACTCAAGATGATTTTTTTTTTTTTACTGTTGATTTATAGTCATATTAGATCCACTGTATTATTAGACTGCATGGCCAAATATTATAAATAAATAAATTAATGAGTGAATTAATGAATTAATGAATAAATAAATAATGCCTTAAGCTAATGGCTTGGTACAGATAGATTTCTCTGAGAGGCCACAGTCCATTTAAATACCCCTAATCCTATGTATTTAACATGAATGCATTTCTGTGTGCTCATTAAGCAACTATGCAAATAAGTGAAACTCACAACAAGGCACTCTCAAACAGACAGATGGATCTTAATGGCATGTCCTGTTTCATTTTCTACAAAGTGTATACATCCACGCTAATATTTAAAATTAGGCCCCGACTCAGCTCTCACAAATCAAATGCTTAATGGAGAGAAGACATGGTTATAGTGTGGTGGAATACTATTGCTGTTTTGGAGTTAGACCGTTAATTTGGAGCACAGCTGGAATGTATACACTGTTCAGTTATTCAGAGCTCTACACTCCCGTAGTGCATAGCGTACTCTGGGCACTCGTTCATTGTTCATCTGGTAATTGTTCACTAATTCATACATAAATAGAATGCTCTATTTCTAGAACAGCAATGCTCTAATTTTAGTGTTGTCCAACATTTTTCCAACCTACTTTGGATTAAACTGGCTGTGTTTCCATGGAAATTAGAGGTTTGCTTTTTACTTGCCTTTTTATCTAATGCACACTGATCTGAACTGATCTGAAATGATCAGCTCTAATCGATCCAACCACAAACTGATCGACTGATCTATTCACAACCCCCGCACTCTTTTTTTTTTTTTTAAAGCATTATTTTTTTGGCATTAGACAGGACAGAGTGATAGTGTGAAAGGGGGAGAGAGAGGGGATGACATGCAGCAAATAGCCGTGAGCTGGAATCTAAGCCACAGCCGCTGCAGCAAGGACACTGCCTTCATATATGGGGCGCCTGCTTTATCCACTGAGCCAGCGGACGCCCCCCAACCCTGCACTCTAACTCAAGAAATTGCTGCTGGGGGGAGGGATTCATGAAGAGTTCCCTCTGTGCTTGCGTTCAAGGACCCCCCAAGACCTCCAAAGTAAGAGGGACACAAAATGATCACAAACAGATACACACACATAAACACACAGCAACATGTGCTAAGATTAGAACAACAAGCGGATTGGCGTGAGAGTCAGTTACACTATAGCGAGCTGTGGCACAAGTGAAACACCAGAGCTGGAAGACCTGACGGCAGGTTACTGGTCAGTAGGACAAGGAAGTTTGTCAGTGCTGGTCCACTGTTGCAGAAGACGTAAATAGAAACAGGTTAATGCACCTCTGACAGCTTGACCAAGATGTGCCCAGATATCACCCAGATGATAAATGTTTGATGATAAACTCGCACCAAACCCTGACTCCTAAACCGGAGTATGAACTGAGCCGTGACTTTTGTGTACAGTTACACCCCTAGTAGTCAGCATTAGTTGATTATGGTGACTAAGCCATCAAGCTGAAGAAGGATAATTCCTGAATCCCATTAAGACTGATGGTCTCTTGACAGCAGTCATTTTGAAGCAACTGTTCGAGCTTGCAACATTAATGGGAAAGAGATAAAATGCTCAGTGTGTTCTCTGATTAAAACTTTACAGTGCAATATGCCTCACATATTCCTGATGGCATAAAGAATGAGGTCACTTTAAATATCACTTTACACACATACATTGTCTGTTTACACAAGCAGCTTTGTGAACAAAAACACCAATCCTGTGCATCCATGGTATATTCTAAAGCAGTCACATTGTTCTCATTAAAGAGGTATTACACTGTAAGTCAGAACCACCCTGTTAGTAAACAATATAATGAAGCACAATAGCAACATGTATTTTTCTACATTCTATAAAACTTCCATATGTGGCAGCCATATCCGCAGCAGATGTTCCCCAGAGCTGCAACAGAATGCACTCTGGTGGTTGGTCTAAATTCCCTCTCATCACATCTCCCCTCCCTCCTGCCAGCCTCCTCATTGACAGTCGAGTCACATTCGAAACAATCCTCAGGCAATAATTGCCATAAACAAAAAAAACCTGTTTATCTGGTCGGAACAGCAGTCCCAATGAATACACGCTACCATGGGGAGTGAGGGGAAAACGGGAAAGAATGAAACCTTGATATTCATACAAAAGAATGAAATCAATTTAAACCAAATACATATCTCCCCTTTCTCTCCCTCTGTTTAGCTTCTTTGATGCTTTGGGTAAAAATAATGGTTCCTGCACTTTTGAGTGTACAAGCAGCACACCCTGTCTGGTTGATAATTATAGATTAGCTTGGCACTGGCATTATCAGTACCAGCGTAAGCTGTTTCCTAATTATGTGAGAAGAGATAGAAGCCTGGTACTGCACCTGCTATGGACAGAAATGTTCTTAGTGTGGGATGAGAGGCCTCTGATAGTCCACAATGTTACCATCTTTTATCTCATGGTGCTAAATTGTATTTAAAGAGGCAATATTTAGCTATAGCTAGTCCACCAGCTCGGAGACCATAGAGCAGTGATACTCAACTTGTGGCCCATGGGTCAAATCTGGCCTCCAATAATTCACAATAAAAATAAAGTGATTTACGCTGGGTATTGTTTTTGTACTTTTAACATATATAAAGGTGCCGTAGTGCACAAACAGTATCAAATTAGAGCTTCTTTTACTAAAAAAAAAAGCACCCCCTAGCTAAGGGGGTTAGCTAAGCCCCAAGTAGAGGCTGCTGCAACTGGCCCCTCGCTTCCTGTAAAAATGACCCCCAACTAAAGCAAGCTGAGCATCCCTGTTATTTGCCTAAATAACATTTACCTGTGACGTTCAGTGTCTGCCGATTGTTATCAGTGTCACGTTACCCTGACAACAGCAGTAGCGTTTGCCACTTAAACACTCAAACATTTTGCTGCAATTTACAAATTAATGAGTCACAGTCTTGAAGGTTATCTTTTTTTAGGAATATATCAACAACAATAATAAACTCATCGATTAGATGTTGGCCACGACATGACAGTTTCTTTGATAATGTCATGTTAAAACTCAGGATCCACACTATCACTCAAATATATTTACAGTGGACAGTGGACCCTGCCTCATGTTACCTCACATAAAAAACTATTTAAATGAGTTGCAGCAAAAGAGAGCCATGGTCCCTCCCTCCTCTACACAGATCTGAGCCTGTCCCAGCACACATGGCTGACCTGCCTTGTCCTGGACAGTGTAACATCATATTGACAGACAACCACAATCACACACATGTTCACACCAAACCTTTATGTCTTTAGATTGGTGGATGGAAGCAGGAAACCACAGACACAGGGAAGCAATAATGGAAACTATTCAGCCACCACACTGCCCTGTGGACGTTTGAGAAAACTCCCCTAAGGCCATCTTCAGATACTGCATTCATAAAAATGAGACGGATGCAAGGTCACAGTGACCTTGACCTTGACCTTTGATCACCAAATTTTAATCAGCTCATCACAAAGTCCAAGTGAACATTTGTGCCAAACTTGGAAACATTTCCTCAAGGTGTTCTTGAGATACTGCGTTCACAAGAATGGGCCAGACAGATGGACAGTCCGACAGATGGACGGATGAGTGGAGGATGGACAACCCAAAAACATAATTCCTCCGGCCTTAGCTATCACCAGTGCGGAGGCAAAAAAACCCTGCTATACTAAAATGTGTAAGGAATTGATTGTTTTCGGAGAACAGGCCTACGAAAAATGCTCTCATATTTACTGTCACTTTTGAAGTACATATTAAATTATTCTAAATACTTGATTATCAGGGGCAGCACGGTGGCTTTGTGGTTAGCACTGTTGCCTCACAGCAACCTGGTTCGACTCCCGGTTGGAACGGGGCTCGGTCCGGGCGGGGGCCCTTCTGTGTGGAGTTTGCATGTTCTCCCCGTGTCTGCATGGGTTCTCCCCGTGTCTGCATGGGTTCTCCCCGTGTCTGCATGGGTTCTCTCTGGGGTCTCCGGCTTCCTCCCACAGTCCAAAGACATGCAGCTCAGGTTAATTGGTGACTCTAAATTGCCCTTAGGTGTGACTGTGAGTGTGTATGGTTGTTCGTCTATATGTGTTGGCCCTGCGATAGTCTGGCGAACTGTCCAGGGTGTACCCCGCCTTCCGCCCGATGACAGCTGGGATTGGCTCCAGCCCCCCCGCGACCCTTACGAGGACAAGCGATTACAGAAAATGACTGACTGACTTGATTATCAAAAAAAATCAGCAGAACACTGAATTGTAAAAATATTTGATAACTGCAGCTCTTTCATAGAGACTTGAAGTACTTTTTAGGTTCTTTTCATCCTCTGTCATATTTACAAAGGAATATGGTATTTAGTCAATTTGCAAATCAACCAATTTAGGGAGAGCGCTGAAGCACAACTAACAGAACTAGCATTTTATGTGGAACCTTTATGGAATTGCACCACTACAAATAACATGCCAGTAGGTATCAAGAGTGGGAGCCAGGAGAGCCCTTTACTTGAGAGGCGAAATTACATTTTTGTGACATTTATTTCCCTCTCCAGTGTTGCACAAGGCTCATTTGGTGGTGCCGTGGGGCTTGTTGGTTTCCACTGTAGTGATGTTGGGTCCATTAGAAAAGACTTTCACTTTACTTGTTGAGGAAAAAGCTGGCTTGTCAAAGCCACAGTTGTGAATTGCTGGGTGTTTTAGGGACAAGCCTCTGTGGGTGGCTTCAAAGTGCACTTTATCACCCCGGGGAGCCAGAGAAAATCACTTAGTGGGACGATTGCTTTTCCCTTTTAGAGGAGCACTTGTGATGGAGGTGGTGGTAGAAGAACATGAGATTCCATGACACTGGACACACTTGCCAGGTCATAAGAAGCCATTATATTTTGTTGTATTTTACACCTATGAGTCTCCATAACGATAACATTTGATGGGTGATGCAACTGAGACTGAGAGGCAGCTGACAGCACAAAGTATAATTGCTTAAACGTTTGAAACACGAGCAAACTGGCTAGATTTATTTCAAAGACATGGGAAGAAGACAATGAGCAATGTAGGAGGCAATGACCCAAAAGTTATCAAAACAAATATTAGAAAGTTGAAATAAAATTACCTGAAATTAACAAAAGAAAAAGAAAGAAAAGTAAAAGAACAAAAACAGGAAATGCCTGGAAAAAGGTGCTAAAATAAAATGAGAAAAAATAACTAAATCAATCAATATTTTTATTTAATACATTAGTTTTATTTTTTTTTGGTAACCCATTTTTTTAATACATAATAGAATTTTCTTGATATTTTTCCCTAGTTATTTGATAATTTTTGATGATGTTTCCCTTCTCTCTCTTTTGTTCAGCTTATGTTTTTTTTTTTGTTAATTAAAGCAATTTTCTCAGGATTCTAAGGTTTAAATGCTAAAGGTGTCTGAACACAGCAAAAGAAAGTTGATGTTGATCGAGGTTTCAAAGGGTTAATGGGGTTTGTGCAAGCCTTGATAATACTTGGAAACAGGGACTCAGTTTTGAATTGGGCATTTCTTCCTGTCCATGAAATGCAATCACCACACCAGCTAGAAGAACAGCATTGCACAGCTGTATGAGAAAAGCTAAGCCATATTGTCCAAATTTCCAACTCCTCCCAGGCGATGTTATCTCATTTGGTGACATCATTAAACCAAGCCCTTACAGCCCCCATGGAAGAGTAACAGAGACTAGTCTACTGGACCAGTCTCAGGGTCAGAACACTGCTGTGGGAGCATCTGACTGCAAGACACTGATGAATGTCAGGAGACTGAAGCCCACCAGCCATCTGGCAGACTGCAGACACTGGTGGGACAGTACCATCGATCTGTGTCATGTCTACAGGCTTGGAGCCTGAGAAGTGGCAAACGACAGTGGTCGATTTGTGAAATTTTTGTACAATTTTTATTCTAATTAATTGTAGAAATGATAATAAATATCTTGAAATTTTAAAATATTTTTGACTGTCCATCTTGAATGCATTATTATGGCCTCATTCAAATATTTACATGCATGCTGCATTTGAAACAACATTCACATTCAAAGCCTGAAATATCACATTTGACTAACATTGCTAAGACTGACAATAGGATTTTTCCCAGCTTCTCCTTAAGGAAAAAAAACATCTATGTCAGCTTGACAACTCTGCAAAAACAAAATATTTGTAATAATTAAAAAGTTTATTTTAATCTTTTACCGTTTTATGCTAGACCTGTGCACTTCAAGAGACTTCTTCACTCATTTCAACCGAGACGGTACATTACATATTCTGCAACTAAGTTAGAATACTTTTTGCATACCACAGAAAATGTTTAATGTCTCATGGTCACTAAGATGCATTTGACAATGTGTAGTCAGCAATCCAATATAGTCTGGTGAATAGATGCTGTGTCAAAACAAACATCCCACTGAGGAAAAATTTCCAGATGTTCAGCATATCTCAAAAACTCAGCACTTAAAATGAATCAACATAAATGCAAATGCTGGTGATATTACAACTCTGCACTTGAAGTAATGGCATTAAAGTGCAAATCACAAAAGCGTATTAAAAAATTAGTGTAATGGCTGTTTTTATGGGAGAAAAATAAGCCTTTTGTTCCTCATATTGGATCATTGTCATTGTGTAGCTGGATCATTTTGGGCCACATAGGGAGAGGAGACTTGGAAAGCAGAGAGGATGACATTAGCCTCTCAGCATGGGTGAGTGGACTGAGAGGGAGATTTCAGGAAGGAAGAAAATGTCTTTTTTTTTTTTTACTATGTATCTTTCCTGTGTTGTGAAACATCCTTGCAAATCAGGATATTGTTTTCATAAAAACTGTGGATGAATAAATCCTGTTGCTGTCCAGTGATGTGTAGCAGTCACATCAGTTATGTCAGACATACAGTAAATTCATATTCAACCGACTGGCATTGTCATTCCTTTATTATGAGACTGACAACTTGCTTATTATCAACATTAAATGTATGTTGTTTCGCTGCTATGTTCACAATTCTGAAACTAGACAGCTGGCAGATCTTTCCTGAATTATTTTCTCACTGAAAACAATTTATCAGTTTGTCATCTGAACAAGCTTTATCACATTTGCCTGCAAGGTTTTCGATATGGACCAATATGAGACAAGTATGTTTTGTAAAAGATTGTGGGGGGGTTCTACAGCTGAAATAATTGACAGATTGATAAAA
This sequence comes from Plectropomus leopardus, assembly GCF_008729295.1. NCBI lineage: Eukaryota > Metazoa > Chordata > Actinopteri > Perciformes > Serranidae > Plectropomus > Plectropomus leopardus. The sequence goes on from NC_056469.1 coordinate 21,313,014, forward strand.
TTATATTTTTGACTTTTTTAATTTTTTTAAAGCAAAATGACAAAATGTTACTGGTTTAGCTTGTCAAAAATGAATATTTATCACAGTCTTCTGAATATCAGTGACTTTTGGACTTTTGGTCAGACTTACCAGGACTCAAAGTAGAATTTTATTCCTGGAAAGATGCTCTGTTCATAAAACTAAAATATTTTATGTTATATTTGTTGTTATGTTATGTTATATTTTATGTTATAAAAAAGACACAAATACTTCTAAAAATGCCAAGAAAACAGTCAGTCAGTCATTTTCTGTAACCGCTTGTCCTCGTAAGGGTCGCAGGGGGGCTGGAGCCAATCCCAGCTGTCAATGGGCAGAAGGCGGGGTACACCCTGGACAGTTCGCCAGACCATTGCAGGGCCGACACATATAGACAAACAACCATACACACTCACAGTCACACCTAAGGGCAATTTAGAGTCACCAATTAACCTGAGCTGCATGTCTTTGGACTGTGGGAGACCCCGGAGAGAACCCATGCAGACACGGGGAGAACATGCAAACTTCGCACAGAAGGGCCCCTGCCCGGACCGAACCCCGTTCCAACTGGGATTTGAACTAAGGACCCTCTCGCTGTGAGGCAACAGTGCTAACCACAAAGCCACCATGCCGTCCGCCAAGAAAACAAAGAAATAAAAAAAAAAGAAAAATGGCTGTAGCATTCACTATTGGTCAAGAAGTAGAAAACCTACAATGACCAAAATGCACTGCATTGCATGCACCAAACCAATACCAACTCCCGCTTGTGGGTGATGTATTGAGAGCTTGGACAATTTCTCACAGGAAACAATATGGTAACAAATGATTTGTGATTACAGTTGAACTGTAAGCTAAAACATTTTAGGCTTGATTTTTTTTTTCACTACTTTACCAGCACAGCTTAGTTTTACAGTTTCATATCAGTATTACCGCCTCCAGTTTTACAACACAGAAAACAGTATGTTGCCCATTCTTGATCACAAATTCTCATATTACAACTAAACTGAGGTACAATCTGTAGTTTAAGCAACATTCCTAGAGCCAGCAAAAATGCTCTGGATGAAAAATGCCATTCAGCAGTCTGAATAGAGCGAGATCTGTGCAATAGTAGGATGGATTGATGTTTACCACAGTTCATTAACACACACAACTTGCTTGGAAATCAGCAAAGTATCTGTTTAAATATTTTTCAATATGTCAGCTTGGCTCAGAGAAATTATGTTGAGCATTTTCACAAATTTCTAATATTTCATACAATGCCGCAAATAATCAGTGAATTGAGAACTAATCAGAGTTGGAGTTATAACAAAATAATCCTGAGTTACATCCCTATTTCCATCATTAACGTCTGTAATATAGGACACAGATGAGTCTCTAAAGTTGTTTGTGTGCATATGGTATTCATAAGTCAGCCCCATGTGAAAAAAAAAGTAAAACCAAATAAAGTTCTCTGCTCCAAAGCTCAAAAATAAGTGAATTTACGACTGAATATAATCAGCTAAACAAATGCAGAGCAGCCATATTCAGCTACCAACTGTTTTGTCAATTTAAAAACAACAAACACAGTAAGTCTTCTTAAGCTCATGATGTCTCTGCCTTTGTATACATTACAATAATAGTGTGGGATCTTACTATTTGCCTTGTTATGAGGAGCCTCATTCTGCACCAACAGAATTAAAATATTCATGGTCCTGTTTTTCACAGCAGACGACTTGTCATAGTAGAAAAGGCACAGGTATCCCTAATAACATTAAGAATGTCCCAGTAAGTCATGACAGTATGACAGCATAGACAATACCAGCACCCTCACACTGAAGCACTTCAGTTCAATCCATGATTATTTTTATTATCAACACCTGTGCTTTACCTACTGTCACATGTCAAAATGTCTTCCACTAAAAAAGGCCTGCTATAACAGATAATTAAACATTTTTCTGCTATCCTGCCTTCCATGTGTAGTGGATAGTCTGATAACAGATACAACAGGAGTAGCTAGAGAAATGTCCAGAGATAAATCAGTCGCCTGGGGTTCAATAATTAAAAGTCCCATTCATTTTTTTCTTTCCACAGACAATTACAGAAGCAGTTGGAGCAGCTCCTGCTTGAGTCATCAGCACTAGTGTTGGCCCTACAGCACATCTGACAGACTTCCAATAGCACTGCGCTCATAACAAAAGAATTAACAACAGACTAGCCAAATAGATGGATCATCAAACCACAAGCAACACAAAAAACAGACACTATGTGTACCAAAATGCACCGCAATGTTGACAATACTAAGCTAACTTTACCAGACATACAGCGCAGGCATAACTTTAGCAGCAGTGAAACAATGAAATGCTACTCACCATCAAATAGCCCAAAGAGGCAGGTGTTGGTGAAGGGCTGTTTCATGGTGATATTCTTCCACTGGTTCGTGGACGTGCTGGCTGAGTTTCTCCCAGAGGACTGCTCCGTTAACTGGGTCTTCCGTGTGAAAGTGGAGGACAGCTAACCGGCTGCACCTGAACAATGCTAACGCTAGCCACTGAGCTGCTAACTAGCATTAGCATTAGCAAACCGAGAACTGATCTACTCTGCTACCTTTCCTCACTTGTTGCGCCCGTTTCGACCAAATAAAGTTGTTTCTGTGTTATTTAGTGAACAGAAATGATGAAATATTTAACACAGCCTCTTTTTGACAACATAGCTAGCTCAGCTGACTTCAAAGAGGGATTTGACAGCTACTAACTAAACATCACCTGTGTGGACACAATTGTGCTGGGCAGCTCCACCCTACTGACCGGAAGTTGTGTTTTTTTATTATTATTATTATTTTAGGTCGTGGTGATGCACGTGTAATACTGATATTTTCTATTTTATTGGGGAGGGGATGCTGCAATTGTTTCAAATATGGGAAGGAGAATTCACTGTACAGTTTTAATAGATCAAATTATTATTATTTTTTTAGTTGCTTCATTTAAAGAAGGGGTAAACATACACATATCTGTGTATATTAACATATGTAGGATACCAACAGGTGTGGTTAGAAGTTAGGCTTTAATCTGAGTATAAAATTTAATAATAAATTGGTGTCCCAGTTTAGGTTTAAGTTTAGTTTATTTAAGAAGGGACAGTGAAAATTAATAAATACACAAGGTATAAAAATGCAAGAATTAGCCAGGAGTGTATTTTTCATCTGTAGTCCCTTGACCAAGGTGTTACAGAAGGCTTCTGAAAACACAACAAAGCAAACAATAAATAAATAAATAAATAAATAGGGCATGCAGTTTAAAAGACTCACTTGGTAGGGCCTGCACCCTATTTGACATTGTTGCAGTCCCACCTCTTTTTCACCCAAAAATGATATTCTTCAAAGAACAGTGTGTAAGATTTAGTAAGATTTAGTGGCATTAAGCAGTGAGGATTACAGATCGCAATCAGCTGAAACTTCTCCCATTTAGAATTCCTTTAGTGTTAAATGTTGAGGAGGTTTTTTACCAGGAATGTATTATCAGATCAGTCATCTCTAAAAACGCAGAATAAAACAGTTTCACGTTACAGATCAGTGTTTCTCTGATGCTGCTCAAGGGGAGAGGCTTCTGGATATGGTGGTAGACATGAAAACGGGAATGATCCCATCTGGAACCAATGTTTTGTTTGTCCTTTGAGGGCTACTGTAGAAACATGGTGGTGCAATATGACAATCTAGACAAGGACCTGCTCCACATATAGATATTTTGGCATGAAATTAATAACAGTTTGTTTGTGTTCTTTAGCCTTTGCTGCTTTGTTGCATCTCCATAGTAATGGACGCTGAAAATGTTAGAGACGTGCCACCATTTTCACTAGTACGGCTAAAATGGGCTGAGAGCTTGTTTAATGGCTTTTAACAATGGAAACCTTTTATTTCTGTCTGGTAAGGCAAACCTGTAGCAAAAACAAGGCTATTGACATCTGTCTATGGCTAATGGGTTACTGGGTTTTTAGTTTTCATGGGCATTCCTGGCAGTCATAAGACAAAGGAAAATAGCTGTTTTCATAATCCATTATTGTGCATACATTACAGCTGTGCTGTACTGGATCAAGAATACTTAGCTATTATAGCTAATATTACTTGAGCAATATTGACTCAATCAGTTTACCTCTGATAATCAAACAGGTAATATGCAAACATTAAAATCTGCTCTCATTGCAGTGACATACATTACTACAGATGAACATCAGAGACTGCTTGAACCATAGTGCCCTTGCAGCCCGGGAAGCAGCTGAAAGTAGCACCAAAGCACTTTTCCTTTCTTCTAAGTCATTACATACAAGGATTAGAGGACAAATTCCAGGAAAAGCATTAGCAATTAGACATCCAGCAGCCGTCAAGGTATGTAATTATAGGCTATGTGTGTGATTAGGGTAAGAGGTTCAATAAATTACATTAACATACTTTTAAAATCACAAGGGAGAGTCTACAAGGACCCTAAAAGAGGCAGAATGCACATATTGATTTCCCTTCCCCCAATGGAAATTTATTTGGTGGCTGCTGAGCAATGAGGGCCATTGCAGTGCTCAATTTCCTGACAGAAACAGTTGAAACTCTACAGAGCAAGTGAGGGTTCTGCAGGAAATGTGACATATTTTATTAATAAGACAAATTCCTATGTTCAAGGCCATTTTGTCAACAGTTATGGCGTACTTAGAAAAAAAATTCTGCTTTTACACAGAAGTCTGAAGCATTTTTTTTATTTTTCTGTCCCATTCTGCACAGAGAAAATAAAGCAAAACACACATTTTCTTTTATTTGGCTGTTAAAATTTAAACCCAAGTCATCAGGCATTCTTGGACTCCTTCACTTCACTTCATTTAAAATCACAAAGGTACAAGTGCAGGATATAGATGAAAAACAATATAGAAATAAGTGACTACAGCTGACTGTTTCATCTCTTGCCAGTTGAATCTGATTAAGTTTGTTAATAAACTGAACACAACTTCCTAACAAGATGACGCTAATTGATGGGACAAAGTGATAAAGTTTAAAGGCTGATTAAGTAAAGTTGTCTTCATGTTTGGGCTATGTAGCATACAGCTGACAACTCCAAACACTTCTTGATGTCAGAGTGTGTGCATGTGTGCATGTCTATTGTACGGTTGCCTGGCAGAGCCTGAAACGCAGCTGTTGGCTTTAATCGACTTTTCGGATAGGGAAGATTTTCCAGTCCAGGGACACACACCTTCAAATCGGCTCAGAAGCTCGCTGGCAGGGAAGGGAGCCCCATCTCCATGGTCAAATGGCACCTTTCAACCCGTCTGCTGACGGGCTGGCTGGAAGATGGGGCTCAGGGTCCAGGGGAAGGGGCTGGCAGCACCAGCACGGCAGTCTTTTACGGTGGAAGAACCTAATTGCACAAGGCATCTCCAAACCCCACGGAACTGGCAGCTGTCCACACCTTTCCCTGGAGCTGGCTTAGAAGAGTGCATCACTCATATGAAAATCATGCTGGAAGCACAAACCAAGGGTTTTCGAAAACTTCACCTGAAGTTTGATTCTGTAAATGGTCTCTTTTTCTCCATTCCAACTCCAGTTTCCTCTGCAAACTGCCTGCCAATGGAAACACTCACAGGAACATGCTTAAAAACTATTCAAGGTGCATGAAATGAAAAAATTCAGGTAAAAGGTTATGCAGAGGTAGCAATGGTGGCTACTGTTTCAGCATGCTACAATTCAAGGTAAATGATTCAAATTCATTTCACAAAGGTATTTAAAGGGATAGTTCAGTTTTTGAATTGGGGTTGCATGGGGTATTATCCATAGACAATATATTATATACAGTAGACGTCAGCCAGCATTGCTAAGACAAGGAAGCTAAACAATCCACTGGTGTTGAGGGGCCAGCAACAAAACATGTTTGAGCCACCAAAAAGAGTCTCATATAAAAAAAAAAAAAAAATTCAGTGGGTGCAATATTATGAGTATTTTAACTTAATGGCAAAGAATGATGTCCAATAATATATAAAGCTTTTATATTGCTCTCAACAAAACCAACAAAGAGTCCTGATTTATGAATTACAGTTTCTGTGCACACTGAGCCGCTGGTCTACCACTGACTTGATTAGTTAGTTTGTTTGTAATTGTGTATCATTGGTATTTAAAGGGGTCATTTTGGATTCACCAAAGTGACACAATTATTCAAACTAACTAGCTTATGAACTAAAGTGACTGCCAATGGAGTCTGGTTACTTTGATAAGAGTACAGATGGGGAACTGAAGATGTTAACAGCTTCCCCATCGAAACAGGCTGACTGACTGAAAAGTAAAGCGGATAAAATATTCTCAATATAGCATATATTTAAACTGATATCAATGGTGTCAGGATGGACTTTTTTAGGTGGCCAAAATACATTTTGATGCTGACCCCCATCTGCAGAAGTACATTAGTAACTGTCTGTGCCGGACTCCAGCCTACTTCTCCAAACTGGGGGCGTGCCGACTGACATCTACTGTATGTAATACGCCCTGGATAATTAACCCATACCACCTCAAAAAAATCAAACTGTCTGTTTAGCACGCTTGTCATTCAGTATTTCTTGCTCAAATATATAAAGTGACACTTTTAAACCCGGCCTCTGATGCACTGTGTCTTTAATATTACCTACACTAAAGCCTTTTCTAGGAAAATAAAGCTTTTTCATTTGCCCTTGAAATTCTTGATTGTGTGTGAAAGCTGAGCATTTTTCCTCTTCAACCACATCACCCCCCGTTGTCCATCTTCCAGCTGTCTGGTATGTGGGCCCTGCTGCTCCTGTTAACTGCTTGGAATAGCAGTTTAAGTGGAGTGTCAGAGCCCACAGCAAAATGGTTGCCATTCTTCAGGAGGAAAGTATGCGGCACATGGCATCATTAAGCGGATGAGACCCTCAAGGTGATGTAGGCAGTCTCCATTGATACTCCTTAGTACCATCAATTCTGCTTATGGAACCACTTACCTCCCAATGGCCCCGTAATCTATTTTTAATATTTGCCAGATAAGTGCACTCACAGACATTCTTCAAGGAAAGACTGGACTTTTTATCATTAGTCACTAAAGAAAAAAGAAAAAGAAAAAAGGACATATGCTCTTTTAAAGGTAGTATACCTTGGTTCCAAACATTAAAATGATCCAAGGCCTCTGTATTTATGTAGACTGTTTTTACTCGCATGGTTATGATGACGAGCATACTGACAAGTGGAGGGATTTAAAAAAAAAATTCACAGAAACACCAAAAATTGGGGGAAAAAATGCTGTCCACCTCCAACTGATTATCATTTTGATGTTTTGTTTTGCATTGTTTACCTTTTCATTCTTTGTGGTCCCACAGTCCACCCTTCTGTATGTATAAAGATAATAATTGCAAAATCAACACATATTTCCCTTTAAATGCATTTTCCTTAATTACAAGAAATATTTTACATATTACATGTTATATATAAGGTATGTATCTTTATTTTTGTTTGCCAAAAAGTCAAAAAGTCAAAAAAAAAAAAAAAAGAGAATATAGTGACATATCTGTTAGGGGCAGGAGCGGAGCCAGACTTTATTAAAATTTGGGGGTCTGCTGGCTCCCCATGTTACCAGGGGGAGATTTTTCCCCCCCCCTACCTATTCCTTTCCTATTTATGTCAGCTATAATAGTCGTTAAGCTATTTGAGATTACATTTAAAAATGTATATTTGGGAAAACATAATTGCAGAGGAGGAAAAAATCACTATAGAGCTTACATCCTTTTTTTCAATTTCTAACAGTTTTCTGAGTGATTAACAATTTTCACTTTTGCCATATAAAATGTGGCCAAAAAAAGTCTGATGTAACTAATTTTAAATTACATAGGTAGGGTAGAATTTGGCATAAACAGCATTACTAATCTTGAAACCAATTTTTGTTTCACTATGCTGGTTTAGAGTTCACAGAATGAATGTTTAGTTGGCAAGCCTGCTACATTTGAATCCATGCCACAATAATCTGGGCTGCTCTGATTGCAAATCAAGGATATCTAACAATGCCAAGCAAATGTGGTCTTCTGAATTGAAAATTAGACCAACAGAAGACGTTTTACTTAATTATATTAGATTTCTCTAAGGAACAGCACAGAAGGATAAAGAACACATTATTATCTGAATGACACAAAATTGAAGGCATTTTAAAAACCTAAAAAAATCAGCGCTTTTGAGAAAACAGAGTACAATTGTACTTGATGACGATGATGTTGTTAACAGGGTAACAGTAACAGTACATATTGTTCTTGTGTGTTGTATTGCAGAATCGGCCTTCATGGTGCCGGCCCTGATGCTGCATTATCGTGACTGTCATGACCTGTTGATGGTGATGTATACAACACTGGAAATGGTTTACATACTTAAGAGATGTTTGTCTGTGCTCACTTCATTATTAGACGCCCTGTGGAGTTATAGTGGACACATTAATCTGCTCCTGTTGAGTATGAACGTGCACCGGTGCGAGTGACCTGGTGCACAGATTAACTTTGCACAGATTAGCTGTTGTTTCTGTCTCATATTATTGTACTTTTATGTGTTTTCCTAATGTTTTTACACTTTCTGCAACACAAATTGCTCTCTTGGACAATAAAAATTGAATTAAACTGTATTGAATTAAATTTAATTTAATCGAATCGAATCAAATCAAATCGAATCGAATCGAACCGAACCGAACCGAACCGAACTTAACTGAATTGAATTGAATGGAATTGAACTGAACTGAACTGAACCAAACTAAACGGACACATTAGGGCAGGAGCCCTGGAAGCTGGGCCTATGCTCCGCCCCTTTTTGGGGTCACTCAGATCAGAGCAACTAACTCTTTTGACCTCTTATGAACAAAAAACAAAAAACTATTGTATTTAAAAATGTTTTACAATGGGGGTCTCCAATCCCTCAGACAGAAGTGATGCATCATTTTCTGCACAAACATGATCCTAATTATAAATCATTTTCAGTGCTGGACCGAAAACAGTTGTTGCCTTAAGCAGGCTAGACCCCATCCCTTTCATATTTATTGTATTTATTACAAATAAGAAAAGAAGGTAATGAGAAATCAATAAAAATTAACAACTTTGCTAAGAAACAATAATAATAAAATGCTAACAATGAATAAATACAGTGAGTGCAAAAATGCAAATTTTTGACCCTAAAAGATTTTGATTGTCCAATTTCTCTTACTGTAATTCTGTCCACATGCACTTCACTACACTCTTTCCTTGTGTTAGATTTGTAATCTTTTTAAACATTAGGGGAGAAATCATGAAGTATCAAGCTGATAAACTGATAATTAGTACTTTGTATTTTGAGCTCCACAGGGTCTCCACAACCAACCCATGACCCCAAAAGAACATAAGGCTTTATTGCATTTTTTTTTTTTTTTTGTCAAGCACAGAAAAGGAATAGTAACTGCTATATTAACCCTTTCAAATCTGGATGGACTTTTATGTCTTTTATGTGCTGCATTTAAATGCCTTTCATAAGTATTTAAACCTTTGAAACCTGGACAAAAAGGTTTAACTCTCTTCAAAAAACATGGAAAAAAGCAATGAGAAAATTGCAAAAAAATTAGTAAAAGGTGACAAGAAAACAACCTGAAAATTAATGTTTAAAATAAGGAGAGGGAGAAGAAAAAAAATAAACTATCACAAAAAACAAAACAAAACAAAAAAAGGTTTTTGTGATAATTAGAATTGTATATTCAAAATATGCTACACAATATATAATAGTTTTTCATTTTTTTGTTTGGTTGCTTTTTTACTTACTTTTTTGTGGTGCTAATTTTCAGATAATTTTCTTGCAGCTTTTTCTTTAAAAAATGTGGCTATTTTTTGGGTCATTTCTTGTTGAACTGCTGATTGCCTTGTTTTGTATTTTTGAAAGAAATCAAGCAGATTTGCTCAGGTTTCAAATTTTTAATCTGAATTTTTAAAACTCTAAAATACTGATACTGGCATTGGCCCCATGAATGCAGGCTCAGTCAGGCTCTGATCTGTTGTTATCTATCGTATTAATATCTGTCTACACATCACATTGTCTCACAGTATGTACGGTGTACTATTGTAAACAGTTAATAGAAATGTCAGCAACTAAACTTGTGAGCACCAAATGAACCAGACGATATGAAGTTCCTAAACACCTCGCTGCTCACTATTATCAGATGCCTTTGCTCCCCTCCTCCCTTTAATCAGCGCTCTTGACTGAGTGCAGATGTCATAATTATTAATCTGTTCAGACGAGCCTGTGATGATTGATGAGAGGCACATCCTAATCAATGGTGAACGCATGATAAGTGTTTACTGTGAAGATTATGGCAGCAGCACCTCAGGTGGAGTGGCTTTTCTCCTCATTATACCGCCAGCAAATAACTCACTGACACTTACACCTGATCTTTAATCAGGGATTATCTGTCACTTGACATTATTTTCAAGAATTTGTTATTCTGCCAGATTCTTCTTTGAACCTCAGACAAGAAAACAAATGAGTTATTTCTCTGTCACTGGCTTTGATGGAAATATTTCAAGTATTTTGGACGCTTGTGAGGCTTGTGTTTCTCCAAGCTTATGTCCTTATTGATGCAATTAAACCATTTTTGGTCCAGACTTTAATTGAGACTTTGTGCAATTTTCTTTTGGACCACGTCGATAACAGAACCTTCTGTTACATTTCCCTGTCATGGTTTATAATGCCCAATTTCTTCCTGAACATTAGTTGAGTTAGTTTCATGTTCATTGACTCTTGGACTCACCAGCGCTGTGAAAAAGGAAACAGCAAACACTGTCTCCGCAAATCTTAGCAAGAGCTTTCAAAGTCTGACATTCCTAGCTAAGGGCTCAGTGCAGAGACCCACAAAGCACAAGCGAACGCTGGCCCAGAATGCAAATACCTCTCGTAAAAACCAGCACTCAAGCTTGTTTGGAACTGCTCAAGACCCTTTGAGGATGAGGGAGAAGGAGGTGGATTTTTGGGCGAGATTGTCTTGGTAAAGCCCCCGTCAATCACTCCCCTGGGAGAATGGTCGGATGGAAAGAGGGAGACTAGATGGCTGTGGCTTTCTGTGTGCACATCCTGGCACACAGACCTGCTCTTTGTTTCAGCTGCAATGAAAATTCCAGGAGGACAAAGTCTTTTTCATATCCACCAAACCAACTGTCATAATTAAGCTGCACATTGGCTAACATCGAGATCCCCTGGCTACAGGGGAATCCATATGTGTCTTAAATTTGTAATGGAATAAATACAACAGTCAAAAGCTAAAACAAATTTGCATGCCTGAATGAATAACGAGCAGCCCACTTTATGATGAATGAAGTCGGTCTACAGGCTCACATGGAGATACTGAAATGTGAACGAGAACTGTCAGAAAACCATTTCTGGTTCAATTACAGTACACACTGTGGTAAATACAGAAAACCAAGACTCCCTGGTGTTCTTTTTAAACACTGTGGATCCATTTATTTCAGGTTACAAGAATTAAATCCCTGAACTCACTCAATCCCTATACCTCTCTTAATCTTAAACAATTCCCTTTGTTGTGCATTGATTACATTTTATATACTGTTTTCAAGCTCAACAAGAGAAGCAAAGAAATGTAGGATCAAGTCTGCCTGCCTGTAGCACAGTGGAATCCGATTACAGACAATCCTTAGATGGCAGTATTCAACCATTGCAGAACAACGGGGAACGACTGTAGAGAGGGAGAAACTGTAAGCTTCTGGAAGGTCAAATTCTCCTCCTTTAAAATCACAAACCACTATGCCAAAATGAACAATGTAAACACAAGAAAAAAATGCAAGCCCATAATATGAATAAATCCACACAGATGTAAGGGATTTACAGGAGGTCACTCTGTTAAAGGGGAAAGAATTCAAATACTATACTAAAATCTGACATATTGATCTGTGTCAAAAATATGGCCCGCAGGCTGGAACTAGCCCATCAAAGGATCCAATCCGGCTTGCTGGATGACTTTGCACACCTAATATTGATGCTAGGAAGTGCTGGGTTTCAGCAGCGAGTTAAACAGTGAGTAGCCAACTGCATATAAATGCTTCCTCAGAGGATTTTCACCTTAACTGGAATTCAGTTCTCTAAAAAAAACACAACAAAACCTATGAATAGGCCTACTTATTGTGTAATATCCAAAATAGTGCAACATTTTGTCAGTCAGCTGGTTCAGAATAGAATAATCTGTCTCCTATCTCAATGGTCCGGTGTGTAGGATTTGGTGGCATGTAGCAGTGAGGTTGCAGAACTGAAACTGCTCCTGTGTGTAGAACTACAGTGACTAACGCAAAAACACTGCAAATGTGAAATGCTGCATCTAAAGCCAATGTTACATTTGTCCTTTCTGGATTAGAAACAACATGGCAGACCATATGAATATATAATTGGGTCAATTATTAGGTTTCAAAAAACATAATGATTCTTTTTTTTTTCCAGGTGATTAAAAAATTGAAAACAAAGATTTGAATATAATCTACCTTTTCTGCTAATAGATGCTGCTAAATCCAGCACACTGGATCTTTAACCCTCTTAAACCTGGAGCGACATCACTTTTCTTATGCTGCTTTCAGATGGCTTTCACAAGTATTTAATCCTTCAAACCCTGTGCAAATTAGTGCGATCTCCCTCAAAAACCTTGGTAAAAAGGCAATAAGCGGCTTGGTAAGAAATGTTCAACAAACTTTAAAGACCTTACCCATAATCCATACTGCCTTCCTTCAAAAGGCATAATAGCTCAGTCATTTTTGCACAAATAGTTTTTTATTATTATTTATTATTTATTATTATGTGCCTTGAACATGCACAGCAAATACTTACAAACCGATGCTGGAGTAGCGGTGGGGCAAACTGACCCGTTTAGCCAAATTGCTGTTTCATTAAGCTGGACTGCGTCACAACAGAACACAACAAACACAGTCGAGGCTGTAAGCATAAATAACTCATCTGACTTGATGTACCAGTAATTTCACAATCTTTGCTCTGCTGGTGATTGCTTCAGAGTCTTGGCAGAGGTAGAGAAGTCAAAATAATTAGATCAGAGAGCCACATATGCCATGGCTCATACACTTGTCTGTTATTCATGAGATGGCTTTTTTCCCCTTTGCTTGTGCAGGGGTTGTTTGGCCCCTGTCTGGTTCAGCTGGCAGTCAGAGGATTTGGATCAGCACCATGCAAATATGAATATTTTATTAAAGGGATGAGTACCATTCTAATGTAAACATTAGCAGTTTTGATGTTGAATTATCTGAGCAGAATCTAGTGGTCCAGCGTAGGCCATGGGGTACTGTTTACTTTGTACTGTCCAACTGCTCTGCCAGGTATCGGGCAAACAGAAATCTGTTGCAATGCAGCAGTTTCAGTCAGAGAGAGTTTTATAATTATTCAGGCCACATTAATTTTAAACAAACTTTTAATTTATAATTTTCAACTTTGGAGTAGTACAAATTATTGTGGGGCCCATAAATGTGATGGTATCAGTCATAGCCTATAATAAGGATAAGGATGACTAACACAACAGCTGCCCAAAGTGAAGCCAAAGCATCTTGATCGCCACCTGGTAGCTGGCTGCAGTATATGTAATAAACTCCGCCCCCTCCATGTTAGCAGATTCAAAATTGGCTAGACTTAAAAAACAAAATACATATCAAATATTTTTTCCCTTAGATGGTCTCTGTCATTTTAGGTTATTTTTATCATGTTGATGTATGTTCAAGTGTTTGTTTTTCAGATACCAATGCTTGGTCACTGGCCCGTCGGTGTCATATACAGATGCAAAGAGGCAACTTTTAGCAGCTATATAAAATAACCTGGAAGGGGACATTTGTTTATGCTCTAGGCAAATACTGTAGTACTGAGAATACTAATAGGACAAAGGTCTGCACTGGGTAGGCAGAAGGGCAGGTGAATGGGTCAAACAAACTCCAGACTTTCACCCAGGAGATCGCTGTCAGTAGAGCTGTTTTAATAACAATGTAGTGTGCTAGTATGGTAACGATACTTAACCAGTGATGTATGTCATGTGACATCTAATTATGTAGTTACTCAGTCATTTTCTGTAACTGCCTGTCCTCATAAGGGTCGCGGGGGGGGGGGGGGGGGGGGGGGGTGTGGTGGAGCCAATCCCAGCTGCCATCGGGCGGAAGGCGGGGTACACCCTGGACAGTTCGCCAGACCATCACAGCGCAGACACATATAGACAGACCAAATTATGTAGTAACAAGCTTATTTATTTCAAACCCAAACGTGCTTTTCTTACTGAAATCTAAGAAAGTAAACCTAAAAAATGAAGTGTTTTACCTTTGTAAATGTATTTCGAAAAATATCATATGCATTAAACTAGAAAAAACTGTAAATTTCTTGTGAAAACATAAATTTATTTTGAAAAGACAATATGCATGTAACAAACTTAAATTTACACAGCATCCCTGAACGTCCAAAACTGACGCAGGAAGGGTATCAAGCACAACATATTTTGACGGAACACACCACCGACCATCACAAGCATCACAAGCATCACTATCTGATGAGATGGGATGCTATAAAAACAGGGTTTGATGTTGTGATTGACAGCTGTGTGTGTCTGTTGGTCTGCTCGCATTAAATGGCACTGCTTGCGTCTGGTTGGATGGGTGTATGGGCTGACCTGGATACCACTGCGAAAACTGCTGTGCAGACTCTAGCTCCAAATGACAGGATATTTTGGCATCATTTTTGTAGAGTGGGAGGAAAAACAGTCATTGGTGTCAATCAGTATGTTAATTATAATCTGACAAGTTTTCAGTATTCCTTCCATCTTGTAAATGGTCTTTTAATGATTGCAGGAACTACATTAAAATGATTTTGTAAAGCAAATTCTGATTTTGTTATCGTGTTTTTACAACACATTTGAACATACATCACAGCTGATTTAACTCCACAGGGTCTCATATTTGCAAAGAAAGATCAATGAAATATTTAAAATGAACACTCTCATAACCGGAGGTGGTTAAAAGCACTCATTATTTTTAAATCGACTGCTGCTGCGTGTTATTCTGTATTTTTTCCCTTTCACCTCACATGAGCTTAATTGTAATATTCAATTATTAAACATGTCTGACCCGAAAGCAATAAATCTCCCGAAACATTCACCTGAGCATCTCAAGCATTACTTGTAGCAATTTTTTACGTGACACACTAAAGGGGTGTTAGGATGTTATGTGTGTTTCCTTTCAAGCAGAGACTAAAGACAAATGTAATCCTGTTGATGTCCCTCTGAAGGTGTCCCATAAATCATGCAGCATCACCTCTGGCTTGTTCCAACTGCTCTTTAATGGATGACTTCTCACATGGGCCAATTAAAGCAACCCACACAGCCCCGAATGAGAGTTTGATAAGTGAATTATTGAACAAAGTGATTAAATATGACTTGTTGCTTTTTAACAAGGTGTAAGAACATGAGCTAAAAGCATAATCTTCTTTTTCCTCTGTGTGGGGTCTTTCCAAAGTGAAGAATCAGAAAGCTCAAGGATGTCAAACTGCAATTGATTTTTTTTTTTGGGGGGGGGGGGGGGGCAGTTTAGAAATAAGCAAATCTAATGGATTAATTTGATAACATTTTGTGAAAAACAAACATAAAAGGTTTTTTGTCTTTGCATTCAGCTCAAAACTGGCAGGTTTTCAGAATATTGCAGACTGGTGAATTGCAAGTAATGCCAAGTTTCTACTCATCTCATCACAAATATTTGATCTGAACTGGGCTTAGCGTTCGAAAACCAGCCACTGGTGACTTCACAAGCTGAGTCACAGCTGGCTTGAGTCGAGCTGAAACATGCCAGTTCACACAGCTGCAACTTTTCTCTGCAACTTTCCAAAATGGTTTCATCTTGTCACAAATCTGTGGTCTGAACTGGGCTTTAGGGATAATGTCAATGTCAAAATTAGCTTTAAAGCTGCTATAATCAATATTTGTATAATAATTAAGAATGGATCACATGACCACTTTCAAACATTTAGTATGTAATTCTGAAGAAAGGTAGTTGATTTTTGAGTCTCATTTCCAGGTTGTCAAATGGTGATTATCTTGGGTTAGTAGTCGGACTGAACAATTATCCCAAAGCCTTGGTATTTGACAATCTGGGAATGAGACTGAACAATCTGCTGTTTTTCCCCAGAAACATACAGCACATTGAAGGTGTTGTTCCTAGTGATGAAGAGCTTTATAACAACTTTCAGATCTTTGTTTTGGTTTTACGGCCTTTAACTTTACCGATTTGTTCACTCTTACCGCTCTGATCAGTGTCATTTTCAGCCGCAGCTGTTTTAAGAAAATGTATACTAACCTACTCTGAACTACCAACCCGGCAAAAACCAGCAGACAGGCAAAGTTTGGCACCGAACACAGTGGAGCACTGAGCAGCTCAAGAGCCAGATATTTCCCTTTAAAAGTTAGTGAAAATTAAAAAACAGAGCCAAAAGGAGGCTGAATAATGGGTTAATATTCACCAAGAGGCCAGGAACTGGACTCTCAATGAACGTTCTGTGTCTGCTGGACATGCAAATAAGCAACATATTTGCTAACATGTTCGCTATATCAACTTAATCTTCATCAAAGAATGTGTTTCCAGCAAGCAGCAACCTGCGTGGCTGAACCCAGTGCAGATGTGCCAAAAACTGCAGGTCATGAAATGGCCACTTGAGGCTGGCCCACTCTGTTACTGTATTGGGGTTACTGTATTGGAAACCCAAGCTGACTTTTTCTTAAAAATGACATTGTGCATGAACAATTACTGCAACAACATGGCAAAGCAATGGCTTTCATCACTGAATGAGATTCAGATAAAATTACAGATTCAAGCAGCATCTCTGTTGTATGGAAATAATTCCCTCACTGTGCATATTTGTCGTTCAGGGAGAAAAACCAAAAAAAAAAAAGCAACTCCAGTACAAACTATGCGCCATTATGTACTGTACACAATACCAACTTGCTTGTTAAATATCAAGGGAAAAGTTTTTCATCACACAAAGCACATTTAATCAAGTTAAACAAGTGGAGCCTGTGCTACTGCAGGTAAGAGACACATCCACTTCAATATCTGTTACAAAAAAGTCACAAAATACTGTGGGAAGGTTTATGTTGATGCGGATCAGGACATCAATTGTTAGCTTACATTCACCTCTGCGATATAAATAACATAAATACCCTCTTTATTCTCAAACTGAAGAGCAGTGATGCAGCAGCGTGCCGATGTGCAGGAATGTGGAGAGTCTAGGAAGTGATCCTTATCATTATCTGTGAGGAGGCCAGTGCTGAGTATGGCAAGGTCACCAGCATGACAGCATAAGGTCATCAGCACCACGCCAATCCGCCTGCTGCTCCTCAAACCTGACCTTGTCAAAGTCAAGTGTTGAGTTGCTAATGCCCCTTAACCCAGCGTGCCCGGCACTAGAAGCTCGCACCGATACTACGGACGGACGTAGCCACTGGCATTACTGATGAAGCTAACACTCCTAATTGCCTCTGCGTGATTCCCAGGCCTGACCCAAACTTGGCTGCCACTTTATCTCCCTCTCGTCTGTCTCCGCTCTGTCTTTTGCCTGAGCTGCACCCATAGCGGGACAGCTGGCCCACATCCAGGAGCATCAAAATATTGTCAGGACCACTCTCTGTGCTCCCGCTACCCTCCTCTCCAAATTAACCTTTAAATCAAAGATGGAGTCCTCTTCTCTCCTCCCTCCCCTGTGTCTCTCTTCATCCTGTCCTCTGGGTGAATTAATAAAACCCTAATTTCCTCATTAGCCCTGTCAATTCATGCAGGGAGTAATAGGCACTACTTGGGGAAGTGCTCTCTTACATACAAAAATGTACCGTTGACAATTAGCTTCCTAGGAGCTTTAAGAGGGGAGGGTGGTCTTTTGCTCTGAGAGCGACTTTTGGCTTCAATTTGTGCGTTCAGTTGTGTGTGTGCAGGGGCTCCTCAGTCAGTCAGTGTTCCTGCTGATTATTTCACTGGAACACTCACTGTGTTTTCTTAATATTATAACGGAAACAATCACAACAGGATGTTGAACTCAGACAGCAGGAAACAAGGACGGTGCTCCATCTCAATCAAACTTTCCACTCTGTCTGTCTCACTCTGCCCACATGACCACAGCCGCAGCCGCAAATGAGAACACTGAGGTCATGCCCTTTGTATTTTCTCTGGGAATTTGGAGGTTTTTGGAACCAGGGGGAGTTGACTTTCTACAATAGAGTGGTGCAAGAAAGAGTCCTCAATCCGGAAATGAGTTCATTTTAGCACTCCCGGTTCCCTCGTCTTAAAAGTCAATGAAATTTATACAGGAGTATTGGTTCAATGCCTGAGATAAAGTCTGTGGTTAATACAAGCTAAAGAGCCTTCACATCTTGTTTTATAGCATGAAATATGTCAGTAAACACCCCAGTTATAAATTTTGCCTTTGTGTGTCTTAAAAAAAGAGGTTGCTAACAAGTGGCCAAATGAGACTACTGAGCATTCAGCAACCAGCATCATACTCAGGTCAAGTCACGCTATCGTGGTGTAGTTCGTTATGTTACATTTTTACTTCCAGCGATTGTAAAAATGACCTTGCTGTACAAAACATTTAAGAATAAGAAATGTTTGCCACAGAGTTTATGTTCTGTGAGAAAAGAAAAAAGACAAAATCCAGTGGAACTTTTTTTTATCAAGTTGATGTTAACTTCCATGTTGGTCTACAAATAAACATCATCCCTGCAGCGCTCTATAACAACTGCAATGTGAATGTCATAAGTTTCACAGGCATTTGGCCAGGAATCTGAGTGAATTAAAAAGTTGAGCTATTTGAGTCTGTAACCAAAGAGGTGGTGCAACCAGCCAACAGACCAACACTGCAAATCCTTAAAATATTGCCACAAAGCTTAAAGAAACATACCATTTTCTCATGAAAAGTTTATACATTAGGAGGCACAGGACTTAATGATCAAAGTCAAAAAAGCTAAAAAAAAAAAAAAAGGGGTGAGGTCAAAAATTTCTGGGAGGTGAGCACAGCTTTGGGGGATTTGGACTCATGATCTCAATCTAGCATATCTAAAATTATGTTCTGCATTGACCTCTTGAGTTTTGCTTGGGGTCTAATGTTTCAGTCCCCTTATAACAACACACTTATTGCCTTTGCATTGTAAAATCATTAGTACTTTGTGGCCTACCAAGTGACCGATAAACAACATGAGACATTTAACTGCGCTTACGGGAGCCATCAGGGAGACTAATGCATCTTTATGTGCTGTAGTGAGTTTTACACCAACTTGTCTCTCTAAAGCTTCAAGTGGACAAAATCTCAACATGCACTAAACAGCCTTTCTTTTTTTTTGGTGAGTATTCAACTTTAGCTTAAGGACGGCCTTATTTTCTATAAGCGTAAGACACTTAATTTGTTAGAAAGACCGCAAAAATGCAGTTGAAAGCAAAAGAAACCAGCTTGTTAAATTGTCAAAATAAATAAATAAATATACAAAACAACAACAAAGAAAAAAAACAAAAGCAAAATTAAAAGACCTCAAGAAAGTGCTAAAAAAATTAAATACTTTTTTTTGTCTTTTTTTGTAACATAAGTTTAAATATATAATATACCATGTTTTTTGGAAAAAAAACATGTGTTTTTTTTTTATTTTTTTTCTTTGCAATTATCTTTTTATGTTTCTTGCCATGTTTTTTTTTTTTAATCAACCCAATTTTCTCCAGGGTCAAGAATGGACCCTCATGCTGAATATTTTAAAAATCAATGTTTAAAAATACTTTCTTGTCTCCTGCATTTGATTTGTACTAATGTGATTACAGATATTAAGAGTCAAAGCAATTTTTAAGGTTTAAGGTTAATTGCTAAATATAAGTTGTTAAATATAAATACGACATAATTTCCTGCTCTCCCTGAAATTACAGCTATCACAAAAAATGTATTCTGAGGGCGTGACATTTGTTCATGCATACGTGTGTATACATGTGTAACATCAACAACCTCTGTGAACTAGCAGCGCTCCTCTGACATGCACGGAGACCCTCATCCCCCTGAGGGTGCAGTGGCTGACAGTGGTACGCTCGCCTCACCCTAAACCTCTCTGACAGGTCACATGGTGACTCATAGTAAGTGTGAATCACATCAGAGAAAAAGAATAAAGGGTGGAACAACTGGAGCCTTTCAAGCAGAGGTCGATGGTTAGAGTCTGGGGTAAAGGTCACTGGTTTCTTTAAGGTACACAGTCACAAAACTAGTGAGGTGTTACTGTTTACTTTGAGAACTTTAGGTTTATGTTATGTAACGTGCTGTAATTTTGCCATTTATTATGCCCTGCAGTGCGAAAAAGAGCAGATTTCCAGCAGAGTGAAAGGTTGCCTTGTAGAGGTGTTGCAGTTTCGGGAGAGATGAGAGCAACCTGGGTTTATTTAAAAGTTTCATATCCAGGCAAATGAGAATAACCAGTATATGATTTATTTCAGCCCAAATTACACTCACCTACAGTATATGTCTCAGGCATTTTTAGGATGAAGCTAGCTATTAGGCAATTTTTAAAGCTCCCTTGCGTCCGTATCCTCTTTGACTGTGAGCTCATGAGGCCGACTTTGTTATAGTTTTTTTATAGACACGACCAGACTTGATTTTTTTTAACCGCAATCTATCTGATGGTTTAATGAAGAAAAATGATATCATTTTACAGTAAGTCACTTTTGATGTGTTAAAGATCTGACACCAAATCACTGACAATCTTAAGTTAAAAGTCAGAATCTGATGGTTTTTAACTCAGCGAATCGACAAAAAGCATGCTTGATTAGCAAGAGCCAGCAGAACTCTGTCACAGTCATTTTCTAGATAAATATGTGATGTGACGGTTGACGTTTGTGATTTCATGTGACTTGGGGACTCGGTTATGCAGCTGACGTTCAAAGCGGAGCACGCAGGGGGGAATGAGCTTGGTGCGGCGTGTTGGCTTGAGGAGCGTGGCTTGTGATGCTGAGGGAAGATGGTGTTCTTTGTTGGAGGGTGTTTTCTCAGTCTCAGCACAGCGGGGCATCACAGGCTCACACTGTTAACATATGCCTTTAATGTTGCGAGATTTCAAAAGAAACATCAAAAGGCTCTACGCATGCTGTTGAGAGTTATTTTTTATTTTCATCTTATGTTTTTACAAATCATTAATGGTTCTCCTCAATCGTGAAAGCCTTTTGGATAAATAGTTGCACTTAAAAGTTCAAAGCCAAGCTGTCAGGATAGGATATTGGCATTTGTAATTTGAAAGATTTGTTTAGACAAAAACACAAAAGAGCAAAGACAATTCAAGGACACATGAACATGGTTGGCTATTGTTTAAGTAATGAATCAGTAAAGGTGTTTAAAATCCTGTTTTGTGGAGCATTTCGGGCTGCATCCCAGCACTAAAAGGTGCTGTAACAACTTATATTATGATGTTGTATTTATGAAGTGTACATGTTCTCTTGCCCTTTAACGTTCATTTCAAAAAGTTTTGTCTGTGCCAATAAATCTGCAGAAGTTATAAGACTGTGAAAAGCAGAATTTGGTGAAACGCTGTCCATGGTCCTGAAATGCTGCTACATTATCGGCTACATCTTTGAAGTCAGCCATACTGTAATCGCTATACTTAATTTTGCTATTCTATTTTAATATTATATTGTTTTTGTTCTACGATATCCTGTTTCTAATGGTTACCTTATTGTTTTTACTCTGCTTCATTTATCTGCTTTTATTGTCTTGCTATATAAATAAACAAAACTATTTAGAATTGACAATTGTCTGCTAACCCCTCCCCAAAAACTGTTTTTGTCTACCCACAGCCGAGCAACCATAATGCACTGGATTTCTCCAAAGGCTGAAGTGGTTTTCATTTTTACAAAGAGAGATACCAGGGGTCTAAAAGGTCAGGCTGTTCTCATGCACTGTTCATGCATGTTTCTGTGTAAAGTAATGCACCTTTCTTTTTCTTTTTTTTTTTTTACATATCCTATTAAATCATGAGCCAGTAATCTATTATTGTATCTTGGAAGGCTGCGATCACGCTTTACTGAGCAGCAGATAGGTCACAAAACATAAGACTTTTTTCTGGGGTTTTCTCCAAGAGACTGGTGTTCAAAATTGTGAAACTTTGTGTGCACTAACTTATTTTAAAGAAGGCCTTTACAGTGTTTATTTTGACTTTATTAACTTTACTTGCCTAAACCTAATCTCTGTAACTTTATGTTATTTATGTTTCATCATTAAGGATGTAACATCATCCGTGGGACACTAATTTGTAGGATATTGTGGAAATTATAGTGCGCATTTTCGTAGGATATCATACGAACCACTGTATGAAGATCCGTTGATAAGGTAAGGTCATGAATTTCTGCTGAAGTTTAAGCAACCCTCGCCAAAGATCTCACCCGGGACAATATTATATCATATGGTCTTCAATGCCTTTTTCTTTGCATTTGAAAATACTAACAATACATCATGAATCTAAACTATTTTGCTCTGCTGAGTTATGTTAGAAGAAAAGAACAGTCTCAGCTTACATTTTTAGTAATAATACTGTACTTTAATACGGTAGATAACTCAATTTACCTTGGAAAGCATGACAGAAGCTGTTTCTTTATTTTCACGTCATTGCGCATGGTTCACCAACTGGTGAAGAAGAGGAATTTTTGGCAGAGACATGTTGCTTTGGTCTCAGTGTTTTACCATCATGTGTTCAGCCATTAAGTGTGTATTTTAAACCCATTTATAGGGTTCAAGATTTAAAATAAGTCACCTGGAGCTAACATGACTTAGCTAGTTAGCTCGAGATGATCAAACTTGCAAGCAGCAGTTGTCATTTCAGCTGCCAAGTCATTGGTTGCAAGCCAGAAATGAGAAGCTACTTTTGCCTGCGTCTCATTTTTTAAGATATTACAATGAACTTCAGCTGCTCAATCTGCAGCCATTGTTATTATGAACTGCAAAGGTGCCATCCCAGAATGGAAAGCTTAACATGCCTAGCAACAGTAACTTAGTAAGGGTTAGGCTTAGCAACGGTCAAGTACACTAAACAAGATTAACCCTTTGAAACCTGAGGAAATTGGCTGGATTTCTTTCAAAAACATGGAAAGAAGTAAATGAGTCACTGTACAAGAAAAAAAATTAGCAAGAAAATAGTAAAAAGTTACAAGAAAATTGGAAAATTAAAGAACAAGAAAATAACCTTAAGAAAGTGTTAAAATAAAATAGAATTAAAGTTTTATTTTTATTTGTAGTTTTTTTCACAACATAAATTTAAATATATTATAATGGTTTTATGGACATTTTTTCCTATTTTTTGGATGATATAAAATATAAAATAATACAATTTTTTTTTGGGGGGGGGGGTTATTTCTTGCCAAGTTGCTATTTGACTTTTTTGCCATAATTTCAAAAGAAATCAAACCAATTTTCTCTGTTTTCAGGGCTTTAAATGCTTCCAAAAAGTGTCTGAATGCATCACAAGAAAACTGATGTTGATAGGGGTTTAAGGGTTAATTGATGACATTAAATATTGCTTCCCTTGTCCTACTTAATGGAAAGTCATCACCATCATGTCTGCACTCTTACCTGGTATTTGCTTTGCCCACATTTCTATTTGCACCTAACACGTCTTGTACGGAAAGTTCCAAACACAAACTTGTATCTCAAAGTTTGTCGTTTGAAGTCAGTTGTTACCTCTATCTCACTTAATCCTTGCCGTTTCCACTAACCTGAAAAAATACAAAATGATATTTTCAAGGCAGGGCGCTTTGAAAATGTTTAGCACAGAAACACCTTTTGAGGTACAGGAGTCGAGTGCATATTCACCCCCTCTCTCTCCTTCCTCTCAGTGTTTCAAAGTTGTGATAAGATGTGACAGTCTATCAAACCTCAGTGAGGGTTTTATACCATCCACGCTGCAGTGCTCAGTTATCTTGGTGGCATTTTGCTGGCGATATAACAGAGAATCAATTATGAGTACACAGATATGCGAAAGGTTTAGTCGGCAAAAGATGCTTCTTGACAGTTTGATGATATGATGGCGGTAAATAAGCTCCATACATTTTTTTACCGAGCTAAAAATACTATCCCCTTGAGCAAACAGCTGCATGTTAAGATAAAGAGAGGAGAACAGCCTGCACAAAGGCACGAAATGTGGAATTAGAGTCATGAAAAGAGGTAACTGTAATGATAGTAATGATTTGGGTGATGTGAACTCCCAGCGCTTTCATCTTTTATCCAAATATTCATCCTCTCTGGGTAGAATGATACATATTGTTTATACCAGCCCGGGTATGGGAATGTTTGGAAGTGATGCCAACAATCGATAAACAAAACATGCCGTTATTGTTACACTTTTCAAAATACAATATCATTTGTCACTGTCAGACTATACTTGTGGTAAATCTCACCAGTCCATATGAGTAAAAAGATGTACTTTTAACTATCCAGATTAAGAAATCTGGATTGAGATGATGACAATAATGCACATGCACAATCAGCTGCTGCTCATTTAATTACCAATATGATTAGGCATATATATATATATATTATATATAAAACACTTCAAACGACTCAGGAAAAGGCATGTAGGAACTCCCAAAAGGCGTTCTAATCAAATGTCACAAGACCTTCATGGAAACAGTGAAGAAATTCAGCCTATTATATATATGACAATAGGACAATATATGGAATGAGATATAGATTCATTCAGTGCTGAGACAAAATATTCTAAGATCTAACATATACGAGAGGGAACGGGGACCCAGGTTTCTTCAGCTTCTTCGTCTCTCTTAAGCAAGAGGCAGAGGGTTAGTCAAAAGATTTCGAGATGGAATGACACACCTTTTTGGTTTCTAAAAGAAAAGGCCTTAGAGGCTTCACAGCTGCTGTTGATACAGCTCCACTGAGCTGCAAACACTTCAAACGACTCAGGAAAAGGCATGTAGGAACTCCCAAAAGGCGTTCTAATCAAATGTCACAAGACCTTCATGGAAACAGTGAAGAAATTCAGCCTATGGCAATGCCAGAGAAATGGCAAAAGCCAACACTTCAAGAGAGACTCTGTTTGTTTCTAAACCTCCTTAACCTTGTTGGCAGTGACCAGGTGGCTCTCTCGCTGACCTTGTGATGGACTGTTTATTTGGCCGAGTTCAGTTTTTATACATAAACAATAATTGCCTGATGTGTCAAACATAGCATGTTTTACATTTCCAGATTCAAATACTTTCAGAGGATCTTAATTTTGTCAAAATCAAATATGTTTTCTTTAGTTTGTAAAAAAAAAAAAAAAGGAACAAAATTAGGCATTTATCATTGAATTTCCATTTAACACACTGTAAAGGGACACAAATGCTATTGTATACAAACATGCATTTAGAGTCATGAGAGTCGTGAGAGCTGCTTGTTTGTTCACAACACACTGCTGTCCCTGAGGACTTATTGATTGTGCAGGTCCTCAGCCTTCCTCCCAGCCAGAAAAGCACCGCTTCAGATGGGGACAGAGAGGATCATGACTGAGTAAAGACAGCTGCTTTGTTTCTTTTAGCTTTCTTTCTGTCATGGAGATTCCTCAGGCGGGAGGACATAGAGTGGCAAAGTGCCTTTTTGGCCTTTTTTTTTTTCCAGAGTTGCCTTTGAGATTAATAGACAGTGCTCACATCTCCACCTACAGACACAGAGGACAGGAGCACCCCGTTATGCCACACTCGCATGCTCATCCAGTTGCGTATGCTGGTGATGACAAATGGGAAAGGACACACATTAGCCTTCTGCGTACCTGACGCAGCTTCTTACCCGGTAATGGATTCACCTCTGTGCCATCATCACCTTCTATTAGGCCCGGGACAGAATCAATAGTTTTCTAAATGCAGCTGAATCATTCATCATAAGAGGCCTCGTGCCGTCCACCTCATCTACCGCCTGCTACCTCTCTGACCTGCCTCACTCGTTTTCCCTCCTCATATAGAGAATTGAGTACCCATTTGTGAAAACCCCCAAAGAGGAAGGTTTGATCACGCTGCGCAGAGTTGTCATCAATTTCACAGATTTGGGGGGCCGTCTAATGGCGCCTCACCCAAATCAAACGTGAAGGTTTTTCAGACTTCACAAAAGCAGATAATCTTAACTGACACGGGATAATCTTCTCTCAGAACCTGGGGACATTTTAATACACATGGAAACACAATACATCCGATGGCATTGTCTGACCCTTAAAGACATGTGTCTGGAGGAGATAGCAGCAGCAAGAAAGTTTCAGACAATAGTGGCTTTTTTTATAATTTGATAAAATCAAGGGAAAAAGCTTCCTGTGCGTGATTAAGGAGTTAAATTCAAAACGAGTTTTCCGCTCAATTAATAATTAATATACAGTACAAAGGTTTTGGAAAATCAAATATAGATACCTTTCATCTTCAGCAACATTCCTGTGGTTTTAGAGAATTAGTCTCAAAGGAGAAACTGCACAACAAATCCACGGAGTGCATCGTGACAGAACCGTGTTTATCTTTTGTTTTATTGCTTTCTGAAATGCATATTATGTTCTGTTTTATTGATGAGTTGCTATATATATAATTCCTATCTATGACTGGGTGTTTTTTTCATCAAAGATATTCACCACGATACACAATTTTAAACAAAGAACACAACAATAATCTAAAACAGAAAGGGCAGCTTCACTCTATGGTAAGAGATTAAGCAAACTATGAGGCGTTTGTAGTATTTAAGGCCAGACATAGCTATGATATTTTTAAATACAGGCTTGATGGATTGCTTAATGTCAATATGTAAAATCAAATGGCTATCAACCGCACTGAAGAGGTCAGTCTAATTCTTCAAACAGGATCTCCTCACTGTGGGATCCTTGTGAAGTCAGCTGTGGGCAGCACCAGTCAGGCCTGGCCTTTATTCTGCCAGCATTCTTCTGGGAGGCTGGGCACTGGCTGCTAAGACATGATTAATTGCTGCAATAAAGCTCATTATGGAGATTAAGTAGGAGTTACAGGAGCATTATTGATCACTGTCCTTTAAATAACCTTAAAGTTGCTTGTTTGTGCATGTATATATGACGCTGGTCAATGCAGAGGGCAAAATGGGAGGAAAGGGTTCAATGCAATGTTGCTCCCAGACATTAATGTATGACATTAAATCGGTCCTCGATGGTCATGTGAAACATGTTTGCATGCTTTCAGTGACAAAAGGCATTTACATGTCATCATGATTGTTGTCATGTAGTCTTACAACAATAGGTGCAAAAGATCATGTGTAAACATAACCAATGAAAACTGAAGATAAATTATACACACACACCACCACCACCATAGTTTCTTTAACTGATACTGACTTTCCTATTAGCTACCTTGTCTTAATTTAAAGGTCCAGTGTGTGGGATTTAGGGGCATCTATAGGCAGAAATGGAATATAATATTCATAACTACGTTTTCGTTAGTGTATAATCTCCCAAAAATTCGAATACTTGTGTTTTCGTTACCTTATAATGAGCTGTTGTGTATACAGAAAGTGTCCTCTTTCACCATAGACTGTACATAAATATGGACAACCCTCTCTGCCAGTTCACAAAGATGAAGCCAAAATATCATGGATACGGCTGCTGTCATCTTGCACTGGTGACGTCATTTACAGCCAGTCTGCTGAGGAGCAGTTTCCGTGGCACTGAGTTCCCATCCATACACCCATCTGACCAATTGCAAGCAGCGCCATTGACCTCAAGCACACAGATTGACATTCACAGTTGTCAATTATGACATAGAACCACCTTTTATAGCATCAACTAACTAATTAAAACCAAAGATATCAGCAAAACGAACATACGTCGATTAAAACTCTAAAATGAAAGAAACCATCTTGGGGAAAAATATATATGACATGTTCTTAACATTTAAGTTTGGCCCTTTCCCATCTGCTAACATGTAGAGGGCAATACTGCAGCCAGCCATTGGGGGGCGATCGAGATGTTTGGGATTCACTTTTGAGGTGCTGATGGGCTGTCCATCTTTATTTTGCAGTCTATGTCTTCTTTTCGTATTGTTTTACAGGAGCCCAGAATGGACGAACCAAACACTGGCTTTAAATAGGTTCCTGAATTCTTGCATAGGCTACAGTGGTTCTGCTAAACACTTGGCATGCATGAAAAGTTTCAGTTCTGCCAACCTCACAGCTGGATGCAAGTAAATCCTGCACACTAGATTTTTAAGGAATTAGGATAAATTACATAAGCTAAAGATCAATAAATAAATTCAAATAAATCATAGTATCAGCTCTTTTGAAATCTATGCAAATTATATTCATTTACCCAGATGTTTTTGCAATTCTTTGATTTATTAATCTGCTGTCTACATCCCTGACGGCACATGCACATGTATATGTTAAAGAGAAAGGTGTTTTGAATCATAGTTCTATTATCTCACAGCTATTATTTACTGTATAAAAAGGAATTGTAATACATTGATTCTATTATTCTTCCTTCATCTTTTGTTACCTAACCCCCCCCCCCCCTTTTTTTTAAATCCTCTTATCCCTTCTAGCTTCTGGAAACCCCTTGCATTGACGATAAACCCCCAAATCTCTCTGTGCAATATATAAAAGCTTTTGTATTTTCTGAATATTGATCCTGCATTAACGGCTCTCGTATGAATAGACTATCGATGATGCCATTCAAAATGTATTATCCTTGCAACCATTTTTTCACACAAGAGTGTTTGTGTTGGAGAAAAACACACAGTGTGACAGTGGTTAAAAACACACTTGTAGTCAAGGGGACTTTTAAGCCCATGGTGCTTATCAAGGTCAATACTTGTACTTGTGTTGTGGCTCACACATTCATTAAGGCTGGGGAAAAGAAAAAAAAAACTGGATTCGTCTGCTAAAGAGCTGCTAGAGAGCAATGCATGACAATAAAAGGCTAAGATCCACAGCAAGGCTCCTGAATATAACACACCTGGCAGCTTGCCTTTCTATTTTAATATCCAAGTCACCATTTATTTGTCAAGAGCCCTGGCCAAGGACAAGTGTAGGTAGTCTGATATGGCTTTCAATGGGCAGCAACTAAATAAGACAAAAAAAACCTCTGTAGATCCTGTATGTCTCAACTTTAGCTCATAAAAGCACTCAAAAGATAGTCACTTGATTAATAGAAAGTGTGGGCAATGTGTTAATTCACAGGTCAAACTCTGAAATCTAGGAAACTGAACATCATGAAAACATTAGGTCTACGGTGAGCCTGGGAAATTTCCATGGCTATAAAGAAAAATAGAGACATACAGACATTTTCTGATATTGCTTACAAATTTTGATTTACTTGATAGATGGTCTCTAACACCACATACTACATACAAAAGGGTGCACATTTTGGTTTGTACACTGTACACTCTGACATGTTGATTTTACTTAAAAAATGTTGGGAAACCAATTGCAGTGAAAAATGTAAATAAATGTAACTTTAAGTCTAAATTTCTGTTTAAAATTGTTAACCCTACTTAAAATATAGTTATATGTACTTGATTTTGCGAAGTTGCTGCAACTTAAAAATGACAAGTTTAATTAAATTAGTCTTTATTTAACATACTCACAAAACAGAACTCGCAGATCTTTTAACTTCATCGTTGGCAAAATCCTTTCAGCTCAAGTCAGACCAACGTGGTTTACTGAAGTTGCTAACACTTAGAAAGAACAAGGTGATTTCAATTGTCATTTTTAAGTTGCAGGAACTTCTACTACTTCTGCTCTAAATACTGCTACATTTTAAGTTTAACTTAACAATAAGATATAACATAAACATACATTAAAATTAGTATGTATATTTACTTTCCTTTTCCAAGCAGTCAGTTTACAAAATTATTTTTAATAAGATCATCTTACAGTGTAAGCGATAAATAAGAAAGTAGCGGAGAGCCGGGCAGCCCCAATCCAAGATCTTTGTGTGAATAAATAAATATATTCTGAGGCTTTCTAGTGCATATTTGGCCACATCAGGGCCGATCAGTTCAAGTCAAGCTCCAACACTCTCCATCAGCACCATAAGTTGTCAAATGAGACAGGCCAGGAGATCAGCACCTGCTCCTACCATGCGGTTGACGGGTGTTAACCTGTCACTCAGGCTCCAATTTACCTCGCTACACACCATTGGCTTCACGTTTCCAGTCAGACCAACCGCGGCACACAGCCTGCCTCCAAGAGAGGAAAACTCATTTAGAGTGATGACGACAGCAGCTCTGGTTTGTGCAGCGTTTTGTTATGATCGTCACGTCCTTGAATAAAAGGACCTATTCCTATCACGCTAATAATGCTGGGCTGCACATGTCACGCTTGGCACTGTCATGGGGGCGTTTTGAGCATGTCAGCGAGATAAGAGAATAGCAGGGTGCATGTTCACATGCCTTATCGGACTATGCCAGGAGAGGGTTTGCCTGTTTTTTTCCCCACAATGGTACAACCTCAAAGGTGCAATTGCAGTCATGTGATGCAGGTGGGCAAGACAGGAGGAGAGAGTAGTGTTTAAAAAAAAAAAAATAGGTCATTTATGATTGAAAGGTCCAGTGTGTGGGATTTAAAGGGATATATCGGCAGAAACAGAATTAAATATAATAAGTGTGTGTTCTTTAGTGTATAATCACCTGAAAATAAACATTGTTGTGTTTACGTTACCTTAAAATGAGCCATTTATATCTAGATTGGAAGCGGGTCCTCATGCATGGAGACTGCCATGTTGCACCACCATGTTTCTCCTAGGGAAGTCAGTTTTTGGTTAATTTTGCTTTCGAAAGGCCAAATGCTAATCACTGAATAAGCTGTAAAACTAGCAAGTTAGTTCCCACCAGACCCAATTTTGGTGCAGTGCACTAAACCGAACAAGCAGCAAAATTTACCTATAGACCGATATGTATGACAAGTCAAAGGTATTCTTTGCAGATAACTGGGGAACACTGACATAGTGTCTACATCAGCCCAGAACAGACAAGCCAAACACTGGCTCTAGATTAGACCATTCATGTTTTCTTGGCAGCCACCATAGTTAGCAGCCCCTCGGCAATGTGAGTATAGAAATACATACATTTTGTAAGGTGAAACTGCTTTATTATGTGTTTTTGTCAGTTTGAATTGCCTTTGTTTGTTTTAAAAAGGAAGAGACCTCTGCATCAGCTCTTGGTAAAAACCTCCTAAAGGTCTGGAGTTAAGTAGCAGACACAAAAGGGGACAAACATAAGCAGCTGCTGGGCTAGTGGCCTATATCCAGGAAGAAAGCTCTGTGGATGATGCAATTCTCACCACTAGATGCCACTAAATCCCCCAAAATCTTAAACATTGTCCCTTTAAATCCAATAATATCCTACAGAATTTAATACAAACATAATATCTGGTATTTGCGTTACAGACCTCACCATTAATCCATACTGTACCTCCCAAAGTGCAGACTCAAGAGTCACCTAGTGGACAGATAACAGGGCAGTTGCTGGCACAAACCTATAATGCAGGTTTATTGTCCTAAGGACAAGAATAATTGTGAAACATCCACCTCTGGCACTGTCCCTCGTGATACTGTACCTCCTCTGCTCTAGGCAATGAAATAAAGTCAGAATATAATTCCCTGAACTCTTTACCATAACCTCTCAGTGCAGGAACCATACATCTGCACCTGCTTATGTAGAAAATATACCTCTGGCTCTACAGATAACTCAAGGGCACAGGGATGAACTCAGGCCCTATTTAGTGCTCCTACAAGCTCTCCAGTTCACTATCGGTAATCTACAGGTGAGTAAGCATGGGCTAGTAGACTGGAGTTTGGCAGACAGAGATAAGCAGATTCATTGACATGGGACACTTTGGCATCATTTCATTCCCAGGCCTATTACACCTTATTGATCTCTGCTCCAGTTGCTTTCTAAATCCTGCAACACAAATAAGGCAGCTGCTTTGACTCAGAAATTCTCTAAACCCAGCCTTTTCCCACTGCCAGACACTCGCTTCCAGCAACAGCATCAACCCAAACATCATTTGAAAGTATTTTAGGTTAGTAATTAAACTCCCCCTTGTGCCGCATCCCTATTAACTCAACTTTTGATCACCCGGTGGCTTGATATATGGAGTGGGCGGTTTCAGCAAGCATGCAAATGTGAATTTTGTCTCCCATCCACAGATGAAACATTGCGAAACATCAAAAAGTCTGATTCGTTTAAGCTCTGCATCCTGGCCTCATTTAAGTACTTAAACAAAAAACACACACAAGGCATCATTTGATTGATAAAAAATGTGTACTTAACATAAACACTGCCTTCACCTCCAGCGCTGAAAAACTCAACGGCTTTCACTTTTGAATATACTTTTGATTTAACCAAAACACCAAACTATGTCTTGCATGAAATTAAAACAATGGGGCTTGCACAGTTGAACAAATGGTAAATGGAGGGAGAAAAAAGGTAATAGCTGCCTCAGAGGCCCTTTGTCATCGCAGGAAAATGACAAAGAAATGAAGAGAAAAACAGAGGAACTATCCAATGTGACAAACTGTGTCATGCAAACATCAGAGATGTGCAGATTTACAGGGAAAACAAATGGATGCTGTTGGATCCCAGAGTTAACCAACAAGGAAAGTCATGAATAAAGCAAGTGAGTAATGCTGTTTTTCCCTCTGTAACTATAAGAAGACGTGTGCATTCTGTCTGAGTAAGACATTTCAGAAAAAAAAGGATGAAGTCTAATATAAACAAGACATCGGCGAGCCTGTGAAGAACAATGTGATAAACGCAAACTGACCCATGACTGTCTGTCCACATAAATAGTTAACTCTTTAATACCTGTATTGACATCAGTTTCTTGTGCTGCAAGAAATGCCTTTCAAAAACAATTAAACGTCTGAAACCTTAGAGGATTGGTTTGATTTCGTTCAAAAACATGGGAAAGAACATAATGAGCTACTTGGTAAGAAATGCTGCAAACCCCCCCCCCCCCAACCCCCCCCCCCCCAAATACTAGATATTAACAAAAAAAATCAAATTCTGTTAATTATATATTTAAAATTTTTGTAACAGAAAAACACAAAATAAAATGTTACTTTTTAAATACTTTCTTGTGGCAATTTTCTTTTTGGTTTGTTTGTTTGTTTTTTTAATTTTCTTTTTTTGTCCCTACTCTACAGCAAACCTATTGTTAAACTTGATTTTAAATAATTTTAAATATTTTTTTTTTATATTTGCACCTCTTGTCTGCATAATTGCTATTTGTAATATTTTATAGTAAATTCATTTTTAAGATATTTAGTTATTAAGTTTACCTTTTATAT
This sequence comes from Plectropomus leopardus, assembly GCF_008729295.1. Lineage (NCBI taxonomy): Eukaryota > Metazoa > Chordata > Actinopteri > Perciformes > Serranidae > Plectropomus > Plectropomus leopardus. Next base: position 21,346,331 of record NC_056469.1, read on the forward strand.
ATTATCGTTCTACTCTTTTATTGTTAATCTGTAGCCATTGTTGTGTTTTATATTTTATTGCTCTCTAAAGCACTGTAAATGTGTTTTGTTATTATAAAAAAAATCAAGCCAATTTGCTCCGAAGTATTATTTCTTATCAAGATATTTCTTTCCTGTTATTAGTCAAGGGTTTAATTTTCAGCCAGTGCCCTGAACCTGCTGGTATGACTATTACTTGGACTTTGAAATGCAATTGTTTTCTCAACATTCACATATACATGCACTGCCATCCTTTTCATATTACATGGCCTACTTCTAACTTGTAAACAGATGCCGTCTCATACACCTACTGCATGCTAGCATCTGATCAAAGCAGCTTGTCTCTGCCTTACAAGTTACCAGTCACTGTTGGAGCATAAATGCATTTTACGCTGTGATAATGCTATAGGTAAACGACGCTTCAGATGTTACCTTATTAAGATTAGAGGACCTTTGCCATCATGGTTACAAGAATAAATGTGATGAAAGTTAGAGAGTGGTTATGGTCATGCTTTAGAAAGAACATAAAGTTGACTGTTGGTTGGAAACAAGAGGCGAAAGAGGTGTATTACCTATGATTAAGTCTGACATTTTGTTGACCCATTCATCCACTCAGACCTTTATATTGCGCTCGTGCCATAATTACTATGGGTGTGGCATAGGGCTTTGTAACTTGAATGTAAACATATGTCATTATAATTTGATTGAATCCTGCCTCTCTTTTCACTCCTTTTTTTCCCCCAATCTGTTTAACTATTTGTATTTTTTTCTGTACATTTGGGTGTAGTCACTGAAAACCATTTGAAAACAGTAACTGGCCCCAGCATATATAGTATCAAAGTTTCCAAATGCTGAGGCGAAAAATTGGAACAATCCAAAGGGGACAGGCTTAACACAATGCCTTTACGAAATGCCTTCAACACATAAACAAAATGTATAAGTTAAAAGTTAAATATAACATTTGAGTACCAACTCGGGTTTTGTTGCAGTTATGAATTGCGCCACAGGGTGGTGCCTCTTTTTACTTGATAAGGTGGACTTTAAGATTGTTGCTGTATTGTTTTTGTATGACTTTCAAAGTTAACTAGTTAAAGAAAGTAGTAACAAAGTTAACTAGGATCCTGCTAAAACCATTTTTCACTACAACACATTACAAATGTGCTTTAAGAGTAACTTTTTTTCACATAGACGACTACAAATGACTATAACAGGTATAAAATCAAGTCTTACCCAAGTCTACATGTATTAACTCCTTACAGTGGTTATGTTTCTATTTTATTTGTTTGTCTGTTTGACAATAGGATTATGGAAAAAACTTGACTTGGTTTTCTAACATCAGACTCAGGGCATTTAAAATCTTAAAGGCCCTGTAAACCTACACAGGTGTTTTCAGTTATTCTGGCCCAACTTTAGCCCAATGAGAATGCTAAAAATGTCATTTGTCCTCCTTGACTGTTGAAGACACAGAGCAGTGTGCCACACTGTCTTCAGTGGAGGTCTAATGAGGAGTTAAAAATTAAAATCACCTTCACAGGTTCACATTGGGTGACTTTGAAATTACCTGATGTGCTTATACTTTACTTTGGGTACCAAACATTCTTCACAGTTTGTATTGTATGTGGAGACCTTACATTTTTTTAGAGAAGGTCACAGTTTTAGATGGCAGTGCTAAAGCACCCTACATGCCAGTATTTTTTCAACATTTTTTCCTCCATTTTTACACAGACATAGACTGTAAATAAAGATGGACGACGCGCCCACACTTACCCCATGGATGTATTAAAGTGAAGTCGACTTGAAGAGAGGTTAAAGGGTTAAAATATCCCAGTTCCGGATAGGAGTGTTGCCATCTTGCGAAGGATGCATGCATGTATTATAAGGAAGGATGTCACTGGGAGTTCTGCATCTGCGCAGTAACGATATCCGCGATGGAGTTCCCGCCCAAACACGCGTCTGACCAATCGCGAGCAGCTCCATTGAACGTGAGCGCACGGATATGGTCACAGGTGGTCAGGTGAAAGAAAAGGCGGGCAACTTGGCCCATCCTCTGTTTGGTTCTGCTGCCCCTGCTCATGTAGCACATAGCAGGCTACCTTGCTAACATCATGACTGCATGGCTTCAGGACGGATTTGCTGAGAAATAGTCGTGTTTGGACCAACCTCCCTGCTGCCACCATCACCACCATTAAGCGACCCAGTTTACCGGTAACCAGCCACGGGCCTAAAACACCAGCTCAAACTGGAAGTTGGACTTTGCTGTTGCTCCTGTTTTAACCCCACAGGAAGGAGTCTTCACAAGGTAGGAAATAACATTTTTGTGATGTCCTGGTTGTATTTTGAGCGTGTTTGTTGTTTTTGTGTGTGCTCGTGATTGGCTGCGGTTGAATGTTTTGCTCTGCTGCTTATACTTAGCATTTGTTTGGCTAACGTTAGCTGCTAATTGCTGCTGCTAAATGTTGCTGTCATATTTGAATTGGCATCAGTTTTGGTTGACTGTTTTGTGGCTGAGCTTCGTTGTCTTTTGGTTATTGTTTGACAGTGATATATAGTGCTTTCATGCTGTTCAAATATACCATAAGACTTTATAATGTTTGAGTATTTTTTGGTGTTTTGAGCTAGTGTTGTTTTGCAGCTTTTCATTGTTAGGTAGTTGCTGCTGTTGTGAGGCTTTAGCTGTGGTGATTTAGGTTGATTAGCAGGCTAACACAAGAGTGAATTATTGCATTAAACATGAGTTTTACTGTTGAATGTATAAGTTTGCTATGCTGAGATATATGGGGCAATTACAATGTTGTCATATTAATGACAACCATATTGTCCAACCCTACTTTGATTATTATGAGTGTTTTCTATTGTCTTTTAGTGGCTCTGCTTGATTTTGTTTTGGTAATGGTAATGTTTGACAGTGCATTAGAAGACTCTCTTGCTGTAAAGGATAGCATTACCATTTATATTGTGTAGTATTTAGGCTAGCTATAGTTCTGTTTGTTTGTTTTTTGGCTTGCTTACCCCTTGAGTTTTTGCTGCTGTGTTTTACCTGTGGTGACTCAGTTTGATTTAGTATTGCATTGAACATTTGCTTAATTTTTTTCTTTATTTGTGATTTTGTCTGCATTTGCCTTTTTGAGATATATATATATCTATATATTAGGGTTAACAGTGTTGTAATATTAATTGCAGCCATATTGCCCAACCCTAGTATAAGTATTGTGAGTGTTTTCCACAAATTTACTGTCTTGTAGTGGCTCAACATCATTGTCTTTTGGTAAATGTTTGACAGTGCATAATAATGCTTTCATGCTGTTAAAATACAGCATTACAGTTAATAATGTTTGGTGTTTTGGGTTAGCTATAATAATGTATAATAATATTGGTTTGCTACTTGTTTCCCCCTTTAATTGTTGATGTTGTGGGGTTTGGGCTATGGTGTCGTAATTCAGCCAAAACATACTCTGCTTTGAGTGTTATCCACTGAATTGTCAGTCTTCTGGTGGCTAAGCTTTGTTTTCATTTTGTAAATATTTGGTAAATGTTTGACAGTGCATTATAAATATTTTATGTTGTTAAATATAGCAATTGGATTTATAATATCTGGTGTTTTGGACTAGCTATAATTTTGTTTTGCGGCTTGTTTCCCCCTTTAGCTGTTGTTGTTGTTATGGGGTTTTGGCTATGGCAATGTAATAAGTCAGCCATACCCTTCTTAGAATATTATGAGTGTTTTCCACTTAATTTGTTTTATGGAATATTTTTCTCTTCATTGCTGCCTCTTGACTAAATGCAAATGTGGATTTCTAGCAGAGGCCAATATTGCAAACTGGCTGTATGGATGTAAACATGATAGTCTTGCACACACCCCATTGACATGATTTCCTGTAATAAGCACAGTATTGGTAATGACGCTCTGCTGTGGGACTTATATGTTCACTGAAAGCCAAAACAACTTTTCCAGAGACACCAGGGAGAACATCCTTACTTCAACAAGGTATGGATTTGCTTTTTTTTACTTCCCCGAGATTGCTGTGCTCTGTCTGTGTTTGTGTGCTTGATGATATGATGGTGTCAACAATGCTGGTTTGCTTCATTGCTGTCACTGATCTGCTGGTTGCTGATTTATGCTGTTATGATATTGCTGTCTATCAGTATGCATTGTGGATTGCTCTGTTGTAGTGGCTGAGCTTATTTTTGCCTTGCCCATTCTGCCTATTGTGTTGTGTGATATGGGCTGAATTTGTGGCAATTTTCACTCAAGGTTGTCGCTGTTGTTCAGAAAGATTTTCTTTTGATTAACTGCATCTCTAGTAGAGAACTGCCGCCTATGTTGCTGAGACAGTCTTATTGCAATTTAGCTAATAACTGCTGAAACACTTCTGCATACAGTTGTTGCTATAATATGTTCTGACTTAGCATGGCTTGGTTTTATACCTATTTATATTTAGTTGTATACATTTAGATTGCAGAGCTGACACCTCACACAAGTGACATGGACTTGACTTAATCTTAATTACATTTAAAATAGCCATTCTGTTATCACTTCATATTAGGAGATATCAAAGAAACAGAAACAAAGGCTAAGGCTCTCATAAATTTGAAAAAAAACCCCCCAAAAAAAATTTACCGTACCATCCCCTAAAATGTCAAGAGGGTCTTCAACTACTTTCTTCATTTAAACATAAGAGCAGTTTGATGTAGACATTTTGCCATGTAACACAGCACCTGTATTTCCTGTATCTGTAAGTCAGTCAGAACAGGAGTTTCTTCATCTGGTCTGACTGCAAAAAGACTTTAGAGCCTTGTCCAACAACCCAAACCTAACTGATAATCTCTATCCCACAGTATGGGTACGCATGTTGATATGTCTTAGCACTGTTTATTTATTTATTTATCTTATTTTATCTCATACACTTTTATTCTATTTGAGCCCCACTCAGGCAGTGCAAATGTATTGCGCTCTTGTCATCTGTACAATGACAATGAGGATATTCCTTTCTATTCTATAAAGTAAACTATCACAGCTACTGAAAACTATTTTTTGTTTTCCACCGAACTGAAACTTTCTTAATTTAATAATAAGTGCAGTTTGATGTAGACAATTTGCTATGTAACACAGCATCCTGTATCTGTAAGTCAGTCAGAACAGAACTTGCTTCATCTGGCCTTCTTGACATTGCGACAATGTCAAGAAGGTCTTAAACTTTTTTAATTTAAACACAAGAGCAGTTTGATATAGACATTTTGTCATGTAACACGGCACCTGCATTTCCTGTATCTGTAAGTCAGTCAGAACAGGAGTTTCTTCATCTGGTCTGACTGCAAAAAACTTTAGAGTCTTGTCCCACAACCCAGACCTAACTGATAATCTCTATCGCACAGCATCAGTAAAAAGAAAAAAATGAGGTGCAAGGCACTGTTTTTTTTTCTTAAACTGACTTTTTTAGTTAATTACTGAAGACTATTTTTGTTTTCCATCATGCATCAGATAAACAGCAGATAGCACAAATCGATGTTCAGAGGAACGCTCCCTAACTGATGATGAGCCATAATCACATTTAGGCCGTGGTGTTATCTGCCTGTTTCGACTTGTTCCTCTTCACTTGCACTCCTCTCACTCAAGCTGTTATCAGTCAAAGGCCTGACAGCGGCTCTCTGTTTCCAGGCCTCGTACGTGTCTTTGTCAGTTCACATCTCAGCATTCGGACAAGCTGCTATCGGACAAGGGTGCTTCCCAGCCATTACTTCCACCTGTGTGACAACAGGCGGTGTAGTGATGTGAGGCTTGCTGAGTTGCTGATTAATAGACATGGGGTCACATCACCCCCCCCCCCCCCCCCCCCCCCCCCCCCCCCTCCTCCTCCCCCCATCTCCACCCCACCCCCCCCCCCCCCCCCCCCCCCCCCCCCCCCCCCCCCCCCCCCCCCCCCCCCCCCCCCCCCTCGCTGATTAATAGACATGGGGTCACACCACCCCCCCCCCCCCCCCCTCTCTCTCTTTCTCTGTCTCTCTCTCACCATCTCATTCACCCTGTTTGTCACACTGGCTGAATGAGATTGGAGCAGGCAAGCTGAACCAGACAAGTATTACAAAATCAAGGTCATTTGAAGGTGATAAAGATGAAGCGTGAATAAATGTTTTTAAAACTACTCTCTCCTGGGAACACACACACGAACACACACACACTCTTTTCCTCAGTTTTTAATTAAAAGCCTGAGTGACAACGTGGCCTATTTCTTCCATGGCTGTTTCAAATTGAGGGAGAGATAAGACTTATATTTAGGAGGCCTTATCAAACTCATCTATTTACTGCTGGGTAATTTTCCTTTTCTCGTCTTACAAGGAAGTGCAGACAGAAAAATCCTCCACTATCCTCTAGGTTTCAAATCTCCAAAGCACAACTATGTGTCTTTGTCCCCTTCTCTATCACGCTAGCCTTTCCGTCCCTGGTACACAGTGTATAAAAGTGAGAAATGGAGACTTGTGTCCTAATGCGCCCCCCCCCCCCTCATCTAAGCTGCTACATTGAGTCAATATCCTACCAGCCTGATGAATGATTAACATGGCTGTTTTTGCAGTGTGTTCTGGTGCTTACTCCGCAGTAGGGCCAGGTCTTATCTCTTAACATTGTCATCTCTGAGCCCAAATCTGCGCAGGACGCATAATGACAGATCAACATTAAAGCCCCTACAACACCAAAGAATCTGTTTCTCCTTGGTCTATTTTTGCATCCCAGTAAGGAGTCACATGATTCTACCTCCTTCCTGACAGTTCATCCACTGGATAACATTGCGTGTCTGCTTGTAAGATTTTCAAAAAGGGAAAGCATTTTACTTTAAGACCCAACAGGAGATATGACAAGCTCTGAAACATTAATGCTTGGCTTTGATTTGTTTGGCCTGGTTTGTGTCTGGTTTGTCTCAAGGCAAGACTTAATCAAAAGAGATGTACAACCCATATTGCTTGGGAATATATTATGCAATGCAGTTTTTGTGGTGCGGTAGATGACTGAAGTGCATTTGTAAGCAAATGAGTTGCATTGTTTGTGGTTTTGACCTTGAGAAGGGCAACCTGTGATAATAAAGCACTTGTCAGAAAGCCAGCCCCTCTGTGAGCGGCTTCGTCCTGTTAATGTGAGATGTGCGCGTTGTCGCCACTAGCAGTCTGTCTTCATTAATGCCGGACGGTTGCATGGATAGATGAGATCTAGCGTGAGTCCGGCAGATTTTACACTGCATTTAAAGCAGTGATGGAGAGAGGCAAATTACTGTTCTTGAGTGCAGATTTTGAATATCTGTACTTGAGTATTCTTTTTTTCTTTTTTGGAAACATATTACTTTGACTCCACGACATTTTAAAGACAAATACTGTATTTGTATTTTATCTTGCTAAGGGAGTCAGCAGTCTAAAATGCAAAAGTCCATAAGCTGTGGTTCTGCAGTTCTGCGAGTGGTCCATTATTGAAGTGACGTTCCCGTACCTCTGCCTCATGCATGCGCTATTGAGATTGGGTAGCTCATCAGTAGAGACAGGTGGAGAGGAGAGGTCATCAAAGAAAGGTGTTTTTGGTTGTATATTTTAACAAGTTTTAGTAAGATTTTTCTATCTAGCTGAGTCGCAGTAATAGATCTTTGGGTGTGTAACCAGGATTTTAAGGTTGTTTATTTATAAAAAGAAATGAAAATGAAAATGCTGGTCCTTTTGTACATTTCTATAGGCTTTGCAGCATATTCAAAAATCTTATTAGTTATGCAAGCAGTAAAGTGCATTCAATGGGTTATTTTAGAGCCACTGGGTTCTGTATATGTATTATTTGACAAGCAGTGCCTTTACTTAAACTCAAGTAATAGAGTTGTGTACATTGTCCATCACTGATTAAAAAGAAACTACATTTAAATGTAGAAAAACAACTTTTAACATTTAGCCATTTCTTTCTCCTTAAGATGACTTTTGTTTAGTTTGTTATTTTGGTATAGAGTAATCAATAGCCCTTAAAGCTACAGTTGGTAACTTTTCAATAGGCAATAGGAGGGGGAATTTTTTTTTACCTCCACAAACATCCACAAACTATGATATGAGACTGATTTGTCTTATATCATAGTTTGTGGATGTAGTGAATCCAATAATGTAGCAGACATGACAAACATTGTGTCCTACTTTTAAAGTGTGTGAATTATACAGTTGAGAAAAGTTTCATGGGCTACAATTTTGATTGTCAAACCACTGATGCAAACACTCTTCATTATTAGAAAATACAATTGTAGATAATTGATTTTAATTCCAAAAACAGCTTATGTGAAACTTTTGACTGTTGTCTGTTGAATGTGCTCTCTGCAGGCTTTTGTCTGTTACCAGCAAAGAAAAAGAAACATCACTCTGTAACATCACTCTGCAACCGTGAGTGGAGTGTGTGGTTTTGTTATTCAACAGTGGGGCAAGTCCTTCTCAAGATTGCATCACAACACTTTTATAAGATTCTCCTGAATTTATTTATTTTTTTCTCCACTCATTTTAGGCTCATTGACTTAATAGTCCCGAACAAGCAACTGTAGTATTGGAAGCAAGTAAATTGTGATAGTAAGGGAATTCAGAAAGCAGCAGCAGTTATTTGAGTTTGTCTGATACATTTAATCAACATATCATATCTTTCGCAGCTCATCTCATTTCAGATTGTAGCTACATGTTGCTGGCATTAATTAAGCTGCCACTCAAAACTGTTTCTGCCTTCTCAGCCAACAAAAACCGATTACAGATATCTGAGTGTTGCTGTAGTCGTTCATAACTTTAGCTACCTGCAAATGTTGAAAGTTGAAATCAAGTAGATACTGTAAGGGATTTGGGAGATTTGATCAAACAATCCAACCCTTACAAATCAGGAGTCGCTGTCTCTGTTTTAAGATGCGTCAGTTATCCTCTTCCCCAAATCAGTTATTCAAAAAACAAGATAAATAGTTAAACAAAGTAAAAATACAGTGTTACAGAATTAAAAGTTATTGCCTGTGAAGTAATTTTGGCTGAAGTTAGTTTGTAAGACCCATAGATGAGGCAGGAGACAAAGTTCATGATTCAATTTTATCATATTTTTGTTTCTTCATAGATATGTAGTTTTTGTGATGTTTAGATTGTGTGCTTTTAATCTCTGAAAAGAGAGAATGAAGTTAATAACATTAAATCGAATATCTCCAAAGAAACTGTTTGAAAAAGTCGATCGATACGCCATTTATTAATTCATCATATAAAGTCATACAAGGTACAACTCCATTGAAATGTTATCCTTTCAGCTCCTTCAACTTAAATGGGTTTGGTCATCATGGTTTCTCGTTATGGAATGATTTAACTGTAGTTTTGGCAAACGTTGCTTCTGTTGTTGTACATATTAAATCCACCACAGACTCAGTGAATTCATTGATGACGAAAGTGATTTTGACTGACTGGACAGACTCTGATTGGCTCCATCTTTTACGTCACTGCTTTGTAGTTTTTGTTTACATATCTTAACCTCTACAAGATGACCACATGGTCGCTTCTCCCAAATGAGGGCAGTGACTCCACTCTTTAGCCACCTCTCAATGGCTTATGTTCCAGACTGTTTATTTCCCTTGTGGTGCAGGGCAAACAGGAATGGGACAGCACCTCACATTCCCACTTTCACACTGGTCCTTATTTATCATAAAGCACATACCTACTTCTCTTCTCATTAGAGTCATTTTCTTTGTCACATCAGCATATAGAAAACGAATCACCTGGTTTCAGTCAGTGAAACTACGGCTTTTACAATATTTACTATCCAACGTCCATCGGCTGGTGCCCACCCTTCTGCTTTTACCTTGATGTTGTTTACTGATGTTTACATCTCAAAATCTTGACCTAGCCAGCTAGCAGAAGTTGACATGCTGCTAAATTGATTTCCACATCCCAACTAGTCACTAGTAGCCAAACGCCACCACTGTCCATCACCAACCACAAAAACCACCACAACACTTGCAAAATAGACATAAGAGCATGAATTTAGCCCAGATTTAGCTGGGCCAACAGAGTGAAAATGTCTGTGCCTATGTCACAAATATGAAATGAGGGAATGCACTTACAGAGTGTGCACACAACATAGCTTGGGTCAAAGGGAGGAAAGAGGCATAAATAGCCTCTTGTTAGGTAAGATGAAGTGATTGCACCTGTGGGTGTTTAATTTCCAGGCAGGAGTGCTTAAGCTGTCCTCCTTGCCTCAGGTGTTATCATGTGAACTCTTGATGCGACATCTTTTTTTTTATAATCTGATAATTCTAGTGATTTATCAGCGGACACTCCACATCAGATCATTTCTCGTGCAACATCCCCTCCTCCTGTGAATTAGACATCTTTGCTCAGTAATAGTGATACTGCAGCTTTGTGTCCTTGAGGTTCTATTATTTTCTCCTCCCTCGCTGCCTTTTCCCTGCTCTGTCACCCCACCCCCCACCCCCCTCCTCACAGTGGGAAGATTTTCTAATATCCATTACTTCCACTAGGGTCAGTGCAATCCCACTGGGTCCGCCAAAGACTTGGCAGGTGCCGATAAGGGCCTTGCTCCAGACACTGTAATAACTTAACAAATCCCTCCATGACCCAGAATCCCCCTCACCAGCGTGGCATCCCACTATTTTCCATAAAGCCATTAAAATCTACCTGGTGTCATATTGGGAGAGGCGGGCGTGGGGTTGCGGTACACTCCATGCCATGCACATCTCAAAGCCTTTCTGTTAATACAAAAAACTCAACAGTAAACTATAAATAGAAGAAGGCAACATTACGATTCAACACCTGCTGTCAGCATGTTGTTGGGACAGAATCGGTTCAGGGACTTTGGATTGCGTGTCACTGTGTGTCTGATTCGTCCAAGCGCAGCGGGCATGCAGTTTTACTTGTTCTCTGTCTGTCATACTTTAATTTTCTTTCATCCATTCCTTCACTCTCGTCTGTCTCCCACTCACACACTCAGGGGGTCATTTTGGCTGGGCCTCCTGGAGCTCTTATCCGATAATGATACCCGCTTCACTGGGTATCAGACCACAGCTCCACCCATTTCCTTTCCTCCTCCTAACACCCAGCTTTCAACCTGCCAATCATGCTTTAGCAGCATTCAAGTGGCAATAGTGTTAATGATTCATTTCCCTTGTAATCCCCGCTCAGGCTGATAAGCTCATGACGGCTGCCGTTATTTGCGGCTGTTTTCCATTGTTTGCGGTGTTAAATTAAGCCTCAACGATCCATCCGTTGAGCCTCTGTGAGCAAAGGAAAAACCCATAGGCATGAGCTGCTCTAATAGATTAACTAGCCATACTGCACAAAGAAGGTGAAAACATCTGTTTTTTGATATCAGTACTGTTTCTGGACATGTTTCTTTTCTCATAGATGGAGGTAGATGAGTTTTGATACATAACTTTTATGGTTTAAGCCCTGGCCCAAAAGAGTCATAAAACCAAAATTATTGCAAAATGAGATGTTGACATGTGGTCATGTAAGCTTTGATTCAGTCTTTGTCTTATCATTTCTATAATTATTACTTGCTGTATGTAACTTTAAAACCCCAGATTATTTGTTTTCATACCTTAAAGCAGCTTTATGCAATGATTGATTGATTGTGTATCCCACTGGCTAGCTAATCACTGCTGCTCTGAACTGCACTCATACGTTAGTTAACACTATTACACTATCACGGATAACGCTATCCTGACCTATGGTGAACAGCGTAGGTGGAGAAGTGCAATATCCATTCTCTGTCCTCCCCTCCGTGTTCAAAGAGATGGCTGAGCCGGCAGCTAGCACCTAACAGTGCAAACTCCAGAAACAGTGCTAAAAAATGGCCACAGTGCTGCCAGAGCTAACAGTGTTAAATTGGAGGGAATAGAAAAGTTGGTGCTACTGTACTGCGATGACGACGCCCCATTATCAGTGGTAAATCCTGTATGAACGCAGTACAAAGTGGCGGCTGAGCTAGGCAGACACACATGCACTAAAATGCATGTGTATCTGGACCAGCTTACTACAACAAACCGCAGAGATGCTCGAATAACGACACATATGAAAGTTTTAAATCATTATCTGCTCACGATGCCATTACTCTACTATATAACTTTCATAGCAAATTGTGGTTTGCTTTAATGTCTTACACAGAACCTTTAATGCCGTTAGCTTCATAGACTGTAAATAAAAATCGAAGACATGGCCTCTCCCCCTCTGGTGGCTGGCTGCAGTGCAGGTCATTAACCCCGCCTCTTCCATGTTATTATGTGGGACAGTGGCCAAACTAAGAAACTCAAAACTACATGTCTAAAAATTGTTACCTAAAGATGGTTTCTGTCATTTATGGTAGTCCTTTTCATGCTGCTGTATGTTCAAGCGTTTGTTTTTTTCTGACAAGTTTGCTTTTAACTGGTGATGCATTATATAAAAAGGGGGTTTTGAGGTCATGATTGACAGCTGTGTGTGCCAATCGGTATGCTTGTTATCATTGCCGCTGCTCACAATTGGTAGGGCAGGTGTTTGGGAAGAAAACATCCATAATAATGACAATGATCAAGTTTTTTGACTGGAGCTTGGTGACATAAACAGATGCCCCTTACAACTGTCATCAGTTTCTTATTAGTGCACCACAGTTCGTGACATTACCTTTTCTCAACTATGCCCAAGTGTGATAATTATGGACAAAACTTTTCTAACTTTGCAGAAAAAAACATGTTCATGTTAGAACACCAACAGTTAAAGTAGAAGCTGAGGAAATATCTTTTCACGTTGCGTTTCACCTTATCCAAATGCTTTTAAATGCTGCAGACAGACATCTGCTTCTCAGACTTGAGAGGTGAGTCAAATTGAGTCTCTCGTATTCTAATCATCACACAGTGTCTGTCAGGGCAAGGTGAACAACGGCCTCCTCATAAAGACATCAGGCTAAACATCAGTGGAGCGCGCCGTGGGTAATAACAAGTTTCATGAAGCCATAAATCTGCCTAATCTAATGATTTGGCTCACCTGCTGCACCACTTTGATGTGTCATGGTGCCTACTTGTCATTTCAAGGGGATGTGTCTGCAAGATGTCAGTGGTTTCCCTCAACTGGACAGATTTATTTTTGTGTATGACTGAGTGTCTGGATGATTTTAATGTCCCCAAAAGGGTTGGAATATTTTAAGTTTACTTGTATGCATCCTTGTTTAAGTGAACTGATGGTGAACCATGTCAAATGTCTTGAGGCAGGCAAAGGTATCAGAGCATAGGAAAGACTTTGAATAATTGCTGCACGTCACTGTAACACTTTATTGCCTATGAAGGGAGAGAAGATGTTATTTATGCTATGGAGAAAATCTGCAATGTTCTATAACATCTTTCAGCATCATCACAGCGACGATATGACTTGTGATGAATAAATAAATATTTCAACTTTACAGTACTTATGTCTTGGTGCGTCAGTAGGAACACAACTACTGTGTTTGAACTACTGAATTTGAACCCAAACATTAATTAGCCTAAAGCCACAGAATAAAAAAACTGTAATAAATTATTTTAAACATGCATACTTTAACTGGCCAAATTGCATGCATGTTGGGTATTACTTTAGTATTTAATTCTCAAAAAATCACTTGAAAGTGATCACAGGGGTACTTGAAGACCTGTTGTACAAGGATGTAGTAGAGTTTGCTGATAACAGATTGATCAGATGTTTTTAAATATAATTTTAAATCTGTCTATGTCAGATGGACAGGATATAATGATTGTATCTAATTATTAAAAAAATCTGGGGAAGAACATGAAAATAATGTCAGATGTAGGCCTATTTATTTCATGAAAGGAAATTAGAAACTTTTTCAATTTAAACCATCTTTGTTGCAAGAGTTTAGATGCACTTGAATCCCACGTGGTGCCTATGCGCTTTGCTTGCCGTACAAAGCAACATAGATTTCAGAGTTAATTAGATGCACCCGAATGAACCATGAAATCCCTTTTTCTGTGTGAATGTGAAATTCTGGCACCATTTTAATTGTGACAATTTTAAACATTTCCATTACTTTTGAAAGCGCCATAATCAAATTTCCGTTACCATTCACAATGTATAGCATGGACATTACGCCATCTCAAAAGATGCAGCACACAATGTAGTAGTTGGGCGCAGCATGTGTAAACTTTGGCATTCATGATCCTACATGTTAAATCACACTATCGCAACATTATTTTTCTCATATTTAAACATATCAGATTCCAAACAAGATTTCAGCTGGCTGGCATACATAGAGGGAGAGACAAATGTGGAAAGAAGGATCATAGGTATTGGTAAATAAAAAGATTTTCACATATCAGCACATATTACAGGTTCCTCAACAGCTATAGAAAATTAATTCATTGTAATGTGACTTTATGTGGATGGTTCCTCAAGAACGATTACTGTAACAATTATTTTTTATTACACACAACAAAGCGTTCCAAAACGTTCAAGGATTTTATTTCTTCCATGACTTTCCCAGGCCTGGAAAATGAAATTGTGACACTCTAGGTTTTCCATGATCATGGAAACTCTGTGACACAGCTACACTGCTGTAAATTATACCAAAATGGGGTACAGACCTTCAGCATAGTCTTTTTAAATTACATGACAATTTTGGTGCAAACATTAAACCGCTAGTGAGGCTGATAGCCTTCTGAGATTATACACTTAATGGAAACTCTACAGCATTTGGCACTTTGTGGATTTTAATTTTGGACCCTGATGTCTGGTGCAAGTAAAAGTATTTTTCTTATTCGTCGCGTCTCTGGCAGGCTTTCACGATGTGTTGATTGCACATATACATATTGTGATGATTATGCCTTGGGGCCTGTTAGTGAATAAGTACGTAGATCCTTTCAGTATCAGTTTCCATTGACATTAGTGGAATGTCAACCTTTCCTAGAAATGCCTTCAACAGCAATTTATAAGACTATTGCTACCGTACAAAATTCTTCTCTGAAATATGACTATGGAGAATTTAGAGGGTAAGAACTGACCCTGGATCATGATGTGCTATTTTGTTCCAGTTCCTTTCACAAGACATTAGGCGTTTCCTCTAATTGAATGGACGCTGTCACAAGTTTCAAATAAATGACCGCAGTATGTCCTCAACAATGTAGCCTAATGGCAGTTTGAACAAACAGTTCCCGCCCAACGTCGAGGACACATCCCTCATTGGGTCCCTCCTGCCCTAAGAGCCTCATTTTAAAGGCAGCTTAGCTCCATCATAAAAGCTGGCAATTATGGGAGGCTGCCAAGTGTTCTGAAAGTCACCTTAGTTTTTTGCTGTTTGTTGAGATGTGACAATATAAAAAAATAAAAAAACACTCATAGCTTTTATGCTCTCTCTTTCACACAAACATAAACAAGCACTCAAACTTAACAAAAATAAAAGTTTTTAGGTCCGTAATAACAATCACCATTGCAGTTTGTCATTAATTGGTTCATAGCACAAAAGTTGGTGTGAAATTAATTGCTAGCTGGCATTTCAGTGAGCCCAGATGTAATGAAAAAGCTTTTAAACTTAGATCAAAACCTTTTACTAATGTCTTAAAACGGTTCCATTTTGGCCACTCTCTTCTTGATTTCCCTCACAATTTGTGTCCTTACAAGTGATTTAATTCTCACTGTGTAGTCTGGGAAAATGAAGAACAGACAGGTTTCTCTTAACTTCCCATAATGTATCTTTTAAAAAGGATTGCTTTTTTCATATTCACATGAGAGAAATTATATTTAATTTTCCCTTCAGAGCAGAAATGAACCTGCATATTGATACTATAAAACACATTTTTTAGTTTAATCTTAATGCATTGTTTTTTATTTCTGAGCTGTATAGTGATTGAGTCTTGCAGCTTTTATCAACTCCCATATAAAACCATGACCTTGCATTTTCAGTAAACAATCTGAGACAATCCAGAATACTACCCCAGTGAAACAGAGAAAATAAGTAAACAAGTGAATCTAGCATATATTGATTCAATATTTTCTCAACCTGCACAAATCAAGTGAAGTTTGGACTTAAAATCATGGTTTTGTGTGTCTGCTGGGTGTGTAATCATGCAGTTGTTTTCTGACATGTTAGATGCAACATCTTAATCAGTTAATAGTATTTCAGGCCAATAATGTATTGTTTCTAAAACCACAAGGGGTCAGAAATGTATGTAAAGGTGCTGAGAGAATGGCTGACTGAAAGCCAAAAGCACGACACAGAAGCAGCAATAGTCGGGAAGTTTAGTTTTATTTGTTCAGGGGAGATCAGACAAACAGGCAGATAAAGGCAGCGAGGGGCAGGCGGGGTAATCCAGAGATCAAAAAACAGGCAAATACAGTTACAGCAGGTCAGGTAAAAACAAGAATCAAGAAAAGCTGGAAAGCTAGGCTATGAACATTAGACAATGTGGTGGAGCGTGAATGAAATTAGACAGGTATGAATGCTGAGGCACTGATTAGACAATGAGCTACATGTGGCATAGATGGCTTGACCTCCTCCAAATGATACATTTTTGGGTCTAACTTGAAGTTGTGTGTCTTGCCATTCTGGGAGTGTGTTGTGCAAGGTGGTCTGCTTCTGGAGAGATGTCTAAATTAGAATTCACCAACAGCGACCAATATTACCTTTGATTCAGTAAAGGCTGGAGGGCTTTCTACTGTTCAACCTCACCACGTGACAACTGTCACATCACTGTGGTTGGCATGTAGATCTCCTCAGTTTCCAGCCATTTGTGCTCTGGAGCCTATCAGTATTCTTGGAGGAATAGTTCAACATTTTGGGAAATACACTTTTTCACTTTCTAGTGGCGAGTCAGATGAGAGCATGATACCATACACTGTCAGGCCTGTACAAAAAATATAAAGCAAAACTCACAAAGACTGGTAACAAGGGGAAACAGCTTGTCTGGCTCTGTCCAAGAGTACAAAAATCCTCCTACAAGCACCTCTTAATCTCACTAATAAGCATGTTATGTTTTGTTTGTTTAATCCGTACTAAAGCCGAAGTCTAAAAATGACAATTAGCTGTTTAATGAGGGGTTATGTGCCAGACTGTTTCTTGGCTGGGACCAGTTGACTTTTTGTGATATCCATTTGTTGCGTGTCTGCTGTTCATGCAGAACTGCTCAAGATCCACAGACCTTATTGAAAGCAGTGTCATGTAGAAGTTATTTTCTCTCTGCTGAACTACACCCACCAATCATTTCAATGTGCAGAAAGAAGCATGCATCTAGTCATGGAGAGAGGCTTGTGCTCATGACAGCTCGAGATGTAAACACTAACGGTGTCCTCCTTAGCTGAGCTGTGATGTTAGCTTGCTCAGAAGTGCAAAGAAAATACTTCCTACATGAAAGTGCTCACAACAAGGTGTGTGGATTATCTTGAGTAACCTGGTCATGATTTCTGGAAAGAGACATTGATGTTGACTGTTTTTAAATGTTTTTTTTTTTTTTTTTTCTGGCGCTTTGAGTGCAGCCTAGTTTCATATTCCAGAGAAGGCAGACATCTCTACAGCTTATATCTGCGAAACTTAGCAACTCAGGTTAAGAGGAAAAACATGCATTTATTTTTATATTTGGGGTGAAGTATCCCTTTAATATAATTTAGACACTATAAATCTTTCCATCTAACTCCATGAATAAACCTATTTCCCAAAAATGTTTAAACTTTTGCTTCAAGCATTTCAATGAAAAATCTACTAATGGAGTGTTTTTTTAATTGAAGCTGCTTACTGTCCTGCTTCCTTGTCCTGCTGTGTCCTTAATATTTAAGATTTTGTACCAATACAGCTGAGGTTTATATCTTTGGAAAGAGGAAAAATAAGTCGAACAAGAGTTGTCAGGTAAATACAAAGTTGAGAGAGTTGTGCCCTTGCATGCTTTGTAGCTGCACTGCAGTGCAAGATGCCTAGGCCACACTGCCGGTGGAGAGATTGTTTTCTGTATGTCTTCTGTAATGGATTTCTTTATGATTTTTTGTTGTCAATGCAAAGTGGTCATAGAAGCCCTAGTAACTGTTTTGAAACTGTATTGATGTAACCTTACTTTGTTTACATTTAGTAAAAGTAAGTAAGAAAAACACGACAAGAAATCATAACCGGCACTATAAATCTGAGTGCTGTTATCAAACTTTGATAAAGTGTCATTCTGTTATGATCTTTTTCCATGTACAAATGTTTATATTTAAAAATAGCCATTAATTTTTCAGCAATATATAGTATTTTGTATTAAGTGAAAATTAGATCATTGGCATTTGCTCTTTTGATTCAGTGAAGGATTAGACACAATAAGTGCTTGCATGTAAGTAAATGGCTGAATAATGACCTCAGACAACACATGACCGATTGGAAGAAGGTGTTGCTCAAAATTTGGAGGAAAACAGAATAACTTTCATTGAATGACCACACATTTGAACACATTTTCTACTGAGCTTTAACAAAGTGTTACATACTGGCTCCACCATTCTTGTGTCAGCCTTGTTTTTTGGGTGGCAGCCGTCTTTTGCAGAATATCATGAATTACAATGAATGGTCTGCAGTCACAAAGTACAGGTTAAGATGACTCCAAATCATCCCATGTTGAAGTTGATGGTGGCTTTGTTGTTCAAAAAAGAAGGTGTCACAGCGGGGATATGAGTCTGATGACTGCCTTGCGTCCTCAATCAACACTATTCTGCTTGCTTTTGTCTTTGTTTCTATTTTGATTTGTCTTCTTCTCTCAACACCTTGTTTGCCTTTGCTGCTTTTTCTTCTTTACCTATTTCTCCTTCGTGGCACTTCTTTGTCTCCTCCTCGCTCCTCTGCCAGACTTCACTTTCCCTGCCTTAACCCCCACGGATACCAACTCCAGTGGAGGTGTAGGACCTGGAGGACACTGATAAGGCCTTTCCTTTAAACCTCGGCTCCACAGGCTGAGTGTGCAAAGAGAGGAAAGGAGCAGAGTACACTGCACCACCACAACCACAGGGTCACATCAGAAATCATGATGCCAAGCCAAGAATTTGGTCTTTTGTCTGTTGTTATAGGAACAGGAGTGGGCTTGAGCATAGGGTTGCAGCAGTATACTGGTTCCATGTAATATAATGGTATGAAAATTGACGGTGATCATACCATAGACATTTGTTTGTCTAGGGTATTAAAGAAAAAATACAACTGTACAGAGAATCTCACCTGAGTGTGCGCATCTCCCTTCCTCCTTGACACTTGTCAACTTGTGCTGCACACACAGAGCAGTGGAGAAATTGTCAGAGAAGAAAGGCGGATATCACAAATATTTGGCCCTAGCAGAAAACAAAACTAAAATCAGCAGCGTGGTATTACTTTAGCCACCCCAAAACTATTTGAACAAACCATCCCTCATGCAGCTCACAGTGTCCCCCTCATAATTTAAATCCCTAACAAACAAAAATACAAACAACAAAAACATGTCGTTTCAATGTTGATCATGAAATACACCATCAAAATTATTGTCACATCCTGGCTTTCACCTACATCTGTGTTGTCTGTCAGTTTAGTAATCCCCGATTTACAAGCACATATAAACTGACCCCATAAAAAACACACACAAACTTCAACTTTTGTACGTGTGTGTGTGTGTGTGTGTGTGTGTGTGAGAGAGAGAGTGAGCATACAGCAGGAGAAGCTTACATGCTTTAGTTATATAACATGTTATAGTTAACAGGCAAGACACACACATATGTACAAAACATCACCGCTTATTTTACCTCTTATTTTGTGAAAAGCATCGTATGTTATGTCACCATCTGCTGGCGGGCCATCATGATAAGACTATGCATAATATGACGTTAATTCCACTACAGAAGAGACTGGATCACTAAAAATAAGTGGGGATAAAAATGGATATGTAAATATTGGTATCATTTATCAGCCAAATGAGTTGTTTATATACTGGCTGAATAGGATATTGGCAAAAAAATCCAATATCATGCATGTCTAATGTTTAGAATTCTATTTATTCTGTTTTTTTAAAAGATGTCCAATACAAGAGGCCTTTCTTTTAGTCCAGTGCTCTATTGGCTTGTTTAGCTTTGGCATTGCACACTAAAGCACTATCCATTAAGAGGCGGTGAAATTTTAATGTTTTCTGATGTAAATGTATTTCCTTTGTGGCTTTGTTGACGGACAGCTGGCTAATCGCGTTAACTTGTGCAAACATCGTGCCTTGTCCACCACTGGGTCTCTGATTAGCCTGATTTGCCTGCTCTATACTGTGCACCACCTGGGTTGGCAGGAAGCTATAGGGTCACTGCTCACAGGAGACTGAAGGTTGGACACAATGTTTCAGCAGAAATGCTTTTGGGTTTGGACAGAGTTACTTGTTGTAATTGCCAAATGACGAATAGTGCCTGCTAGCTCCCACCAGACTGCGGTGCTGCGCAGTGCAGTAAGCAGCAAAATTAATCTTTTTGACCGACGTGTAACCGGTTTAAAATATTCTTGGTTGTTAAGCGATCAGCGGTTAACTGTTTACAGCCCTATAACAGATAATGATAAATGTTTAACCGTGATACTGTGATTTTTTTCTCTTCTTTTTTGATAAGACAATTATAATACAGTGAAAATCTCATACCATTGCAACCCAAGGTAACAATCTAAAATCCGAACAGGCCTAAGGACATGTTCATCAGGGTGTTACCTGAGGATTAGTTAAATGTTTGGGTAATGTTTAGATTGAACATTAGAGACACACAGCTTATTATTGGGACAAAAAATGAGAACACATTTAGTCAAAAACCACTTAATCTCTATCAATTTAGCCCAAGCAAAATCAGATAGCAGTTCTGTTGGTGAGGAAAAAAATAAAAATGAAATGAGGCAGTGTTCTTAAGCCGTCAGCCATCACACAGGTAATTTATTTTATCTTGGCCATCTCTTTGCAGGTACTTCTGTAAGCTGTAAGCCGTTCGCCACAAACAGCTGTCATGGCTGTAATCTCCGTGGTTGGAGATGGACAGATATCATCTCCAAACTAGCTTTTCATTCCACTGTGTACCTCCCAGGCTGGCAGGGGCAGCCTGTTTCCTGAGTAAATGTGGGAAATGAATCACCCAGAAACTCATCGTTACGGGGTGGGTTAAATGTTGCATTTCAAAGCCACGAAAAGCTTCATATCAAATTACAATATTCACACAAAATGTCACAAAAAAATGTTATTACAGGCAAAACATCCTCTTAATCTAATTTTCAGAATTGATGCAGTCTTACACAGAATAGAGAGACTAATATTGCTCCTGTATCACAGACATCATCACTGCCGTGGCAGTATCAACGCTGAGAAATTTGTGCTTGCATTTGCCCCCCAGTGGTATAATTATTATTATTACCAAACTTGTGCTGCAAATTATTGTAAGAATGCCAGGCTTTTATTTGCCATCTCTCCTTTATAGCTGAGCTTAATGATATTCTGTCAGATAGAGTGAAAAATTAACAGTTTATTATACCACCAAGCTTCAGTGCAGAGTGCAAACACCCTGCTAATGCCTGCGGTAATGGATATAAAAAACATAAGATCCAACAGGGAGAGAACACATACATTCATGCGTATCCAGGCTTGCTGAGAGGCATCTTGCTGCAAAAAATAGAGAAAACAATATAAATGTTTAATGCTGTGGGTAGAATGACCTTTTTTCCGCTTGGATTGAGGATGTGCACGTTTTAATCCAACACGTCTTCATACCTTAACGACAGAATAGGTCATTTGCCAGTGACTCAGAAAACAACATATTGGACCGTTGGAGAGTAACTATCAGCGCATGTACTCATAGAACCAGAGTTACAGCCAGTAGCTGCTATTTACCATTATGAAATGATCGACTTTTAAACACGTGGTTATGTGAAAAGATTGCAGTTAATTTTAGGCACCAACACTACTAGGTAAGGTTCAAGTTTCCAGGAACAGTGGTGGCCTTTGAAGCCAATTTGACATAATGGTGAAATCGTGGAATTAACAACATCTGTCATGTAATGCCATTAGCCAGAAAAAAGATTTGAGTGGTACAACACACCCACATTTCTTTGCCAGTAATTGGTCCAATAATATTTCAAAATTCTTAAAGAGTCACACGATTAAATAATGTTTATTCCAGTTCATGTAAGCTGAGGGCTACACCGGAAGTTAGTAGCTTAGCTGGCGAAAGTCTGTTTGCTCTGTGGATGGAGAAGATCCAGGTAACGAAGTAGCCAATTTTGTTTCCATGTTTAGGTTGAGGAAAAGATCATGGTTTGGGTTTAAATAAGTAAATTTGTTTTTTCACCTGACTTTATGTTTGTAAGTTAACTAATTAGAACTACCACATACGCACTTCACACTTGCGTCACTTACTTTTGAAGAAGTAATTGCCACTGCCTTTGTATTTGTTATGGGACGGCTTTAATAAAGTTGACATTTTTTATATGCATGGAAAGTAACCAAAAACATTTTAAAATCAGTTCTTATTCAGTTTCTCATTCGGTCTCTAACATGATAATAAACGCTGAAAGTTATTGTTACAGATGTTCAGGTAAGGACTGAAGCACTAAAGCTCACAGTTTTATTTTACAAACATGATCAGAATTCCATTAGCAGGCTATAAATATACCATGTACTCACTGGCATTTTGGGTAAATTGGGTAGAGCTGCATCCTATGCAATCCAACACAAAATATCAGCCATATATACTTTGTACTCCACTTTTACAAATGTTACGAATGTTCATTTTTGTTGATATTTTCAGAAAGGTGATCATTCTAATTTTAGTTAATAATTGAGGTCTTAGAAGGTGTTGCTGTACTTGACTCCATTATATTGAAGGGTGTTTCTAATATTTTGTACCTATTACAGTGGTGGATGAGTACATTTAGGCTCCCTTAGATTCTCCATAAAGTTTTGGCACCATTTCATGTTCATATGTACGTTTGGGAAGACTGAGAATCAAAATTAATTATGTATAGCATCTTTGTTTGCAGTTGCAATCCAAAGCTCAATTAAATTTAATCTTTAAAATGTTGTTCAACATGTTGCATTTGTGAGTATACATTAGTTGTGTTGCTGGATTTGTTGTCAACTCCTAGAATTGTCACCCAAAACTCTCCGGTTCTTCCCTGCCGTCCCTTAACCTTAGTTTTGCCAGCTTTCCTAAAATGGTTTCAGCAGGCAATTCTCAGCAGTCAAAAACTGTTTTGTCACAAACCTCCCTGGGTGCTGCCTGTTATCCATGACTGACAAGTTGACTGTCACAGAAACTACTGTAGAATGGCAACTTGCCAACAGCTTAAATAGAATGTGGCTTTTTGCAATACTACCTCATATGTTTAGTAACTTTAAATGCGTAACACAGCACATAAACTCTAAAAATGTTAAAATGGCTTTTTAGATCAAGTTTTCTCTACCTTAAGAAAACACTTTATACAGAAACATTTCCTCCTCTGGTGAGTGCTGCTCATTAAAAAAACTTGTTTTTATGTTTATTAAAGAAAGCTGTTTCCACTTCCATAAAAGTGAAACATATCAGTTTATGTTCAGCAAAAGGCTGTATGCATAAAGCACTTTGAAAGATTGATTTATCAATAGATTCAAACATGTACTCATGTAGATAAAAGGCCTGCCACATTCCTCTGAAGAATTTGATTAGTTAAGTATTTGAAAGCATGTAATCTTCATACATCTAGTGGTCAAAGACCAGTTCAAGTCTTTTTACTGCTTTTAGCGATTAATTCAGTTGAAATGACTCATCAAACATCTTGTAGGGCTCTTCATAACACAACCAACGACAGCAACGCACTTAAAATCAGGCTCAACAAATCCCTGCAGAGATGAACTGCATAAATAAGGGTTTAACCAGGTGGTAGGTATTCATCAGTAGGGGATCCACTGAATGTTAATGTCATTTACTTTTATCATCAAAATCAAGGAAATCAAGCTATTTATGCTAATTAGAGAGGCCTGATGGCACCCAATTTTAATCAGTTCCCACAGACATATTTTAATGTCAGTGGAAATTTACTTGTATTTGTAGATTTCACCAATTAAATGCTCTGTCTATAACATATATTTTATTGTGCATTGCTTATTTAAAAAAATATTTAATATCAAACCAATGTCATTGACTTCTGATATGAGCTCTCTTTAATATCCTGTAGCGTAATGTTAATAGGTGGGAGTCCTGATGCCACTGACTTGGCTCTGACCATCGACTCCAGAGTCTCATGTTAGTGTCGCTCTCCTTTAGTACTGTAGCTTGAGAAAAAATAATCAGTAACATTTGATACTCTTCTATCTTTTGTCCTGATTGTATTGTTTAATCTGATCATGTCAACACTCTGTTTTCTCTGGAGGGGAGTTCTGTCTTTTGTGATCCTCCCAAAGTTTGTGTAATTTTTCCATTACCATTTTTTTCTGTGGAGCTTCGCTTGTCTGGGTAATTGTTTTCTGTGTTGTGAAGTCCTCTGTGATTAATGGTTATACATGACTGCAATTGACAAATGGCTTTAAGATTACAAGTGTTTGGCTGTGTCCGAAATTACTGTCTTGTTCATTTATTCATTACTCTCTGTATGATAGACTAGGGCCGGGCAATATGGAGAAAATAAAAATATCACAATACTTTTAACCAAATACCTCAATATCAATATTGTGACAGTATTGTAGGGTTGATTGTGGTGATTTCACAAAATATTTCAACAATTAGTTTTCTAATAGACATCAGTAACTTGAAATAATGAGGGGTAAAGGCAAATTATAGAGCAGCTCCACGATACTGTATTGCAGCCTTAAGAAAAACAGGAAAAAACAACACTTATGATATAATGATATCCAAAATCTGAGGCAATATCTATTTTCAAATAAACTAATATCAGTGTATTACCAAACCCTATGAAAGATAGCACTCATCACTCATCACTGTGTGATATGCAAAAACAATTGTATTGCATTTATTTTGTCAGATATTGCAATTGTGATATGAGTAGTAGCATTTGTAGTGGGAACAGTAATTCTTCCATTTCATTTTCACTGAAAAAAAAGATACTGAAATGACAAATGATATTGTCATATTGATAATAAATTATGAATTGTCATTTTGTGTCATCAGCGACAGGTGTAGCATTATACAACTGATTTTCTGTCTATGAAATACAATGCATTGGATTGTGAGTTAGTAGAAACTAGTGGACACTACTTCCTTTGGTTTTATTGTAAGGAACTTTGCGCTCATAAATTTTCCTCTTAGAATTTGTATACTCAAATAAAATGCACAAAGGTAAACATCAGTCAATCAATAATCTATCTGTAAATGTATATATATATATATATATATATTTTATTTTATTTTTTTTATTTTTTTCAGGCAGTTATTGAATAATTGTCAATGTTTCCAGACAGCCTACAGTTTGTGCGTTTGTGGTGTTTTGGATGGTTCTGGCTTTCAGATCATGGAATGATTTACCTGTAGTTTTGAGTACAGTTGTTACTGTTTTACAAATTAAATCCACCACAGACTCGGTGAACATAGTGCACTTGATAACAAATGAGGTGTCATTCTGGGCACAACCTGTGCCACTACAATGGCTGTATTTGATTAAGTGTAGAGAGTGAGCATTGTGTGGTGCTTTATAGGCTGTTTCAGCGGCTGTTCAAAAAGAAAGTGGCCATATTTGAACGTATTTACATGCTGCCAGCTTCAGTACAAATGGGTTTTTTTTTCAGCTAGACTTGTTTTCATATATTTACATAAGTGTAACCGGAATCTCCATTTTTGTTTCTATGGATGGACTGGCACATTTTTACAGATACATTGCTATTTTACATTTTGCACAAACTTACATATAATGGTTTCCATTCTAATTCCAAACTCAGTGAATCGCAGGAAATTTCTCATTTTCTTCTTTACCCACCAGGGCAGAGGTCAAAGGTCAACATAGCTAGCTGGAAGCTGGTGGGGCTTTAGGTCTTGCTTTTAGCATTTGACAACATAGGATATGATCCTGGGTCACAGAGCTGGAGAACATATTTTCTAATATCTCTGCCTCCCAGCTGTGTTCATGTAATAATGGCATTAAAACTGACGGTAAAGCTTTAAAATGTTTGACTATAAATCTGCATTTTTATGATTTTAGTTTGTCATGATTTCAGTACAGCAACTTTGCTTCTTTGCTTAGCAGCTGCTGAAAAAAAATCAATTTTTGGGCCACAAAGATGCCATAATATACAGTGCTTTATTTGAAAAAAGGCTAGTATGCTTGTAGACAATTAATTATTTGGGGGATTATGCTACAAATTGCTTTGGAATAATCATTCTGTTTAGCTAGAAATCAATATAAAGACATTAACATAAAGGTCTCTGCATCTGTAAGCAAAACTGAGCTGGTATACTACATGTATTGATTTTCTGTGTTTGTGATAGCTGCAATACTTACAGCACTGACACCGAGGGGAAACCAGCAGCTAGTGCCCAACAACAATGTACTTTATATGACAATGTAGGTCGCTGTGATTAAGTTTCCAACTAACAACTGTCAAAAGGGTAAATCAATAGGTAATTTTGGGGCCAGACAAGAGTGGTTGGAGTCAATATCCTGAATCAAGCAACCCACTGGAAAGCCCTGAGGGAGCCTGGTAAAAGGATTACCCTCTGCTACCCTTAAGTTCTCACTCCATAATTGTCTTTGAGCAGTGATGAACATCACAGGCACGACCGTGTCTTCAGCTCACACTTTCGCCAGATAGAAGATAGAAAATCAATATATATATCCAAGCTAACCCCTGCCACATGGCCACATCACATTTCCATTGTTACATTACACACAGAAACATATTCGAAAAACCTAACATCCTGGAAATGATTCACAAATGTACCAAGGTTAATAGTGCCATTCATAATAGAGGACTAATCCCCATGATTTGAATGGAGAATAATCATGAGGCTAATCAGGGCCTTTCCTATTAGCTTTTTGTTTGGTGATCTATGCTGTGCATTTGCTCCCTGTAGAAAGGATTCCATCGAAGCGGGATGTAATGCACACACAGTAATATTCACTTTGTTTCATAGAGGGCTATGAATAGGGACAGTGAATGAATCAAGCCCTAATGCGAGCATTATCCTTCAGACATTTGTGCTTATTGGTCTAATGCCTGTCAGTGGAGCCAGAGTGGAGGATGACATTTTTAATGTCCGCTTTTATTGTCTGTGCCTTCTCACTAATGTTCATAGTTCAAACTCATGAGCAAGGAATGTGAGATGTTTCCTATGTCTTTTTATAATGCATTTAATAACAGATTGCAATCATACAACCTGATGAATCAAGTGATAATTGAAAAATGACTTTTAGGAGCTCCTGCGGAGTTGATTCATCCTGTCCAGTGACAGAGCAATATCTTGAAACAACAATCTAGATCTAACAAAGCCGTGGCGTTATAGTAAATAATCCTCTTTGACACAATGAACTGTGTTATCGTTACGAAGGATTTATTCTCTTTTGTGTTTTTGCGAAACAGCAATGCCCAGGTCTGTGACTTTTTGAAAGGAGAAACCGCAGAGGAAATTCGTGGTATAGATTGAAGGAGAGCCACTTGAAATGGGGTTGACTGACCCAGGATGGCAGTACACAACCAGCTTCAAATGAAAGAAATGAAAAGAAAGCGAAAAGCTTATTGGATGTATTGAATCATTTTACTTTGCAGCCAGCCAAGGGATTGAATGGGGTGCGTGATCGGACTCAGTGCCAGG
Source organism: Plectropomus leopardus (assembly GCF_008729295.1). Taxonomy (NCBI): domain Eukaryota; kingdom Metazoa; phylum Chordata; class Actinopteri; order Perciformes; family Serranidae; genus Plectropomus; species Plectropomus leopardus. Next base: position 21,374,060 of record NC_056469.1, read on the forward strand.
TCGAAATGTGTCAACAGAAGCACACTTGACTGCAGACATCTTGAAACATATACACTGCGACCGAGACATACACTGCTCTGTGAAAGACAGAGACCTGCAGGAAAAGTTTGTCAATTTTAGATAATGTCTTAAAAAAGGGCAATAAAGGTCATCTATTGATGACATGCAGTTTAAGTTCAGTTATAATTTGATGTTCAGATGTTTGAATTTGAAAAAAAAGGATGAGAACTTCAACACATAGTGCTGATGATTGAGAAGTGCGACTGACAAAAAAATCTGACAAAACATCAGCCACTGTATTGCTAGTACTGCGTCCAAATGTTTTTGTCTTATTTTAATGTCCCCTTTAAGTCTGACCTTGACTGTACTGGCTTGTATCTGTGCAAATTTTATCACTAGAGAGGTGTTATAATGGTCTTTTAATGAAGGGGGGATACCTGTGCATTTCCCTAAAATCTGAGAGTCAAAAGTACGTCTGGCAAACTGATACATTGGGTACAATCTGCTTTCTGTCAGAGCACTTTGTAAACCTGTGTTTTTAAAGGTGCTATATAAATAAAGTTATTGTTATTACAATCACTAATATGCAAGCCAGTCACTCTCCAATACAGGAAACATGTATCGATGGTAGAACAGACTGCGACACAAAATCGGCAAACACCAAAAACCTCTAGCACAGAGCAAACTTGTCAGGAAATGAGAGTTTGCATTTGGTCAGTGGACGTTTTGGTAAAGTCTGCAGTTTTTGGACGTAAACAGAACCCTGGAGCTACCTTCCACAATCTTCCTAAAAACCCCATTGATATTATGCCTGATATTTCACAAATGCTGATGCTGTGTCAGCCACTGATAGTTGGCCTAAAAGCTAACAAACAACATAAACAAATAAAAGATGCTAACTATATGTTTCAGTCTGATATGTCTGCTGGTCGCTGATTTTGGTGCACAACAGACCCGTCTGAGTCTGGGTCTGACTGAGGCTCCGACATGTATGGCTGAATATCTCTTATGCTTTTTTTTGTAACACTAACGCTAGCCATCTTTATGTTTTCTGCTCTTTCACTGACACTGAAGCAGAAAGCAAAGGCAAAACCGACCACAAGCAAATTTCTGAAAGTGGGAGAAAAAGTAGATCTGCTTTCAGCCCCTTTTCAGACTTTTTTTAAACTATAATGTGCAAAAAGCAACCAAATAATACTAGTATGTACTTTAAAACGTGTCTGGAGAGGGACTTAAATAGAATATATGAATGTGTTAATTTTGTGCTCTAAAAAGAAGATGCACATCTACAAGAATGACATGTTTAAATTCATAGTGCCATAGTGCCAAAGACACTTTTTACCATATAAATACCAATTAAAGTCATTGCTTTCTTATCCTGATTCACTATTTTAGAGCTCAGAGTAGAAGCCATTTAACTTGTACAGTCTCTCACATGGACAACATGGTGAAAGACAGTTTTTGTTTCAAGCCTAACGGGCAATATGGCCTCTGTTAAACCCGTAAGGTCGGTTTCATAGCCACCTTTCTTCCATGTACGCTTTGAAAACACTTAAGTTTCACATTTCAAGGTCTCTACTAAACCTGAGGGTAAACGACCACACGCACTCTCAGTTCAACTATTCAGTTTGCAGTTTGCCACAGCAGCTGCCAGGGCTGTACTGCAATCTAATGCAGCATTTTCACCCCCTGGCTGCTTATTTCACCGTTATTTTTTATCCATCAACAGATCCCTGTTTGCAAGACAAGTAACCATGAAGACATTAACTAATAGCCAGTCTTCATTAGACATACAGTATATGAAATGTATTTAACCTGGATGTTACAAAGACTTTTATCTATTATCAGTGTGTGAAATACACTATGATGAATTACTGTGTGCGATAAAGTCTTGTCATTTCCTTTTTCGGCTTATCAACTTCTATTTCTGCCTCAGTTTTTGATTTCTTGTGCTCCCCAGTGAGACTTTCAACAACCCTCAGAGAATGAAAGTGAACTTATGTCTTGCCGCTTTATGTTCTGGTCTGTTGAGGCTATGGTTGGTAGAAAGATTGACCTTTTTCTGTGATGGGATTTTCGCTGTGTGATTTTTGATCATAAACGCAAAATGGCAGCTACAAAGGAAGCCTTGCTCTTTGATTTTGAGGAGCTGCAAACCTGTCGTTTACCGTTGATGTTTTATGCTGAAGAAATGTTTCTGCTGTAGCTGTACCAGAAACAACTCGATGTGAGGTCGTGCTGTCTACTTTTAATGAGTTATTTGTGAGGAAATACATAACACTAAACAATGAAAAGGGCACAGAAAGGCAAGGTAAATTGCCAATTATAATGACATATCTCAGGGTGTGTTTTTCTTTAATCAATTATCTTTGAAATCTGTACTGTTATAATGACACAGTGTCAATTTTGGCAGTAGTCTTAATGCTCTTAATTCATTACAGTGCAAACATGTAGACCTACAGGTGCCTTACAACCAGAACCACTTTTCTCCGATCCCTAAAAATAACAACCTGCTCAAGAGTTAGAGGATCTGCACAGATGGTGGTATACTATGCGAGCCACACGGGACAATTAGTATGTGAATTGATGATGATGCAGGCTCAGCACTAATTGGAGGCTGGTAAATGAATGTGATATCTCCCTCTGTCTCAGTGGGCAGCAACATCAGGTAGCACTGTTATAAGTCTATTTCCATAACCAGCCCTGGCAGCGTGTAATGGGTTGATCATATGCAATGTGCAGCCAGTCTGCACCTCGGCCACCAGCACTAATCACACACACAGATTGCATTAACGTTGTGTTATGATCTTGTTTTGAAATAATTGAAGTGCATCACTATCTCAATTTGATGGCTATGACGCTTAGGAGTCAAAATGCTATTTGAAGCAAGTGGGGTTTTTTTTTTTTAGTTTTTTAAGGAAAACCTGATGTTTTGAGATGACAGTTTGTTTTGCTTTGCTTAATGAAATCCTCCTCATCCAAACCCTCAACTACCATTTGAGTAAAACTTGAGGTTAGGAAGGTTAAGAAGTTGGAGACAACAAATTATCAATGTATTTTTGTGTTTCTGAGAATCCTTAGCCTTATGGTCTTATATAAAATATATATCACTTTTGTGAATAATTGTGTTTTTAATGTGCACAGATGGAAAAATGTTTGCATGTGTAAATGTTTATCTCCCCATAGGAAATGTAAGAGAAAGGGCAAACAATTTGAATCAGTATCTACGAACTCAGGAAGCTCCTGCAGAGCAGTTAAAATTGTCATTTCAATGTAATTTTATCATGTGATCATGCTGGGATGTCTGTGAGATCTGGTCTGGATGTGTTTACTCCCTTTATGCTCAGATTGCTTTTGGATCCTCAAATGGAGACAATGTCAGAGTCAGATTAGATCACACCTCTACAGTCTGAATGACTGTGGCACACTGGCTTAGTTGTTAGCACTGTCGCCTCACAGTAAGGAAAGTCTCGGCTGGAGTGAAGTCTGTGGAGTGCTCTCCCTGTTGTCATGCCTTGGTTTCATTTCACCCTGAAACGTATGTTTAGTGTTAGCAATATCAGAGCAGGAGTTGGTTCCTTAGTAATGCATTGTGATTGTGTTGCTCTTTATATTAAGAACATATCAAATCTTCCTACATAATAATTAATTTTTGCAATTATCTGCCATGATGTTCACCAAATTCACAGGTGTAAATTCCCAGTTGTGTAGTTTGTTTTATTGATGCACTTACTGTATGTTTTATCATTATCATTTGTTGAGTCTAGTATTCAACTAATTTAATTTCAAACAATCTGTCATTTTTAATCCTGAGTACTAAGAGACCAAGTTGATGAGTTAAAATTAGAGGTCGCCAGATGTTTTGGTTTTGCCTTTTAATTGGCGTCAATAGCTTGTTTTACAAACTACTAACTATTGGTGGAACCTAGCTCTGATTGGCTGGTGGCTGTGCAGCCTTTATCGGTCACAAGGGAACATGCAGAAGAAAGGGTTAAATCATGTAAAAAGGAGTTTATCAGTGAGTACAGCTCCAGAGAAAGCAGGTTCCTTCTGCTGAATGAGTATGTCTAAGTGTACTGTTATTTATTTTAATATGCATTTACATGAGTTTTTTGGATGGACCGCAACAGCTGGTTATAGTGCTTTAGGGCTATAGCACTTGAACAGAAGACCATGAGTCCCTGACTGAGTGAATACTGCCACTTCCTGTTTCAAAATAAAGGCCCTGCAGTGTTTCATACAGCGCAAGATATTGACCTAGTCCTGTTATGTTTTATGAATTATAGAGAAAGTATTTAGTAAATTTTGAAAATACAAAATTATGCCACTCCCAAGTATCTTGTTTCAAATAACTTTAGTTTTTTTTCAGCCTTGTCAAATACTAATGACAAAATACTGAATAAAGTCATTGAAATACATATTTCAAAAACAAGAAACCAAAATACTGCCCACCTCTGATCACCGTTTTGCATGAAGGTTGAAGACAGAAAGTCAAGGTAATGTCACTGTGTACCTATCTCAGGTTACAATTTGTCAAAAAGTATGTAGGTATCGTCTCTTCCATGTTCTAAACTAGTGTTTTAATATCACCCATCAAAAAAACACTACTTGTCGACCTCTAGTCAAAATAGCTTCTTGTGTTCCATATGAAGCATAAATGCAACAAAAGCAGCCCATCTTTAAATTACAGAAGCTGGAACTTTTTAATGTTTGACATTTTACTTTATAAATGACTTAAACAATTAATCAGGTATGACTGACTTACCAAACTAATTGTTTCAGCAGTGGTCTTGTCCTTCTGACATACACTGGAGTAATGCTGAAAATATCACAATGAGCTAGATTTGACTGTAAGTTCTAACAGTAGATACCAGAAAGTATTTTGTTATACTACTGCTGAATTGTTTAAATCTCTTGCAAATTCACAATAATATCTTATGTACTGCATTGACAGTTTGGTATATTTTATAAGGATTTATGAAAGTACAAAGGTGAATGCCCATGTCACTGTGTATTAGTTATTTTGGAAAGTGTTTCAGGGAGGATTGAAAAATACTGTATGAAGCTATTACAAGAGAAAAAACTGCTAATGTTAAATTGATGTAACAGTTATTTTACCTGGATATTATAATGTGCAACAGCCACAATTCTAAATCCACTCTATTAACTTGATGCCTTTATGATGTGTTGACACATCATATATATATCAATTAATGGCATCACTTGTATATTAGCTGATCATTTATTCAACACCTGACGGTGCCAAATGCTGGCAGTTGAGCCTCATGGGAGGTCTGGCCCAGGGAACCTTTCTTTTGATGGACCATGCAGGCATTTTTTTTTTTTTTTTTAAGAGCTCGCAGTCCCCTCCAGGAAACCAGCAGCAAGGAGCAGTAAATCAATAGCCACGCAGTGTGGGCAAATGACAACCCGTTTAGTTTGGCGGCCTACTTCGTTTCACAACATGTGGCCTGGCCTTCTAAACCGAAGGCAGGGTCTCAGGGAGAAAATATTTCCCTGCACTAAATCAGATTTGGCAGCAGGTGGTCCGTGGAGTTGTGAGTGAGCTGCCTCTACACCTGCCAAGGACTGAGATGCCAGAAGAAAACACTCTATTTTTCTCCACCCAGGTGACTCTCCTGCACCTCCCACTGGTTCTATATATCAGCGGTATCTGGCTGGTTGTGCTGCATCATCCATCAACATCGTGGCATTTTCAAAATAATCAGTTGTCATGCTAAAATACTATTTAGCAAGTTGAAATAACTAACTAATTGAGTGAATATTACTCCAAGCGCTGTTTTGAATTGGGAAAACCTCGTTGAAAAATAATGCTAATTGTTTTTGAACTGCAGTATGTCTCTTAGATTGACATTAAGCGCTGATTCTTTTTTTTCTTCTTAATACATTTATGACCTTGATCCTTGTGAGGAATAATCAGGTTTGCCATGTGAAGTATTGATGCTATCTAGGTTCAAAGGGAGGATGAAAGAGTGATCTGTGCACAGAAATCCAACACTCTGGCTTTCATGAGACCGCTGTAATATCCCTCTGGGCTAAAACCTATAGCATGGTTGACAGAAGAAAAATTAATTCCCATCATGTTCTTAAATCCACAACAATTTGTCCTAAGCAGCAAAGTCATTCTGAAGAAAAAAAAAGCGATATAAAGCTAAATGTAAGATGAATTATGCATGTGAGGGGCAAAACTCGATTATACCGTTATTTATCTGATTGACTGGTGCCATGGCAGTGTGGTTCAATTTCCGTTCCTTTGCTCACACTTCATAGTCTCTTACTCTCAATCTCTAATCTTAACATTTCAGAAAAGGTATAGTGTTTTTTTTTCTCTCTCTCTCTTCCCTCCTCTGGGCAGGCAGGTTGTATACTCCAGTGGTTTTTGAAAGGATAGTTATGAACCCATAAAGATCCTTTTTAGCTTTCACAGTTAGTTTATCCCATAAACAGCTCATGTAGACATGTAAAATTTCCTTGTGGGCCATAACTTGATGGAATAATTTGATGGTTTGAAAGAAAATAAAAGATGATCACCACATTCGTCTGGAAATTCTTGTAAATCCTAATCCTAATAAAAGGTAAGACAACAATAAACATATTGTCCATTATAAGATTTGGCTGGTGATATTTTAGATTTTGTTATTGGCAACAAATCATGAAAACACCAAAACTAACCATGTCAGTCCCAACAAGTGTAGACTGTGTATTCAAAGCCTTATAGAGCCAATTCATCCGTGCCACAGACCTCCATTGTTGTCCAAAAACAATCCAAATAAACATCAATGAGCCACACTACACTTGATGACATGTTCTTTAATTATGTTGGATTGCAATTTACTCTGAGTCAATCCCACAATCACCGTCCTGCTTCTGTAACTGGTGCTTACAACATATAATCGACAGCTGATTATAGTGACCAACAAGTGCACCATTTACTCCGTGTTGGGTAAGATATGCTAAAAACTACAGTGCTCGGCAGTTTTAGCCTTTTTAAGAAATGAAACATTATATTTGTAACCTGTTTTTAGATTTATGTCTTCATTAGGAACAAACAGGGTTGTGGTCAAGAGCTACCAACAGGCTGGAAAAGTCAAAGTAGTGTTTGTCTTGGTCTTTTGAAGAACTTGTAGATAATTAGGAATATATTGAATATTGTCAGCCGTATCCTTTAAAATTTAGGGGGGTTAATGAAGGAAAATGAATTAGAAAATTAATTATTTAAAACAAAAATACTAACCATTCCCTTATAGCTTCTCAGGTGTGAAGATTTCCAACTTTTCTTTATCTTGTGTGACTGTAGACTGAAAACTGGACAGAACAAGCCACAAGAAAATGGGATTTGGGTACTTTTTAACAGGAATTTTCCTATACTGCCATTTAATAACGAATCAGTAAATAATCAGCTGATTTATTAATCATGCAAATAATTGTAAGCTGCAGCTACCATTGTCAGTTTAATTTTGTTTTTCACATTCAGACACCCATTAACTTGGAACTAACATGTACATTTTTTAAGATAAATCATGTAAAATATAAGGGAAGCCAGGGCTCAACATTAACACTTGCCTAGGGCAAGTAAACTCTGTGTCAGGCATATGGAAAACCTTGTGCAGTTGTCTGATGAGGCAAGTGAAAAATAAATGTGATGTCTAATGTGAAGTTAGTGGAAAATTAACAGCATATTGTATTGCTGAAGCACATCCACATTAGCCTTCCATGATACCTTATTTAACAATCAGAGGCTGTTTTTCTGACAGTAGTAAAGGGCAAGGGGCTAAAATGTGCCAAGTTGCATTATGGCAATAGTGATGGCTGCAGATCTCTCTCAAGCCGTTAGAGGAGTGTGTGTCTGTGTGCAGACCATCTAAAATAAAATTGTCAATTTACCAATTAAAGGTTAATGGGTGACATCCCTTGTTACAGCTCTATATTCCTTGTGGTTTTGAAAACTATGAATTGACAATCTGCAGAGCTTAAAAACAGGATTTTGATCATTTTCATGTTGTCCTTTCATGTTGTGCACAGTTTTGCAGAAAATCTCAAAGTTGTTGTTTTCCAGTTGCAACTTTGACACAAATCATACATGATGGCCTGACATCTCATGTAACACCAGAATACAGGTTAAAGGGACAACAGGACGTTGGATGACTTTGACGTTACACAGCACACAACAGACTGCACAGGTATTAGTTGTTTTATATTCCTGTAAGAGAGGATGTCAAGTAGGAACCTCCTCTTATTTTGGCATCCTTCACCAACAGTAAGGGGAGTCGCCACACTTATTAGAGTGTGGAAGCATTGTCAAATTGCTTTTAAGAGCCTATGGATGCCTGAACTATTGCTCCCCAACCTTCCCCAGATTATTCAATCTCACAGTCCTATTGCCGGCTCAAGATAAGATGGAGAATCCATGCAGTGGAGGCTTATCTGAACTTAGCACACACTCTCAGGAGTATGGGATTTCACTACAAATTCCTTCACCTCACTTCAGGTATGACCCAATTAATGTGAGAATGTTCCTGCTTTTCCCCTCCACCCCTGCCACATCAATAAGTGATAAGGATTTCAAATAAAGGCAGTGGAGGAACTTTTTGCACAAAATATGGCAATTTAAAAAAAAACAGATTCTGCACAGGATTTTAAACCAGAATTAGTTCAAGCATTTCTATGTTTACGTTCAATTGGTTTTAGTAACATTTTTTGTTTAAAATATCTATTCAGTATTCCTTTATTGCTTAATGCCATATCACTAACACAGGGATAGGGATGGGCTTTCACAGCTGGTTCTGTTTTGAATTAAATACAGGGTTAATAAAATACCCAGAAACACTTATCTCCTATGCAACCAACTTATTAAATCTGTGCTCTTTTTTTTGTTTTTTAGCCAGCATCTGGTTTTTAGCCATCGATTTTGCAATGCCACTGGTGGCAAATAATATAAAATGTTTACAAACATTAACGCCATAGGTTCCTTTTCTCAAGGCCCAAATGAAACGTTACTACTTTACGACTGTTTGGCTGATGTGCTTTCAGCAAGCCAAGGATAATTTGTTAGCAAAAAGAGTATATCCGTATAGTATATGTAGTATATCCGCTGATGAGTATCAGGAAATTGCTTGTCTGAGGTTGTTTAGAAAAGGTGTTGCCATTTGTCAAAACTGGACAACAGTAGCTCACGTACTTGGCTTGGGAACTGGAGGGTCGCAAGTTCAAGTCCCCATATGGAAAAAGTATGAGTGTGGAGTGGTAGCTTGACCAGGCGCTGCTCGGGCGAGCACTGTGCACTCTCTAACTTGATAACATGAGCGCCGAAACAAAACACAACACGTTCGGCGCTGCTCACGCTGTCATTACGCCCGCTGTGTGAAATGGAGTGGTGCGTCGACGCACATTACGTGAATCGACGTATTCACGGAATCAATTACGTCGCCGCGTTGCCACAGCCCTAGGCCTATGTGTATGTAACATAATAACACATTGAAAAATTAATTTACCTGCTGTCTTAATGAATTTATAAAGTATGTCCTTTTCTTGAAAGGGCACTGACCAGTTTATTTTGAATGTTGAATTTTAAATGTCTTGGTCACAATTCTTTAAACTGCAAATTTATGAGATCCTGTTCAAAATGTTCATAAAATGACCCTCCGCCTATATATATATATGTATATACACACACACATACATACACAGAGAGTGGTGACTCCTCTCTTGTGAAATGATCTTTTGTATGTACAGTATGTTCAGTATGTAGTAATTTCAGTGTAGATATGATAAAATGTCATTCAAAAGACCGCCCTATTCAGAGAGAAGACACATTTCATTTGAACCTAACACAACTATAAGTCTGGATCTACATCATCATTAAACATCATATATTCAGTATTCCCCATCAGCATTTCACCACCTTCCACATAACTTTCCTTCATGATTAAATTAGAATATGTTTGCTGTTTTGGGGAGTGATGCATCTTTGTGCTATGGTGCTGTATTTATGTATTTTTAAGTGGCTACACCTGCAGATGAAATCAGGCAGGTGCATGTTACTGTTTGGCCTTGGAGGAGTCTGCATCATTGATGGGAGTGGTGCAACTGTTAAATCTTGTATTACCAGATAATGCTGCTGTACACATTGCAAACAATTTACTGTACATCCACTTGCTCAGTGGATCCAAGTCAATTGTTTTCTCCAATTATGGATTTTTCCCATCCTCAGAGACATGTTAAACAAAGTGGTACTTAAGACTTGGCTCGACCATCTTGGATGTTTTTCTGCACAGTGTGATCATTATTGACATTAGTGCTAATCTGGGGGCAAATGCCGGAGCAGCTGTCTGGAAAAAAAAACCAGAAAGGATTACTGGCACTAAAAGAGTCCCAGAGCTTGGACAAAAATACCATGACTGATGGTCAGAGCCTGAACCAGACCCAACACACTCTAATTAGCTAAAATACATACTCTTTGGGTACAAAATTGAAACCATGACAACAACTGTGTCCTGACTCCACCATGTGCTTTGCCAAAATATGCTCCGATAAAACTCGTGACCAAACTTGGACGGACAGCAGAGGGTTTGGTTTACTGTGCACTCTGCCTGCTGCTCACCTTAATTAAAAGTACTGTTAATGAGATGGAGGCCGTTCACCCTCATTCATTCATTTCTTTTTGCCTTACATGCTTGTTCATATTCAGGGCCGTGAGGTCTGGAGCCAATCCCATCATGCACTGGGCAGAAGCCAGCAAAACATGTTGGACAAAAAGTCAGACAAAAATCAAAATCAGTTGAGTTTTGTGTGTTAGGAATTTGGAAAGAAGAGAAAATACATGTTTCCCTTCAGAGTGAGTCAAAGCTGAGAGTCAAACTCTGCTACCACTTTACTTTTTTGGTCTCTGTTAGTGGTTGCATATTCCCATGATGCTCTCCTGCAAGCACTTATGCACCTGTGTGTGTCTGTGTGTGTGTGTGTGTGTGTGTGTGTGTGTGTGTGTGTGTGTGTGTGTGTGTGTGTGTGTGTGTGTGTGTGTATGCAGCCACTGATGGAAGTTAGCCTAGATGCACCTAGTATTGTAACAATCAATGCCAAGAAGAGGAGAAGTGCACAAAAGAATTAGACAGCAAAAGGAAATGAACCAAATTCAATTTCAGCCGGGGCCGCTCAAGCTGTCTGCCACATAAAGCCAAGACTTATTATGAGATGGGCACCAATGTCATTATTATTCAGACCTGATGAGGCGCCTTCTATTTAATGCAACCTTTCAATTTAGTTCACCTAACAACAATTGTTGCTTTATGAAGCCGGTTTGCTTCAGTATTTTGATCACCCGCTATTTGAAACCAGTGGAGGTTGCATAAATTGAGAATTCAGTGATCCTGTGGGGTGGATGCAGATGGTGGTTATTGATTTATTTAGATAAGAAATATTGCTTATTTCAAAAGCCCCTATGTGTTACTCGTATGCTAAGGAGGCTGAATAAGTAAAGTGATGAGTCACTTGGCTGCCATAGATTCAGGAAATTGGTTTGTCGTAATGCAACAAAAGGCTTGTCTGTGCCACATAATTGCTTTAGACCTGCAACTTTGACTACACAGTCTCACATAGCATACAGACACCAGAGGAAGTGTGTGTGGCTCAAGCTCTTGGCCTAAACAAGGATGTTTGGTACCTTTAAGGTGGTGTACTTTGGAAAGGGCATGGGCACTGACTCAACATCTGGAGAATAGTTGCGACCAACAGTGTGTATGTGGTTGGGGGGTGGGGGAGGTGTTGGATGACGTAGTTCACTTCTTATCGTGGATCATTTCCTCCCAACATATGTGCTGACGCAGAGAAAAACAACAAAGTGCTAATCAGCCTGCAGAATTAAGTTATGTCCCCTGTTGTGCAGGCATGTAAATCTCTCCCTGGTCATAAAATACCATAGGAGGCTTCATCGAGTTCTCAGGAAGCCCAACAGCTCAGTAACTCAGCAGCACAGACTTGACACTTTCTGCTATACTTGTAATAGTTTCCTTTCAGGCAGCAGACTCAATTCACATGCATCATTCTTTCTTTCTGTTCTGCTTCACAGCATTTCAATAAAGTCTCAAAAAGAATTCGGCTCCCAGCCCTTGTTCTATGAACACCAATATTCCTTGGGGCAATGATGTTGTCGTTAAGTCTTCTATTGGTTCAAGAGCATTTACCATTCGAGGTCCATCTTAAAGAGTTGCTCAAGCAATGGTTGTAGAAGAAGAGAAGGTGAATTTATACCTTTTTGGTGTGTTTTTCGTTTAGCTTAATTTAAGTCTAATTTAAATAGAGAGCTATTTGATCCTACATTTTGACATATAAACAGCATAGGTCTATTGCTTGGTCAACCTATGACCTTGAATATTACACTCACATACTATAAATAATAATAACTTTATTTGGCATATACTGTTCTTGAAAACAATCTAAATGTATTGCAAATTTTATTCACTAAATACTCAATTTGTTCAATATTTGTAACCACACAGATCACACTTTATAATGTTAGTTTGCGATCAAAGGGCCACTTCTGGCATAGCTGATGCGTTCACTCAGTCTGGACTCAGTAATCCCTTACATTAATGAGTAGTGAACAGAACTGTGAAGACTTAATTAAGTGTCCAAGCCCTTGGCTATTGAGGGTTAGAGTGTCAAAACCCCCTTATTCACTTATGCAGTCTGCATTCTTAATGCACAATGTCATGCCAAGAGCCCCCGAAAAGAAACCCTGCCAGAGGAACCTCCCGGAGGGACAAGACACTTTAACTGAGCTCCATGCCCGTCCGCAGACCAGTCATGACAAGGTCTGTCCCCCCCGTGTTGCAACAATGAGACGAGCAAATTGGAAGTCACAGCACCAAGTTCAACATTTGACAGGCGCAAGAGGTCAGGACTCAGCTCAAGGCACTTGTTTACAGTAAGAGTGGAAACCAATTCAGCCAGTGTTGCACTGGATGAATCGCTTCTAGTGCTGCTGGTGCTACACACATCTACAGTATTGTACATGTGCAGTATGAACTGTATGTTTTATTAAGCAATATTACATGAGCGGCTGTGCTTTAACGTCATCTGAGCATGATGGTTATCTGGTCTGCAGGCATCACTGAAGTGCTCGAATGATGTTAAAGCAAACCTTCGAGTGTAATATAATGATTATAGAACTATTACCAAAAAAATTAAAATATATATAATCAAAATATTTTCACGTTTTGGGGCAATTAGCTTCAAAAAATAAAAATGTTTTTGGGAGTGTGATTCATGTTTTCATAGAAACAGACGGAGTCTGACTATAAATGGAAAACAATCAAAGTCACATGAGCAGAATCCTATACTAAAACCTAATTTACCACTCTAACAAGTAGGTCGAACCTTACAGGTTACAACCTAGCAATGGACACATTTTCTAGTTCCAGTTGAGTCTGCTGGCCAGTTTGTGCTTACTCTTTCTAGAGATTGTTGGGTATCCCAAACTAAATAAATACACCAGATATAAACACAGAAATGCTTAGCTTGCTCAATCTTGTTATGACTAAGATATCTTTGACAAAAAAAAGATTTTTCTATATACAGATTTAATTACTACATCTACAAACTTTTCCTACATTTTTATGCTGCCGTGTCACAGGCAAAGCTGATGCAGGAAACCAGAGGATATCAAACATTTTCAGTAACTCAAGGGCATGGAAAAGTCCAAAAGTCAAAATTTATGAAAAAAAAGAAGTATCATTATGTCCAAAATTCACAACATGTTATCTAATGAAATATTCTGCTTTAATCTGCTTCTTGATGCCGTTTTGCCTTTCAAAAACAACGTTTCTACTGAGGTCCCAATGACTTAGCCTATATTTCCCATCATGCCTAGTGCTGAGTTGTTTTTAGTTTGCAATGATTTTGGTGTTTTATGTTCCAAAATGCAAATGTCAGAATGTAAGTATTTAAAATGTGCCTGTTCAGAACATGGTGGTTTATGCTGTTTTTTGTCGACATTGTGTTAGTTTACAGTTCACACCTTGAGGGACTTTTAATCCACTGTAGTTGTAGGAACTTTTTTGACATTAGTACATTATTATGGCCTACGGCCTGGAAGTGCTTCTTGTCAACTGATAAACGTTTCCATAATTCTGGAATATTTGCAAGTGCAGCGCTTTAGAAGTTGTGGAGCTATTTTCAGTGGTGAGGAAAGCGTACTGTCATGCAGATTTGAGCACTTTCTAAATATCTTCTAGACCAATCAGATTTCTTGGGTGGAACTACTTGTTAAATAATCCGCTATAAATGTTGCTGGTAAAAAATATTGGTAAATGCGATCTTTGTTATTACATAATATACAAATTTCATGAAGTTGTTTCCATTGTCTATTAATGCAACTGGCTGTATGCTTTAGACTGCAAGTAAAGCATGAATCTTTCAAAACAAAGCAAACGAAAAGAACAAAAATCCCATAAAATACACATTCTGGAGAGCCATGATTTAAGTTGAAACACAGGACCAAAACAAGCTTAATTGCATGCAGTTGGACTCAGTCACAAGTTTAGTAGCCCTGTAGTGCTATAAGCAGGAAGTTGCAGTAATTGCCTGTTCATTTTCTTTCCTAATTTTGCCTCGTAATACAAATATTTTTCTTCATTAAATATTTTCTTTATCTAAGAACAACAGCCACAACAGCTGCTTTTAAACAAAGCTGCAGCCAGTAATTCATATTAATATTCAGAGCAATTAAATCCACAACACCCTCACACCATCAAAATTAGAAGATCATTTAAATGAAAATGGAAATTACCAATGGGTTTCTTGCTGTATATACTGCACAGTGTTATAAAATATAACATGCCCTGTATACTGCTGAAGCAATAAATCAATTAGTAAATTAGCCTAGTAATTACAATTTCATTGTAATCAATTAACTTATTTAAAAGTTTGCCGATTACACCTTTTTAAAGATAATTTAAAAAAAATTCACTGGAACATTGTAATACCTGTGGGTGATGTATCTTTGGCCTCTGTTAACTCTGACTTTTTATAGACCTATCGTGATGAATTTATTTATCCAAAAAAAATTTACTGATTAATCAATATGTCAGATAATCTGTTGCTGCTGACTCATTACGCATAAATTGTACATATCATAATTCAAGGGGAATAAGATAGCTGAGTAACATTTTAAACAACTTGAAAATACATTAAATTTAAGCTCCATGATGCTTTTATAGAAATATATAAATATAAGAAAAAAAATACATTGAGGAAAGAACATCAATGGATGTCAGCCAAAGTACCCAGTCTGGAGGCAGACTCGTTTTTCATTAAGATTAACTGTGTAGCGGGGGCGGCCTATCTTTCTATGCCTCCAGCTGACACTTGTCCCCCTCCTACAGCAGTGGTGCGCGTGTGTGTTTGTGACTGTGTCCACGTGCACATTTGTGTGTGTTTGGGCGTGTGTGTGTGTTCCAATGCTATCAAACAATGACAGTGTTATCAGACATTGCCAAAGGCATATGAAGGAATCAGAGGGGGATACAGACCCAAAATCAGCATGTTCCCAAGGGAGCAAAGAGTTTCTACTGTGAGCCAAAATATAAGGAAGGAGTCTTGTTCTCTTGACCTGTTTTCACAAATGAAAAACCATTGTGTCTGATACAGTAAACCTTGTGGTATATCTGCAGAGAAACATTGTCTTGTAAAAGTTAGAACCACTTAACTAATTTAAAGAAACAAGTCCCTGAACAATGGTATGGCTGCCTAAAGGGATATGCTGACATTTTATGGAATGAGCTCTTTGTTCCATCTATTGCACACAAAAAGAATCGCTGCAAGTTTCACAGTATCAGTTTCTTAAGGAAAAAGTTTTTGCACATTAAAGCTGCATTGAGCAGCTGTATGCACAATAACAACTTGTTACCAAATTGCCACTTGCCACAGACACTGAGCAACGTGAGCATTTCCACTGGATTTTTTTTTTTTAAATCAGCCATTACAGCTTGATTTTTTTTTCATTTCATGCTGGACAGGCAGGGGGCACTTGGTGTGTCTGAGCTGGGTTTGTGAAGAAGAGGATTTTACATTTGGTCAGTGAGATCGGTGAGACTCAACAATATGGTCTATCAGGGATTTCACACCAAAAGTTTGACATTGTGCAGAGTGAGGAGAGAGTAGCTGTGATGTCTCTGGTAACTGCCCAAGCCATAGCGACAAGAACTAGGCTTATTTTACAGGTATTGTGGTTACTGTTGAACTAAATTAAACTTATATACCATGACTTGAGCACAAAATCTAAAGCTTGGGGGAAAACTACATTCAAATGTATGCTGTAGCATTCATGTTCCTTGCATAGACGGTTTGCTTTTGTCTCCTTGCACACCAAAACAATGAGCTAAAGCTGCATAGAGCTGCATCTCAATAGGTTCAGTAGTACTAGTGACCCTTTAGCACACTCCATTTGATTTATTGTAAATGTCAAGTCTTTATTGCTTAGAGTTTAACTCATGGATTCAGTATTTGTCCAAGGCAGTAAAGATGTGGAATACGCCTTTAGTTTTAAAGTAGGAAGGAAGCAAGTAATTCGAATGGGACATGCCTTTATTCATTATTCATCCTGGGATAACTTTTGTTGCCTCTCTGCATCTTTTGTGCTGTTGTTTGTATAGCTTCTCTCAAACTCCAAGTGCCATAAATTGAATATGGATAAAATGTCAACAATCCAAGCTGTTGTCACTGCTTCGTCACTTCTTTGTTTCTTTTATCTCAGTGGGAGCAGTTGCTTTATAAACCCTATAAATGTTTATCATCTGTTACTTATTGCAACATTAGGTCAGGAGCAGCAGACAGTTTTAATATTGAGTTGCAAACAACCTTAAAATACATGTTCAGCCCATTTACAACACAATGCATTGCATACAGGAGTTAAAGATACAAAAAACTTTAAAAACTACTTTTTTCCTGAATGTTTATACCCAGTAAATAGCTACAACTGTGCGTGAATGACTCATAAAACTACACAAGTATACAAATAATCATACCTGAGTGAAGCACTGACAAAGTCTATTGCTGCAGTATTGTGCTAAATATACACAATATATAAATATATAAATATATGTATATGTATTTATGGAAAACATCATAAATACATATATTTAATATAAATATATGTATTTATATATAAGTAATGTAACATTTTTACACATGCACAACTGTAACTGGCAGCACTGGCTGCATTGGAGCCTCATTCTCTGTTGTGGTCTTGCAGCATGGGGTTTACTGCGTGCAAATCTGTTTTTCAAAGGCTAGTACTCATTTCCTTTTTCATTGTGGTTGGTTATATTTGCATAACTGCCCTACTCTGTGTCAGATCAGATGGTCATTTTGACATCTGCCCTATTAACACAAGCTAAAACAGCAACAGCAGCTAACATACGACAGAGCTGTTAAAACAGCTTCAACAAGCTCAAACAGCTCAACTCTGACATTAAACCCCATAATAACTATTAGTTGAAGTTAACTGTGTGATGATAGCAGTTAGCCCTGTCACTCTGTCTGTGTGGGCAAACTCTCAGAAAATGTCTTTGGTGCAGGGCTTTACAAAGAAAGATTTGACCTATTTTAGCAAAAAAAAAAAAGAATGAAACAATGTTGTTATTGTGGCAGCTGCTACAAAGAAATTGATTTTTTTTTACAACACTGAGATCTGTATTTATTGTAATTTCTTGAATGTCATTTTATAAAAAAAACAAAAAACAAAAAAGAAGACTGGACTAGACTAGGGCTTGACCCAAATATCCAGCTATTTGGGTTCAGCCCGAGTCTAGGTGCACTTTGGCAGGTGTCAGTAATGATGAAAAAAAATCACCCTTTGACCTTATCAGTCAAGTCATTATGTGAATTATCAACACTGTTTAAAGACAATTTAAATGGCATTATTTGAAAGAATGATGAAAGTTACATGTCTTAAATATAGCTATTGCATTCTAGATGGTGCAATCATCATGTGACTAAACTTCCACGTAACATTGTTTATCGGCTGACCTAGAAGAGCAGTGTGTGTACGTCAAATGAGCAGCCCTTTGATCAGTCTCAGCAGTTAAATAATGTGAATGCGATTGCTCTCAGGAAAAGGGAGGCCTGATGTTTCTCACATGATGATGCACACACAAGCTACCATAATTCAGTGTGATGAAACTGGCCACAGACATTGAGCAACTGAACAAACTAAATAATAAATAAGTAACGAAACAGAGCTGACTGGATTAAAGGAAGTTTGCTATTTGTTCTTTCAAGACTCAGCTACCAGGATTTGGAACAACAAGATAAATATTGTGAGCTTAACAGGTGAGACGAATGATGAGGTTGATCAGTCAAGTCACACAACTGACCATCACTTCCCGCCAGTGCGATTCCAGCCTGCCAGTGTAAATGTCGGCAAACACCCAAGACAGCATTGTGCTTCCCTAAAATGGACAATAGCTGAATATGAAGGTTATTTTTGGAATAATGTTTATTGTTCATGAGTTCCATGTCAACATGGAGCATGTCTTTTCACTATTTATAGTCCAATAGTTTGCTTTCTTTCTCTTTTTTTTTTCTTTTCAGTATTTTCCTAAGGGGAGTTTCAATGGATACAGCAAAGACATTGCAGAGGTTCAGCATGTTGTTATAAGGAGTGTTTTTCTCACAACATTTCCTCCGAAGTCGTGGTTCTGAGAGCTGTTTGCACACTTTCTGTCTAAGCAAGAAGAAGCCACAGGCTGAGCACAAGCTCCAACTTTAACGCTCTCAGACTGCACAATGGGCACTTCTATTGAGAGGATATCCCAATTATTTTTAAGAACTTGTCTGACAGAAAATGATCTTCCCAAGAATTTCCTCAAACTTTACTTAACTTCTCTATTCCTCTTTGATACCTGCTCTTATTTGGAGCCTTTTTTAAAAGCAAATAGTGTTTTTGACAGATGATATCAAAAAGAAATAGTAAAACATTTACTGGTCATCCGTCTTCAAACTGTTTATTTTACTTTAAGAGTTCTGCTTGCCCTGTGTTCACGGACCTGCAGAAAACCTTTGAATTTAGAGGACCATTTAAACAACAACAAAAACCCCTGAAAGTTTGCTGCCCCCTCCAATGCCCGCAGCCACCCTTGTTGTTCCATCAAAATTAGCGTGTGTATGTAGGTTTTTTTAAGCACATAAATTCTCTAAAAATAGGCTTTAGACTCTTTTCCCATTGCTAGCAGACCAGGGCTGTGTACTCGGCTTTGCAGCAGATGACTATGCCTGTGTGTGTGTGTGTGTGTGTGTGTGTGTGTGTGTGTGTGTGTGGTTTGTCATGCTTGACGCCACAGACAGGCCAGAGAACATGTTAGGAAACTGTAGAGCGCAGCATGAAGGCCAGTGAAAACTTTATTATGGTGGTTACTTCCTTTTATTTATCTCTTACTTACTTACTTGGCGCAGACTAAATTAGATCAGTGTTTGAGCGCAGCTCGGGCTGAGACGGATGTTGTTTTGTGGTTGTGTTTCATTACATCTCACTGGTAAGGGGGCTAAAATTGCTGCGCTTCCATCAATGCCGATCAGAGCCGGAGCTGACAAATACCCGTGACTTCTGCAGAGTTATTTGAGTCGGGTGTGAATGCAGATTGTTACCCTTCCCATTACATTAAAACTTCAGAAGTTAGCAAGTTTCTTGTGAAGTGGAAAAGAGGCTATAGATTCTAATTTAGTGGGAAAAACTGCTGAACCACAACAAAGACCTGATCCAAATTTGAATCTCAAAGAAGTTTATGGAAAAATTAGACATGTCATAAGACATCATGCAGTCTTAACATTTCAGACAATTATTTTCCTTTCTGTTCATTGAAAAAAGGATTCATTTTCTTTGAAGTGTCTTCAAGGAATATCCAACAGATGGTTGCTCATGCAGTTGTTCAGAGAAGTTTGCACCTTTTGGTGTTGATAGTCACACTTTTTTCATGTAACCATATGCTGAACATTAGCACAAAACCCCCTTTTTTTTGCTTCACAAGGCATCTCTTACATTTCAGCATGGCTGCATTTAGATGATATAAAGCTGCTACTTTATTTTAATTCTGTGCCATTATCTGTGAGCATACTGTAGGTGTCACTGTCATCTATTTTCAGCAGGCCACCCAATAGTTGGGCAACATTAAACTCATCATACCACATATCTTCCTTTTTATATGTCCAGTAAAAGCACTCTAGCTTAATAAATACTAATGTTCTCCTCTGGATAATTACAATGAATGTTTACTCTGAGATGCTTTTATGCACTCACAGTTGCTGCCACTGTCTGCCAATGCATGAGTGTGTGTGCACCGTTAAAGGATGTGTTACAACAAACAAAGTGATGGGTGTGTGGAGTCCCAGCAAAAGCAGTGTGTGCGCTCTTCTCCAATCAGCTTTTATTGTTTTGAAGTCATCACAAATCATTGTACAAACACCATTTAACAGAGAGGGTGATTACTGCTGCACTGATTCAGATGTCTGGCTTTGCTTTCATCTATTTAAAAATGTGTATTTGTTAGTTTAAATCTCTTTAATTACAAGCATGGATTGTTAGTAAGAGTTGGCAAAAATTGGCCAGTATTCTCAAAGATGACAAGAAGGCTTTGGTTTTGTTTCCTGCAAAAGCATCTTTTAACAAGCTACACTTCTTGGAGCAAAAAATAAATGTCTCCATTTGCAGCATTTTACAGGCATGGTAGAAGCTGAAACTTATGCCAGGAAAACACAAAGACCACTCTTTGAACAGGAAACAGAAGTTTGGAGGCACAGCAAGATGAGCAGACACCCCTTTCTGCCACCTCATTGCTGTGAACGACATGTACAGTATTCAGTTAAGTGTCAACCACAGATTCTTGGCCTATAAAAGTCTTAACCAGAGCAAATGGAAACCCTTGCAAAGAAAATATAAAGTTTGTTTGTTTTTAACAATCCTCATAGCAGCATGTTTACGGCAGAATTGTCAGTTATAAAAGCTGTCAATGGTGCAAACAGAATTCAAGCTCAGCAGGCTACTGGTTTCCTTAGCTTGGAGAAATAAATAGACAAAATGAACAGGAAATCAACAGACATTCAGTAGAGCGAAACAGACGGATAAATAATGTCACATTTTATTGTGTGTGCAATGAAAAAAATAACAATTTCCACACTGTCAGCACAGGGTTTATTAGAGTTATATTTTGGTCAAGGACCTCCAACATTTACAATAAAAACAACATCATACTTAAGAAACAGGTTGTAACAACCAGTGTTATGCAAGTTACTGAAAATTAATAGTTAGTTACATGTTACGGCTACATAATTAATTACCTAGAAGAAGTAGCTTTTGTTACTTTTAAATATCTGCTTCAGTTCTGTTATTAATTAATTCATTAATCAGGACACATTGATCATGATCTATATAAAGAATCAGTGCTCAGCAATCTAATATCACCCATGCAAAGTGGAGACATCGATATTCTATATCATCATCTTTGGCATGTCTGTGTCGGCAAGTGCACCTCCTATCAAAACATTCAAACAGTGCTGCTGGTCTAGCACCAGGCAGATGGTGGTAAGGAGCCAAGAAAAAAAATGAGGATATTTATTGAGATCTTTACATATTGATCAAAGGTCCCTGAATTGATTCAAACCATAATGATATAGACTTTCTAATATCTGTAAATATTGTATAAATATTGTGTTGAAACTTGTGATTTACACCCGTTATTAAGGCATTAGTTATTTTTGTGTTGCTGTGGTACAGTGTGGGACAAGACATCTGTCAAATTTTAATGATGAGTGCACACATCATTACTAGGTTTAAAAAGAAATATGCACTGAAACAATGAAACACAATAGATATGTCACGATAGGCCCATTTATTGTAGCCTTGACAGGCCCTCAAATAGATACCCCTAAATCCTACACACTGGACCCTTTAATGATAGAATACCAGCTGATTCAACTAAGCTGTGATATGTGAAAATTTACAGTGTCACACATGCAAAAAGAAGATTAACTTCTGCCTGAAAAATAAGAAAAGGGAAACTAAATCGACTGCATATCAACTTGTTGGGTGGCTTATAGTTGAAAGTCCTCAGTCATACCTTTCTGTTGATAGGTACAGTATTGGAATCTTTTCCAAAGGGGTAATGCAGTGGAAAATAGGAATCGGGAATTGGAACGTCTGATATGCCGTGGCTTAGAATAAGAGGAACTCGCTGAAAGGTTAATGGCTGCTGTTTCTCCACAGTGTTTGTTCATTATTCAAATGCCAAACAGGCAAACTTTAATCAACGCTCAGCGCCGCACAGACGGGTGACGTGCCACTTTCTGAATGTGTTCATTAGATTTCTCATGTATTATTAAAGTAATCAGACCGCCATGTCCTTGCATTCATGTCACAAGTGGCTGCTTTGATCCACAAACAACAGAGAGGAGTAAAGTTTGTTACGCTTCTTTTAAGGGCCATAAGATGCCTCTCCATTGAGATTATGGCGTTTACAAGTAGAGGAGGTGGAGGGCAATCCATTTTGAGTTGAAATGTTCACTGGTTTGATTGGCATGATGAGATGCATGTTTTTAGAGTCCCAGCTCTTGCTGAGAAGGTTTTTTTTTCACTTCCAGTCTTTGTGTGCTGTATTGTTTCTCTGGGTGCACATCAAGGGGAAGAGAACCTCGCAGAAGTACAACACAGTGTAACGCTTTGATAGCAGTCTATAATAAGCTGCTCCTGAATCACTTTTGAATAATGCATCATCTCAGCCTATTAACAAATGTTTTGCACATATTTATGAATAACAGTTAAAGTCTTTCACTGATGTTAAAAGAAAGTGGCTGAGGAAAGCATTTCCCATTGTACAGGTGCACTATGTCAGTCAAGATTATTATCATCTGCTGTAAAGAACAAATTATTGTGTATTTATTTGTATTATAAATCATTCTCAAAAGAAAAAAACAGTCTGAAAAATAATACTTTTGTTTTAAATGTGTCATTTATAGTTAACCTCTGAGCCGCAGTAATTGGATTGGATCAAATTTTAAAAAAGGGGTCGTTCAGAAGAAAAAAGATTCTGAAAACTGGAATAGATTGCAAAATCCAGTTTTGGTTTTTAGCTAGATCAATCTTTAGCAAAAAAAAAAAAAAGGGATTATCTTGATCCCAGCAGGAGGTGGATTCAGTGTGGATTTCAGGAACAAAATGTAGTAACAGTTATAAATTTGTCAAATATACATAAATTTATTCATATTTTGCACTTGATTGGCTTAACCGTTACTTCAGTAATGAAGTAGATAAAGAAGACATAGGTTACCTATTAGCCTTTCAGTACAGTAAGTTGGAGTAAAAAGGAAAAAAAAATGTCCCCATGAAGTAATTATCCTAATAGCTGGAAATATCTAACAAAAAGTTCAAAAAAGTTCAAAGTTCAAGTTTGATTCATCACTTTACTTTATATTAATACATACCATACAACCATTTCTATTAATACAATAACACAGTCAAAAGTAGTTCCCATCTTTTAGATCCCCTGTGCTGTTTTCCGTCCTTTCAAATTAAAACACTTAAAGTGACCCCCCACATTGGCTATTTCACATTTTGTGTTGACATAGCTAGTAGCCTAAATTGTAATATGCAGTCCAATTTAGAGCACTAGTCATCTGGATTTGATCATCTTGAAAAGTTTGGATCTGGATCAGAGTGATCCCATTCAATATTGGTTTGAAAAAAAAAGGGGCACAAAAGTAAAATGTAGTAGCTGATTCTGTGTAGCAAAACACGTTTTCCAAATCCAGATGATTCTGTTCAGATTAAATTCAGCTGGGACCTGATTTGCAAAAAACAGTAATTACAGTATGACAGCTTAAAAGGTGTAGTCAGTGAATCTAATCCAATACACTTTTTATCCAATTCTGCAAATATCTCCTGGTTAGCTGCCTGTGCTGTGTGTGCACTGAAAAAAAATCTGGTGACTGAGACTGAGCCACACAACACAATTGCATCCAATCAGCAACATTGCTCATGAAGAGGGCAGGGGACTGGCCATGGATGTTTAATGTAATTGTATTCTTTCACCTTTAAAGCTGTACGAATTAACATTCTTATATTAAGAATCAATTTAATTGCTTTAATGTGAGAGGTACTGCTGAATATTCACACATTTCTATAGCATTTTAGTATCTTTCAGCTAATGCTTTTGATTTTAAGGCACACAACTTTGCTGTTTTGGCTTAGTATCACAGCTGGCACCAAATATTACTGCTGTAGTGGGCATTTTGGCAAATGTTATTTGGTGTCTATATGGAAATGTTAAAGAAAACTGGCATAGCAAGACATCAGGAATGCAGAACAATTATTCAGTTAGCTTGAAATGCCTAAATGGTGCCTCCGGTTGGTTTGTCTGGTTATAAACACATCCGTGTTCTTTCTAGTGTCATTTTATTGCCGTATAACCAAATCAAACCACCATTAGCTACATGACATTAAACACCAATGGTAGCTGTGCCATAAAGTCTAAGGAGACAAGTTACCCAAATGGGCCTTTTCCTGAGACATTTTGACATGTCACAGTGGAAAAAACATAGCTGTAAATAGTCAAAGTAATGATGGCTGAATTCCATTCAGGGTGCTGCTATTGTGCATGCTGGCTCACCATCACATTGTCATGGCTTACTGGCACACACGAAAAGAACAGTGCCATCGTTAATGTTATTTGGAACATCTGTGGTTTTTGTACCATGAGAGGTCTTAATATTTGCTTTAAAAAAGGCCTATTTGACATACAGTAGCATTAATACTGTTAGCCTTTCAGGCTCACGATGCTGGTTCACTGCATTTGCCCTGTCAAAAAAGCAATTTAGAAAAATGTAGTACAATATTAAAAAACCAAACAAAGGTGGGAGAGTGGGGTTTTAAAGGCCTCAAATCAGACAAAAGCACAGGGACCATGTAGTTTTCTGCAGAGATCCAATACTGTACCTCAAGAAATAATGTACACTATTTCTGAAATTAATTATAGAGACTGTTATGATTATTTTTGTATAATCATGGAAAGCCTTTGAGAAAAGGTACAAGAAGTTAGCACCAAACTTGCACAGTGAAAATAATTAATAATACATTTTTATTATGTAGTAAATTTGCATCAACATTTGCAAGAGCTGTTTTTTTTTGTTGAGTGCAGAGTGAAATTAGTTTATCTCTTTGATGTTTTTGTTTCTTGAAAAAGCAGTTGCATTTTAGGTCTTATGTATGTCGAGTCATCGTATGATTTTCAACACTCAGGCATTAAAATTCTGTGCCATGATAGCTTTGACAAACTATGTTCTGATCAAGGAAATACAAAAGGATCATAGGATTTGAAAACTTTGTAGATGGTGAGTCTGTATTTTTATTATTACATTGTTTTAACTGCATTTGACACATTTTTTTGTCCTCAACATGTTGAGAAACAGTGCAGGCCAGAAATATGTGAAAATTGACCACTGTATTTTTCTGCAAACAATATATATTGGCACATTTCATCATACTGCCGTTTCTAAAGCGACCTCGTGCATGAGCAGATTTTGTTATGATGAGGAGGAGGAAAAGGTGGACGATGTGTCATCTAATCATGCAAGCTGCCAAGTTGCATGTAATGTATTGTTTTTCAATCCAATACGTGACGTTTTTCTAACCAAAATGAAGTGTTTTTTTGTGCCCCAATCTAACCACATTAACCACAACATTGTTTAAAACGTGAAGTTTTAGTGTATTCTGCTGTAACATATCCATCATTTGCAGAAATAAACAGTGCTAGCATTTTTTGGGCTGTAAGTGGGTTGTGAGAAAACTCAAGGACCTTTTGCCTTTTGAAGTCCTTTTAGACCCCTTTAGAAATGCTCAAAAGAACGTGATGATCATGCTAAACATTGTCGTCATATTTGTTTTTGAATAGCTGACAGTGTTTTCACTTCACTGCAAAGCCTTTTCAACATAAATGTGAATAAGTATTAGCAATAGGTCTGTAATGCCCAAGCCATTGGCACTTTCAGAAAAAATAATGAATTATCACTCGTCCTGCTTCTGTATGTCAATAGGACTTTGACTATGACTGTAATGGCCTAGTAGATGGAAGCATGAAACTATCTGCTGCTCTGTGATGACAAACAAGTGTGAAGGGCAAAACAGGTGATAAGTGCTGCATGATTAGGCCTACATGATGCCTGGAAAAAGGTGCACTTGAGGAGCTTGTTTTGTTCTCCATCAGACTACCTGCCAGAAATCAAGCACTCGACTCACAGATTGGAGGAAAAGGAAAAAAAAAAGTATAGACAGCTCTGCAATACGGTAAAGTAAGCCTGGAGCCAGTAATAGGATGAAGGAATATTTGTCCCACCCAGTGAAATCTCTACGGACACCTCTTTAGATGCACCAAAATTTAATCAACGTATTGAATGAGGTGTTATTGCATTCAGGCAGTCGCACATTCCACCAAACATGGTTTACACACCAGGGAGTTAATAAAGCACAAGGCATTAGCATTAAAATGAAAGTTAAAGGCAAACTCCCACAGAATATAAATCTTGACCAGGAATGTATCTACTGACGGAATCCATCTTTTGTAATTAAGAAAGAATGTGTGGGAAATGTGCGAGGAGGACGGAGCGCTGGAAGTAAAAGACCTGCTCAGAAAGATGAATGCTATTATGGAGTGAGAGTGAGACGGCTGGTCTGGAATAATAACTTCCTCTGCCACATTATGTTAGTGCACTTCTGATAAGATCATTGGAAAATGGCAGCTGTTGGAAATAATGCAATTCATTCCGTGTTGCTGCGGGATACTACAGTGCCCTAAATGAAGCATGTCTTCTATTAGACCCCTAAAGAAACAAACTAATAGCCCTGCAAAGACTTGCCATTTATAATGTGACTATAATTCGTATGATTCATTAAGCAGGAACAGAAAACGATAGTATACTCTGATTAGAATAGTCCTCGGGGGAAATTTTTATGTTAATTTATTCTGAAATCTCCCATTGACTAAGCAACTTGTCGTGGTATTGTGTAGATTAACTCCCCAGGTCACATTGTATTGTAGTCTCATATTGTCTCTGCATTATGTATTATAGATTAATGTTGTTTACATATGTTTAATAAGTCAGCTCATTTTTATCATTGCAAAATTAACTCTTCTTTTATCTAAAACCTATCATAAGCTTTGACAGTGGTCCTCATAGCCTTTTTGTGTTTTCTTTCCTCCTCAAAGAGGTTCATCGATGTAGTAACTCAAGTATAATAACACTGAAGTAAGTGGAAAAACTACATTTGTTACCAAGGAACTGAAATCAATCTCAAAACAAATGGGAAAAGCACATCCTGTTAATGTGATATTCAGGCCAAATTAAAACCTTTAAACAAAACTCCTCTTACCTGCATATGAAGGCCATTTAATCTGTTGAAAGTCCTGGCAGATTTCAAGTAAGTGAGGC
Organism: Plectropomus leopardus; assembly: GCF_008729295.1. NCBI lineage: Eukaryota > Metazoa > Chordata > Actinopteri > Perciformes > Serranidae > Plectropomus > Plectropomus leopardus. The sequence goes on from NC_056469.1 coordinate 21,401,546, forward strand.
TTATGTCAAGACACCCCATTCTCATTACCAACTCCTCAAAGACCACCGCATGGTCAGCGATTTCTGGCACCTTCAGTCATCAGAACTCAGATCAGCTTTCAAAACAAGTATTTAAATGATATCATTAATTTTGTTATTTTTATTATTTCTACCTGACCAACAACAGAGACAAAAGTTAGCAAGTAACCAAAGTGCACCAATCATTTGTGTGATCACAGTAAAATAAATAAATATATTTCACAGATGCTGCTTTTTCTAGGAAGATAGTTTTCTTAATAAATACACTTAAGTTAGTACGGCATTTTTTTTTTCAAGCGCTTCAGATTATATCATCTATACCTCTTACATTACAGCTCTTAGGTGATGCTCATCTATTCAGTATTTGGAACTGTAAACCATATTTATTCGTGATCATGTTTTGTGTTTTTACAGCACAGCAGACTATTATCACCAATGTTTGAAGTCAGTTATCCATGTAGTAGTCATGAATAACATCTATATAGTCCCCATAATGACATTTAAACCATAAAAGGTAGCTCTTCTTCTACAGTTTTTCTGTCTTTAGTTCTTTGGTTTCAACTGCACTTTATTTTTTAGTGGTTATATTATACATCCTGTCTGTTCTCTTCAGTGTATTTTCGATGGCCTCCTCTTCCGAAACGTTTAAAAGCAATTTTGCTTTTATTTCTGACCACAAAGTATCTCTGCTTTCAGGCATTTTTCAGAAGTGGGAAATGACTTACCTCTGGTGTTTTAATGTCACACGTACTGTGGTGCTACCATTTGTTAGCTGTCCAGTGGAGTTTTAATAGACACTGGACCAAAATCAGCACTTAGCTGTTGTGATTGAATTTTGAATTCCCATGAAGAGTAAAAAGCATATTTAGCTGCAAACACAAGGTGGATTATAGAGACAGATGTACAAATAATTAAATGTCACCATATCACTATGGGCGATCTCATCATTAAAAGGCACAGATATCTTTTTTATTTATTTATTTTTATCTCCACTGATGATTTTTTTTTCTAATTCATTTTATATTTGATCTCTCTGCCATCAGGCATAGTCATGGTGGATAGATCAGCCTTTGAAGCTGCTGCTGGTGTTGCAAAGATGTTGAAAGGTGTTGTTTGGCAGTATTTGCTATTCTCGGCATCCTGTGTACCGAGTATTGTATATGCATGTTTGTATGGTAATTATTAACAACATGCCATTTTGCTCCATATCCTGTTTTGCAAAATTTTCTTCAGTTTGCCCCAATTATTCATATCCAAAGATGTTCAGCAAATGATAACGCTATTGAAATATTACAATCTGCTCTTGCATTGCAATTGATGGAGAATTTATCTAAAGTGAAAAGTATGTGTTCTCCCATCAAAGTAAAACTAATTTTACCTGGCTGAACATGTTAGCATGTGGTCAACATCAGCCTCATTCAGTTAGTTAGTTGTGATGTGATGTGTTTTATTTGTTCGCTGTGGAGGCGAGAAAAAACTTTTTTGTTTCAAGTGTTCAACGTAAAATTGACGAGTAATTGATATACAAATAATCATTCGGTGGGTAGAGTCTTCCTTTAAACAAGACAAGTTTTAGATTTAAATAAATAAATAATTGTGTGAATGAATGAATTGCTGAATTGGTAAATAAATAAACAAACTGATAAATGAAAAAAACAAATTGATAAATGAAAACATTTCAGACTTTTTGTAATCAGGCAGACTTTGCTTGTGTTTAGACAACATTTTAAAAGACCTTTGGGATAATTTTTAGATAAACACTATTTTAGAAAAAATGTTAGATCTCTATGTAAGGTATTACATATTTCTATATTTTACAGTAAAAATGCTACACACTGTGTGTATTACAAATACCCTTTGAAACTATTAATCATAGACATTCAGTAGTTGTATAAGTGATAAATTTCTATAAATTTTATATGATTTATAATTTATGTAGTTTGTATTTCTGTAATATTTTTATCCTATGTACCACTCAATCTTTTTTTTCCCTTTTTTCTCTTGCTTCTGACTGTTGATGTAGTGTTACGTGTGCATTTTCCTAGTGTGAGATTAATAAATGATTATTTTGGTACTGACACCAAAATTCTGGTACTGTATTAACACACCCCAGCCCAGTTTTTCTTCACCAGCCACTTCTTTTATCAGTATGCAGGGATGCTCTCTTTCCTTTTCTAGTTGACAAGTTATCAGTTCCTTTCAAGTTAGTCGTAAATTTAATAACTGCTTCATGTGAAAGGCACCACCGTCAGCGAAGGCATTGTTTGAGCTCTGTTCAGGAAGAATGTGGTTGCTTTTTGGTTCAAATTGTGATACACTGTGGTCATTCAGATTCTGTGAGTGCCTATACACAAAAAAACATAATAAAAATACTGAGATATCCGAACTGAAATATATTTTCCCATTTTTTTATGATTGTAAAAACAATTCCAGACTGTTTTTGGTGTATTATTATCTCTCTGCATAGCACGGTTGGTATTCTTGAATGTAACAATGAAATTAGATGGCACTACATGTTACATTTTGCTCAAAGTTGCAGTTGTTTAGTTGGTTCTTTCACCATTGATGCTACCAGGTGAAATTTTACTGACCTTGTGGGATATATAGAAGTGTAACTGTATGAAAAAAGCAAACATAGGACACACCACTATCAAAACACAACACAACCATGTTAGTCCCTCTATAACTATCATCTTACAGGAGCACATAGCAGCTGGCATCTTAACCCTGACATTCAAGCAGTGTGGTGGTAAGTGTTCCTTTAAAGTGGACAGTACCATAAAGAGAGGGCTGGAGAGAAGGAGACCAGTTGTCAGCAGTAGACAGCAGCAGGGTTTCAAACCTGGGCAGGAAAAATGATCGGGCCTCCCACATCCCGAGTCATCTGTCTGGAGGATAATTGGTCTCTTCTTTGCCATGTTTCACCTTGCAGCTGTACACACTCTCCTTTGAGGATAATGTGTATGTGCATCGGCCCGTGTGCTTGTCCGCATTTGTGAGTGTGTGTCTGTGCGTTCACATGCATGTGTGAGTTTGAGTCAGCGGGGGTCTAGGTGGGGTAGTGGTGGGTCCACCTGCTTGGTCCAAGTCACAGTCCATTCATCTAACTCTATTAAGCGGCATCCACGTGAGCGGCCTAGCTGTGGGGCTTCGTGAAAGTAATGCATCCCCATCAAGGCCATGCTTTGTTAGCCAAAACATCATTTGTTAATTACCTTGCAAGTCTTGACTAGCCAGCTCATACATCATCACTTCCCTGCTGTAAACACCATAAGGCATGCAACTGCGAAGGATCAAACCTTGCTTATGCTGTGCAAGGGCAAAAAAAAAAAAAAAAAAGTATTTTCAATTTTTACGCACACTTTAAAGGCAGTTTGGTCATTTTACACTTTAACGATTTAGGCTAAAAAATAGTAAACAGGGCTTAGAATACCCTTTTCTGTGTACATACTCGGGTGTATAGCTTTTTTTCTACAGCATTATTTTTAAATTTTGTTATCGTCTTCTCTCCACACTTCTGCCATGGCTGCAGCTGGATTGCCAACGTGAAATTTAACTTGGCATGAGGTAATCAGCAAAACTATTAAAAGATTTTTTATTTTTAATTTTTTTTTTTTTAGGACTTAGGAATATGAGGAACACACACACACACACACACACACACACACAACCCTTTAACAGGGCAAAAATGGTAGAAACCTCCTCTTCAAGGACAGACAGACATGCAGACGATGTCCTGTGTATAGAATATACCAACATAATAGAATGACATTATAAACAATCCATATGATAAAATGATACATAGAATTTGAACATATCTGAAGAAGATGGACACAACCTCCTCTCCACCATGTAACCTGGAAGGAGGACACATTACAAAAACACATAAGGAGCAAAACAAACACGATTCCCACAGTTACGAAAATGAAACAAACACAGAGGAGAGGCTGAATCTACTGGACAATGAAGATCCAGATCAAACATAAGGAATGGGCTGTAGAGCGGTTATCCTAGAGGAAGGGGGGACAACAGAAAAAAAGGCCTGTTGTTAGTGAAGCTAAAACTGGTGTTATATAGGAAAAGTTTCTAGTTTAAAAGTGGAAACTGACACATTTTTTGCTTAGCTCAACTTACATGCCAATTTAATGGCGCTAAAAATAATGATACCATCTGCTTTTAGATCGGTTTCCTGTAAGCCTCACTGTCACAATGCACTTCTGTCTGCTACAGGGTGTGATCTAGAAAAAAAAGGCTCGATTTACAGCACAAAAGAAGTGCATTAATAATTGTGCAACCAAAATAGAAAGATGATAGCGCTTAGTTTTTTCTGGTAGCTGTTGGTGGCTATCCCAAATTACCAAAGAGTATCAGTGTAGCGTCTTATCAGTTACTATCCCCAGTAGCGGAAATGGCATGAGGTGGAACAACTAAAGTAAAATGTGGAAGCTGTGTTTTAGCTGCGTGGTGAAAGAAGGCAATCTTGGTCAAGTGCTGATCATAATGCTTTAATCAACATAATAACACAAAAGGAGGACTTTCGACCAATCTCGACTTCTTTTACTCATTGGGTCGATTGATATGCTGACTGACAGCGATATTATGTCAGGACTGATAGGGTTAATAACAATTACTGATCAAGCCAACACTGAAGTTCAGTGTATTCTAAAAATCATCAAACTCATAAAAGTAAGTCCAGTGCTCATCCATTGCACTATATAATATTTATGTGACTGCAGAATACCAATGTAAGAGCAGAGGGTAAAAAAAAGAATACAAATATAATAACAGCTCAGGAGAGATGAAATAGACTTTCTGAGAGCAATTATATTAAATGGGGGAGAGCTGTTGTCATTCAGTCTGTAGAAGGTGATGTTCAGCCTATGATGGAAGATGGGGAAGGACTCAGGTCTGAAGTGGGAAGGTCAAATAAGTGGGGAGAGATGTGACGACCAGGTGGAGTGATACCACAGTGGAGCAGAGAGAGGAGTGCTAAGTAGACAGCATAGTCTCATGTGGAGCTGCAAAAAGGCCTGGAGGTACAGTACGGCTGTGGATCTCTTGTACTGAAGTGACCAAGTTGGGAATTTGATAAGAGCAGCCACCACATGAATTCCTGTTGCTGTTGCTCTCAGAGGCAAGGTGACCTTGTAAATCCACAAACCGCTGAATAAAACACTCAGTTTTATCGTCATTCAATTTATGAGTTATCTCACTGCTGCCCCTCATTTTCATTTCTATCAAATCACAAGGACTCGCTCGGAGCAAAAAAATGCAAGCTTTTTTTTTTTTTTTTAACCTTGATAGTTTTTTTGGATCAATCACAGATGTGCAGTGTGGTTCTGGAGACTTTCTTTGACAGGGTCATCTGAGAGTCAAGCACTAATATAGTGAGGTCATTTTCACCTCACGGTGCAGAAGTGACTGCAGCAACATGACAATAACCACACATCATCTGAGGGGCTGCCCGCTGATAAGACAAGTGCAGAAATGCAGAGTGACAGCTATCATATTCGCTCTTGCTTCCAGGAGAATTTCGCATTGGATCTTTATTTACAGAGCATTTTGTATGATGTATACTTAAATAAATTGCACTTTATTTATAGAAAAGAGAGAAGTACGACCACGTGTCGTTTTTAACCTATGCAGACTGACTTTTTTCCCTTCATTTTCACAACTTTATTTTTAAGGATGATCTTTGTACACTGCAGTTTCACCAGTAGCAGATGTAGCTGTGCACCCATGAAGCATTTCCCAGTCGCATGTAGCCTTACTGTAGAAGTAAACCACATTTCCCCTCGCAGTTACCTCCACTAACAGAGAATCAGATCACTTTAGAAGCCTTCCTCTCCCATCTCTCCTTGAGGCAAGAGATGTGGTGTGACAATGACCGGGGCTTTCACAAACAATGGAGTTCTCCTTCCGGGGCCTGGATAACTCCACCTGACACCTGACACTGAGCATGAGCTCCCACCGGGAGACTGAGAGCTCCATGGCTGTGAAGTCTGACTGGGTGCTAGTGTGGCCCTGGGCACCAACAGAAGCCATGGCATGACTTGATCCAATCCCAGGTAGTGGAGTTGTTGGAATAGGATTGTCCTTGACCAAAACACTGGACCTACAGAGCTTAGGTTAAACATAGAACATTGTTTACCGCAGCCTTCCTAATGTCTGCCCATCTATTTTCTTTTCGAGGTAAATAGAAATGGCAGTGGAAGTATGCTGACGGTGCAGATGTCAAAGTCATTTGCTGCCGCTAAGGTGCAGCGATAACAGTGTTGTGAGGGGTAACTGTTGAGGAAGCCTAAAGGAGTACAGACCCATAAGCATTAGTGGTCTGTGATTTCAAAGTTAATTTAACTTCTACTGCACTACGGACATCCGATAAATGTGCATTCTTGGCTCCAGGGGGCTCCAAACTTTGCAGTATCATTAACCACCAAGGCAGAAGTAATTTGATCAAGGCTAATTTTGTTATTAGCCTGATTGTGTCCTCTGTCTGACCCATGCAAGGCGACAGGGATAAATAGGGGAATCCTTCTCTTCCGTTGCACGCTGCTTGTGAAAAAACACATAACTTGAAAGCATTTTTCTCTTGTTACATCTTTCTCATTAACTTTGGAATCCCACGACGTTCTCCATTTCAGCGTTGGGCTATGTCATTTTTAAATTAAGTTTTGTAATAAATATTTCAAGATAGAATAATTAAGATATATAGTTTGAGGTATGAATTAAAAATGATGATAAATGGATGATAAGGGAAAAAATTGTGTCTAACAAGGGTAGCAACCTATTAAAAGGACAGTTGACGCCAAAATCAAAAATACATATTTAGCCTCTCACCTGTAGTGCTATTTATCAATCTAGATTGCTTTTTTTAAGTTACGGATTGGTAGAGATGGCAGATGTAGAGATGTGTGCCTTCTCCTCAGTATAATAAAACTGGGTAGCATTTGGCTTCTGCATAGTGCCAAAGAAATACAAAACTCAACAGTAATGTCTCTTTCCAGCAATCATGACTCGGTCACGTAAGATAAACAACAGACTTTGTTGTGAACAGTATCATGTAAGAACTGTATCACCCCGCTGCAGCAAATGTGCATCTACTCATGGACAAGAGCATGAATGTATTAAGAGACCCGGAAACTGCATTCGAGCCGTGCTTGGTTCATTCCTATGAGAGCTGGACAGTGGCACATGTAGCCAAAAAGGTCCATATAAAATACTCTGGATGATTTTGGGATTATTGACACTATTTCAACACTGTGCTGCCCATGAAGCATGCGTACTACAGACTGATGATAAGCTCTGCCAAGTGCAGCTGATTGACTAACTTCCAGTTTAGAGCTCCGCTGACTTGAATGAGGATAAAATTATTTAATATGTGGCTTTTCTATACTTATTAAATATTATCAGACTGAACAGATCCTCCTGGTAGTGAAACGAGTCATTTTGTGGGGTTGTGATGCTCAAAAAATGTATCCACTGACTTTAGTCAATGGGAAAAAGTCTTTTGTGTCACAGGCATCATGCGGCGGTGTAATTACACTGTTTGGCCACTACAAAAAATGGTTTCAAAGCCCGGCAGGCTTCCTAGAGTCCTGGACGAGAGGCACTGCTGTTAAAGCTCAGCTAAGTAGGAAGCCATTCATGTTTACATATCACCTTGTCACGAGCCTCCCTTCTGTGAGAAGTGTAGATTCATGCCTCTGTGTGGTGATACGGTTGGAGAATATAGTTTGGTCGAAAGAAAATAGTTCTTGTATGAAAACAACAAGGTCTGTGGATTATCTTGAGTAACTGGGTTGTGATTTCTGCAAAGAGACATTGCTGTTGAGTTTTTTTAAAATGTATTTCTTTTTTCACGCTTTGAGCACCAGAAGGTGAGTGCTATCTAGTTCCATTTTATTTGAAAGAAAGCACATTTCTGCAGCCAATATCTCCAACACTCAGGCAACTCACACTAAAACAATCGAGACTCAAAAACAGCAATATAATTAAGAGGAAGGATATGTATTTTTGATTTTGGGGAAAAATGTCACTTTACAATGGTATTACATGGTAAGAAAAAAAAAATGTACCAAAGTTTTACTTCTCACTTGAAAATCTGAGAATTTCTGACCTCTTAGTAAGTTTGAACTAATTTGTAAAACAAACAGAGTTCTTATGAAATGACAGCAATCACACACTTTGATTGCCTCTCAGTCGCACAGCTGCCTGCAGATCTGAAAGCCTCTAGCACTTCCTCTTGCACAAGTACCTTGATACTAATCAGCCGTTTTTGTAATTGAGACTGACAAACCTGCTCCGCCACATAGGATCTCCCGGTCGCCATGGAAACCAGAGAACATTCTTGATCATGAGAAGTTCACATTTCCCGATAACATCTTTTTCTTTTTCGACTTTCACCAATCATCTCAGACACACGCAAGACATGAAAAGCTTCAACAAAGGTGTTGCTTGTTAAACATCAGGAATTCATTGTCTTTCTTGTTATAGAAACAATGGAAAGTGGACAGTTTGTAGAGATCTTAAAAGAAGAATTTATAGACAGATGTGACAAGATTTTCCTTAAACTTATTTCCAAGCTACCTTTGTGATAAATCTTGGAAAACACCCAGCCATTAACTGTACATGTAAATGATCAAAGGTAGTTATTGTTTTGTTTTCAGAAAAATCTTTGGTAAGTAACATAAAACATGACTTTTGGGTCTTTGCAAGAAAACTCTGCAGGGGTACTTTTTAAGATAACTGTTGATCGTCAGTAAATACCTCCAAACTTCAGGCTGGCTGCCTCTTAAACCACAATGTCTTGATTTCATTGTTGATTCAACATGTGTTGAATACAAAATGTGACATGTGGGTGTAAATGTTTGAGTTGTTGGAGTTGTTTAAAGGGCAGTGCCATTGTTATTATTAATATTATTATTAAATATAATTCTGTACCTTTCCAGTAATGTTCCTTATGTATTCAAATCTGAGAATTCAAAAACTGGTCCAAGTATGTGTGTTTTAGCATCAAAAAGCTGTTTTCCTAAGCCCTTCTAAAAAACTCCTTCCCAAGTGTCGCGACAGGTTTCTGCTACATATAAACCCACGACTGCTATGCTTGTCTGGTTCCAAAAGTCACAGCAATTGCACAAACAAATAAAATAATCGAGTCAGCAGTAGACCAGCAAGTCTGTTGTACTATGGGGTAAAATTACTGTTTCTGTCACTCTCTGAGGCTTTGAAGAGAGTGTTGTAATGGTCTCTGTTCCCTGCTGGAAGGGGCTCTCTAATGGCAAACTGAAGCAGTGAAATTATCCAAATATAGCTTACACTTAAAATGATGTTGTTTTGTAAAGGGGGGCGGGGGTTACATTGTGTTGCTGCCCTCATCCACAGCCACCTGACTCTTTTGACAAAACAGTAACTTTACTTTGCAGAATATAAGGAGCTGCTGGTCTACCATTGCCTCTGATCAATTGGTTGGTGTTATTGTGCAACTTTGAAACCAAAGTAATGTGGTGTCCACAGCAATGAATATTTCTGTGCCCTGTCACTGCTGTCTGCTTCTCTAAACTGGAAGTGTGCCGTCTGCATATACTGTCGGTAATACACTTACTATGGATCTATGAATGTCTTTATACAGTGCAAAGTCTGAAAAATCTTCCGAGCTGACACTTTCCTCACTCTCTGTGTTGACACTGTCAGAAAACGGTGGGTGAGGGAAGGGTGTCATCAATGTTGTAATCTGCGTCAGTGCTTTTTAATAACGGCTGAGAGGGAGTTTCCATGTAAAAAACACAAAATATTTGGATTGCCCCACCTTTAAAGATTTCTTTGAGTTGTGGAAGTAATGTAACCTAATACTTTTGATGCTCAGTAATTGTAATAGAACTTCTTTTCCAATGCATGTAATGACTAATTGATGACATTTTCCAAGTAATTTACCTGACACCATCTATATTAAATGATTTCATCGCATCTCTCCACACGGTATGGAAGTCTATTGCAAAGACTCGTGTGCGTCTCTGAAATGCACACAAATCAGACTGGAGAGTTGACTGTTGTTACAGAGTGATAGTGACAGCCCGCTGGCCTCAAGGGCAGTTGGAAGGGCAGCATGCTCTCCTGAGTTCTACCCTACTGCTTCTGCCGCAGCCACACATACGAAGAATGCATGAAATGTTCGCAAAGCCTGGAAAACCTCTAGCCATGCATTTCCTTTGCCACCTAACCTAAAATGACATGCATCCCTACAGCAGTGTAAATTTAATGCTGCATAATCTGGCTTCGCTGGCTGTAGCAACGTGGGACCCTATGTGGGAATTTGGTGCTTTTTCACCTCCTGAAAGAATTCTTTTCCTCTTTCCGACCCGACAATGCTAAAATTGAATTCTGGATTCTTTTGTAGGTTGTCAATAAGCGCCCAGCTGTGTAAAAAATCAGACTCAAAAACTGCAAGAGAGGCACTTCTTATTTACCTTTAGTGAGGTGTGACTGCTTCTTTTCTGTGTGGCCAGCAAAATGGGAACGGCGGTTTTAAATGCTCAACAGAGCAGGATGTCAATCTTCAGTTAGTTTTATTGCAAATGTTGATTTATTGGGAAACCCAGCTGTTTGTTTTTTAGAGGGCTGATTAACATCTATCACTTTTTGTCTGCTAGTAAAGATGAGAAGCTGTTTGTCACATTAAGGCCCATTGGTCAAAGCACCTCTAATAAAGTTGGTGTGGTTCACCCTGCAGCACACACTGTCCTGCTCTTATCTTCCCGTTGTGTTGTTGCACACTAGAAACTCACAGGACCGATTAAACTATAGCGCACATGCAGCGTCTGGTGTCCATCAGAGTGGAAACATCTGTTGAGGAGCTAAAGACTTATGTCACAAGGTAATCAAAAGCTTGGTAATCACTGCACTAAAATCAGATCCCCAGCAAGAAATACATTATCACAACATGATATGGCAGCCTGTTCTCCTATTTCAGTCACTTCATTACCCCTGATGTCGATTTCTCATATTTGCTGAGACATGCGCAATTCTCCAGGGCTTGTTGTCTCAAGAAAAGCTGCATCAGCAGGAGGATCTTCTGGAAAAAAAATAAAAAATTCAGCTGGGAGAGAGAAAAGCCACAGCAAACACATCCAGTTTCTATTTTGATTTATTGCACTTTGTAATTACAATAACCAAAGGGCTTTGCTCTGATGTGCAGATATTCAAGTACAAGCTGATTTATTTTCTTGCCACGCAGCGAAAGTTGTTATAGCCTCGTGTAGTTTGCTGATCGGGGTGTGTGTACGGTGTTTGTATGTGCATGCATGCAAACATTTCATTGTGCAAAAGAGAACACGCTTGGGGAAATGAGTGCTGATGTCTGCAGGGTGGCAGTGCCTTATGAAATAGATATAAGCCAGATATGTTTGGGAGACTGTTCAGAGTTCAGTATGAGGGTGATCTCATTCCTCTCTGCTTTAATTCATAGCCAACACTTAAATATTATAAATAAGGCAACGGAAAGGCCGGATTCACAGGTACCCCTTGAGACATAAAGCCAGAGGTCCATGTGAACATGTTGCCTTTCCAGGGAGAATTCTGTCATGGGGTTACAATACATAATAGCTCGATCACTGGACAGTTTATTGGTTCATCTCACAGCATCTTCAGAAACACACAGATATATAGACTGCTTCATTAGGTGAAACTGCATGCTGTTCTGGATGGATGAACTCCCCCCCTCCTCTCTCTTTCTCTCTCTCTCTCTCTCTCCAAAGTCAACCCCTACCCTATTTCTTAAAGGTACATTACACAGGATTTGTCATCTGCTATTTGTGAATAGTATTGCCAGGAAGAGTGAAAGCCAACCCTCAGCTTTGTCTGCTTGGCGTTTCACCTTGTTAAATTGCATTTATGCCACGCTGTGTCTGCGGTTTTCATAGCTTCCTCTTGCATACATGCTGCTTATGCTTTGGAACCTGGTTGCTACTTTTTTCCCGACCTCACCTTTGTGCTGTTCCCAGGAATGTCCAAAACACAGCAAAATAAAAATAAAATAAGAAAATATATGCAGAGGGCAAACTCTCTGCAAATACATACACCAGCACACAGTTGGTCATAAGGAATGGTTAAGGGGGAATACTTCTGTATGGGTTTACGCATTGTTTTTGTAGGGAAATACTGTGTTTGTTCTTTTTGTTTTAAAGATTATTTTTTGGGCTTTTTATGCCTTTATTCCATAGGACAGGTTAAGCGCAGCAAGGACACAGCCCTATACATGGTGCACCCGCTCTATCCACTGAGCCACCAGGTGCCCCGTGTTTGCTATTTTTAATGGAGAAATGCCTCATTTTGTGTTTCTAGAACAGAGAGCAGTTTGGGATGTATTTTGCCTTGGTCATAACGTTATTGCACAGAGAGATTCATACTTGACCTAAAGAAAATGTTTAATGGAATAGTTTTTCTGGAGCTATTGGCTGTATCTCGTGACCTCTTTCAGTGAGTGGGCTATGCTTAGGTCTCATCACATGACGTAAGGAATACTTATTTCACAGCAGGTTTGGTATATTAGGGTTTTTCCTGGAACCAAATAGGGCGGTGGCTGGTGACACTGCTAAAAAATTTAGTTTGGTCATTTCCATTTTTTTTTCCAGCATTTTAAATTCATGCCAATGAACCACAATTTCAGATACTTTAGGCTATTCACGTCAGTTAAATTTAAAATGTGTCCTTTCAGTAAGTATATTTTATTTAAGCGTGTTCTAGTGGTACTTTAAATAAAATATAATAAAAATAAAAATATACTAATTTACACTTAAAGTGCCAAAAATGAGTAAACTATCCCTTTAAAAAGAAAAAAGAAAAATAGTTAAGCAAATTAATCCTTTAAATGTCACTAAAATGTAGCCCCATTACAGGGTAGTTGTATTAAAGTTTGTTTTTATGAACACGGTTCACAGCCAGAGGCAGATCATTTCAGCTTCCTTTTCTTTTTCATTCCCTCCTCGCTGTGTCTGAGCCAGGTGAATTTTTCAAGCCACTGTGAGTCAAATACCACAGGCTCTGTGTTTATTAGATCTGAGAAGATGAATAAAAAGTGATGTTAACACTAGAAGCGCCAGAATTCCATACCTACTCAAATTTTTACATTATTTATGAGGAGGCTCCAAATAAGCCCATTGGGTTTTCTGTCTCCCTGCACTGCATGTCTTCTTCATTCTTGTGTATTTGCTTTAATTTTGCAAAAAATAAAAGTTACAACTGTCCCCAGTGTCCCCCACTGTTTGTGGGGGTTTGCAGCAGTGCAGCGGAGAGTTCACCGTAAGCCGGAGCAGATCTAGGTGATCCGTCTCTGATGAAGGCTGGCATTCTCTCTTCCTTTATATGACATTTAAATGTGAAAATGGTCGAAATAGCCTACATGGCCGTTCTAGTGTTAAAATCATGTAATAGTCAGCTTTCCTTAGATACATGCCTAATGTCACTGCCGCTGAATCTTTTGCTCACCTGGACTCCTCCTCATCTCTCCCTGCACTCTGCTGCTCCTCTCCGCCAACAACCCCTCCCGTAAAATAAAAATAATGTGATAAATTTATTTTTATTTATCAGGACAATGCCTGTAACGGACGCTTTTTGAACTGGTGGAAATTTCTCAAAGGAAAAAGTTTATGGGAGGGTAGGAAGTGGTGAAGTTTACTTGGTTCCTCTACTTCCAGTCTGTGATGTGGACATAGCCACGCACTGCAACAGCGCCACGATGGACAACTGCAGTCATCGCATTTAAAAAAAACTGATGAAGATGTGGAATGATTGTATTTCTTTAGTTCTTGCCGACATTGACCATTTTAAGTAGTGGCGGCTTAGAAATCGGCAGTGGCGAAACCCTGACTATGGGCCCTCTGTTTTTTCGGAGTCAGATGTTAAATGGCCTTCTTGATCTTCCTCCAGATGTCCACATACTCCTGGTCAACTTTGACTTCTGTTTTGGTTGGTTTTGGTTTAAAGATAAGTACATGACAAATAGCAAACAATATTGGCTGATTAAGATGTAGTATGCTTTTGCAATCTCAAGAAAAAAACTACCTTTCTGATTTTCAACCAGTTTTATATCATAACAATGATGGTATGTGTAATGAACAAATAATCTTGACAAAAAATAGATTCTGTAATGTATTTCTCACCTAAAATGTTTTCGGAGAAATGTTTTAACTCAATATTTAACTGTATATGATAATATATGATATTGTGTATGATTTTCACATGAGCAACATGAATTACATCAGGCTTTATCTCGTATTTGTAGGTTTTTACCTTTGAGCAATGACAAACGCTTTGTTTCTTTGTTTTCTCTACAACCAAAGTCAAAAATATTTGTCTTCTCACTGCATAAACAGTCAAGTTTTATGAAAAGACAATCTTTCCAGCAGTGAAATAGTTCTTTATTAAGATAACTTAAGCAAAGAGCCATCATTTTTATGATTTGACAGTTTGCTTAAGGTAGATAGTCTAGGTTCTTCTGCAGTTGCAATAGCACTGATGATACTTGGGTGGTTATCATGTAAAATTATATCATTTATCCATTTCACTCAACAAACGAGATTTAGCATGTGATGCAAATGGAAAACCAAAAAGGTATCAAAAGCTATCTGTCAAAATACGAGTTGGCTTTGTGTTGGCTGAATGACCAAGTCTTTAAATCCTGCTGCTACCTTTTGGAGAGTGAATAGGTGATATAATTGGATCCTGTGTTTCTATTTGATGTTTCAATCACAAAACCCTGTTGCCAGTCTCTGGAGCGTGTCAAGCTTTATTTGGGCAATTTTAATAGTCACTACTGCCACTCAAACAATCTATGTTTTTTTCAAAGCACTAAGTCAGTAACTGTGGACGTTTGAAATGATTTACCAGATACCAGTAATGACATATTATGACAAGACAATTCCAAGTAAAAATCAAGCCTGAGATGATTCAGCTATCCATTTAATTAACATTGTGCCTGATCCTTTGTCAGTGTGCTCATAAAAAGTTATTTTCTCTGCCACGAAACACAAAGACTTGTATTTGTTTGCCTTTTTGTTCACACTTGCAGTCTGTTTGGTTCTTCGTAATAACATCGCCACCTGGTAATTATCCTATAGTGGAAGCTCAGCAAATGGCTCTGCCATTATGCCATATGGAAACAAAACATACACAACTTAAGTATCATCATTGGGTGGCAGCTGTTTATAATCTGTGAGTAAAGCACCAACGTAACTCATGTTTGTCCATATGACAAATGCAAATTTTATTTTAGGCTTTGGTCATGAGCAACATAAATAAAGCTGCAACTTTATTTCTCACAGTGGCACAGTCATTTCTGGTATAAGAGAAACGTATCGTAATATCTTTAATAATAATAACATTACTTCCTGGCATGTGACACAGAGCTTTAAAAGAGATTTTTCTTTGACAGGCTTGTACATATTTTGTCAGCATCCTCTGATAAAACGATTCTACCTTTTGGATGACTAAGTGGAACTGTGGTTTCAATATCAACTAGAGAAGTGCACTCAGTAGAAGCCTGCATCTTTGGAGCCACATTTGTCTCTTTAGTCCCTCATCAGTGGCTTTGTATTCATCAGTGTGATAGGCCTAAATCCTCTAATTGTAAAAATGTGAAGCCTATACACAGAATATACAGTATATATATATGTGTGTATCTAATATATCTACGACCATCTTGCCGCATTTCAATATTCAAAGCATTTCCATAGCAAGGCTAGCTATTTATTTCACATCCAAAAAAACTAAGAGTCTCAGAGGAAAATAGAAAATTAAGTATTGCATGGACAGATTTGCTTGGTTTTAACCCTAACTCTGCAAGGTTAAAGTATTAAATAAATAGCCCACTGCAAACAAGTCACCTTGTGATAAAACATTAATGCTCATTTAAACCAGTTAGTTAGATAGTAGTTAGTTACCTTTAATTGGTTGTGTTGCCTTGACTTGTTGGTCTTGCACGCATACATGAATGCAGCATGAATACAGGCTACAACAAGGCTAAAAGCATGATGCCAGTGATGTTTTTCAAAACACCTTGGCATGTCACGGCTGGTCTGAGCAGTATGGAGATATTCTTTTTGTTTTATTATATACTTTTTTTTGTCGTTTTTAACATAGTGTTTGAATCCTAGTCACCATTTGCTTCAATTGTTTAGGAGGTGGAGGCAATGCTTTTTTCCCTGTAAATCTCCAGCATTGTTTTGTGGACTACAAAACTTCACCAGACTTTCCATTGACATGAGGGTTAGTAGATAATGATAATTTTCATTTTTGGGGGACTATCATTGCATTTTCAATTACATACGACTCGCAATGCCAGGGAATATCTGACCTGTTGGCTTAGACTAAAGACTCATTTGCAGATCATATCTGATTTATTTCCACATATCATTGAAGCCTGAAACCGAACTCAGAATGTCCAATTGCTTATCTGTTCAAGATACATATCCGATCCGTGCCACATCAGAGGAAAAAATTGAAATTGGCTCACTTGAGACATGTAGTGTAAATCCAGCCCTATAGTCACCATCAGCATGCTCAAGCTATATTAGTTTTTAAAAGTGTATTTTAAAAGATTGTTTTCTCTAATTTGTGCTCATTTTGAGAGTTATTTGAACAGTTTAATGCCAAACTTTAACATCTACAAGTTTAAAAGCATATCCTGCTCTACTGAATAATTCGGGTCTGAAAGAGAGGCACACAGATTCAGATTTATTTTAAAGTCATTAGCCCTTCGATTGCAAAATAATATGTTTTTTGTTCTAATAGAAACATCTAGATTAAAAAAGAAATGCAATCAAAGTTTAACATCTAGCTTCTTATTAACTTTAAATCCATCATCTTTTTTTTCCACTTTAAAAAGTCATTAATTCTTAAAACTGGCTCACCAAGCTGCCATGTGTCTCAGCCAGCAGCAGGTGAGCTTCGGTTTCCAACCACTTGGCATCTCTCACAGGCCTCATTACAGGTTCCTCTCGGTGTTCCAGTGGTGGCCTGACAGGCTGTACTTTGCTATTCTCAAATCAACAGGTCAGTAATTTTAGGCCTAAATCACACTTTAACATTAATCACGGCACGTTGTAGGCTTGTGTGTGGGGAGGTGTGCCAGTGTCCTTTTCTGTTACTGATCTCCTTTATAAAATCCTCTGACCAAGATCAGTAGCAAGAAAATAATTGAAGAGATGAGATGTGCAAAGGCGACGTGCAAGGAATCACTCATCTGCTGACAAACTTTTATCCATTAGGCAAGCAACCAAAAGATAGAACAGACAGCTTTAATAAGCGTGAGTCATATTTAAAGGGTTAGATCCCTCAAATCACAAAATAAAAGCACTTTTTTCCACAATGGTGGTTTTCATATCCTTTTCAGATCTCCATTGCTGAGACTTCTGCAGCCAACACAATAGAGGTAAATTGAACACATTAATGTAGGCGCAGAGATGTTGGAAGATACTCTGATGGAATTTGAGATGTTTCAGTATCATCCACTGTGAGAAGCGTGAAGCTGTCAAATTCAAATGCCGGCATCATTTTTGCCCCCATCAGCATTACTGCCCATGAAGACTCTAACCCAGTACAACACTGTATTTACAACAGCCAGAAGCTCCTTGTGTTCTCATAGTGCAGGTTTGCAGCAGCGTGTATTTGCAAGCAGTTTTAATGGGTTTTTGAAGAAACGGGTGCGTTTTATTTCTAAGAGCAAACCTGCAGTAAAATAGATTGTAAGATTCTGACTGCCAGGGCTGGATACTACGCTTTTTTTTGTTCCCATGGAGAACATGTGATTCCAAGTGAGAGAGGAAAAAACTAGAATGCCTATGTGCGCATGCACACACACACACACACACACACACACACACACACACACACGCGCACACACATACACACACACACAAAACATCACATGCTGTCATAGAGTGCATTTAATAATTGTACACCTATCACTATTATTATATGACATGTTATTGTTACCATTATTGCTGTTGCATCTCTCTCCTTCTCTTGTTCTCTTTCCTATTAGTCATTATTGTAATTAATTTATAATATTAACAACATCTATTGCATGTCTGTCCGTCCTGGAAGAGAGATCCCTCAGTTGCTTTTTGGGGAGGGGGTTCCTTGGATGACATGGTGTGGGGGTCTGAGGACAGAGGGATATCGTATGCTGTAAAGCCCTCTGAGGCAAACTGTTTTGTGATAATGGCCTTTATAAATACAATTAAATTTGACTACACACACACACACACACACACACACACACACACACACACACGCACAGTGTATTAACATACATACATATCACACATGTTCCTGTGTGGGAATTACACCATATTTTAGTCAGAAACCCAACTGGGAAAAACACTGGCTGGATGTTAAGGTGACAGCGGAGGTCACAGTAGCTTTTGCTACATGTTGTTCTCAGCCACCCTGCTGTTACTAGCCACCATGCTAACAATAATGTTAGCTGCCTCAGTCAATGTGAAGAGCGAGGCCTCGTTAGTAGATTTTAGCGTTCTCTGAGTAACATTAACTTATAAGGCATTTCATACCAATACTTTTCTCAGGGTGTAATTTTTCTCCTTCGTCACACCGGCTGTGTCATCACAGTAGACTCCAGTTAGAAGCTGAGGAAAGATAGAGACACAACACTTGTAAATGATTTTTAAGGTTTGCACATACCTGTTTTAGGGGCAAATGTGCACACTGTATAGCTCTGAGAGCAGAAAATCCATTGGTTGGTTTTATTGTATTTATTGAGCCATAATGGCTGAATAAATAAATCCAATTAAAAAGTATGGATGTTAAAAAGCTTCAAACTTTAAAGCATTGTTATTTATTTTTATATTACCAATGGATGAAATGACTACATGTAATTTTTCAGGAATTGCTCATGGTGACAAATCCACAAAGAATTATCACCCAAAGCTGCAGTTCCTCTGAGCTCTACTTAGCTTTTTCAGTGTCTCTGAGTTAGTTGTTTGGGTTTTATGGCCAAGAGAAGAAATGATGTTGCTTTTTTTACTCATGATTGTTTCTTATGGATTATAAAATTATAATGATAATAATAATAATAAAAGAATTTAAGTCTAAAACATTTTTACATAAAAAAAAAAATTTTCCCCTTTTCTTTTTGAAATAGGGAATACTTCATATAGAAATGTAAATTATCATTTACAAAATTCACACAATTATTTCAATGGCTTCTCCCGTCTCCTTTAAGTCATCTCTGACTCCATCCACTGCAGCAGTCGGTCAATAGGACATCTCCAGAGTTATGCTCCTGCAGAAGAATCTGGATAAAGCCAAGCTTGTTTTAGGCATTAGCTTGCGCTTGACGAATAAAGCACTAACGAGATAGCGATCAGAGAGGGCCCAACTCCAAAGGCAGCCTGCTTGCCTGGCAGCGCTTGATAATCTCTTCGTTGGTTTCACTCAGCTCCCTTTAATCTGACTTCACATAATCCTTTTTTTTACCCTCCTGATCAAGTAAACGCTTAATTATGGCTAATGAATTCCATCCAGAGCTTGGGTAAACACGTCTATCAAATAAGATCATGCTGATTTTGAACTGAAGAGAGAAGAGAAGGGGGGAAAAAAAACAAATATGGGAGAGCAATCACTAACTGTGAACATTTTCTGTGCCAAAATGACTGCGGTCCCACTAAAGACTTGGAAGAGAGACGTTTCTATATCTCAAATAACAGCAATTTACGGCTAAAAGGATAGAAAAATGTGTATTATCGTTAAAACTGAATACCCCTATGAATTAATTTATGTTAGCACCTTTTCCTATCCAGGATAAAAAATAACGATCAGTCCAGTCATGCCACACACTTTCCTTTGATTCAAAAGTTATATCATATATCATAGCATCATAGTTCCAGCAAAGAGCAGCACATGGATGCAGACAGAGTAACAATAACTGCATGCTCTCATAGCCACACCATCTCTAAACCCACAGATTTACATACAACAAATTAATATTAAACCATAATGATGAGACACAAGGACACAAAGGAAATGCAAAGTGCGATCTAAGAGCTATATCATAGGTGTCTGGCCTTGCTTGAGTTTCTAGAAGATGTTTCACCTCTGATGCGAAAGTGTGGATTACACATATTAACTAAACAATACAGAAACAGGTTTCATCAGTTTAAAAGGCTGTTTGCTATGACCATGAGAGGTTGATGAATCATATCTTGTTGTTGATCAAACTTAAAAGGATACTTTGCTGATTTTCAACCGGCTTTGTAGCATCATAATGTGGGTAGTATGTGTAAATGAACTGTGTTCACCTTGCCTCTATCTTACCAGTACCAGATCTCCCTGCTCATATCGGGTGGATGACGCATTTTGCCTCATCTGGCAGAATTTTGCCGGCTCTAGGGCTGTTGCTCGTAGATTGTAGTGCTTCATTTTTGTATCTTGTCTGCCACTACAGACACAAAAAGTATAGAAGTGGATTGAGAAAGAGCGGCAGCCCCCTTTATCTTTCTCTCACACCAAACCCCATTCAAACAGTAACAGTGAGAATCTGTGAACAGGAAGTGTGTGCCATACTGTTTCCTGTATTGTACCAGCGGAGGTTGAAAAAACTGAGACTGAGTGGTAAAACTAAGCAGCACTTATCAGATATGAAGATATGAAGATATGAAGATATGAAGTTTCTGTTAGTGCATTGCTTATATCTTATCTCATGTTTTCTATGGGTAAAGGGTGAGGGGGGTTGATAAAATATGGTATTGTGATATTTTATTTTTTAGATTATTATTATTAGATTATTATTATTATTTCATTATTATATTATTAATATTGCAACTGCTTTTCAGTCCACTAGATACAGTTTGGCTACAGTAAAAATGAAGTCATTTTTTTTTATTTATAGAAAACAGATACTGACAAAGTTGTTCCTTAATTTGCAGTTGAATAAAAAGGCAATAAATTGCTATATATGTTATCGCAATGCTTAGCATATCACACATTTTATTATATTTATTTATTTATTCATCCTGACCTAAGTATCATGATAATATTCTCTTGTGGTTCTCACCTTTTTATGTTTTCAAAAACATTTCCTTTAACTGTCCCACAAGATCATTTGTCCAACCAGATATTTTCCTGTAGAAAAATGGGCAAGCTTGCATTATGTCAGTGGGAGCATTTTTTGGTCCGATGGGGTGCAATGTATTCTGTTAGTTATAGTTTTCCTACTTCTTGTACAAAATCAAATACAGCCACCGTTTTCCTCTGTTTTCTCTGGTCGTGTAGCTCCAATTTAAAAAAAATATTAGCTTTTTTTCTGCCCACACAGCCTAGTTTTATGAAAGGAACATCTCTCCAGCAGTGAAATACTTCTCTTGAAAAAAAAAAAAGCATTTCACGAATTATTTAATAGCTGTATGTCTGTTTTGATGCACTGCAGTAATAAATTTGAAGGGAAAATATCAAGCATATCCTGAGATAATGCCAAAATCAGCCAGCACGTTTGCACATGCTATCATAAGAATATGGTTGATTGTGTTTTCTTGTACTTGGTGTTCGTATTTCTTAATTTGGAGAATTGTTGCAATTTAGGTAACTGGCTTAACACGTAGCCGTTTCTTTTTCTTGGCCTGTGTTTATTTGTTTGTATGTGAGTGTAAAGTCCATAAATTGATGATGAGGAGTCTGCAGATGGCAGGAAAGCCAAAGAAAAAGGACCAAGTACTGGCAAGGCACCGCTGTGTCTCTACAAATGTGGCAGCCGACACATTTGGTGGACTTGCTGCTTTTTGTATCATTAGTTGGAACCATGTTGTAAATGCATTTGGAAAGTCAGTTTTTTCATGGGGTTTTACACTACTAATAATATATGCCTGTAAAAAAAAAATTGAGCTCAAATTAAAGTCGGAAAATTTATATTTTCTGTGTTGAAGAATACTTTATTATAAACAAAACGAGTGAGGGGGTTATATCTTCCTAACTGGTCGAGTGGCTACCAAGCTCCCTGTCCCATGGTGTTATTTACTCCGAGAAGGCGATCACATTGAAGCGATTTGCCATGGTGCTACACAGGTTATTATAATGACACACTCTATCAGTCTAAGAAGCTCATTGCTTAGCTTTGCTCTGAATGTTGTTTACTGGAGGATTTGAGCGATCTACGAGACACGACTGTTTACTTTGGGTTGCCATTGTCATTCTCTACCCATGCTTGACAGTTGGGCCTGGGCAATTTGTGCTTGGCATCCTTGAATAGGTTTCCCCTAATGAGGCTGATAGAATGACCATTCATCCACAGGGGGCTCTTGATGTGGCACAGTTCAAATGTTAATCACCCAAGCTACTTTGGCAAATTGACAGAGCTCCATTCACTGCTTGCTCTGTGAATGTGTTCTGTCTAAAAGCCAGGCTTGTGTGTCGTCTCTTGTCTCTTGATGTGGGACGAGACACAGGGAGTCCCCACTGACCCTGTTTTACAGTCCTCAGCTTACCTCTCCCTCATTTTTTCTATGTTAACGGACAGTGCGGTGGCATGCTCATCCGCTGCGGCGCTGCTCTGGGGGGATGGCGCTGTGGCGCGCTGACAAGGTCCCATCCGGACTCCCTCCATCATCATGTCAGCGTTCACTGGGAGTTCAGTCTCCTGAACAAAAGGGTCTTGTTCACACTTACAACTCGGCTAACCTCCCTGGCCCGGGTGTTTTCAACCCCCTTCAGTGAATTTGTATAACCAAACACTCTCATTAAAGCTGTAGTGAAAGCAAAATTAGAAATTAAAATTAAAGGTGTGGAGCAACATGATTATAATAGTTGTAATAATTTCAAAAATTAATTTAGAATTTTATAAATTATTTCTTTGATCATTAATAATATTAGCACAAATATTTCAACTTCATCAATACAGTTATTTGCATGAAAGTATCAGATAAACAAATTCTATTTAAATCAGGTAAAACTCTTAATGTATAAACCAAAAAAACTTACTTATTTTCTTGTTTATCTTTTTTCTATCTATTTTTATTTCCTTTTTTCTTTTATTCTGTTTGTGATATTTTTCAAATAAAACACACAGACAACACAATAATATTTGGTCAGCAGAACTGTGATAAAGCAAAACAGAAAGTGAGTAAAATAGAAACAATACAAAACCAACCTGGACCAATACAAGACGAATACTAAAATACAAAAACAATACCCAGACCAAGACTAAGAAAATAAAATAAGTAAATAATTCAAATGAAATAATAAAAAAATATGTTTGTAATGACAATAATAACAAAAAACCAAAACATCTAAAACATAAATTAATTGTTGTTGATTGGACAGTTAAGTGTTGAATCAAAAATTAAAGTCACTAAAATACATGATAAATAATTCAGGGATATCTTTGAAGTCCAGCTTTCGTATAATCAAATAGGGGGTCCTACATCATACAAATCTTTCTCAAGAAGTCCTTCATTATGCACCCAATTCTTTCCAGTTTGGCAAAATTAACTTTTTTTTGTCTCTCTCTCGCTCTCGCTCTCTCTCTCTGACTCTCTTTCAATTCAATTCAGTTTCAATTCAATGTGCTTTATTGGCATGAATGTTTGTAAAACAATTTTGCAAAAGCCTCTTTTCTAGTTTTTAATTAGAGTCTGATTCCTATAAAATCCAAATTCTTTTTTAATTTATCTGAATTCTTTGTTTTATTATTTAAGAATATTTTCCAGCAGAATAGAGTGTCTGATCATGTGGTGGATGAACACAATTTTAACAATTCAATACGAAAATACTCAAAATTTAATGAATATCATTACTTTGATGTAACACAACATGGCACTACCTTTTTTTTTAATCAAGAAAGTGCTTCAGTTATAAAACAAAACATTTCATCCTTTTGTAAAACTAAGTGCTTCACATCTGAGCTTCATATTGCTCTGTTCCAAATTTAGCTGTTAGTGTAAAATTCCTCAGTTTTTTGGATGACTTAGTAATCAGTTTTTTTCTGTTAACCCATCATCAAAGAATAAAGCAATTTCCATCATAAATTAATGGGATTTCTTAATCTATAAGGGATGGACATAATTTTGTGTGAAAATAGTACAATACACACTTTGTTAACACCATATTCTGAAAGTGGATGTAGTCACATGTGAGGCCTGGGCTATTTCAATGCATCTGAATGCAATGCAGACCATTAGGGCGCTCCAACTTTAGCAGCAACTGCGACCACGGACTTGTAAGGGATGGCTTGCTTGTTACAGAAACATCAGACGCTGCCTCGGCATACCTGAAAAGCCCAGGTAGGCCGATCTACCAAGCTTAGATGACTGAGAAAAGGAGGCTCTATCACAGCTATGAAACTAAAAATTACTTTAGGGAGTGTGTATTCACTGAGAAACTGAATTTTGACACTATGGGAGTTTGTTTTTGGGATAACAGGCTGTTGAAGAAATGGGCCCAATGAGACATTTTTCTGACTAATTGGGCTTCGGGCATTTTGGCCGTCAGAACAACGGCATGATACCAGTCACACTAGCCGCCGCTAAAATTGGAGATAACAGGGGCAGAGCAGAGCAAAGTCTCTGTGACAACTGACCTGGTGCTCCCCCGGTGTCGGAAAAGGTGTTCGTGGCCAATCAGTCCGTGAGGAATTGAACCCTGCCCTCAGTGAAAAACCAACACAGAGAGCAGAGGACAGAGTGCCTGTAAATTAAACTAATACATAGTGGCATAGTTTTTTTTGTTCAATCGGCAAACTCCACATTTTGGTTAATTCCACGATATTCCTTGTTTTACAGTTTATTTCATTTTTATTATCAAATTCTTTGATCCCGTTCATGTTTACCACATTTCGAATATCATAGGACCCTATTAAAATCATTCATTCTTACAGCTCGGTTTAAAAAAAAAGTTAAAATTGAATGCTTAATTGGATCATATCCCATAGCCATAAACAGCAGTATTACTTGAATTTTAAACATCTCTTCATATTTCTTTATGTCTTTAAATTATGGTTTTATAAAGGCGAGTTGCCTCTTTGTTTGTATTTTTCCTTTGTGACACTTTTTGCTATAAAACACTGGTCAGGGAATTTACTGCATGCATCTTTAGCCCCTTGAGTTCCTCTAGTACAAGTTAAATCCAGTGTTCATTTGTACAGTACACCAAATAACCAGGACAGAAGTCAAACAAGCATCGGCCCACTTCAGTCGACTGTGTAGTACATCCACAGACTCTCCTCCCTTGCTCCACTGAATCATCTCAAAAGTGCGTGTGTACTTGTTTAATCCATAGAGGTTACGTTTCTTTATAGTTTGCTCTGTTTACTCTCAGCAAACAAAACTGGCCTTGGTCATATGTTAGCCCAAGATCAAAGCCTCCCAGGTCATGGATATGGATTTTGCCCCAGTGAGAGCAGAACAATCTATATTTATATTGCACTTCAACAGCATGACGTCCAAATGATCCAGCGCCGGCCAGCTCAGAGGTTCAGCAAAGTCTGGGTAGTCCATCATCGAGTGCACAACCTGCTCATACAGATCCACTCGATTACACTCTAGTAGTTTATGACTACAGCTCATTGCAGGGCTGTGGTTAAACCCTCAGTGGTCCTAATGGCCGGCAGCAGTGCACCTCTGTTGAAACAGGTGATGAATAACAGCAAGTGTTACATTTCCAGCTGGGGATCTGGTAGTAAATTGGTCCCTTTCTTGTCAGGCATTTTCATGATATCAGGGGGACACTTGTTGAAGATGATACAGTACCCCCTTTATAAATACATATAGCTGCGTAGATATTCTTTACAAAATAATGCACGCAAATGAATGCTCCCTCCTCTTGTCACGTTAGTCTGTTGTGATGAGGCTCCTCTGCAGGAGCTCAGTAAGGCAGGAGGGGCATTGGCGCATCTGTCGCTGACAGTGATGAAACAACCGTTTAACGCAAGACGACAACCAACACGTGTAGAATCATCACTTTCTCAAGGTGTGGAAGTGGCGCTGTCATATTCTTAATCATAATATTCATCCCAGCTCTGAGGCCAGATTAAACAGCCCATTACCCCGACTCTCATTAAAGTGCAGCCAGACTCCTTCGTAGGTAGAACACAGTGTGTAGTGTGGTGGAGTATTTTCTGCATGTAGATGGCAGAATTCTCTGTAGTATGGCTCTAAGTATGTGATGAAATCCTTCATAATTTGTCAATATAAGTAGTGACTACATTTCTATATGAACAGTCATTTCTGTTGCAACTCTTAGGCATACTTCACACGGGCACAGTTATTTTTGTAAACATAGCTTTTTTATACATTCTGGCCTTCTGTTAACACACAAACTGTGATTTAGGTCACTTAAAATGACCCTTTTGCAAAACTTTGTCCAGGGTGAAGATTTTCAGAAGCTGTGTTTTTAGAGTACAAAGGGAAAAGTGAGTTTTTGGCTTGTAACAAGTGTATGCTGTAAGGCTGGGTATCATTTAAAAAATTCCGATATCAGTACCAATACCAGTACCCATAAGATGATAATGATACCAATAAAGTACCTTATTCGAAAGCCATAATGTGAATGGAGTGGCATGCAGTATAGCCATACTTTTGAATGTTTTGGTGGTAAATCAACACACTGAACTGCCAGAGCTTGACTCTGTAAAATGTTTACTTTGGATATTCATCACTTAATTGCTTATATGACATACGCAAAACAAGACTTCTATCATGTCTTCATTTTTTTTTTAGAATTGAATTGATGTTTGACATTTTTGTAACACAATTCAAAGCTGAAGTGATGGAAATTCAGACAGATTCCAAAAGTCTTCATCCATACAATATCTTAGCATCTTCACAGTCTTCATGAACCAGTAATCATTGCTTATGAATCTTTCGTACACATGTTCTGCTAAACATTGAAGGCATTTATTATTTAAGTCATTTATTATTGTTTTTCAGATTTGTGACTGGATACAGCTTTACAATCCTTAAATCAACAGTAACAGAATTTTTCAGCATTAGCTGATAGTCGCAAAGTTGCTATTCAATATCTGGATTTAAAAGAACACCTGTTTTGACAAAAAGGTTGCTGACATATCCCCAAACACTGATGTGACTGGCTGAGATATTACTCTCCATACAACTGAACACAGTGCTCAAAATGTAAACATGGTTAGACCTTGGGAAATAACTAAGATTTATTGCCTGACAGCATGTGTCTTCTTAACCCAGCCTCAGATATACAAGTGTCAAAAGGCAGGATAGATAACGCGCTTTAATCACTGTTGTTTACACTACATCCCACCTCACTGGGAATGTTATACTGCTGACATAACAGAGGAGGTTATCAACCAAATTATAAGAGTTCATTCAGTACTTTACGTGGGTGGAATATCCATGGATATCCAGGCTGCACATGCACAGGTCGAGTCAAACTTAAAGCAAAAAAGAAACAGAGCAGAAGAAAATTCAAAAAATGTATAAAAACTTTTGAGTACATGCTTTCCCATGAGGAGTGAATGGAAAAATCAATATCATAGCAAGATATAGTAATACTCTCCCAGACAAATATGACTTCTTGACCCCTTTTATAAAAATAGTTTTCATGTAGCTATTCCTTATCAGTACAACCATTTCAGTTTACATAGTTTAGCTAAAATGTTAACTCAGATTAAAATTTAATTATGCTAAAATGGTGTAATATATCATAGTAGTAAAAATTGCACATAATAGTCTATATTTTTTTACCCCAGGTATGAAGTGAAGGATTTTAATCAGATCAGATCGACCCCTCAGGCAGAAGCAGTTCCTCATGAATTCATTACATCATATTTTTTAACCTCATGAATTTTTTTTTCTCTTTTTCCAAACACATCCGTCTGCATGCAGTGGTCTAAAAACACAGATTCTCTGATTCCAGCCACAAAGATTATTTCCTGCTATTGCAATATATGCTTTTATGTGTCGATCAGCAACACAGTTTCTGCTGTCTTCACATCTTACTGTGCTATGTCCAAGATAATGTATGGAATATTTTACTGCAGCATAATTTTCGGCATCTTTCTAAGAGGATCTTTTTAGGTAGTGCAGGGGAAAAGCATACCATATAATAAAAGCTGGAGCAAAAATGGAAATGAGGTTACAAACTGTATGCAGTATTTAAAATCAGAATGCATTTTTGGTCAGTGCCATTCAGTTCAGTTCAGTATCTTTTGAATTTTGAGCAATAGTCTTAAATTGATCATGGGGGCTTAATCACTTCATCAGTATCCTCTAATTGAACTGATAAACTGCAAGTATCTGACATCATCTGTTTTCAGGTACAGACTGAACACTAATGTGAGATTCCAGTTCACTGCAGTCCTGTCAGGTGTTTTTGTCCATTTACGATTGACAGTTTGACCTCGTGGCTTGCAGTACACCTTCAGTTCTTGTCCTTGAGGATTTCTTTGTTTTCATCATATACATTCAGAACTAAGCCAATGTCACAGCATGACATTTCACGGGTTGTGTATATTTAATATAAAAAAGGTAGAGGTGCCTGATTGTCAGCTCATTACACCACACTTCCATCTTCAAACTGACATTGCATTCACTTTAACTGATTTCTGTCAGAGAAGAGGATTTGATTTTTCCTAACCAATCACCTGAGACAAACGTGTATATATATATATATATATATATATATAAAAATGGGCTTCAACTATGTTGTGATCCTGCCCCGTCTATCCTGTCTTGATGAACTAAGATGTGCGTACTGTATGACACCCATAATCTCAGATGAAGTAGTTATTGTAATGTGAATGACATGTTTTTTTGAGGGAGTCAGTTTCGCTAAACAGCAGATACAACATGACTGCTGCTGTAGAAGTGAAGGGGAAAATGAAGCAGCTTTCCCAAAGTTTTTTACCATCCCCCCTCAGGCACTGAAACTTTTAAGGCAAATCTGCCAGTGGGAGGAGAGGGAGGCTATGCTCTTCATGCTAGAGCTCACCTGGGAGACTGACAAGACCTTGCTTTATGGGTCTGCAATTCCCTTCATGTACAACATTTGAGTTAATAGAAGTCTTCATCCCTGACCAACCTCATCAGGAGCTTACTGCCAAGGAAATTATGGGGCTAAAAATGGCCGTACGGCAGCAGCAGGGTAACTGGGTGGAGGAGGGGAGGGCTGCTGAGGCAGGATAAGGGAATATCATTACAAGGTTAGATGAGATATGGATATCACAAAATAATAATCAGTTCACACACATAGAGCGTAGCAGGGGTGAGACTGTGGGGATTAGAAAATTGTAGAATGCCATTGATAAGTTGTAGCACAAAGACACGACATCCCTGTCCCCTAGAATTGACATATCTATAGATATAAATAAAATGATCAGGAAACAAAATTTCACCTCAATGCCTTTAATCAACAGTATAACATCATAAGTATTTTGGGTCGTACACCATAGATGGTGAAAACAATAAAGCTGTTTGATTACTTTGTAAAAAACAGTTGCTTTAGTTTTCGGGGACAGCAAATATGAGGACCCACATGCTAAAGCCGTGTTACTACCAAACACTACCGGTGTAGTAATCTTAGGACCGGTATGTAATCTTAACCCTAGATCTGTTTAGTGTTTCCACTGCAGAGAGTTCTCTCGTGGCCCTGACACACCAAATCGACATCACAGAACTGATGGTAATGAAACCCCCTGCTCCGTCACCTCATGTCGCCTGTATCTTGGCCAAAAAATAGCACATCAACACACCGCAAAGACGACAGCTGATGGCCACCTAGCACATATGTTCTGTGCCTGTGTGAAAGGATATACCCCTCCAAACCAGCAGATGGCGGTAGTCTTTGCTCATCATCCAAAAAGGGAAACCATAACACCATCTTGATGCTAGTTAGCACATTAACAACACACTCCAGTGTTGAAAGAACAAAGCATATTTACTGTGCACCAGTGAACAATAACACAAACCATCAGGAAACATTTCTGCTAAAGAAAGAATCTTACCTCATATAACTAGTTTGTTTGGTCTCACTTTCTCTTGACATTAGCCTTTTTTTTTATCATTTCCTCACTTCTGTTTCTCTTCTCATGTGCTGAGCTGAACCAGTCAAAGCGATTTCATTTGTTGACAGGCTCCAATTCAACATACTTAATAGGAAGAAAAAAAGCGGACGTAGG
Source organism: Plectropomus leopardus (assembly GCF_008729295.1). Lineage (NCBI taxonomy): Eukaryota > Metazoa > Chordata > Actinopteri > Perciformes > Serranidae > Plectropomus > Plectropomus leopardus. Next base: position 21,431,712 of record NC_056469.1, read on the forward strand.
CCAACCGTGTGGGACCCTGCACAGCCTAAATGTAGGTGGGGTTGTTAATAGTAATAGCTGCGCCTCTGCTATTTCCAGCTCTCGGTGTATTTCCCCTTTATAGGTGATGAGAGGAACATCTGCACCTCTCTGACTGGCCACAAAACAGAAAAGCACACCAACATTTTCAGAACAAAAAAGATCAGGCTGGAGTGTGTAGAGTCTCTATTGCAATCAGTGAAATGTTTAACACTAGTGGGTTTGTGCATTGAGTCCTTGTAGAACAAGAATTGCTGATCTATCTTGACTGATCAACAGACTGCAGTGTTTCTAGTGCTACATTTTTGTATAATGAATTGCAAAAAGAAGTGTTTTAATGTGTTATGAACTGAACTGAACTGAACAGGAGGCTGCAGTGAGACAGCAGAGTCACAAGTAACAAGTTTGGCAACGTCAACTGTAACCTCATCTGACCGCTGCGCAAGACATTTTGTGTTTGTGCTGTCGTATGATTTGACATAGGAATTTTGGATAGTAGGACATAGGATTGTACTGAATTCATACTAGAAAATCGTCACTGTGGTACATAATTTAGGCATCAAAGAAAAATGTCTAGCAGAAAGGGTTGGATTTTTAATACTAATGTTCATTGTTCCACACATCTATTGATCTTGCAAGTGAAATGTCTGTTTTGAGTTTCTGCGTGATATTCTGTATATATACAGCACAACAAAGCAAAGCCTGAATTATGTAAGACATACAAAGTGGATGAATAGCCTTTATCTAACGAAAAGAAAAAAAATCCTGTTTCTGTGTTTTGTGTGTGGCGTCTGGGAAGTGACTGCCTAAATGAGCTTTTGGATTGATGCATTATGGGAAGGACAAGGGAAGTGCCAAAACCATGCCGTCAGTGCCACTTACAAGGGGAAAAGCTCCAAATAAACATATGGTGTATTCAATCTTGCTAAGCCTTGGGGGGCCTCAGCAATGAGCGATACAGTGAGGAGTTCCATTAAGGACCGGCTGCTTGTATTTGCACTTTATTATTGCAAATAGATGCTCTCCCCTTCTATTCCATTGTTTCATGAGTGCTCAATATCTCCACTGATGTCCCTGTGATAAAGCATTGGTTGGGTTGTGCAATTTTGATTTTTGCTTATATTTGCGTCCAATTTTTTGTTGAGTGGAAAGCCTGCGTGCCAATTGATCAAGTTGTCTGTGTAGAGTGGTCAAGTACGCCACACAGCTAGACAAATAGACATGTTTGTCTAACATATGGTAATGGCGAGCCCTGAAATCAATCATTCAGGATGCACTAGTATGACTAAAAGCAAGCGTTCCTTTGAGTGCCAGGGACAGATTCATTCTTTTTGTCAGGAGCGCTTTGGGCGGTAGGCAGGCGTCTCACACTCTGTCTGTTGGTTTTTCAAACAGTTTTTAACCCAGGACTCTTGCCAAGAGTTTTGATATATGACACAGCCATTCACCCAGATTACAGACCACACGCTTTGCCAAGTTAATGTCCCAACCCCTTACTAAAGATTGGTTAAAAGACAAAGTAAACCTCTTCACATTCACTCTGACCTGCAAGAAGAGACATCTGTCATAAGCATCGGGAAAATTGGGGTCATATGTTATATATTCTGGCAGTTTATTCACCCCAGTAGATGGCTGGAGAAAGTGTTTAATTCTCCTCATGTTGAAGCAATTCCTCTTTAGAGCGAGCCGCAACGTGCCAGCGGATTATAAATGACACCTGCCACGTTTTCTAGAAAATAAGAAGCGATAACCTTCAACTATTCCAACAGCTGTTGTTCTCCAGCAGACATACCATCACAGTAATGTGTTGGGACATGGTGAAAGGTGTTTTCCAGAAACCTTGTAAGGTGATCGTTTGATTGACAATGAAAACATGGTTCGTCTGTGTCACAGCTCTCCAGCGGAGGAGGCAAAAAAAAAGTGAATATAATCAGAGTGAGACAAAAACAAAACATCCTCTGCACTCAATGTGTAAAATATTTGTAGTGACATCCAAAATACTTGGCACACACGTACGGTGAAGACAGTGCTGGCTGTAAGCGGTGTCATTTTTAGCTACTTTGGGAATCAGCTTGGCAGGCCTGACATGTTGCCATTCCTCAATATGTATAACACGCGCTGTAGCCAAATGAAATGTTCCCTCGAAATTGAGGTCATTTCTATTCAAATATTTGTTGTCCTGACAATCCAACAGGAGGGAAAATATATTAGAAGAATAACTGTGATGACAAAGGAAATATTCACCCTAATCATAACGGTGTGCCATTGTGACATCAACCAGGGAAGTCATTTTTAAGTATCAAATTGTGCTCATAATTGCACCATAAAATATGTATTTCTACCATAATGACATTTGTGTCAAACTAGACATCATTGGACTGGTCAGTCCTTTATGGTACTAATCGACGACTGGCAGATAAAAGACGTTCCTGTTCTCAGCCTGCAGCTCACAGAGTTTCTGTGGAATGATATTTTTGCTCATGAATGAAAAGCCCTGTGATTTGGGGGATTTGTAATGCAACATAATTTGGCTGAGCATCCGCCTTAATATTTTACTTGCTTAATCAAACTGCAAGAAAGGGTAATGCACACTACTAATTGGATTGTGTCATTTAATTCAATAATGAACAAGAGGGAAAGGAATAAACAAATGAGCTATCCTACTCATTTATGCAATTAATTCCAAATTATATTGTAAGTGTCAGTACACAGAGAGTTGGTAATACTAAAAGCTTGCCTTTGAAAAGCCTGTAATAGCACAGTAGTATGCATTAAAGTGGCATTTAAAAGCATTATGTCTGAGCATTTTCAGTTGCTTCAGTTTTCAACAGTACAGGACTTACTATTCTACTGCTTTAGTTTTAATAGAGATCAAACTGGACTGAAACTTATTTCATCTCAAACATTGATCTTAGTTTTACTCTGGGGCAGATGAGATGATTAGCTGGAAACTTTTGAATCATTTGGAAACTTTTGATCCGTTTTCTTTTTTGTGTGTGTGAAATTTCTGCGCAGCACCTTTCGAGTTTTGTAGCATTTGTATGATTGTTAAACATTTGAAGTCATAATGTAGTAGTAGTAGCATTGCTGGATTTAAGTACCGGGGATCCACTGATTGATCGGCTGAATATTGGTTATCAGCAGATATTCATCTTGTTGACTGCCATTGGCCTATCAATAAATAGGGCTGATGTTTTGTAATGTATAACATCATTTTTGATCAGGCTAAAAAGCAAGGCTCAAGACTAATAGCATCCCATTGTCCCGGGGAAAACAGAAATGTGTTTGGGATGTAAAGAGATCTTACTTTAGACGCTGTTGGGATAAAAGGATGCAGGTGGAATGGTAAATTATAATGTTCTTGTGATGTGCTCATTGTAATCTTGCAGAATTTAGTTTTTGGTGAGAAACTTGAATAAATATAGTTGTTTGAAGGATAAATTTGTTGATTTTTTTCTTTTTTTTTTTTTTTTTACAGATGTATAAAATAAATATTCGTAAGGAAATTACAATATATTATAGATACTAAAAGGCTTTTGGCTCTATTTTTTGAAGTGATATTTTTCATGTGAAAAAATGCTTATTTCAAAATTTGTTACATCAATTTGTTTGATTGGATTTGTGTTAAGGTAAAGTTACGAAAACCTGAATGACTTTTCATTTCTTTGTTTCCCTGACAAGAAAGGGGGAATAAATAACTACAAAAACAAAATAAACAACCACTAAAAAACCCCATTAGTATCAGTGTCGGTTATCGGGGAATTTGTTATTTAAACCTCGGTATCTGTATCTGCCCAGAAATTCACAATCAGTGCATCCCTATTAAGTACCATCAGAAACAGTAATACTAAATGAGACGACCCCTCCCCTGCTTCCTGCCCCCCTACTTCTGCCCCCCACAGCCATCTTCAAAGTCTGCCTTCATTTTGATGTCAGCTACACACCTCGAAAGTTTCATGACTGCATCTTGCACGGTCGTGATGCTGACAGACAGACAGACAGAAAACACCTTGCTAATTACTCACAATAGCGTCTTCTGTGATATATTTGGTCACAGTTGGCGTCATCAGGACCACATTTTGCCATGATGACACACACAGACTCACAAGGTGAAAACAATACCAGCCGTCACACCGTTGTTGCAGCTGGTAATCAGCAGAGACTTCACACTGTAATTGCAGAGATTTATTCAGATCTGAAAGCGAAGCACCTCATCCTGATCCATTGTGATGGTACAACATATAGCTGTCAGGCTTCTTCTGCCTAAAACTGACAGCAAGGAAACGGGATGTGGGCAGCCGGAGGCATTTTCCCCAGGGGAAAGCCAGGACATATGGTTGTTGTGATGCTGGGACTTGTTATTCTGCAGTAAAGGAGTCCCACTGGACCAGTTAAGTGGTAATGACAGTATGGAATGAAATGACAAGAGCCATATTTCCACAGGTGCTGCACTGAAGTCCCACTCATAGTTTTTGTGGCCTGTTTATATTGATACAGCAGCTCATCAAAGAGTCAGTCCTTTAGAAAATAAACTGCTATCTGTTGCGGTAGCTCTTACAAGGCGAGTGCCTCGCAGCATTCGTCTGGCTTGTTGTTGTGGCGCTAGAGGCTAGTGCTTACCTTCCCAAGGCTAATAGGACTCTGATCACATTTAGTGCATCCTGATCTGGCAGGTCAATAAGCGTGTAAAAACCAGTGTTCTCATTAGAGCACGGAACATTGATTAAGATTAAAATTAAAATGCGCAACGGCACAGTGAAGCTCAAGGACCATGCATAAGAACATCAGCAATGTTTAATGCACCACAGCCTGTTTACTTCATGAAACTTAAATTTTGCCTTGCCAGCTCACCAAGTGGTATTTCGAGTTTTTCCTCACTAATCGATGGTTCAATACAGAACATTTCCTGCACTCACACTGCACACCACATCACATATAATGGTGAGCAAAACTCTTATGCATTTCATTATGCTCAATACTAATTTTCCAATGCTAAAACGTTTTAACCAAATCAGCACTGTATTATCGTAATGGTGGGAGATTTGAGAGAAGATGGGTGTATTTCTTTAGACAGAACCAGAGCGGACATGTAGGGCGAGCTGAGTGCTGCAGAGAGGTGAGCGGCTTCTCGACTATCTTGGGTCCACTGATTATGATCAGCTAGCGTCAAGCAGCTCCCAGCAGATATCAGCACATTATCTCAGGTTTAGTACAGCCTCTTAATCACACCGGGCACAGAAATCCATTAGTCTCTGTCACTTTCTCCCCAACTCAGGAAGCTAGATCACAATCTGCCATTTGAATGTTATGGTCCCTCTCTTTCCATTTTCCCCACAGATTTTTCCCCCTTCCATCCCACTAGACCTTTGCAAACACTACCTTACCATTACTTTTTCTACATTTGTTGCATACCGTGTATTTCCATGTGTGTCTGGGCAGCAATCTCCCTGCATATCTTCTCACCATTCTATCAGCATCATCCCTCCAAAAACATGTTTTCCCCTTGTGCACTCGTCAAGAAGATGCATAACACACAAGGCAATCTTGCAGTTGGAGGAGTGACACTCTTTCCACTGTCATGCCTTATGTATGTGAAGTTGTGATGGGACAATGAGATTGCCTACATTTTCCTGGAAACTGATGTAACCTGACAGAGAGATTTCACTGACAGTGACACATTTAATTTTATTATTCCTTTTGCTTGTTTCAGAAATATTTTATCAATTGTAAACACGGCCCCTGTATGTATGTATATGTGTACATACTGTACTACAGTATATAAAGTTACAGTGTTCCACGCAAACAAAACATTTAAATATTGATTTCTTAAAAAACCATATGGACACAACCAATATTTTTTGTTTATGCCTCTGTGCAGACTATTTTTGCTTATAGAAAAATCAATAGAGCTTGAGTTATCAAATCCAACGTGTGTTGGAAGAGAGTGCCAAAGGGGAGAGCGAGCGGCAGCAAAATCGATCCTGAGATATTGCCTTATTTAACAGGTGCCATAAATAGCAGCATTATGATGTTAACTATTCCTGAAGTTACAAAGAGGACAAGGAGAGGTCAGACTGCATGTTACACCCACTTTTTGCCAACTCAAATGCGTCTCATCTAAGTTCAGTATCCTTCCCTGCCTAAATTCACTCCTGTGGGCAGATGCATTTTCAAAATACTGCAGTGTTCCCTGCATCTAATGCCCTCTTCATATACTGCACATTGTGCTGCTACTGAATAAAAACTTATCAGATTTCATCAGCAAGACATTGATGATTTGTGAATTTGGACTTGTCTACAGAGATATTTTTGAAAACTGGGATTTGACTACAATGTAAAGGCCCTTTGCTCCCTCTTTCATGCGTAATAATCAGTAGTATGTAATAAAGACAAAAGCCGCTAAAAATAATCTAAAAAAACCCAACAGTATAATAATTATGCCCATATGACCTGTGTTTTGGTATTTCTGTCTACACTAGAACACAATAGGACACGAAATGCTCACCAGCTCTAGATGTCTTCAGCAGTCTCCCCTCATCACAAAGGTAGTGAGTGTACAGTTTAATGTTACCCTTTTCAAAACAAATACAGGAGATCTCATCACTGTTGATTCCCATTCAATGTAAGGATAAAGGATCTCATTCAAACATACGAGTGATGCTCTGAACATGCAAACGTTTTCTTTCCAATAATCATCGACAACAATCCCACTTTGGAAAGTGTCCCACCACCTGCTGGTTCCACCAGGCCTGATCCACAACCATTGTTTGTGGCAGACTCTAAACTGTTGACGCTGAAGTAGAGCAAAAACACTGGGTGCAGCAGATGCCTCCGTTTGTCTGTGTGGTGCATAAATACTATGTTTAAGTGTAGTAGTCAATAGTCCAAATAGAACTAACAAAATGTTAGCAGAATGGTAGTCCACCATTGTTGTTGTTGTTTCTAGCATATGCTCATTACACACAGCAGCAACAGGCATGCGCAAATTATTGGCGCCATTGTTTTTCAAAAGTGTTTTAAAATATCTCCTTTTTAGAGACCTAGAACCCTGCTTGTGTGAAAATGCAGAGGAACATGTACACATGTAGACAGGGCCTTAATGATAATCTCCAGCAACCCAAGCCTTGCTGGAATGACCTGTTGACTGTTGATTTAACTGACACATGTGTCCGCACAAATGAATGTGCCGACTACACCGTGACAAGATAGTGAAAATGAATCAGTGAGGACAATTAGGCGGGACACAAACAGTGTACAGAAATCAGTCCATCAATATGAGCAATACATCATTTTGAAGAGGACTGGCAGGGCTAAGTAGATTCCATTAGGTAAATAAATGTATAATCAAGGTGATTAATTGACAGATGAGGTACATTAATGCAAGAAAACCATCATAATAAAACTCAGAGAATGGAGGAGAGTCTAATGCTCTGAAGAAATGGATATTGTTAAATACACAGTAGCAGCAGTAGCAGATTTATGTGTTGTATGAATGTACTTAAAGAAAAGGCACCATGCATTTATTTTAAAATCCTGTTCCATTCATTAACTCCACTTTGGATTTATATTAGTGTTGTGGCAAGGCTGCTGTCAGCCACTGCTTTTCTTATAATTAGCTAGGGCCTCCATATCTAATCTGCAACTCTGTGGCCATGCTCCAGCAGCATCTGCTGAACCTGTATCGCCACCCTTGGTGTGCCCTACTGCAAGTGAGACTCAGATATAACCTCTTCCTAATCCGTCCACCACCTCCCTACTTGCCTCTGCATGTGAGCCATCATGGCAGAACTACAGAGAAAAAGAGGCTTATCCGAAATGTTATTCATGTTGCCCAACATCATATCGAGGCAGACTCACCATTTAAGGATAAATTTTGCTCCCAGAGAATGAACTTATAGCCAACTCGCTAGAAGACAAAGTTGGCATTGTACAGTTTGGAAAACCATGTACATGACAAATTTGTACATTTCATACTTGTCAAAGTTTCTTAAGTGGCGTAGTTCTGCTAACATGTACTGTATATGAGCTTAGTTTGTCATCGAGAGGTGCAGGGTGTGGTGGATAGCGTGACATCCAGGTGAGATGTTGGCCAAACAACAGAACTGGTTGTTTGACCCAATATTTTAAGCCAAAATATGCACTTTTCCTAACAGGGAAATAGCCTAGCATTAGCAATGATGCTAGGCTAATTTTACCTAACTTTTAAAATGACTGTACTCACACTGTACCCGCATCATCTGCTATTGAATTTTATTTTATCAAATTGTGTTGCATATTCTTAACTTGTACATGCTTAACTATATTATGTGCCTTTCCATCTTAATGTTGTTTGTTTTGACCAGTGTTCATAGTGTATCTTGATATTGCATTTAAAAAAATATATAGATTTTAGGATGAATATTAGCATCATGCAAGGGACTACGGATGAAAACTAGCTCCTCAGCTCCTTTATTGTGGCGTCTGGGTTTGGGCAATGAAACCCATCTGTAGTGTTGTGCATTTCAATTTAAAGTAGCTTTGAATATGTGAAGTAAATTGAAATTAAATCAATAATAATTAGTACAGAAAACAATCTTGAAGTAGTCATACTATAATATCATACTATAAAATAATTACTACTACAAGAACTTATTACTTAACAACCATCTCAGTGTTTTGACCCAAACATACACTCCTACAATCCTATATTTATAAACGGATGACTTGGCAAGTAGTCCGATATGAACTGGGTTTTTATGACTATATTTAGTGTTTTAATGGCCAGAGGTGTGTGGAACACCTGTGGCACAGTTTAGAAACTTGGTGGGAGTTATCAGTGGGTGTGTTAGGAACTAGCATTAGTCATGGCAAATCGTATCTCTCCTCTCTTTTTGTTTAAAAGCACTGCACTCCCCTGCCACTGTACACTGACAGCTTCATAATGGATAGTAGATAGGAGTGGAGACCCGCCTCTGTACAAATGAAACTTCTTATCCAAGAAGTTGCAGAGTTGCAAAGTGAAAATAAATGGAACCACAAAATGAATATAGGACACCTTAAACATATGTAAGGCCAACGGCATCTGTGTTTGACTTTAAATAGCATTTCAAGAAGTGATGCGCATTTCTAAGCAACTTTAACAGCAAGGTTACCATTAGATTTAAGGAGCTAAGCCACCAAGTTGATTTTGCGCTGCTAAGTCTATATATCACGCAGTCAATTTACAGCCTTTTAACCTATACAGATGATTCAGCTTTCTCATAAAACTAGGCTGTCAGCAAAGGATTGTGTTATATGTACACAGAAAGCTCTTTCTCCGTAAAATTTTGAACAGTTTCAATACACTTTTTCAAATGCTGTTGTTGCTTGGAGTCTTCCCTTTATCACACATATTGTGACATTTTAATGAGCCAACCGATGTGATATAAGACACTAAGCCAGACTTTTCTTTTTCTCAGGTTGTCAAATACAGATGTGCTACTTGGCATGCGATACAGACACCAAAGGCACCCTTTAGCATTTTGATGAGATGTGTCAGGCTGTCAGCTAACTCCAAAACAACCCCATCGGTGGCAATACTTGATGCTGAGAGCAACTGTCGTCGCATAAGACGTTGGGATGTCTGGATAGGGTGGAAGGTGTGGTGAGCGTTTCAAACAAATACTTTCACTCAAGAGACGAGTTCATTTGCAGTGTGATACCAAAAGTCAGTGTTGTTTTAACGTTACGTTACATACTTTCAGTACGTCAGTCATATATTTATGTCAATTATTTGAGGTATTTACATCACATTACACACTTATTTCAACCAAAACATGAAAGTCTTTTCTAAGCCAAACAAAGTACGAGGGGTGGAAGCGAGGAGTGGATCAGCTCACAGACTGTAGCAAGCAGTAGGGATGATTCGCAGACAGCCACTTAAGCAGCCAAACCCTTAAATGTGCCTATCTTTGGGCCTTAATACAATGTAAAAAGGTGAGTTATAAAAATTCACCCTACATGCAATTGTCATGAATGTTGAAATTAGCTATAGAGATCAAAAGTGTTTTTGTACCAGACTTAAAACATTTTTATTTCTGCTGTAAAGTTGCACATTTTTCTATGGGGATTTACTGTGTTTTGGAGCCAGCCTCAAGTGGCCATTAGAGGAACTGCAGTTCTTGGCACAATTTTTAAGCCTCAGAGGTCGCTGCTTGGCAGAATTGCACATTTTCACTTACCATAAATTGAAGCAGGTAAACCAGAAAATCAATTATCAGTGTCTTGTTTATCAACAAAATATACACCTCCTAATATTAACTTGTCAAGACTTTTCAGATTGTTCAAATGTACATAAAATATGTCTCAGTCATGTCTTTCAATTCCTAACAAGTAAATTATGTGCAGACTTTCTTATATAAAAACATCCTATGGTCTCTCAGTAGTTGTACTTCTGGCAGGCGTATGAATTGCACTAGGTCTACTCTGACTTTAGGTTCAACATAGACATTCATAAAACTTGAACAGTATTCCCTAGAAGGGCTTTTTAAGTAGGCTGGCAGACATTTTGTTTCCGGCAAGCAGAGTTGCACCTGTTTTGTTTCTTAGTTCTGCTTTATTCAAGCAGGAGTGAACTGTGGGCTAAATTCAAAGCAGAAAGAGGGAGAGAGATGTTGTTGTCTTTGCTCTTGTTCCTCTGACAGCTACAGAGGCATAAGAGAAGTCCTCCAGGTTACAGGTGCCATGCCGCAAATGTCACACAAATAGATGAGCTTGTGGCGCCTCCAACAGTGAGACAGAGAAGGGGTCAACCATGCAATGATGATGAAAACCAATAATATACAACATGGCGAGATGGGCAAAAGCTTGACACTGTCATGTTTCACGGTAGGAAATTGAGGATCAGAAAGCCATTCATCCAGATTTTGCCTCTGATAGAAAAACCAGAAGGTCACTTTGGCCTTTTCATGTAGCCAGCAATAAGAGACCAGAAACCAACCAGTTCACCCAGACTGGCAGACTGTTGTTCCTCCCCATAATGATTAAAGGCAAAGTATGGACGTCAGTAATGAACGTTATCTTTGATGCTGCAAATCAGATTTTGATCATACGGGAATGATGAAGGCCTTCGCTTTAGGACCACATCTTTGAAAACAATTGACATATTAAGGCATTGTGCTTCTTGGTTATGGCAAATATAGTGATTGCAATTATTTTGGTTAATATTGAGATCATGATTATTTAGCATGATTACTTACTGACATTGGAAACTTTCTGAATTTAATAAACTTTCAAAAACATTTTTTTTTTTTTAAAGGGGATTTTCTTGATTTTAAGTATAATTCAACTGAAAAACTGGCTTAATGTGACCAGGGATGCATTGTAATATTGGCATGTCATCAGTATCAGCAGAAATTGGTTTTAAAATGAAATATCTGAATCGGCAAAACGTGCACTTTTCTGCAAATATTACAATATTATATTTATTTTAATATATTTATCTTTAAACACCAGCAATTTGACCAGCATCATGTTTTTTTTCACCCAGAACCAAACCTGGAACTAGAGTTAAGGCAAAATAGTACCCATGAATCACTTTTTTTCAGGTCATCTGCCAGATATCCTCGGCTGCCCACACAATGAAGGACACTGATTGCACACAATGAATAAGCCAATACCTCTGATATGTAACAGAATGATGTGTCCTGGCTGAGTTTGTGAATGTGTGAAGAATTAATCATAAAAAGGCTGAGTTTTGTCATTTTTAAAACTCATCTGCCTGTGGGGGGAGGACAAACTACAAAGTTTGTTTACTTGTTCCTGATCAGCCTAAAGTGGGACTACCTCTTTTGTATAGAGGGTGACATGTTTACCATTGCCTTGTTTTGAGAGGCTGATTCTAGCAAAGTATCACAGTGGACTAAGTGACAGCTCCTGAGGGATTTACTTGCAACCTTTTCATTCACTGTCAGCGCTGTCACTTTTTAAATCTACTGCAGTTTCACCAATTAATGGTTCATAGTAAAGTGGTGCTGTATGTTCCATAGAATACCTCTCATTATTTTGGAGCTGTTTGTTCAGTTACAGCAGAGTCACTGGTGGCTAGAGCTTAACAGATGAGGTCTCTCTCTCTGAGCAGCTGTTGCAGGTTATTGATGACCTCATTAGAATGCTGCCTGCGGCACGATGGCTGACTTTGAAGGACTTCCCATATGCAATGCCACAAACCGCCAACGAAGCCCGTGCCACTCAATTCATGCCAAACAGCATTTCCTAACGGTCTTTTAGCAGGGGAAGTCAAAGGCAATGCTGGAATTGTTGTGGGGCTCCCAAATCTTCTCTAAAACCTGGAGGCTTTTTATTGCAAAGTATGACTTGAGCACTTGGAGGAGTTCCAGTAAGCAGCTTTCCAGGTCCCATTCCTGACACATATTAATTCAAATCCCTTTCATTTAACAAATCAGCAACACAAAAAAAGAGTTTTCATCTTATTCAATCAGAACATTACACATCACATCTCTAAATTTACTGCTGTGAATGGACTCCATGTCAACGAAAAAGGTAATACGATGTCCCATTAATGTTAGGCTACAGGTGCTGTCTCTTTATCTTTTATATCTGAGACACTAGCTTGCATTAACACAGCCTCATTAAGCAATAATGCTCTGTAATTAAATATGACTTTACATTTGGCCTTACCCATAAACACAGGCAACAAGGAGCCACAAAAATAAAACACAATGGGAGACATAAATTGTTATTTTCAGTGGCTACACATTAACATTTTTGCAGCTTTGTGTGGTTATTAAAATCAGTGTAGCACAACGGCAGTCATCTGCCATAAATACTGAGTGAGACACACGTTTTAATCATGCACTTTATGGCTACAGTGTGCAGCTTGGTTTGCAACTGCATATTTAGTGCGTGACATAAGGTGGTGTTAGTTTACTGTCTGAAACCACGGAAACTCTGCCAGGATCTGTTACAGGAGCCAGATCCAAAGGACTTGAAACCAATACTGAACAGACATCTGTCGGAATATATTTTAGAAGACTACTTATAAATGTAATAAATAAGAGTAAAGAAATTAGATTTATTAGAGATGTGCTGATGGTGAAATTCTAGGTCAATACCAGTTCCGATATTTAAAATAACGCTTTGGCAGAAGGGGGTACCAATGTTATACCAAAATTATTTGTTTTTATTGTATTGTATTCACACTTTTGTGCAAGGAAAAAAATCTTAATTATAAAGAGAGAAATAGACAGTTTTAAAGACATTTAGCCCTTCATTACACGGCCTTTGAAAGAGCACAAATTTAACAGTGCACATTGATAAGACAAATTTTAATATAATCTTCTTCCATGCAAAAGAACATTGGAAAAAAGTGCTTCAGAAGCCTTTTTACGATATATAATATACCCTAATTCCCTCTCTAATGTCAGCTTTGTATTGCTGTGAAGACATTAACAAATTTCTCCTTCAAACAACTGTTCTCACCAAAAAGTACAAGATTACATTTACAACGTATCATCATAACATTGTAATTTACCTTCGCCGAAAACTCATTTTGAAAAAATTATATGTTGCCTTTGTCACCATTAAAAAAGGACTTTGATTTATGTAGACAAATTAAGTTAAGAGCTGTAATTCAATGATAGATATAAAATCAAAATAGAGCAGGTATTACCTTTGCGTGCAAATGACATTTGAGGGTTTTTGCAGATGGGCAGATAGTCTCGACACTGCTAAGCGGCACCTTGGTCTTAGAGGTCCAAAGCAGCTGTTCTTTCACTTAACCACCACATATTGGGTTAAACAAAGCACCCAGCCATCACTTGCAATCCCGCTTGAAGTGCCAGGAGTGTATGCCAAGTCCCTCCAACTGTCACTTCCTTATTCAATATTAATGAGCAGTTTACGTTACACAAATCCATGCCACTACCACTCAAAATGTCAAATAGTTTTCAACTGGAGTTTTGTTCCCTGAGTGATAGCAGCCTTTCTTTTTTTTTTTCTTTTTTTTTCTCTTCAACGTCCTGTTGGAGAGCGATAGAGGGAGGAGGAACGTGACATGGCGGTTTTGGACTCCATCTGCAGGCTGCCCAAATTGGCCTTCACAGCCCATAAACTTTACCCCAGCCAGCCAGACACCCTCTAGCACCTTCCCTGTGGACAGGCCATATAATGTCCTCTTATAGAAGAGAGAGGAGAGAGACTCTCTGGCTTCCATCACTGAGGATTTTTTTTTCTACAGAGGAGGCAAAGAGAGCAAAAGACATACTTACATTTGGTGTCTGGTATAATTACTTACTCTCTGCCATAGCAATGCAAAACGGCCTCACTCTCTTGTAGTAGAAGAAAGCCTCCATTAAACTTATCATCATGATCAAGTCATTATAGCTGCTGCCGCTCACCAATTCTGAAAACGTACTTTTATCCCACCACTAGCTGGCTGTGAAAAGAAGTCACCACAAACCAGTTTAACTGTAACAGGTCAATGCTAAGTCAAAATGTAATAGTAAAGAATTGCCTTTGTAAAACCTTGCTCTTTTTTTCATAACTATTATGTTAGCCAATTTTAGGGAGGTTTACATGCTGTGTTGCACTGGCAGCTTCCCAAGTTGAGGGATGGAAATGTAAGTATGGAGTTTGATAGAGAATAGCAAATCATCTGCTGGTGAACTTCATTCCTCTCTGGAACCGAATGAAGTCTGGTGCTGAGCCAACATCAAACAGCCTTGCTGTAGGCTGCAAGCAACCTTGGGATAAAACACTGACAGTATCTCCTCAGGTAGAAGCGAGCAAAGAGGTTTGGAGTTCCTGTTTGATGATGAGAGAGATCTGCCTCACACAACAAATCCAAACCTTAAAAAAACATACTCGGTGGCCATAATATCAGATCCACCTAGCCAGGATCACTTAGGCAGGTCCAAATGTTTTGTTTTAGATGCAAAGCAAGAGACTGAAGATACTGCCCAATAACTCTGTCTTGCTCACAACTGGCTTACATTCGGCCGACTGCAGATTCATCACTAGAGGGAGCAGCTCAATCATCGGTAGACAGGTTCACCTGTGACACCTACAGGACATGAAAGCAATAGCGGATGCAGTTTTATCCTACAGATGCACCTCCAACAGGCAAAGGAATTAATAGCTGTCACAATTTCAACTCTGATGCCTCCTGCTGGCAGTGAGCTTTCCAGTTCTGCAAAAAGATGAGTTTTGTTTTTAAGATTTTTCATCTGTGACAAGGAAAGCAAAGCTCTCTCTGTTTCATCTTGAGCAGAATATTTTCTATGCATGGACTCAACAAGATGCTATGAGCTTTCAAAGAGATCTCGGTCTTTTGATGGCTGGATAACATCTATCATTTTCTGAAGTAACTTCAGTGAAACATTAATGGCGTTAGCATTTCATCCAGCTTGTCTCAAAGGCGCTTTGTTGGTTTGTGATCCATTGTTCGGGCTGATGTAGTAGTTAGTCTTATTGCAGCAGAAAACACAATTTCTGGATGTGTGGGGACACAGTCTGAGTGAAAATCACTTGAAATCTGCTCCCTTCAACAAATCTGGTTATTTTGTTGACAGTTGAGCTAAATTGAAAACAGTGAGTGTAAGTTATGAAGTTTTTTTTGTGTTATGTTTTAAATCCCATGCCTTCCACTTAAAAGTTTCGCTTACAGCTTCACAGCAAATTCCCAAATCTATATTATTATACAACACTTGCAATAGAAAGGTATATTTTATGTCCTATGTGTGCAATAATATATGTAGTATTTTCCATGATACCTATCATCAAGCAGTGATATGGGTACTTAATGAAGCATAACATCTAAATCTGCACGTCTGAAATATCTATTTGCATAGGTTATTTGAAGGCATCATGTGTGTCTTTTCCACCTTAAAATGTCTAAAAATGACTTGACCAACATTATGTTTTTTTTTTAGGTGTGTATATCCCAGATGTTTCCAAAAATATTCAAGCCCAAAGAAATAACTTTATTACTTAACTTTAGTGAAGGACATGGTCCGTGTCATTCAGTTTCAGTCGCCTGCCAGTTGTGTCATAACCCCTTTGCACATGCATCGGGGTTGTGGTTGTCTGCCAAAAGCTGTGATAAATTGAGTTTTTATCCAGATTTAATTAACATTTTTCAGATCTTGGTAATTTTTAACTAAATATTTTAACCGGATGAAGGATTTAGTCATTAGAAGTCTGGATCTTGAGTTATCAGAGAAACAAGCTGAGCAAACATTAGCAGCAGCTCGGCTCGAGCCCCTGCTGTAGGAATAGCATTCGAGAAACATTTATTTTTAATATGAAACTGCTTTATTCCGTGCTTTTACGGGTTTAAATCATCGGGTGCATTCGTTTTGGAGTGGAAGAGACCTCTGTGGATAATTCGGCCTCAGGCATAAACCTCTAGAAGGAATCCTAACAAGGATAAACTGACTGCAGTGACAGCATTGCTCTGTCTTTTAATACTTTTGTTTGAGAGAATGTAGTGGCAGAAGATTACATACATTTAAAGCTACACACACTGTGATAAGATAGAAGAGTTTGGCATTCAAATGATAGTTTATTGGCATGAAATTGTGTAATAAAAGCCATCAAGTATCAATACACCACCACCACAACCGCCTCTACTATTACTATCAGATGCAGTCATATTGTTCACATCTCATTCTTCCTCCTCAGATTGTTGCAGTAGAAACTGATGCAGCGTTTTCATCCATCATTCTGAACCACTACAGCTTGAGCTACTTTTCTGGTTTAACCTTGCAACCTCGAGGTTCAATGAGCTGTGTATTAATGAGATGCCCTTTACACATTACCGTTGTACTGTGATATTCTTTTGTACTTGTAGCCCGCCTGTCAGCTTGAATGAGTCTTATCGTTCCCTGACACCTCTTATGAATGAGGGTTTTTTTGCCCTCAGTACTGCAGCTGACTGCATGCGTTTTGTCTGCTGCACGATTCTTGGTAAGGTCTGAGATGCTTGCACAGACCATCATTTATTTTAAAGCATGTAATTGTTGCATCATATGCATTCTAACATTTAGAGAAATAGTGTGTGTGGCTTCAGTGACATGCGACTTGCTCTCTGGAGGTCTGAGTGATTTACGGAAATGAAGAGGTGTGCTTAATGGAGTGGCCGCTGAGTGCACCATGCAATGTTAAACTGTACAGTACCTTCTTGACAAAACTCTACTACTTCACTTAAGATGTTCAAGAGTGTTATTTTATGTACACGAGAGAAAATTGCTTTTCATCCAGTGCTATATTTATATTCATAAAAAGCCTCTATTCCAGTCATTATCAGGGTCAAAGACAGAGAATAGAAAGAGCAAGTCACTAAGGCATTTCATGGGCAATATCTCTATCACGCTATTTCACCTCAAGTCAAATGGATAATTCAACATGATGATGTGAGGATATAGCTCTGATACTGGTGGTGTCAGTGATTTGCAATAAAAGCGACGGGGTCTGGAATAAACAATGCTTTTTTCTCATTCCGACATTCCACCATATGGTGTCTCCCTGTACAAATACGATGCATGTAATGCCAAGCTCATTATGGAAGGTAGAATATGCATGAGTATTCCCTCTGTGGTACCACTTTATTAGAGCATTATGGTGTGCTGTAATTACACACTCATTAATTGTTCATTATTTTTAACGTTATTGGGATGGACATTGCTATCGACCTTCTAACAGTCTTGTAATAGTCCAGCTTCTTTGGCACAATGCCATATGTGAGAGTGAAAATGTATCAGTGTCAATACAATCTTGATGTTTGACTTGCTTCATTTGAATACGTTAATGGAAATCCCTTTCATGGCCCATGACCCAAATTAGGATTTTGATTTTATTTTAGCAAGCGAATGACACAAATTGTTTTCTATTCCATGATCAATAATTGTGAAATACAGTTTATCTTGTTGAAGAGCCCGAGATGTGGAGCTTGTCACATTCAGCTCAATGTGCCTTCTTTTTGTTCCATTACTCCCAAGGTCCAAAATGAGCAGCCGACACTTCCTGGGTGCAACTACAGATGTATTTCTAAGTCAGTGATTTTGGCTATTAAAATGAATGAGGTCAGTTGCGATTAGCAGAATGTTGAAAAAGACCTTCATCACGAAAATCTTCATCACTACAACACATGAGTTAATAAACCATGTTTTGTTTTGCATTGGTGCCAGCATGCAGTATAACTTGTCAATCTTATATCACAATTCTGTGATTGAGCCTTGTGGTCCACCAACACTATGTTTAGGGCTGGGTGCATAACTGAATTTCATTTTCAATTGTGATTTTAGCGTCTAAGAATTATGATAACAAGATAATCATGATGAAATAACTGATGTGCCGCATTGGGTTTTGCAGTGTTGCTCTGTTTTGTCTTGTGTTATGAATCCAGCGCACTGTGCTCAGCGTTGCCAACTTAGTGACCCTCTTGCTAGATCAAGTGACTTTTCAGACTCTTTCAGCAACTTCTTTTTCAAAAAAACGATTCACAAAAGATTTGGCAACTCATTCAGACCATCAGGGAAAAAGAGATATTCAAATAGCCTGTATTATATTATAAATCATTCCGGTTCATGCAGCTCAGAGTAATCACAGTTCACGGCTCCTCTGATAACAGTGCGGCGTCCCCCCCGTCTCCTCATGCCCTATGTTTATACTGTCTATCATTTCTTTTCTCTATTTATTTTTTAATTGAATAATATATATTATATTATGCAGCTTTATGGCAGTTAAAACATGTTTTGGCCAATCTTTTAGCCAAGGTTAATTTTAGACCCTTGTCAAAATTAAATGTGTGATAACAACAATCTGTTGTCTCTGTTGTAGACATTTTTTAAAATGACTTAATGTTGTTAGGCACCACCCTTTGTTTTGATAGTTGAACGCTTTTATTGTGAAGCATCAGCACTTAGTTGACAAATAAACAGTGGGGCTGATATTAAAATAAAATTACTGTTACTCAGGATTACATGCTGCATCTTTTCCTGTGTATTCGTCGTGACTTTGCATCCAACAATGAAAACTATTGTATAGAAAAGTAATCACAGAGTGTAGATTTTATGGCTATTGAAGAAGTGCAATACAAAGTAGCCAAAATAGGGTTTGATTTAAAAAAAAAATCCTAACTTTGAGGATTACAACTCTAACTTTCTATGCCCTGGTTTGTAATACCCTCTGCTCTTGCACCTTTTCGAAGGTGATATCTACCTTCATTCCTCCAGAACAATTTTTATTCAGCTGCATCCTTTACCGCTACATATCCCGAGCTTCCTGCAGGGAATTCAGTTTTCGGGGATGATGACATTGCCTATAATAAGGTTCAGCGCACACTGGCTCCCCTATCAAGCCAATCCTCTGGTGCAGCTTCAGCTAAGATGGGTCTCTTACCCAGTGGGTCCGCTGAGATGGGCATGGCATGGGTCGGGCATTCATTCACCCCCAAATGGGTCGATGATGCACAGCCATCGGGCTCCAGCACATCGCCCCGGAGTGTCAAGCAGAACATCACCCACTGACGGCCCTGTCAAGGTCATCAAAAAGAGCACTGGTCTGGACATGTGCCATCAGAGTGAGAAAACCGCCACGAGCGTGCATGAGCAACAGAGCGAGGAAGTCTCCATAATGGCACAGACGCTGGAGGTCAACTTTAGGGTGTACTTTCTCCATCTAGCATGTCACTTATCGTACACACTGCAGTACAGTGAAATATATGAGAATAAATCTGAGGACACGAGCTTGAGGACTGTAAAGGTACTGCAGAGTCCTTATGCCATTCATTGCCTCTGCTATTCACAACATGATGAACACTATGTAAAACCACTCTAGATAAATAGTTTATGGTTCTACATTAGGCTGAGGCACATTAACATTAAATCAAACATAGACTTTCCTTCATGAAAAAAGAAAAATGTCCCTTTTCTTAAAAGCCACTCTACCATAATTGAGCGCCGCCACATAAAACTGACTTTGAATGGAATAATTCTTTTCATTAAAATCCATTTAGTAACTGTGTAGTTTATTTTCAAAAAGGGCTCTACAAAAGCGCTATTTCTTAAAATAGTCTATATTGGTTGACCTACTTTCGGAGATTTCTATCTACATTATTGCACCAGCAGTCCTGCTCAGAGAATTCAAGCTCAACATCTAGCTAATCTTTTAAAGCATGTGCACAAAGTAGCTCGTAGTGTTGTATCAGTCTACAAAATTCTGTTTTATGTTCCATGAGTCTCCCATAGACGTCTTGACTTCTCTTTATCTACCGTTGCCTCGCTCATTATTTGTTCCCCCTTTTATTTCTATCTCATGTAACTCCTGCATTGTCTTTCCACGCTCATATCTTATTACCAACTATACCTCTTTCTTCACTTTGTCATTAACTCTTTGTTTTTCTCCCATCACTCTCTCTATAGCTCTCAAATCTTCTTGGATATTATCTTCAAAATACTCCCCCATTCTCCCTGCCTTCTCTCCAATTCTCACCCCATCTTTTTTCATTTCGCCCCACTGCTCCAGCTCACTCCACCACTCATGTCCTTTCACATCTCTCTCTTCATCTGGCTGGCTCCCATCCTCCCTCAGCCTCCCTCTCTCTCTTTTACATACTCCTGATGCGCTCCTGCTGGCCCCAGTCTGTCCGAAGGGATTAATTGATAGTGAGAGATAATAAATCTTCCCATTAGGCGCAAGGCCCCTGCCCATCGCTCATTATGCGCCCGCTGCTCCTCAACGCCATGGCCTGGGGTTTCCCCTGCTTTTTTAACACGCACGTCTGCCATTCCAATGCCAGCAAGGTTAATCTCTGCCTGTTGCTGTCGATTGGCCACCTCACGTCACAACACATTCTCTTTCATGCATGAACACCATTTGAAGCTTTGCTCCTTTTTCCCTTTCTGGTTATGCAATAAAAGCAGTCCCACCATGCAGCTGCTGTTGCATGCAACATGACACATACTGTTTGTGGTTGTGGAGTAGAAATTAAAAAAAAAAAAAACAACAAAAAAAAATGCAAAAAAAATCCCAGCCTAACATAGTGTAGTTTTGCTTTTTTTCTTATTTAGTATTAGACATTATATATATATGTGATATGGGGAAGGTTTAACGGTACTGAATAGTTATTTCTACCATGAGACACTTTTGACAGATCTTAAGATGTTCAGTCTTCAAAGGTTCCTCTGTTTCCTATTTGTTAGTTACCCAATGTTTATCATGCTACCTATCTATATGATTTTTTTGTATATTCTATTTTATTGGAGGAAATATAGCATTATCTTTTTTTGCTGAAATAAATAAATAAATAAATAATGACTGAGGCAAAATACACTATATTGATTGATTAGTTTATTTAAGTGTCATGCACTTAATTGTGCCCAGCCCACATGGCTTTATAAGACAATGACACTATAAGTATATCATGTCTCTTATAAAAGGTGTGTCGCTAATTCCACTATTTACGTTACAATGTTTATGTGTCCCCTTAGGTTGACTTTCAGTCACATGATGCTTCCTGGACGTGCATAATCTCAAAAGTGAAAATCCTTAAATGCTGGACATTTAATATTTGGATCATCACAATATTTGACTTGGAATAATCTGTTGACCAAACTTAAGCCAGACTTGTTTTATAGAAAAAAACATCTTGCAAAATATTCACCACATGCTCATGTTCATCTCACTTGATGAAAAATACTGTTTAAAATTTCTTGAAAATTGACTGTTTGCAAATGAAAAAAATATATAAGTCACATATACATATTTGCCTGCACAAGAACATCTGTAAAATGCATACATTTTCCCATTTGACATATAGCAAAACAGCCAGCAAAGTACATTTTGAAAATCTGTCAAGTATTTCTCCAACACATTTGCTTGCTCTAATTGTTCACTCTACTTTTGATGTTTGTTTGTCATATCTTCTTTCATTTTACATAGTGCTATGATCCCCACTGAGTTCATCTAAAATCTAATCTAATCTAAAGTAATTTAATCTAATAATGTTGCCAGCAATTTGAAAAAAGAAAAAAAAATACTGAAATACTGAAAATATACTTAAAACTGAGTTGGTGTCAATAATTTATTTCGTGTAAAAATGTCTAAATTGTAAAAATATTTTTGTATATTAATTAAATTACACCAAAGTACAAGTACACTAAATAGGCTTAGTGGCAAGGAGCTCTTTATTGTAAAACTTATGAGTTAAAAGTAAATATGAATGAAGTTAAAGGTCTAGTGTGTAGGATTTAGTGGGGACTTCTCCCAGCAGTGGCTGACCCGAAAATGGAAATGGCCCTATCTAGAGCTAGTGTTGGGTTTATCTGGTCTAAGAAACACTCTAAGTAACAAAAGCACAATTCTTGTGTTTAGCTGATAATAAACTAATGGAGACGTGGCTAAGAATATTAAATTGTCCGAAATCCTACACAGTCAACCTTTAAATGTAACCGTTATCTTGAATGAGTTGATTCTAGGTTGATATTGTCCAGATAAAAGGGACACACATTTAATTTCTCCATGCTAATTCCATGTTTCGCTACATATATCCAGCATGGTAACACAGCATCAGTCACTCAGTAGCTCAACAGGAGATATGAATAGTTTGTATTTTTTTATTTAAAACTTCATATAACCCATACAGCAAACTGTACAATTGAATTATTCACAATGTGTTAAAAAGAAAATAATTCAATAGCTTTTCTATAATATTTTGTTGAATTCCCCCATGTTTTACTCAGATGTCAGTTATTCTAATATTCTCTTAACACATACAGTTACTAGGAAAACAAAATTGTGTTTTTTTTTCTCCCTTTTTTTTTTACAAAACCTTACAAAAACTATATTCATAGAAATTCTGCATGTCCACAAAGAAAACCCTGGTTGGCACCAACATATTCATCGTATTGTTCGAGAGGTTTTCTGCCAAATGATAGAAGCTGTGCAACTCAAAAGAAAGGTATACATAAAAAGGCATACCATTGTGACTGCTGGAAAATCAAAACTCATATCACACACTGCTAATGGAACACAGGTTATGTAGCTTACATTTTGCATTACTTTTCTCTCACATGTCATACAATTTTGTGTAAAATGACATTATTATTCACATTAATTTATAAAAAAGATGTATATATTCAGTAACCAAACTGACTGAATCAGCCAAATCAGAGACCCTGTTGTAATTCCAACTAATTTTGATTATGATAAAATTCTCAATTTTTTCACATATTACACAGGTGAAATACAAGCAAACTTGAGTCTTTGAATCACCTGCATGGGAAGCTACAGTACACATGAGGGTAACAGTAATATTGTATAACCACGCATCAGCAGTGGCCATACTTAAGACCAGATCTTAATCGGGATTTCGGGAGCAGTAAAGGTCCAGTTACACAAGATAATTCCTGTTATTCCCTAAATTTTTGGGGAAGCTCAACTTTTCCATTTCATGTCCACCTTACAGAAATATATCAGCTATCATAAAAGAAGATTTACACACAGTTTCCCATCTGGATGATAGTAATCCAATATACCATAATATAATGCATTTCCATTAAATAAATAAACAAGGTTTGGGGCTACGGAACTTGGGCAAAGTGAGGAAGTAGGTTAAGTGACCTCTCTAATGAAATAAATAGCATCTATAACATATCTGACTGCGAACAGAATTAATTTATAACAGTATAAATTTAGCAAAATACATTTTCTCCTGCTGATCTTATCTACATACTCTACTTTGCAGAAGGGAATCGATAGACAATTATACAGTGAATCTCTACCAAACCAATGCTAAGTTTTACAGATTGGAGTTTTCTTGAATCATAGATAGTTACGATTTTTTTTAATCTCACCGTAACGACATCGTAAACCTCACAGAGGTTTGTTGTTCGTTCGGCTCCCAGGTGACAGCAGTTCACAGACTCCTCGAATCTTTCTACGCATGACATTTGCTGAAGATATACACTTACTCAAAAGGCGTTACAGTCAACATGATCACACAAAATCATCTGTCTTTTGTCTATTCACCTCACTGTCTTTCAGCATGTTCACACACTACACATATGGTTTGACTTTGTCCACACCAGGTAATTAAACAGAAAGAGCTTGTGACTTTCAAGTCTGAGATAACCTTCAAAAGCTGTTTACATTTAAATCCAAACCCTCGCTCAGTCCTCATAATGCTCATCATGCAAAACAACCAGATTTCCACCTCTTGATCACACCTGGAAAATGAATAACTGTTCCAACATGTGGTCAGAAGTACTCAGGACATTCAGTGGTCCAGCATGTAGTTGAATGGATACATCACAATTAAATGCACTCAAAAAATGGTTTTCAGGTCACAGTCTCAATGTCCAACCCCGTCCGTACATATACATGTGTATCGGTATGTTTTTGTATAAACATTGAAGTACAGACATGCTACCATTTCATCAAAGTTGAGCACAAACTCTTGAATTTGATTCATATAATTGCTATAATTGCTCAATACTTCTGTGGTTATCCCTTTAAGAATCACAAAGGACTTACATTTAAACGAAAAAAAAAAGATCCATGAGGAAATCTGTCTGTTTTTTTTTCCCATCATCACTCTTATTCAATGATTGTTTTACATTACAGTCTTGATACTTTTGATGTGAGGTGGTTTGCAAAACCAGCATTTATGGTCATACAACAGTGCCAATTACAGTTTACTTTGGATACATATTACACTGCATGGTTGGAAAAAAACTGTTTTGGCAATTAGGCCCCTTATGGGCCTAATTTAAACAACTCCAATTTACTTTGCATTAAATGCAAGTTTAGTGTGAAGTCTTAAAAGCTAAGTGAGCAGGAACTGTATCTAGGGCTGGGTATCATTTAAAAAAATTGCGATACCAGTACTAATACCAGTACCCTTAGTGATACTGATTATCAATAGAATACTTCATTCAATACCCGTAATGTGAATGGAATATAGCCATACATTGGGACATTTTGTGAAGACTTCTGTGAAGTCAAACACACCACAGTTGACTCTGGAGACGGCAGCAACAGAAAGTTTGCTTATTCTGTGAGAAATCACATTAGTCCCAGATCAGAACTCCAGAAAAAAGGGATCAAAAGCAGATATTTTTAGACAGGAGATATTTTGATACTTCTTGGTACTGTTTTTTTTTTTTTTCTTTTCTGTGGATACCTTAAAAGGACTGATACCCAGCCCTTACAGTATCTAGTTCTGTTGACTGGTCTGTTCTTTGGCAATCAATATTTTAACTGATTAAAATTAAATCATGCAAAAAAGATCCCTTTGACATAAAATGTACTTCAGCTCAACTCAGTCTTCACATTAATTATTAATTGCTTCGTGGTGACATTACAGTTAATTTCACATGACAACTTACCAAACTTATATGTACTGGTGAAGAGTTGTGTCTCTCTATGGGTCTCCATCAACAACAATATTGAAGACACTGAAACAGTCTTCTCACAGATGATCATGTGTACCTGTGAACCATGCTCTCAAGAGATCCTGTGTCATATCCTGTGGATCATGACTCAGAGATAACCATTCAAGCCCAGACAACATGTTTGAGGTAACATTATTTTCTGCCATCAAAGGCCATTCGGGAGTTTGTGTGAATTAACAGGATAAGGGTAAGAAATCAATATCATACTTTGATGCCTGACAAAATGATGATCTATGAAAACTGCTCTTCTCTGGTCTCCATGCATATCTGCCATTTATTGCCATTCTTAAAAGAGCTTCTCTTCTTGCCTCGGTTCGTATTTTCCCAAAAAATTCTCAGTCCTTTTACTGTTTGAGGATTCCTTGAACAATGTGTATTTCCTTGTGTTTTTGTGTTGCGCACGTAAACATCAGACTTGAAACTGATTTTTTAGGTATACTGTTTTCCCAGAACCTCCCCCAAATATTTCTTTGACCTCTTGTGGTTTGGAGTACAGTGGTGAATGTTGTCATACCTGTGTGGCTGATGCTGCCATTTTGAGTTGCCCGTGTTTTGTTAGTGTCCCCATGTCACTGTGGTTAATGGTGAATCTGGTGATCCCGTCTATGCCATTGTCTCTAGTCTCTGGCATCGCCCCTGACACGTTGCTCAGGAGGTTCTTGCCCTGGGGGGAGCACATTGTCACGGGAACACGGGAGTCATCCCAGTGCTGCAGCTCATGTTGTCCTTTCCTGGGAGTCGTCGGTCGTTGTAGGCGTGCATGTTGATCACTGCATCCGTCTTCACCATGACTGGAGGCTGAGGCTTGTGTTTCACCCGCCTCTCGCAGGTGAACGACAGTCTGATCTCGTCCACCATGGCACTGCACAAAGACCTCTGGGCGAAAAGGGAGGATGCGGGGAGGGGAGCAAGAAGGAGAAGAGGGGAAAGGGACGGGGGGGTAAATGCCTTAGCTTTAAATTCTTCTGACAGCAGAGAGTGTCGACAGTCTAAAGAGCACAATACACATTCAAACATCCATGTCATGTTACTGCTGGTGTGTGTGTGTGTGTGTGTGTGCGCACGCCCGTGGCTGTCAGCAATGTCAAATCGCACCACCACCACATGTAGCCTGCACACGGTTCATTATTGCTGCTGTGTCAGAGGGAGTGAACAAGTATGGTGCATGAGCATGCGTGCAACTACTCAGTTAGCATGACTCAACTTAGTGATTTACAACAGTAAAAGGGTTCATGCTATTCTGACATCTCCAATGACTAATAATGGATTAATTCTCTATGCTCCAATTTGCAATTATGCCTGTTAAAATAAGTAAATGTTGTGGTGTTATGGCCCAAGTATTCCTAGGGATTAGCCAAAGGCATGCAAATCCTTTTATAACGTGTTTGAATTAAAAGCCATGAATAGAGCATGGCTTTGGTTTAGAGGCTATGTGTGGAATAAGTATCATAACAAAATAGGCATGGTTAGCAACTTCTTTGCAAATATTGAGGGTGAAATGAACTGAAATTGTAGCGGAGTGTAATTAAATTAATGTTAGATTAATTTTCCATCCATCCAATCCACAGAGTAAAGCTCAAATTCAGAAAATAACACACTCTGAATGTGATATATTATGGGGACACATACCTGCTCACGCTCTGCAGTCTTCCTTAGCTTGTAGATGAATTCAGCAATCGCCACAAAAACAGACAGCACTAGGCCAGATGCCAGCACAATGAATATACCACCCAGGTTCTGGATACCCATGGGGCCTGTCTCGTGACGCTCTTCATCCAAGCAGCTGCTCCCACTCCACCACTTCTCCTTCAGCATGTGTAGGCGCCCATCCTCCAAGATGCTTAGGATTGCTATGGTGATTTTGTCCCTGTACGGGGAGCCTGGAAGCAACATAAGGCCTGTTTTACTTTGGAAGAAACGCCAGCTGGATTCTGTGATAATAAGGTTCATAAACACGTTGTGGCATACTGTCTGACTAGTAGCTTAAAAAAAAAAACCCACGTCTTATGCTGCTGTCTAAAATGCAGTCCCTCACTCTCATCATAAGGCAAGACACTACGCATAAAAAGGAGAATTTTTTATTATCCGGTTGTCTCAAATGTATTGGCAGGTCTTACCGAGGGGAGTGCCGATGCCATAGCCTTTGCTGTCGATGATCCCTCCCACCTGTGTCAGGTTACAGTTCCTCCTAGTAATGTAATCGATAGTCGTGGACTCCATAATGAGGGCATAGTCTGACTTCAGCACCCTCTGAATCCCATCCTCAATAGACTTCACCAGTGATGTGCTTGGCTTGCTGCTCATAAAGGCCCACATCTTCTCAAAAGTAGAAACCTTGGATTTCTGTAAGGGATGGAAAGAGACAGTTTTTAAAAAGTGCCTTTGAACCTCATTTGAACAATCTCCCTTGCTGCAGGTGAGGAAAAAGTGTTTGAAAAATATACAATGCTATTACCACTAAAAAACGGTTGAGCTTGAACAAAATTACTTTCAAACATTACAGCTCTAGGTGGTGAATCTAAAAATACTGCTAACCATGAAATCTGGTTGCTCCGTCTGTAGCCCTGAGAACTTTACACCTGTGGGGATTTATTTTTTGAATGCTTGAATAGAAAAGATGACACATATAGTATTTGTCCATTTACCGCATTTAAGAATACCGAATCTAGCCAGTGACCACATAGATTTATATGATTACTCCTACAGATCTCCATCGTCACAGGATTAAAAGAGAGTAATTGAAGCTTTGCGCACATCTATTCTCATAAGTGCTACTGAAGCAGCAATAATAGAATGCCTTTCCATTAGTCTTGCATCAGCCTATGTGGTATTTCATGCAATTTTACACGAGGTCACGTTTATGCCATGTCTAATCCTAGATAATTACTGTCTAAAGACTGTAAGCCATTTCAAATTGTGAAAGATGCTATTATAAGAAACCTTCCATTATGTGTAACTACATTAGAAACACAGTCCTGGTTGCTTAAAACTGAGATATGATAGGCTGATATTAAAACTTAAAAGTACCAATTATGATGTACAGCAAGTGTTGCCAAGTTGGCATCTTTGTCAATAGATCTAGTGATGTTTTTTTCTTTTTACCACCCAGATGAGTAGATGAGGTCAGAAATAAAAATGCACCATATGGTGACTTTGTGCAGCTTTGGTTGGCATTGCAGCAGTGTTATTCAAGATAAAGAAAGTTTCCCCAAGAGACCTCTTCTCTCCACGAAGAGTGCAAAATGGCATTCTGTACAACTGCCAATTTCCTTCAACCTTTAAACAGTAGGTGAAAGCTGCTTCCTTGGAAACAGCTGACGTTCTCACGTGCGTCCTTCAGTGCTCTCCATACAGTGTGCAATTTAACAAAACATTGGCTCCTTCATAAGGGGGCTTTCAGCTGACGTGAGAACCTCCTGGCCAGCACTGGCTGTAAACTATAGGGTCATTACGGTAGTAGAATTGTTTCCAGAGGATAGTTACGCAAATGCATATCAATCCATAGTTACGTGAAGACATTTATAAATGAGTAAAAGAATCTTTACATGCGTATTGAGAATTGTGAATGTGCACAAGAATCTGTAACTGTGTATTCTGAGTCTCCGTGTGCATAATCAGAATGTAAGAAAAAAAGACTCCAAAATTGTATCAGACTTGCAAGTGTGTTGAGATATATGAAGGTGTAAACAAATATATAAATGTGTACACAGATCTGTAAAAGTGAAGAGAAATCTGCAAACATGTAAAAAGATGATGCAATCTGTGAATTTGAAGTAAAATCTGTAAATGTGTAAATAAATCTTTAAATTTAGCATTTAGAGATTATTTTACACGTATACAAATCTTATTTTGCACACATTGATTGATAAACAGTTACACAACTCTCCACACACATTTACAGATAGTTTTGCTACAACAGTGTCACCATAAACATAACCTTATTGTGTTTGTTTTAACAGTTTCTTTATGTCATTGTAATATCAAGTAACGCAGGAGATAATGTCAGAGAACCTGGTCAGCCATCAGTAAACATTTGTTTGCTGGTGAATTAATCCATATATCTATTATAAGTTTGATTGTTGTGTATTATATATAATTATACTTAATTAATTATAATTATAACTACAGTATAATGTTTTTTTAATTGCAGTAAGTGGCAAACAAGGAGAAATTTCTGCAACCATGCAGTGTCTTGTGGAGGTGATGGAAGAAGTGAATTATATCAGAAATGGTTAACAAATTGAAACAAATGCCACAGAATCCAACAAGCGAAATATTTTTCATTATAGATTTTGCCGCAATCCACAACCACAACTTTAACTTCTCAACTAATATATGAATACCCCTCCATCTGGTGGCTAGTTATTTGACTAGAGAGACTTTTCTCTAGCTACATCTATTAACATGTTCATCTAGATTTAGGAGCAAAAAACGCAGACAGTTTTTCAAAGGAACATAAGTCTGGGACCAGATCCATTCAGTTACATACATCTGCAAAGCCTTTATCTACTCCCCGGTCTCCTCAGTATTTATCATGCTTCTCTGCCTCATTGAATCGACATCATTAGGCCTTTCTGTAAGTGCAAGGGGGAGCAGAGGGTACTTGAGCCATGCAACTCTGATGAGGTAATTAAACACCTGTTTCTCCTTCTATTTATGATGCTACAATCACAACTACGATTTATCAAAGTGTACAGAAGGATCTAAAATAACTTTTGTTTTCATGGCTATTTAGAAGAGTGGAGGGTTGATTTCTTTGTAAAGGGTCAATGAGTTGAGCTGGATCCAGGTGCACTAATTATGACAAGACTTTTTATATTCATGGAGTATAAAAAGTAAGCAATCTGACAGTATTGAGATTTGTAGAAATTACAAGACTGCTCGTGTTTTAAACTGTCATGATAAGAAAAAAAACTGAACCCAATTACATAATTAAAGCTGGGGGATCCAGCATACAAACCATTCAGCAGATTCAACAACGAGGCATACAGTGTTTACGAGCTCCACTACAAATTTTCAGGGGCATAAAAACTAGGGCACATAGATGCCCTGGAAGAATCTTTCTTTTTCACTTTAGTGCTATTGAATGTCATAAACTTATGGACTGCCTTCAATAGAAATGTGCAGTGTTTTCATTTTCTTACTCGGAGAAACTGTAACTCTGTTACATGTGTTATTCAGCACCAGTGTAGCAGCAGCATCTAAAGCAAAGCTCAAAATAATAAAATAAAGTCAAAGACCCTGCAGGCATGCTGAAACTTTGGAATAAAAAAATCATTATGGAGGAACACATCAAACAGTGTAGAGAAGTGGAGAAGCTGAAGAATTTGCCTTTGCTGTGGGAATTAAGATCTAACTGGAAATATAAATATATATATGAAGAGAGAGAGAGAGATTCTTTTCCTTTTGAAACATGGGCCTACTGTATAGAGAATAAGATTTTTGACAGTGAATTTAAAAAGTCATGATTCAACATCTTGCCTCAGTTTTTAACATGCATGTACAACATTCGTATTACTGTGCATGTTTGCACTTTGCATGCCTCAACTACAGTGTGACTGTTTTTACACGTTAAATGAAATCCATCCAGTGTCAATATTGTGACTGACATATTTCATTCTATACCTGCATAGTACCTTCAGTGGTTGATCAAACCTTTTTGAATATAAAACGTAATATTAATAAAATACCTTGACCCAATCATAATCATTGTGTTTATGCACATACCTTGAAGAAAGTCATGGTTGCGCCATCTTTGACCACACCGTACTCAATCTTAGTCTGCTTAGCGATGTCATCGGCTGAGTCCACAGGCGAGTCCATTCTCTCCACGGTGAGAAAAGCTGCTAAATTAGCTGTGTAGGATGATATGATGATCAGCGTGAAGAACCACCAGATTCCACCGATGATCCTGGTCGACAGCGCTTTGGGCATCAGTTCTGAGCCTGTACGCGACACAAAGTGAGAGACTATTAAGCAGTTATCTAGATAAAACTGTACCTGCCAACCCTGTAACCAAATTAAACAAATGCAGAAACATGATGGCTTGGGTTTTTTGTTAATTAGCCTGCAAATGTTTTTGGCAGCGCCTCTGGTGTTGATCAAGGCGCTGTCAGTGAGGAAACAGAAATTGAAGCCAGTTTGGCAGTTTAGCCAAACTCTAAGCTAAGAATTGAGAATGGGCAGATCAGACCAGTTTAACTGTGTGTTCCTGTGGCTTCTACATTAGGTACAAAAGCCTTTCTCAGCTCATGTAAGCCTTTAGAGTTGACAACGCTTAAACCAACTCGCTGTGTACTCAATCACACAGCAGACATCATCATCATCATCATTCCATGTTGCAGTCTAGAAGTCTTTGAAGTCTAACTTACAACAATAACTAAATGTCTTTTAATTAATCCTATGTATCAAAAGGCTTTAAATAGGGATTTAAAAAAAAAAACTATGCCTTTATTGGATTTCATTATTTCTAGTATTTCTAGAACAATTGAGTAGGGTATGTGCTACATTTGCATAAAAGAGATTTCTTGCACAATTCAAACATTTTTTATTAGGATTAATTCCAACTGTTCCCTGTAACAGTGGGCTGCACGATATGAGGAAAGTATGCAATAATTTTGTGGAATATTGCTATAACAATATTACTTGCAATAAATAAAAATATTAAAGTACATTTGGTTCTGCGTCTCTGCTGCTTTTAGTATACTGGTAAAACTGCAATAAACTACTTTTTGATATAAAAAAATGAAAGGAAATTATCATCAACATTTTTTATTACATATTTCTATTTTATTTTTTTACTGGTAGCTTAGAGTTGAAACATGTCGAACTTAAAGTAAAATGCTGTTTTGTCACCCATTTTTTACTCAGCCATCACACACACATCACATTTATCACAGTGGAGGAGGAGCGGGACAAATAGAGTACAACAAAAACCAAACATCAAATCTAACATGTAAAGTGCTGACTACAACAAATAGAGCAACAATAGAGGAGAAATATGTTACTTTGGGATATATAAATGAATATATGTTTCCTCTCCCACTAAATCTCATGAACCCACATAAGTAAACTAGTACTTGGCATTTGAGGGGGATTGTCACTACTTTACTTTTATGTAGCTCATGAAATTAACTGGATGTGCACATTCAAATATTTTGCAAACGAATCATCACATTCTATCTATTTTTTTTTTTTTAACGGAGAAGAATCACTATAAAGTGCATAGGAGGACTGACAGCACACTTCGGCATCAGCCTTGACTTTGAGCGGTCCTCTGCTGAGTAATACTATGTTTACAATGGCTCACTGACTGGTGTTAAAGTTACTTTATATCTCATCTCTGACAACCTTTAAAATACCCTTGTGCTTTGTGCACTCTGTTACTTTAGTGAGAAGATTTATGAGGGCAATTCTAAAGAGTAACAAGCCCACAGAAGGAGGGCAGGGTGGTCAGCTCTTTAACCTCCTCTACCAAATTTGATTGGATTTGTCCTTTGTGGTTTGACAAAGACTCTACATGGTTACAAACAAGGTAAGACAGTAGCATCCCTTAATTCACTATGACTTCACAGAGGGAAGATCCAGATGCATTCTCTGGTTGCACTAAAAATGAAGTGGAGCAACGGGTAACTCAATTGAATTCCACACTATAAAGTGCTGTTGTCAGCAGGGAGCAGTATATAGCGCTGCATCAGAGCACTAATAAATACAAAAAGCACATCAGTCATATGGTGCCAGGGAAATAAAACGGTGTCAATATGCCATACATTTCCTTGAGGAAGGACTCATATCTTGTAAACCAAGAAAATATAAATGTTCTTTCAGGGAAGACGATGCTGATACTATTTCAGTAACCAAAACATCACATCTATCTCCGTGACTGCTGCACTGCTCATTCACATGAATGCTGTAAATAGTTGCAAATAGACTATGCATACTATTACAAAACACTGAAGTGCAAGTATTACTGTGGGGTTTTTGTTGTGGCAAAAGACATTTTTAGTTCTGTGACCAGATTCAGAAATTTACTAATCAAAAATAACAATGCCTTATTAAACCATATCATATGAATTAAAATTGGCAGTTCACCCCAAATTAAAGAAATTAAAAAAAATCATATTTCTTCTCTTACCGGCAGTGTTTCTTATCAATCCAGATTTGTTTTGTTGTGAGTTGCCAAGTGTTGGAGATATCAGTTGGAGAGTTGTCTGCCTTCTGTCCAATACAATGAAGCGAGATGGCACTTGGCTTGTGGTGCTCAAAGCACCAAAAAAATAAATAGAAAAACTCAACAGCAACATCTTTTTCCGCTAATCATGACCCGGTTACTCAAGATGATCCACAGACCTTATTGTGAGCAGTTTCATGTAGAAACTATTTTCCTTCTAGCAAACTACAACTGCCAACCACATCACCACACAAAAAGAAGTGCTCCACTTAGCTAGCTAACGTTAGCTGCCGGGGAATCGTTTATCAGGGCATCAATGTTTAGATCTCAGGCTGTCAAAACCACTTGCCCTTTGTCATTAAGTAGATGCCAATTTCCACTGAGCAGTGATACGGTAAGCAAGTTCTCTAGTTTCATTATATTCGAGAGAAGTCAAGTCAGTTTTATTTATAAAGCCCATTATCACAAAACACAGTTTGCCTCAGAGGTCTTTACAGCATACGATATCCTTCTGCTCTTAGACCCCCACATCGCCTAAGGAAAAACTCCCCAAAAAGAACCCCTGAAATGGGGGGGGGGGGGATGGAAGAAACCTCAGGAAGAGCGGGAGACGATGATGAGGGATCCCACTTCCAGGACGGACAGACGTGCGGTAGATGTCGTAAATAACAGTTGAATTACAATAATGACAAAAAGGAAAAAGAAAGCAGGAGGGGAAGGCAGACATCTCTTCGGCCGATGACTCCAACACTCGGTCACTCACACCAAAACAATCTAGACTGATAAACAGCAATACAGGTATAGAGGAAAAATATGCATGTTTTATTTTGGGGTTAAATGCCCCCTTAAGATGAACAAACAAAACATACAAAAGTAGCTTTTAATGAATCAGAAAACTTAACTTTGTCATAGTCAGTCTCATCTGCTAAACAAATGTTTTCAGCTCAAAACTGTATTAACTGATAGCTATGAGAGTGGCTCCTTATAAACTCTAAGAAAGAAAGTAAATAAGCAATTTTCCTGAAATGTGGTTATTTTTCAGAGAGTTATATACAGCATCATCTTGGTTTGGCATAGCAAACATGCCATGACCTAGTTAATGTTAGATCCATAACCTTAATGTGTCCTAGCAAAGATCGGCTCACCACACTGCCCGATTAACAACCCCGTGCCTTGTCTTATTGCCCATTTATCAGTTTACACAGGAGCAAAAATACACATGAGATTTTGAATATGCTAACTTTAGCTTTTACTCTGTTTTGGGTGCCATGATTTATAAAATCAGAATTTTTCTCAGGAGATGGTTCAAAAGCGCTTTGGCCAAAAATAAATAAATAAATGAAAAATCTTTAACTCAAGGTCCACTTACTAGCTTCAAACAGCTTTAGAGAGCTTATTTGTTGAAAATATTAAAAAATAGACTTGAAATTTTATCATTCTTTCAGTTGAGGTCTGAGGAAAAACTGTACTGATGCATTTTAGCTCCCTTTAGATTTGTTTTATCATCCAGTCTTATGATTTATACATCAAGGTGAACATGGAGTTTTGAGTCTTTCCGTTTCCAGTCTATGTCTCAACAGTTTCTCTGCGATGCATAAGTGTACTTAATTAACCAGCACTCTCCGAAACAATTCATTTCTGAACTTAATGTTGACTGAGGTGGAGTTCCAGTAGTCCATTCATTTATTGCAACATGTGTGAATACCATACACAATAAGGGAGTTAAAGAACACATCTAACAGCCAATGTTAACACCAAAGAGCACATTTCTTAAGTGGAGATCATGCAGAAGTCACTGTGACACTGCTGTTCTCCTTTTCAATAATTGAACAGAATGCTTTGTATTTAATGATGCTTTTTGAATTGTCAATCTGTGGGAAAAAAAAGCAGTTCTCTGTGGATTCAGTCGTGCATCGTGCTAAACACGATGTCCCGGTTTTCTGGAGTGTTTCTCCCCAGTAGTGATGCCTCACCTTAACATGAGAGAACTAGGCTTTCCCATGAGAATGATTACCTGCACTTAGCTTTCTCTCTGTGGAGTCTTTGCACGATAACTCCTTTCAGAGCTTGAGGCTCGTGCCTGTTGTTAATTGCTGTTAAATAATGACACTAGTGAATGCAAATCTTTATTTCATTGCAGGTAAATCTTGATGTGAATCTCAAGAAAGGGCAAAGTCACAACTGCAGTTTCCTTAGCACAGACAAAATATCAGTCCAGATTAGTTCTTGCATAAAGAAGCAAATAAAGAATACAATATTTTAGGCGTTAAAGTAGGCATCTGGAGTAGAGGGAGAGTAGAAGTATATTTTAGAAAATCAAGGAAAAATGTCGCAGAGAATGAGAGAATTGGGAATAAGTTAACTCGTAAATCAAACATACTTTCTAAAATTATTTTGTGTGGGGAAACCAATTTACGGGAAATGATCAGACATATGTTTGTTGTGAGCAAAAGCCGACTGAGACCCCCAGGAACGCATTTGAAGTACACAAAGTGTTTGCTTTTGCACCTCCTCATATTTTGCGTTCTTTGTCTTGTCTATGACACCTCCCTCCCACAGACAAGCTGGTAGATTTTTTTTTGGATCTCCTCAAACACGTCCATTTGCATTTTAAACATGTCAAGGAAATGGCTTCCGTCTCAGCTGCTGTCACTGTGTTTGGCAGACAAGCAGAGGTTGTCTGTTTATGTGACACAGACAAAATATACCTCGCTGCAGATCCCACGGTGCAGCATGTGTTACAAGGTGCTGCAGTGCAAATGGATGTCATGGGGAGCCAGAATCAGTCTGTCAATTTGACAAATTATATGTCGGTCAAGATATTTTTGACAATACGGCATTTAAAAATCATGCAGAAACAGTTATGCAACATAAGGAAATATGCATCACATGCCCACATTCATAATAATAATATAATATTAATAATAAACCCGCTAGAGAACACGCTTCATATTAATTTCAATGTCCCAGTGTGGACATTTTTGTGGACCGTGAATAGAAACCAGTTCAAATACTGCTCCAGTTAGCTATTGTAAATATGAGGAACACTGGAGCTCAGGCAGTGACAGACAACACTGTGAGCCATGATCCGAATTATAATAGGGAATTCTCCCCAGTTTAGTTTAATAATATAGGCTACTAACTAGCTCATTTTGTTTTGATTCTCTCTCTCCGCTCCCTCCAGGCACACTGGTGCTACACTCGCAGCCCTCTGCCTGCTCCGGCAAATTGGCAGAGCTGCTATGCAGTTTCACAAGAGTGCTGCCGAGCTTCTGTGCTTAATGAATTGCTGAATGTGTTTGCTATCCTTATGGGCAAAGATCCACTGCCGAGTCTGACTAAGCCTCCTTGATTTGTCTTGTTACATTGAGGTTAAGCATTTTATTACTTAGGTCGTTTTTTTCCTCCACAGTTGACTTCATTATGTTATTTCTGGGCCTTCATTTGCTTACCTATCCCTTTAAGGGACACCAAGTGAAAACGTATTTGTCTCCCTTTGGTTTTTCAGTCAAAAAGGAGGATTAAATCTGCAGAAGAAGGTTTGGTAATACATGTTGGGTTCGTGTGCTGAAAGAGGAAATTGCTTCTTCCGTTCTGACTCGTTTCAAAATTATACATCGGCATCAAACAAGAACGCGGTGACATTTAACTGGTAAGCTACTTGTTTGACAGGTAGGAGTGAGACATATGGATTCCCTACAGCAGGTCACTCTCAGTGCAAGTCGTACAGTGCTGCAGACATCACACCAAGCAGCTCTAGCATGGCTGACAGCTGGCATTTGTCAGACATGTTCCTCAACTTACCCTTTCCGTCCCAACACTCAGAAAGCTCTTGAGTAGGGCCAGTGACTGCGTTATGTGGAAATAAATGCAGCAATGTTTTCCATCCTTACCTGACAATCTCTGACAAGTGCCTGGCACCTACTCTTCCCTTTTTTAAACAGCAGGTAGGTGACAACAGCCTTCCTTTGTCAT
This sequence comes from Plectropomus leopardus, assembly GCF_008729295.1. Lineage (NCBI taxonomy): Eukaryota > Metazoa > Chordata > Actinopteri > Perciformes > Serranidae > Plectropomus > Plectropomus leopardus. Next base: position 21,469,305 of record NC_056469.1, read on the forward strand.
GTAAGGCTGAGCTCCGCAGTTGTTCTTGACAGGTAAATGTCTTATGAAACAGTCACGGAATGGAAATCATGGAGCTTGTCAGTTAAAGAGGCAGAAAGTGGGAGCTAGCAGTGCACGAGAAAAGAGAGGTGGCGTGATAGTATTGTTTCTGACAGGAAAGAGGATGTGTGCGCCGCCATACCTTGTTGCATTAAGGAACCGACTCCAAACCAGAAGCTGTTGAGGAGGGTGAAATTGTTCTCCACCACATCTGATCCGGGGTTACAAGGATGGGCGTCGTACCATTCATACGGGCTGAATCTGGTAACGAGACAGGAAGTTGGAAAGCAATTTTTAAGTCTTTATCGGTTGGGAGATCTGAGAAAATGCAAGAATGAACATCACTCTTTCCTCAATATGAATCTCAAAAGCTGAATCATATCAGCTTGAGAGCTATTCTAAGAGTTACAGCTATTTTAGAGTTCCCCCTTTTGTTTGGAGAAACAAAACAGTATTAATGACTGCAGTAGAGCAGCAGCTCTACAAAGTAGAATTTAAAGCAGCATCTACCAGTTTTTTGGCCATTTGGCAGCAGAAGAACAAGCTGTTAACACGCTCCTTTCCAGACCTTTGAATCCGCTTACTTCACTAAGTTTGTGCTGACTGATTAGTCTGGCATCGTGACACGTAAAAACAGCTTCTTCATTAAAAAAAAACGGAGCGACCACTAACTCACCAGGTAGAGTGTGTGCGCCACATAGGCTGAGCTGTTTGCATACCGCTACATGTCATCCTCCTATATCTCTCCCACCTTTCCTGACTATTTAGCTGTCTTGTCAATGAAGGCAAAAATGTCAAAAAATATGGGCGGGGCTAACGCTGTTGTCAGGCCTTGTCAAACGGTGTGGTGGAACCTATTAAGAGTAACATCTACATTAGCAATAGACGAGATAAAACATAGACGCTGCTATCATGCCCTCTTAATATTGCCCAACATTGTAATTTGGTTTTACTCACTCTAAACCCCAGCAAATATGATATGTTGGCATCAGTGTAGCCTGCCTTGATTGCTGACTTCTTAGACTTGTTTTTGTATAGATTTTTTAAAAATAAGAATATCCTGTGTGTACACTGTTGCAATTTTTTGCAAGTAACATATTTGAGGTGCCTTCTAACAGGCTACACATAGACTGTGGGACTGATTGCCATATCAGCTTATGGTCTCACCTAAATATAAATGTTTTCAAATGTTCTTGGTTCCTTTACTTGACCCGATGAAGGTTTGATGACTGAAACATTTGCTTAACAAGTTTTTTGCAAATAATAGGGCACTGTGTGGGCATTCTCAGTCATCAGTGTGGACTCAAAATGACGTTAGATTCAGGCGGATACTTTGGTCTCTAGTGGTTTCCCTCACAGAAATCAGTAAGAGTGGATGCAACATTAGAGTGAGACTGAGTGTAACAAGTTGACAAATCTGTCGATATCAGACAAGAAAAACACAACCTCAAAAAACCTTATGAAGATGTTGTGGCAAACATCAGTTGCCCGTTTACATAGCCAGCAAATACAGAGCAATACTTGCCTTTAAGTTGTGATAGTGGCCACCTAATAACATCCGACTTTAGCTCTGTTTTGGTCTTCACCTACTCCAATGGAGAGTACCTGGCTCTTTGGCTGTTATATTAACCGCGTAGCTCACCAGTTAGTCAATAATTTGTTTATCATTTAGTGCTAAGCATTCTTTTTTGTTCACTATAAAAGCTGTCTGCTGGAACAAAATTGATGAGCGTAGTAAGGGTGAACCTGAACAATAAAGCTGCTGGCCATAAAAAACAAAACAATGTGCTGAAAGACATTAAAAAGCTCTGTAAAGCTGAGGGGAAGTGCAGAGTGCGGGTTTTATTCTGTGGGTTTATCACTATGAGCAACAGCTTTCAAATGAAATAAAATCTTTTGATCCACTGTTCCCATAAAAACATTTACTCATGCAGCTTTCATAAAGCGACTTTGTTTGCGGTCATAACATGTTGGGAACAACGTGACTTATCCGCCCATACAATTACAGTTGTTTATATGTAGGTCTTTCACTGGTTTTCTAAATGTAAAAACAAAATCAAATGTCACATAAAAACATTTTAAAATCAACCGGTCCTGGTTTAGCTTTCCCTCTGATACCTCCTTTGCTATTCCTTATATGCTTTGTACTAAAGGTGACCAACGAGGCGCAGCAATCTAATTTTTCGGTGGGTATAAAATGTCATGTTTGAGAATGTGAGGCATGAAGACTCCTCTTAAAGTCACATGAAACCATAAAGCATGCATCTTTCCATATCTCTGCCATTTAGTTTGACACCTGCTGAAAATACTTCACACCTTTTTTTTTTTGCACAAGCCATTTTCAGAGGCAGATTCTCAGATAAAACATGCTAAATGTCACTTATTCCCCCCTTTCTAAAATACATTTATATAATGTGAAATATCTTTTTCTGGCTCTTTATTCTGGGTGCTCTGTTGAGCACAATTGGATCACTTAGACTCCAGATAGCATCTCCCTGAAATGTGGCATATCTTACTTTGATGAGATATAGCTGAAAGTGCTAATGACAGAAGAAAAAACTTTTCTTCAAAAGCCAGATAAGTGACTAAAATGGTCCACTACACTGGGGCCCACAGTGGTGAATCTTTGAGTGTATTTTCCCAGTTCTGAGAGACCGTGGATAGAATTTACTGAAATTTATATTGTTTGAGAGATAGATACACTTCAATCTAATTACATGCAGCAGAAATGTTTTCTAGTACGTCAGCAGTCTGTTTTAATCAGACACTGAGCAAGACTGATGGCTAATCATGAAACAGCTCTAAAATGGAGTCTTTGCCAGCCAGCATTCAAGTATTTCTTATCTTAGCTGAGCAAAAAGACATCTGAACTGATGCACAATAAGAGGTTGCTTTTGTACAATGTTAGTTTTCCTAAGTTTTGTTTCTTTAAAATAAAAAATATACTCAAGTGTCTCTCTTGTCATTCTCAACTGATGTGCCCTATAATAACATTTGCAGACATTAGAGAGGCCTCGGGCAGATGTTGTACAAATGAGGCACCCCCTACTATTTCAATTAAATCCTTAAGTTTCATTTTGTTTTACTTTAATGTTAAATTGAAAGCCATGGTCAAATGATGTGATACTGAAGAGGCATGGAAAATAGGAGATGCAACTACATTTGAAGTGAACTCAAACAGACCAGAAGAAAAGAGCAGTGTTTTTTTTCCACTATTATGAGTGCAGTCTTTACACAGACGCCACAGTGCTGATTCAATAGCCCTGATTCTCTGCTAATTTCTTTTCTTTTCTAAAAAGGCTGCGTCAGTAAACAGAGCCATAAGCTTGCTTCAGACTGTGTGCTGAACAACGCTCTACAAAACTGTCTGCTAAACAACACCATTAGCTGCCGGCCAAGAGTGCAGCCTACACATGCAGTACAGTAGAGGAGGTGGTTTGGAAACAGCTTGGTGACCAAAAATAACAACTTTTAGATTGAAGTTGCACCTACTTCACCCCGATGAAGCAATATGTACATGAACTACGCATTGTGACTTTACACTGTGACTTCTCTGTTCCTTGTAAGTAATTTCATATGCACACAAAGTGTTGCTGTTCAAATTATATTAATTGTATTACAAAGGCTGTAAGTAACTATAAATAGTGGGGGTGTCACAAAGAGAAAATTGATTTAAATGAGCTTTCGATTTCCATGCCTACTTGCATGCATCTGAAGGGGGAAAAAAAACCCAAAATGACACAGCTAAACCTGCAGATACCATCTAGTGATTTTTCGTTTAGTTCCCCATTGGCTATTGTTTGTTGTTAATTACATTTTTTAAAATAAATTATTCAATTTTGAGTGACCATACAGTATGGCCTTAATGTTGTATATGCCCAAAATGCCCCAAAATATGTTGATTATGTCACACTCATCTTGTAAAAAAAAAAAAACAAACTGAAATAACGGTGACACCCCTGATAGACATATGCGTTTTACATATTTGAAAAAAACAAAACACTTTTAAGCCACTTTTACATCTTTCCAACAATACAGGCAGGCTGCAACGGCTTTTAAATCTATCTGCATTATTACCATTGAACACTTAATGGAATGAAACACCAAAATTTTGGTAAAGCCATAGTTAAAATTGCTAAGTGATAAACTAGTCTAAAAAAATGTGTAAAGCCACATATTCCAAATTGCAAACTGAAGCTATACACACATTTCCCAGGTGGATGTAAAGTCCTAGACTGACATCTGAACGAGAGCTGCATGATATGCAGAAAAATCATATTGCTATTTCTTTGACAGATATTGCAGTATGAGTCGGGATTTTGTTGGGAATGATCATTTTTGCACTTCATTTTCACTGAACAAAAAAGGTATACAATGATTACAATGTGAGTTTGGCTGGTGTCTGTACCAAACATATTCGCTCCAGAGGGCCATTGACAACGCCCAGAAGATTGTCGGCTGCCCTCTCCTTACTTCTGAGGACGTACACAATTCCCACTGTCTCAAGAAAGCTCAGGACATTATAAAGGACATTTCCCACCCTGGACACACCCTGTTTGAACTGTTGCCGCCAGGCAGACGGTACAGATCAATTAGGACAAGGACAAACAGAATAAAAAAACCTTTTATCCTACAGCAATAACCGCACTCAATGTAGCTCCCAAATGACCGAGGTGCGCTACATATAATGTGCAAAAAGGGCTTGTGCAAACGACAGAATGTATGGTTGTGTGTGTTTATGCGTGTTTTTTTCATGTTATTTATCTTTATTTGTTTTTTATTTTGCTTTTTTTCCCTTTTTTTTTACTTACCATTAGCTTTTAGATACTGTGTGTGAATGGTGCACTGACCAGTTGGCTTTTTTTTAATTTCATTGTACATGTTACATGTTACAATGACAATAAAGACCTATTCTATTCTATTCTATTCTATTCTATTCTATTCTATTCTATATCTGGAATATGATTTGGAGGCATATCTGTAGCATCACAATGCTTGATTTATAATAGTATGTTGGGACACATTTTACCTTTATTAAAATTTTACATTTTAATCACAGCTTCTGCTATTAGGATATTGCATTTGGCCATATTGTGAATTAAATAATATTTTGATTATTTGTGCCACCGATGTCTGTAATCCTTGAAAACTGAACCCAAGTTCTCTTGTTGATATGAGACCAGAAGTATTCACATGGCGAAACCTCCACCATCACACACTTAGCAGAGAGTAAATACTTATCCACATCAACACACTACAGAAATATTATAATAACGTGTTTAGCAGCTTGTTTATTTATCTTTTTTAATATCTGTATGTTTTCAGATTTATTTCTCCAGGTGTTGACTCATGGATTGAATAAGCGAGATAGGATATATATTTTCTTCTTGTCACCTTCTATATCGTGCTTATAGTTTTCAGATATAGGCTGATACATTACTAAAATGTGCCTTTAGTAGAGTACATTGCAGCATAATTATTGTGTTGCCGCAGAGCTTTTAAAAGCCAAAGTGTTTTTGGCCTCATATTGTTGGTAATGCCTTGACACCTCTGTCCAGCATTTGAAATTACCTACTTATGCTGAAGTAGCCCTCTTATTGTTCACCGCTGTCTGTTTTTTGCTCACACGATGCACTTTTAGGGATGCTGCTTTTCAGCTATCTAGGCCGACCTCCAAAAACAACTGATGCAATCATTTAAGATGATTTTGTACTTATGTGAAGCCACTCCACAATTTGTTTGGTCTCACGACATCGAGTGAGGATAGAGGAGTGCAGCTGTTTGCTCTCGAGCCCCAGAACTCCTTTCAGTGCCCGCTTTTCTAGAACTTCCTCAAGCACCACTTAGCATGAGAAGCAGCAGGAAATACTCACAATGACACTAACAGGATATTCATCATATTCATGACCCCAAAAAAAGTGAATAAGTGAGACACGTTTTAGCCAATCAAACAGATAATCTCCATGCATAATAATTTTACGACTTATTACTGCCAGGAATTAATTTTTTTGTGTAAATGCTGATGATCAACTATAAATAGCCTCCTCTGATGAAATGTCACATCAGGTGTGTATATCTTTTCTCTTTGTACTGCTGAAAATGATCATTAAGTTATCATTTCTTGCCTCAGCAAGTATTTCTCCTTTTAAACTATCGTTTCAAAGTGCATCCTTTAAAGCTGCAATGCCAATTCCAAAGACATCAAACAGGAAACAAGAAACTGCACACTGAATGGGACCTTGCAACTCAACTGAAGATATTTTCTTCTACTCCTCCTCCCACTGCTGGGCTGTAGAGAGCCCATGCAGACATAACTGTCTTGATCACTACCCAGCAGCTAACACAGTATGAGATACTGGCTGGCTACTCAGGTCTCAGCCTGCGATGATAACAGAGTGTATTTCTTTGTCTATTGAGAGACCTCAAGGAGAAATGTATGAAGGACCGATAAGAGAAACAGTATGTAACTCGTGGACTTACCTGGCAATGACAAAAAGGACGCAGCTAACACCCAGGTAGGCCAAGAGAATGTAGACCCAGATGTCAGGAGTCATGGGGTTCAGGAAGGAGAAGAAGCCATTGTTGGTGGCGTTGGGTTTACGATACAGGATGCTGATGCCCATGCTCATGAAGGGCTTGGAGAAGTCGATGACCTTTTCACGCATGTAGGTGATGGTGAGAGGAGCCACTGACAAGTCTGCTCTCTGTAGTGGAAAAACAAAGTAAATAAAGAATTGCTGTGATTACTATTTTAATATTGGCAGTTGTTGGGGTTTTTTGGCCAAGGTAGCTCCAGAGTCGTGTCTGTCTGTTGCTGCACCAATTTGAAATACTATATATCATCGATGAAGTTTGGTTTGGCAGGTATTAATGGCTAACGACTATTGAATGCATTACCGCAGAGTTTGCTATATATTTATATATCCCCTTCAGATTTACTATTATCAGGGTTCTCACAGTCATGAAAACCAGGAAAAGTCTTGGAATTTCACAATCATGTTTTCCAGGCCTGGAAAAGTCTTTGAATCAGGAAAAAACACAGAAGGTTTTCGAAAAGTCATGTAATTTTATTGTGTGTAATAAAATTGTTATAGTTAACTCCCGTGAATAACCATCCATATAACTTAACATAACAGCATATGAATTTTCGGTAGCTGTTGATGTAAAGTAGCTCTAATTTGTGTCAATGTGTGACGTTTTGTTTACCATCCTGTACATTTCTTTATTTCTTCTCCCCCTCCATGTATGCCAGCGACCTGAAATTATGTTTGAACAGAGTTTGATATTTTTGTAAAACATCGGGCAAGTGAGGCAAGAAAAGAAACTGTAATTATGGCACCTGAAAAAGTCATGAAAACATTTGAAAACTTTTCCAAAAAAAATTTGTGGGAACCGTTTAATATCATTAGCTTTTCATTTGGAACTACAATCATTAAATCATCTTGTTTATGTGTTTGCACATGTAAATACCATATTCTGTTTACGAGAATCATAAATATACTATCATGAGTATCTTGGATGTATCCGGAGAATATAAATATCCCGATTTCTTTGTGCTCATGTTAACACCATATCCTGAATATGATCATAACCAGGATAAGCCTCATGAACTGTTTATTCATGTAACCAAACTTATTAATACTGTAAATTATTTATTTGGAGGGTAAAATAGGGCTATATTAGGTTTGCCTTTTCTTTAAAGTTTGTAAACAATAATATATAACATTCTCTGTAAAACTTATGATGTGTACATGAAATATGTTTCTGTGTCTTTTGCAAAAAGCATAGGCATCGTTCCAATGAAAGCGGTGCAGTTCCATCTATAAAGGCTTTATCTAGTGTCAATAGAATGACATATGACACCACATAGCACTGTGCAATGGACATGGCTGAGCATGACAGATAAGTTGCATTCATCTATTATATGCATGTGACTGCATATTCAGAAGGGTTACCGTTTAAATCGGCGGCCCCCACAACTCTGCCGCACTCCGGCTGGACAGGAGGTTAATGAAACCAGCTGCTTGGTTCACGCTCGGATACCTCTTTCCTCCAAGAAACGACACAACTCACAAAGGGAGGCTTTCTTTTCTCCCTACATACTGAGCGGCGAGAGAAGAACAGGGCTTGTTCATACAACAGATCACTGTACAGCATTTTCACCAACTAAACTGAGATCTCATGTTGTTTTGGATCTTTATGCAGAACCATTAGACCTAACCCAACAGGAATTGAATCTGTTGGTTCAGAAACACACACAAGGTGAAAATACGGAGACAAATGATGCAGCCATGTCCTGCATACTCCTTGTTTGTTTGTTTAACAGGCCTAAAACATTATTTTTTTCACAAAAATGCTCAGTTTTTAGACCCTGAAGCTATTCTTAACACGAGTTTAACTTTCCCTGTGGCTTAGACAGCTCTTCCCCCAGATTTATGTGATAACTACCACCTAGCAGTAAACAAAGGTCAGACAGAAAACATTTCCACTTTGAGTATGGCACTGCGGATTATGTACTCCCGTGGTCAGAGCCGTGGTAGCTAAATACACGGGGGCCTCTGAAGAGATGGAAAAGATGGGAAGACCGATGCATCCTGCAGTGCATCTGCTGTCTTTCTTAAACTATTCAAATTTGTACTTCACATACTGCTCCCTCTTTTCTCAGCTGCCAACTGCAGCTTTAAACCAACCTGCCACTCAGCCGGAAGATCAACCAGCATGCAATTTCAGACATCCCTACAGTGGGGCTAATATACATGCCGCATGTCCTTGTTCTGCTTACTGCTTAGGCACACAGACTGGGCACAAGCAAGATAACCTGATAGTGCCCCGCTGCGTGCCACATGGCTTGGTGTTATCTGGGTTTGCAGATGGTGGGCTTAGTGGTGTTCTCCCTCCGGACCTCCTCACCTAACGATAGCCTGGAGGATTCGTACAGGAACAACCGACATGCCTTTTCCAATCCACTGACTGTACACCAGACATACCAGAGCATTATTACAATTTTTGTGAAATGACTAACAGCCTATAGGACATTAGTGAATTTGCTCCAGCTCCAAAAATAAAGTAATTACGTACTTCTTACGACCCAGGCTTTTTATCCTCCAACAAACATTTACACACTGTGCTATACAGTCTGTATGCATTTTACAGCTTGCAATCACAATGCTAATATAGGGATTTTATAGCACTTGCATATAGGGCTCCTGTGTTGCTCCTTTTCTTCTTTTTATTAACATTAAGGGCAGATACAAGAGCAGAGTTTGCTTCAGTGAAATGTGGTGCAATTGCAGAAACACACTTAGCTGAACTATGCAATGCCACAGATAACAGAGAGCAATTTTAGCCATAGGGGATGCTGAGGGAATATAAAAAGGTCTGATTCACCAGTTGATCATGCATTTATATAACCTGTGGTGAGGAATGAATGCAGAGCATGACACTTCTGAGCACAACAGTGTAGATATGCCTCTCATATAATACAGGCTAATATCAAAATATACAAAGGGCTACTGATGAAGCATATGCAGTGTAATCAAGAAGTTGTTGCTTTGCATGAGCAGCACGTTCAGAGCGCAGTGGCCTGAAACTGTGATTTGCTTAAGGGGGCTTTGACAGGCTGGACAGACATGTTTGCTGTCCAAGCAGTTGAACTTTTGCCCTTGCAGCTCCGGGTCAGCCACACTCGCTACCAGGTCATCCCCCAGTCTCAGATCAAAATCAAAATCACACTTGTCTGTCCACTTGCAGTCACATGCTTTCCTCAGTGACCAAAAATACTCAGATGAGCATAAAAACACAAAATATGTGTGTGATGAGTCAAGCAGTTGATTTAATTTTGCTACCCTTGTTTAACCATTCGGTTAATGCTATTATGCTATTATTAGTATTATTATAATCATATTATTTCATTTTCTAAATAAATGAATTAAGTTCTCTTAAGATATGTATTTCTGGACAACAATTGATGTCCAGTGTGCTTTATGTGAGTTAGTATAAATGAAAAAAAAAAAAAAAAAAAGGAACAATGGAAAACTGGAAAAATGTACAAAGTGTGATATATTAAATGGATGCTATATAATATCGTGCACACACTTCGCTGTACAAATTAAACTTTAAAAAAAAAAGTAAATATATAAATTATTTTACGCAATTACAAAAAAAAAATTAAGCAAGTTTCCTCAAGATTTATTTTGCTGAAGAATATTGTTCAGTGAATTGTGACTGTTTTCTAAATGCTTTTTTAATTTCTTAAACATCAGGAAGAATGGTGCCGCCTTTCATTCAGATCAGATAAATCTATTTGTCTACACTGTCTATCCGTGTAGGCAGAGAGGATGTGGGTTGGCTACAACCTTCCAGTTTATCTGTCGAAGTAAATATTAATTGTCATGACTCATGACAGGAACAAATGATGTGCTAAGCACGCTATTAACATTTGCATCACAGTGTGATTAAAGTGATTGTCTATTGTGACTAAATCAAGTTTAACAAGGCCTGTTGCATCATTTAGCACCTTTTAAACAATGCCCTTTGGCACTGCAGGGAGCTTTGTGACTGCACAGAGGAAAATAAAGGCTGTATGTTACACAATGCTAAATCGTTTCACTTGGCAACGTGGCAGTTTCTCATTCAGAAGCATCAGTTACATAGGGAGTAAATCCCATAACAGTTTCATATTTATCCCAAAATATAGGCACATACAGTCTTACAGAGCATTACTCTATTTTTGTCACATTTCTTCTCTGTATGAAAAAAGTCAATGAACTAAAAAGGTGAACGCTTACCACTGATTTAATAAACTCTAGTCTGGTTCTCTTAAAAATATGTCAGTCTAGCAGTTTTATGTAATTCTGTAATGCAGCTATGATTTATGAGGGTGCACTGTGTGAGTTGATAGTATGGATGCATGAGCCTTGTGTTTCAGCCCTGTTTTATCTGCTTAAACCAACCGTTTTCTCCTGTTCTCTACCTCAGACCTTATCTAACTCTGTGACCCTTTTTTTAAGTAAAGGCACTGATCCCCAGTAAACTGTTATACATCTTATCTATCTGTATTACAATGAGGGGGCAATGGGTTTTTAAGAGGTTAATGGAAAGTAGTTATGAATACAAACTGAGCAGATAACAAGTATGACAGCGGCCATTTACTTTTCCTTCCTCTATCTCTTCGTATATGGTGTACACAATGCAATTCATGCACAAAATGTCTCCTACATAGCATTTTTATAGAAGAAATAAACAAGCAAAAACAGCATTTTTACTATACGAGTAACAGTTCCTGTAAGAGCTGGTAAGAAATGCAACCCTAACTTATTTATTTCAGTGAAGGAGATGCGGTAGTTTGAGGTTTTCTCCCAGGGAATCTGCAGCCATACTGGCCCCTCATATCATTCCAGGGTCACATCTCTTGAGCTTGAGTTAAAGTTTATGTTTCAGGTCTGCTGAATCGTGATCAGCTTATCCATACCGACAGGACTGAGAAAAGCACTAGACCACAGAATAGAGCCCACTAAAAATCCACAAAGAAGTCTTCATGCGCCCTTGGTCATGCGATAAGGAGCAGTAAAAGCAATAACTAGCAGTAGGGATTCTAATCTTCACTTCTGCTGCTATTTACAAAAGCACTAGACCTTAAAAAAAAAGGCTAAAATATATGTGTATAATCTAAAGATTCATACTTAAATGCATCTGTGTAACTGTATTTATCTGCTAATTTATCATTTCACTTGTATAGAGCATTTTAAACCATTCATTGCTGTGGATATGTGTGTGTTCAACAGCTTGTGCTGACATTATTTACAATAAGTCGGTCCAGAAGTGTCAATCATCTAACGCTTCATCCTCAAAAAAAAAAAGCATGTAAACCACATGTAACAGCAACACCACTATTTTTTCCATTTGGCTGTAAGATAATGAACATATAGGCCACTCTCTGTGGCCACCTGCATATTCTCCATTTTCTGCGCGTGCTGTTTAATGATGGAGTCATGCATCTCTATTTCCTGCCAGCATTCTCTGCCTTTAGTAATCCATTTGTTCCCCTCAAGGTTATTGTTATTAACATGGATCTAGCAAAAAGCTTGGATGGAGAAATAAAGTGCTGCAGTGGGAGCCCACCTTTCCCAACCCTTTCAGCACCAAGCCATTGACTCCTGCCATACGATTCCCTGCACTAAATGCCACTTAAGCTATTACAAGTTTTCAGCTGAGTACAGCGCTGACCCGATGGGGCTGAGGACAAAGAGAGAGCACTGACAGGGACACTTATGAAATGCCAGCAGAGAATTGCCACCATCACTTCGATGCGAGGCTGTTTCATGGCCGCTGAGGCTTTGAGTTTGACACAAACAGCTGCGATTGCCCACTATCTTTCAGCCAGTGTTCTCTCCACCTGCATCCTTACAATATATGCTGTATCACATGCTCATCCTAGATCTCTGGCTTATCCAGCTGAAGGAAAAGGTTTGTGTCACTGGATGGCATCAACACACTTGTAACTTTTAGGCAACCTTGACATAATTGTGCCATAAATGTAACTGACAGCTTTGCAGGCTCTTCCTGACTTGTAGTCAATCATAACTCTATCACTGCCCACACAGAGGACATAGCCTGCAATTCAGTTCAGTGGCATGCTTTTGTAAGCTTGTGTGATGATGTAAAACATTTTTATAGCATTTGGAGCTGCATAATTTTAGAGATGCAGCATATAATAAATGAGTAGTAACACATTTTAGGAAGAACACTCATTTGCTGTCTTGCTGAGAGTTAGATAAGACAGTTGATACTTTTTTCATGTCTGTGAGATGCAGTGGGAGCCAGCAGCCGATTAGCCTTGCTTAGCACAAAGACTTGCGGGAACACTTAGTCTGGCTTCAGTTTACGGCTGCACAATTAATTAAAATATCATCGAAATCGCAAAATGGCCAAGTGCAATATTTAAATCGCTTTTTTTTTTTTAGATAAATGTCAAATGTGTCACAACATACCATTATAAATGAAGCCTTGTGTTGCTACACAGAAGCTATCTGTACTACAAATCAAATTTCAAGTGTAAGGGAGCAGGCTTCTTTGGCAGAGACCCCATCATCATCAATTTTACTTTATTTTATTTTTTTCAGTGAAAATTCAATTAAAAAATGACAATTCCCGATGCAATCACAATTCATATTGCAATTGCAATATTTGTCAAAATATCTGCAATGTGACTCATTTGTTAAATAACAACAAAATTAAAATGGTTGAAATACGAATATTTCCCAAAATGTTCCCAAAACTATTCCTTTAAGGGAAAAAATGTAAAGCAGACACTATGAAGTACAACTTACATGCTCTATAAGTTCTCTGATCATGCCGTTCCACTGGCCCTTGTCATCCTGAGAGCCGTATTTCCCATCAGGCACCAGGCGGATCTCGTACGTGAAGCCCAGGATGCTGGCCAGCTCTTTGAGCAAGTCGATGCAGAATCCTTCGAAACGGTCGTTCCCGACCAGCGCCTTGTCAGACTTCTTAAGCATGACGTATGGCTCCTCCTGCGCAGCCCCAAAAGATCAAATGAAAAGCAGTGGTGAGGTCAGCTTTTTCAATTTGTCTCAGCACATGCACTTAATTGAGGCAAAGTGATCTGAGCTGATGAGTCGCTGTTGCATTTAACAGGCAGTGACAGCAGATCCAAGTTCAGCACGCGGATACAGAGAGTGTTAAAATATGAAAGACGCTGAGGTTTTTTTTTTCTACAATGATGTATTAGGGAAAGGGGACCTGAGCAAATTTAAGACTGTAATGTAAATTAATTGTCTTGGAAACTGCAAAGCTGTAACCTGCGTTTGCAATAGTGATGGTAATGCACACAAAAGGGATATTTATACTATCAATGTGCCTGCAGTGTTGAGCTAACCAAACCCACTGTCTCCCCCACACCGCTGTGCGTTGACCTATATAGCCGGTGCACAGGTCGGTTCGTTTTATGGTCAGGTAGCTGACACTCTTTACTGGCCTGTAATATTCTGCCTGGCTGCTCATAATTTAGGCCGCATAAAAGCTTGATTAGGAACAGAATGCTGCAGTGAAATGGAACATGCCCACGATGTTGCCTTCGTCAATTGACACCGACCTCCAAGGGAGAGCGACTGAGCTGATGCCTGCAGTGACAACGACTAACAAAGAATAGCTAATAAATGATTTCCTTTATTTGGCGCCTGTTACCATTTCCCTGCCAGATAAACTTGCATGTCCCGCTGTGCATTTCAAAACACCCCGGTCCATTTATGCAGGGGCTGTAATACAATTTATTGCCTCCAATAGCCAGATGTATGATTTACAAACTGAGCTCTGAAGCGGCGTAATTGATTCTCCAGTGAAGGTGACCCTTGCTTAGTGTTTTTTTCTTTTTAACTGTAGCTTGTGTGGCACTAAGTAAAAAAAAAGATACAGTCAAAGAGGAGAAAATAGGCAGTCACAGCACACTTTATTCCCTCGGGGATTTGTTTTTCATGGGGGAAAGTGGATGTGATGAGGGTGGAGGTGGGGGCAACAAAAATAAAACATCATGTGCTGGTGAACACAGTGTTTGTTGAGGTTAGCTGCCTGCAAATAACAGTGTAAAACGAACAGGAAATAATTTATTCCATAAATTCTAACAAAATAAAAAGCGCCTGGGAAAACACAGTAAATGATCTTTAATTGTTTGCTATCAAAATATGAAGCCGCTTGGACATCACAATTAGGATAGCCTCTTAAATAAATAATAGCATATGAATACTTGATGACAATGCATTTAGAGAGCAAGTGCTTAGCCAAAAACTTTGCTCAAGTTGTCCAATTAACTTGATCAAAAAGTTTGCATGTTAAGGGAAAAAGTCATTACCATCTGTTTCTAGCCTTCCCATTCTTGCTATTCCCCAAGGTTTGGACTCAAATCAAAGTGTTTATACCAGTTCTCCCCTCACAGTCGCAGCATGGGCGTGCATAACAGAACGAGGAGGGAGGTGGGCTTGCACGGAGACATTACAGGCAATGGAGTGCAAACAATTAATGTAAGGGGGAAAACACATTAAGTGCCTTAATCTCTTCGACAAAGTTATCACTATAAAGCTGTCAGACGTCTTGTTCATGCATCACTGGGAATCAGTTTGATGCAATGTCATTACACTAAGAGGGGAGATTGATATTAAAGTTGAAGCTCTCTTCAGCAATCTGAAAGTAGGCGATTTGATCATCTTAAGCTAATGATTCCTGACGAAATAGCAAATCGAGAAACATGTCTGAAACGCTCAAGCACACTTTGAGGCAAAAATGACCCACAACATTTTAGGAAACATGAAATGTAACTGAAACACTTGAACTACTTGGTGAGAAACACATCTGCATTAACACCACTCTAACTACAACATAAAATCAGCCAATACTGGCAGTTTCGAGTGCAGTAGTTCAACATTACACCACTTAAATCCTTGTTCAATTTCTCCTCTTTGAGACAGAATTAACATAGATGGCACCTGATAGGCATTAATTATGTCCCGTCTTGACCTCACTTGCAGTAATTACAGCCTTGTGGTCCAATATAGGCATAATGATAGTGTTTATCCTTGTAGCTTGTATATCTGTCCTGAAAAGGTGCGGGGGGGTTGTGTCAGCTCCTCCTTGATGTCTCCACAAAGACCCCGGCATCCAGTGACAGTGTTAAGTGCATATAACTAGGAATCTACAAATGAAAGTGATGGGTCGCTGAGCGAGGGAACGCCAAGTTCTCTCTATCTGCACATGCAATTATTACATTCCCAGGAATAGTTCATTCTGTATCACTATTTTCTGCTTTGTTTTTGTTGTTGTTGTGTTATTCAAGACTTTCTCACTTAAAGCTGGGCGTTTTTCTTGAGACGGCAAAGAAAGACAGAAATTTGAAAATACAACCTCCTCTGCAGCTCTCCCCACTTTGTGCTCCATACAGTAATCCAGTGTTTCCCATACATTGATTTTTTTAATAATTTTATTACATTATAGAGCTTTCTCTCTATCAGAAAATGAAGAGGACAAGAATTACGTTGCTACTGCACCCTGCGGTCCCTCCCCCTCGCTTCCCCCAACTGAGAAATGCTTTCCGAGGAGTAGAACGGCTCTGGGGATGAACCTCAGGTTGGCAGCTGCTGTAGCAACTCAAAATTCAGAGGTCACAGTGGCTTAATGGCCACGAGTTGCCTCAGCCACTGGATGGGGGTCCGTCTCCTGAGCTCTCCTAGGCTAGGTGCATTGTAGTGGCAGGATGTGAGGCAGAGGACACACTATGATTTTAGGCATTTGCTAACTTTAGCTACAAAAACACGAACTTCTATTAGCCATGCTGTGAGCCTTTGGCTGCCATTAGTAGAAGGCTAAAAGGCCACATTTTCTCTCCATTTTTTAAACACTTAGCCGATATTGACACGTTGAATTTCACTTATCCCTATTCTCTTTTGTACTCTTTCTGATAAGTTCATCCTACTGGTTTCTTTGTAGTGTAGGCAGTTGTTGCCAGTGCTGGAGTTGCACCTTTCCCTGCAGGACTCTCCACCCTTGCTGTAGGCTTTCACTGAAGGAAAGTATTCACGCATCTACATTTGTAGAACAGCCAATAAGAGCAACCTCTCTGAAATGGCCCGTGATTGGCCAAAGTCATAGGTTCAGTTTTCTAAAGAAAACAGAGCAAAGAGGAAGTACAGACATCAAGTTTTCTCTCAGACCACATGAACTACAATATGCTCAATGTTTATTATTTTGCCCAAAGATGATAAAAAAAAAGCCCATCCTTGCTTTAACATGCTTATGATGTGACCTTAAAATTTCATCTGGATCACTGCTAATTGGAGTTACTGTTGCTTAACCTGTCAAGCTTCTGGTTCTCTCACAGCATACTTATGCAGTTTTTAATGATGGCTGCAGATTCAACATTCTGAATTCTGTGGATTTTTTTGAAAAAATGAGCCTTAGGCTCACATTAGATCCATGAGGTGGTTGAATGCACTGTGTGCATCTGTGGCTTCTTATTGTGTTCATCTGAACTTCTTGAAAAACAAGAACCCTGTAAAAAAAAAAAAGTGTCTCTAATATGGTACACACATGATTGTTCTATTTTGCAGTGTAGAGTTAGTTAGTCCAATGAGTATGAGAAAAAATATAAGATCAGACTCTTATTTTAGTGACATAACCCCCTTTGCTTCTATATACTTTATATTGCCAAACTATATACAAAAAAACTAAAATGTTTTGAGGAGTAACCAAGAAGTTGGGCAAACTAGCTATTTTAGAAAACACATTTAGTGTAAATGGAGTGCAAACTTTCCCAAAAGCAAATTAAGAGCAGGTTGGGCCACTAACAATAGCCTAAACTTTTATATAGTAACTTCCCCATTGTGGAAAACACATAGCTAGCCAGGCATGTTAATGTTTCCAACCCAAATTAGGGCAGTTAAACACACTGTTTAATCCATTCCTTACACTTTTGCTCTAATGCTTTTGGTTTGGAAAGACTTAAAAAAAAGAACACCTTCAAAAATCCTTGAATGCTGAGTATCGTTCTTACTCCAGCCTAATGCACACCGCTTCATAATGTAGGGAAACCTGAAGCTTGACAGGCCTGCTGTGCCTGGTTACGCTTGTTAAGCTATGATTGGACAATCTCTGTTTGAAAGAGGGATTAAGTGAACATTTTTTCATAAAATAGTATCAGAATATGAAATCTGTGATTTCTTTGCTATTCTTTGATGTTGCCAATATACTTTGTGTCAGTCACTCAGGGAAAGGAATGCAAACTGAATGCACTCCTTTCAAACGCTGCAATAACTACAGAGTAAGATCTGGCAGATGCTGGAAATAGATAAATATTACTGTAAAGCTTGAATTTAGTTGATGATCTAGAGGGGAAACGGAGGAGACATGAAGGGCAGGATGTGTTTTACGCAAGACTACACAGGTGACCTACCAGGATGGTGGTGATGACGAGGGAGCGGTTAGCCAGGGAGTCAGTGATGTTCATCCCTTTTCGCTTCGGCACTTCTGTGATGTTAAGACCTCCCGACGCACTCCACTTCCCCACCTGCGGAAGATGGAAAGCGTGTAGCTTAGTGTTCTGTGTCTGTTGGTGGGCTGTGACCCCGGCAGACTTGCCCGCCAACCAGTCTCCCACATTAGTGCCAGGTTGAACACATTTCCGGCAGCATTAGATGATTGGCTGAGTCACCTTTCTATTGGCAGGCCAGGGTGTTTTTGGAAAGCAGAGGGTAGTTGAGTGTATGTCTTCTAAGAAATAAAGTATGATGGAGAAATCAAAAAACTGGAATCGTTTTGTGAATTGTACGTTGAAACCATAGATTTACCAGATATTTTTGCAGCAGAATGAAATCCTGTAGATTGCAATGAGATTAGTGGAAAGCTCAAAAGAATAGATATTTTTAACAGATGTGAATCTACTGTATCACCTGCCCTCATCTTCAAACTATGCTGTCAAAAATAAGAAAAGCTTCTGTTTAATCTTAAAGGTCCAGTGTTTAGGATTTAGAGGGATATATTGGCACAAATGAAACATATAAAGTATTAAGTATGTTTTGTTTTCTGTACAATCGCCTGAAAATAAGAATTGTTGTATTGTTGTGACCTGAGAATGACCTGTTTTTATCTACATAAGGAGTGGGTCCTTATCCACAGGGATCACCATGTTGAATGGCCATGTTTTTCCAGTATCCAAAAATGGACAAACCAAACAGGCCATTCACATTTTGCGTTTTTCGCGTTCTGCAACAAGAGCCTCAGAAAAAAAACACTTTTTTAATGTCAAACTCCCTTATTAAGTTATTTTATTGGTTTATATCACCTGGTCTTTTTATTTTGGAAATGACCTCTGAGGATAATTGGTCTCCGGATTTTAACTTTTAAGAGAAAAAAGGAGAGCACACATTAGGTACTGGGCAAGCAGCCTGTCTTCGACGTGCGATACAGTAAAGGAACACTGACTCATAAAGTGATATTGCTGTATTCAATGTTTTTACCAGTTTAAATCACTAATAAATTTAGAATGGAGGAGACCTGTGTGGATAATCTGGCTCCCGGTTAAAACCTCCCAATCAATGAACACTGAAGGAATTTTAACCAGGAGAAGTTTCAGTCGGTTGCAATCTGCTGCTAGATGCCACTAATCTTACACATTGTTCCTTTAGGTGTTTACATAAATATATTGAGGAATACAAATGATAATGGTGGCTACAATTTCAATAATAGTAAATCATTATATTACACAGGCATATAAATATTTGTTTCTAATGTGTGTAAATGTACTGAAGCAAACAGAACATTCTTAAAAAACAGCAAATATTGCAAAAAGGTTACAGTTAAATTGAATGAAGGTGCAGCACAGGGTTGCTGGTTGGATTACACTGTGAAAGTAATTTTGCTCTGCAGTGTCGATGAGATAAGGCAAGAGATTTGAGCAAATAAAAGGAGTTATACATGCGAGAAACCCTCAGGCAAAGAGCTCTGCATATTGTAGAGACACACTCTGGAACATATCATTAGCACAAATAGTCCTGTGGCTGTCGGTAACAATCTCTGTTTGCAAGTCGAGCCCTCCACCAAACCCTCCTCCTATCCCTCCCGCTTCCCTCTATTACTACAGACATAGCTTTTAATATTCACTGGGGTTTGTGCTCGAGGTGGATCCATTTAAAGACATACAGCCCCCCACAAAAAAAGCATGAAAAACGTCTGTTAATGTCCTCCCTGCCTAATCCAGAGAGAGGCATATGCTCTAATTTGAAAAGCACATTAGTTACAGCTTGTCACACAACCAAAGAAGACTCCAGGAGAGAGATTTAAAAATATCTGTATGAATGCTTTCCGCTTTGCAAAATTCTTTCTAATTGTACCCAATTACAATTAGCTCAATTCATTAAACATGATTAGCAAAAGACTTGATTCAAAAGTTATTTACTCATGCAACCACACGGAGAGCATTACATTTATTTCACCCTCCTGAGCACACTTGACGTCGACTGAAAGTGGCACTCTGAGAACCTGTTCATAATTCCAGCATAAGCTCAAAGTTGGGCTAATATTCAATTACAATGGATTAGTTGAATAAAGTCCACATCTTAACCGGCTCAAACAGTTAAAGCCGATTCCACGGATATACAAGAAAAGAAAAAAAAAATCCAGCAATCCGCAACACGCTGCTGGATCAATGCTAACATGCCTGAGTGCGGGATTTGTCAGAGACACAATGAAAAGATGCTAATATGGCATCAAATACTATTGCAAGATGACTGTGCTTCAGCTTAATTGACCACACGCAGGACAAGATGCCAGTGAAATAGAGAAGAAGAATCATTTCAAAGCAGCTGTGTTACAAGCTCTATTCTTGAACAGAAGGGTTACAAGCTGAAAAGCCCCTGCTATTATATAGTGTTGAGCCTTTAGGGAGTACTTGAGGAAGTCATAATGGGACTTATCCCTATTTGATGTATTCATAATGTATGAAAGCCCTCCAGTAGAGAAAAGCTGTTATAGTCCAGAGGGTACTTTGCCTTCCAGTATAATAAAATAAGTTCTACATTACCAACGTTTTAGTCCCCCCCCTTCTTGTTTTTTTTTTTTTTTTGTAAAACATGTTTATACAGCTCATTACCACCAAACAGCATTTTGGGCATCACCTCAAATTATCATTAAGAGAGGCTGCAATTAACACCCTAATGTGTACCCTAATCCAATTTGCTTTATGATCCACTAACTTATGCTTATGTTGAAACAGCCAATTTGCTTCCTTGTTAGGAGGTAAATGATACTGTCAAATTTGCGTCATCTGTTCCACACCAAGAAGAAAATCTGAAACTTATCTGTCAAATCAGTAATCCATTTAGTTATTTCTTATTGTATAGTCATTGCAGACGTTATTCACGTATGTGATAAAACATTGCTATTCAAACTCAGTAGAGAATGCATTTTAAACGATGACAAAATTTACCTTTTCAAGTCCGTCCTCCTTCAGACTGATGATGTCCAGGTCGAAGTCTGTGCGTAGACCGCTCGTCTTGTTGAATGACAGTCTCCCCGTCAAACCATCCCAGTGGGACTGAAAGATAGCATATCTACATATTTATACTCCCATTTAAACACATTCATTTAGAAAGTTTTATATTATTATTTTGGTAATATAGAATACGGCATAAAAGTGTTAATCTTCGCACAATCTCATGCAATCAATACAAGAATCTTTTTGGAGGCATTAGACATTAAAACATTTCCAGCCGACCTCCTTCTTACTGTTTCAAGTCATCATCGCTGTTTTGATTGTGGTCTTTTTAAATTTAAATATCTTTGACTGGATGAAAGATTTTAGTCATCGGACATCTGGATTTTAATTTATCAGAGAACCAGGCTGAGTTAATGTTAGCAGCAGCTTGGACAGCAGATCACCAGCAAAGAAATATCCTGACATGGAAAAAACCCTAAGTGCCATTCAAAAAGAGTATATTTTTATAGATTGTTAGAATAATTTTGTTGTTCCAGGCTGTTTTTCTACTCTGGTTTTGAGGGTACAATGTATAGGATTTAGGGCAAACTATTGGCCGAAATGGTACGGAATATTGATACTATGTTTCTGTTAGTGTTTAATCACCTGAAAATATGAATTGCTGCGTCTTCGTTACCTTAAACTAAGCCGTTTGTATCTACATATAGAGTGGGTTCTCTCCCATGAAGTCTGCCATGTTGTTCCACAGTAGCAAAGGACATTCAATTCAAACATTGGCTCTAGATCAGGCCATTTTGCATTTTTGCATTGGCCAAGATAGTTCTCCTGCACACTTGGCAAAGAAGAAGAAGTTCAGTTTTGAAACCTCACAGCTTGATACCACTAAATCCTACACACTGGACCTTTAAAACAGCGCTTCTTACAAACGAAGAGATCGTATATAACATTAAACATGTAATGATGATTTTAGCTGCATTTAAATTGTGCAAAGTTCTGGTGTAATAGCTGACAGTGTGGCTGATTTTACACTCTGATTTCCTAACTGCAGCTCAGAATAACATGAAACACCTATGGAATGATAACTAGAAATAAAAATGAAAGATCTGTCTTTTATTAGAAAAATAATCCACAATATTAATTGGTTCCTGTGATTATAAATGACCTCATCAATCCTCAGTCTTTACTTTGGTAGCAGAAACAGTCTAAGATTACTTTTAAGTGTTTTATGTTACATATTTGCAGTGGTTTCATCATCTTCCAACTAAGTAGTAAAAAACAACAACTTTGTACTGCAATCCAACCCAGAAAAAACACAATATAATGCCTCATTATTGCCCAATCAGATTGTTGAGGTGTTGGTTCGATTCAGCGTAGTGTTTAGGTTATAGTTTACTTTGCATGATATCACATACCCAATATTTTGTCACACCTTCTGTCTTGTACATGTCTTGTAACAAAATATTTGGCTCACATCACAATATGACAAAAGTAATAAGTGAGTAAGCAGAGAGAAATTCACAACTGCTGTCATCAAAACACGCACAGCCACCACACTCTACGACACCCTCTATCTTTCACTGAGAGTAAAATCAAACCCACACACACACCCACGGATCAAAAGTACAAACACAAACCGTACAGAGCTGCATTTCCTTTTTTAATTACATTTTACATCTCAACGCCTCCGATGCGTTTTCCCTTCAGACTACGGAGTTAATTAACAACCATCTCCTTTTGCTTGATTCCCCATGAGGGGGAAAAACACATAACTGCCCCCTATTACGATTCCCTGATACCCGCCACCTCCACAGATGTGTTTATAAGCAAACACATGACAGTCTCTGCAAGACTTATTGGTGTCACACTTATGCTAATGGGGGTAGCAGTATTTCAGCACTCATGGTGCCAGCTCTTTTTACCTGTAACTGTTAGTCATTATCTGTTTTAGTTTATTCTTGGCATCTGTACAGTATGGCGTGCTCAGCCATTGGGGGGGGGTTATTTTATTTTTTTTTTAAATCAAATGCCAAGATTATTTTTCGTATTCATTTACTCTTTTGTCTGTTGTGATCTTACTGCAAAAACAGATTTTTAATTGTCTATCGGTGTCTCTTTCATTCAGTCACAGTCTTTGATGCAGGAGCTAGATCTCTATTAAGTCCTGGTACAATAGAGTAATTAATCCTTGTGTGTCGAGTTGCAGCACTTTTCTGATATTTAAAATCCAAACTGTCACAACCCTACAGGCTATAGCTCTCACTTGTCTCTCTCGTAGCTTGCCAAAATTTGTTGTGAGAAGATCGAAGCTTCAAGGAGAAATTTGTGGCACTCTTCTTTCTCAAACCCCCTCATACCTCATTCCATCTGGCCTATCGCCACCGAGGTGGGTGGCATGTTCAAACAGCTCTAATTCAGAGAGTGACATAAACGCCTCAGCCACATCACATCCGAAGGGCCAATTCGACCTTCAGAACATGTCAGACGCCTGTCTAGAAGAGAATGTAAATCACGCCTGTGTGGTTTTATAACCGAACACTAAAGCATGTTTGGATAAGGACAATGTAATAATATTTCACTGCATGCCTTTAGACATCACCAATACTAGTCAGTGACATAGCTGCTAATGGTACTGCTTATTGGTAGAGCCAACAATGCTCGCCGTTTCAGCTGACCCTGTGCACCACACACACACATACACAAACACACACACACACACACACACACACACACACACACACACACACACACACCATTCACAAACACAACATTGTTTGTTGTGCATTGTAATGGTATAGACCTTTGCCGTTTTGTGATTGCATATTTGGAAAACAAGCAAGAATTGTTGGTACAACTCAGACACAAACAAGAGTATTAATGAATGTTGTGCCAGTTGGGGATGTGGAGCTGAGGAGCATTATATTATGGGGCATCAGATACAGAGCAAAATTTTATACTTTACGCTTTAAATTCTTTGTGCTCTAGAAGCGGTTGACATCAGACACATTGTCAGTGAAAGGAGAAAATTTGTTCTTCCTCAGCTTCTAACGTAGCACTCCGAATAATGATACAGCAACTTTTTTTTTCACTGTTGATTCATCATTATAAAGAGTAACACGCTGTAACTCTAGTTCTATAAACACAGACAGACAACAGGGCTCTGTGCTGTAGGTTAGACCCCTTATTTCTGCCAAACCACATACTGAAAATCAGATTACATGTAGTTCAATTCATCCCTAATGGCCCTGTCCCCACCATCTTCTCCAGTTGACACTCCTCCTTAAGGCTCATTTATGCTCAACATTAGATATGTACACAAACATGACAGAGCTTCTTGTCCGTAGTCTGTGTTCAGTTCGTCCATAGTTGTGCATTTTTCTGAAAGCTTATAGACACAGCAGAGCGGAGCACTGAAATTCATGGGGGCAGTGTAGTGTAGCCTATTTCAAGCGAGACACGACCATTTAAAAAATGGTAGAGCCAAAAAAATCTCTAATATGGTGGAAAAAATTTGCAGTCCACATGTTTAGACATCTTTAATGGCTTCAAAGATCGCCCCTGTCTACAACGCTGCCTTTGTTAAAACGCACATTATCACGACCTCCTCCATCGTCACCATGTTTGTTATTGTCAGAAAGTCTTGACTCTGCCCTCGGGGTTCATCTAGTGGGATGTATCGATGAAAACATAAAGGACGCATTGAAGAATGTGGACGGTTACAGCTGCTTGAAATGAATGGATATATTTTTGGTCATAAAGGGAGTATAAATGAGTCCTTCAGAATTAAAAGAAGCAGAAGAGAGCTCTACCAGTATTCAGAGTCAGGTTACAGTGGACAGGTTTATCTATTTAACAGGCCTCTACAGACCTAAGGGCCAATTCTTGATAACCGTACCCCCCCTTTCTTTGATGCTGACAAAACTCAGGCCAGCTTGTCTCTCTTGAGTGGCCAAGAGAGAGCGCTTTGGCAGAAGGTCACAAGACACACAACTCATAAAACTGTAGATAGCTGTGGGCAAACTTGCCAACACTTCACCAGACTTAGTGCAAGGCACTGAAAACACAAGTATCTGTCTTTAATCCCCACAGGTCCCTTTTTAGTGAAATGCTCAGACCTCAAGGAAGTCACTTACTGCTAAACAGAAGGAGGGGGAAAACCAAGAGGGTTTAAACATCTATCCGTACCCCATCTATCTTTGCAACTCAAGAAAAAGTGGTTGGTCCCTGTCTTTTAATATCAATGCAAAGACAGAGCCTGGTGCTATTTTGGAAAATCAGACTTTGCTTTCTCAAGGACACTGCCTGCCAGTTAGGGAAATCCTTGGAGGAGCCAAAAGTGGTGGCTGTTTCAAACCTCCCACTCACCCACACTTTCTTTCAAAGTGCATGCTTTAGGGGAAACAAAAGGTTAGATTTTTTCGCCTTTTGAGTCCTGCTTCTGCCCCTGCTTACCACCGCACAGCAAGGTCATCAGTTAGCCCATATTCAGCTCCCCACATGTGGCTGGTACCATGAGTTCGGGGTCCATTCAAGTGTATAGTTTACATGAGCCACGCACAATCCACTCCTCTCTCTTTGTACACCTGGCTGAAGGTAGAAGTTCAATTGACCTGCTGCTCCCTTGCCTCTCTCATTAGAGCCAAAGTGCAGGGCAGGCAACAGCACTTTATGACAATGGGATCGTGGTATTTGTGACATCTGAAGGCGACCATCCACAGCCACAATGGCTGCCTACTCTGACTTTGGCCCTGGTTCCTCAATGTTGATGCAATTTTACTCTTTATCATCTTTCATTTCGATTGAGAAGGATGCTGTCATGCTGCTGATAGATGATGTCCTAGTAGATCTAAAGCAGTAAAGCTCAGGAGAGATCATTGCTGCTTGAGGAAGTCTAAACTGGCTAAAAGGCATGCTCAAAACTAGTCATAAATGCTGTCAAGATGCTTTGCATGTAGGTGCGTAAAGCACCAACAGAGACTGTGCATGGAGAAAGTCTTTGGACTAAGTCATGGGTACTGATCAGAAGTTGTCAGCCATGTTGCTGATGATAAGTGGATGAAGAAAGAGGTTAAGCCCTTTTTATACGGACAGCCCCCTGTAGCCATCATTCTGATTGCTCTGTGGGTATGTGCAAATTTATTGGGCAGTTACTACAGATGAGAAATCCTGGTTAGAGGGCAAAGCCTGCGTAAAACACTGTAGATCCAGGAGGTTAATTCTTTAATTTTGTAATAATTGCAGTGATTATAAGAAGGGAAAACAAATGGAAATCCTGCCACTTACTGTATAAACCACACCTAAACAAATACAAATGATTTTGTTCTTTGAAATCAATATACAAATAGTAGCATCTCTGCACACCCTTAATCTGCCGTTTTGCTCAGGCTTGTTTGTGTATTCTGAGGCACTGTCAGACTCTCATGTTAGATTAAATAAGAGCCGATTACACTAGTTGTGCTTTCAAAAGGTTACAGTACGTGCTTTCTGGAAAATAGGTTATGAATACAGGGAATTTATAAAGCTGACAACAACACTGCTTTGATGTGTCTATCAAGGCTTGGTTTGTTTTGTGTGTGGATATGATTGATTTGCTGGGTAAATATCCAAGTCCCAAAAGACTACATAGTCCACACTCCACTGCTATTGTCATAGTCACCACTTAGTCAGTATGCGCTAATATCAATAATACTTAAATCAAATAGCAACAGGCCAAAGCTGCCCCATCACCTCTTTGATGAAACTCATGAAGCGCCCTCCAAATCTCCAGGGTTTGTGGCGGTGGCACTGCAGCGAGTTTACCGTCATCTGTGGAGCGTGCTGGTACGAGACGGATACAATGTGGACCGCATCATAGGTCAGAGCCGCATCTGTCTGGAATAAGGGGTGAACATTAATTCAGCTGATGCCTGCGGAAAGACATATATAGTTTGGTCACCATCTCATCTTCACATTAATATTGAAAGATCTAAAGGAGTTCTGACAAATGCTTTTTTCTCATATCATCCATTAGACACACATAGTTATTATTATTATTATTATTATTATCATATTATAATGATAATAATAATAATACATTTTATTTATTCATTGAGCGCTTTTCACAATACTCAAAGACACTTAACAGAGACAAAAACAAACTCAATTAAAGCCAGTGATTGTAGTAGTATTTAATGTGTATTTTTTAAATCTATTTTTGAGGCACTTTTGGCGCAATTTTCTTTTATCCTTTACGAGTCTTTAATTTTATTACATCATGGGTTAAGACTCTTTTTAAAGGCTAACTATATACACTGTAACTATATTTAAGATAGATATAATGGGGATGGGTATGAGTATATACACTGTGTGTAAGTAAAAATTCTTTTTGGCACATTTGCTACATTTTTAATGAATGTTTTAGATTTGTAACATTCATTTTTAGCATTTGCACATCAGTGGACATATATTAAAAAGAATCAAGTGGAAAAACTCCACTTTATTTTATTAGTAAAATAAGGACAACCTATATAAATATTTATTTTAGACCTCATTCCTTGCAGTATGTTGCAAAGGCTCACTGTTTATCAACACCTGCACTATAATTGCCATTTATTTCAGACTATGCATCCATTAGCTGACAACACTGTAGCTTCACAGTCTGTAACAATCTCCAGCAGAACAGCCTGAACAGCCTGTGGGTATGGATTCAACAAGAGCTGGAAGCTTTCCATAAAGATCTTTCTGTCTTGATGGCATAATTAAATTTCTGCAGATTTGTTGGTAGCACATTCATGCAATGACCATCTTGCTCTCTCTCATCCCAAATGGGCTGTGCTGAGTTTGATATCTGGACTGTGTGGGCCATTGGAGTAAGACAAAGTCCCCATCATTTTCCTAGAAACATACTGAGACAATGGTGCATTATCCATTATAAACTATCCATTTGAAAAAGAATGGCTGTAAAGGGATGCACCTGGTTTGAAACAATGTGAAGAGAGAATGGTGCATCCAAAGGATAATTGGTGCGAAGGGGCCTAATGAATGTTCTCCACAGCATTATATCACCCCCATCTGTACTGTTGAAAGCGTAAAAGATAACCCAGCGGATTTGTGCTATTCCTGCCAATATCTGACCCTGTCATCAACATGCCAGGGCAGAGCCAGGAATTCTTCTGATGAGATGGCTTTTTCTTTTTTTTGCCTCTTCAGTCATTCAGTTTCAGGGTTTTAAGCTCACTGTAGCTTCACCTTTTCGCCTAGATAATGGGAGAGAAAATTGTGCTCAATGGGTATGATGTGATACAGGTTGTCCTGTGTGAGACCTCTCATAAACCTTAACCTTGCATAACTATGTAAGCTTGACTGATTTTTGTCTTCTAACCTCTCTAATCAGCTAGACAAATTCCCCACAAGAACTATGAGTAAATAGTAGACGCTGGGCTGCACACAATCCCAGGGCAATAGTTGTTTATAAAAGTCTGGAACCACTCGGTACAGTACTAATGGTCATAGCACTTTAAAAAACATTTGAAATATGTATCTTTCCCATTCAACATTTATTTGAACTGTAGCTGAACCTCATAAATTTGTTGACATTCTTCATACAGTGTTTATGTGTTATTCATACACGAGCCACAGCCTGAAAAAGTCAAAGTTTGTGTACTTAAGAGCTGCAACTAAGGATTATTTTCATCATCGATTATTTCTTGATTAATCGAGTAGTTGTTTGGTCTACAACAGGGTCCGGGGACCCCGGGGAACCTTGATGGAGTTCCAGTGGGTGCCCAAAAAATGGGAAACAAGTTTATTTTTGCCATTCAATTCACTGCAGAAGTGAGCCCAATGTGAGTAAAAGGCATGAGTGACTATCCATAACCATTCCTCCATGGTTATCTCCTCAGTTGTTGACAATAGGACAGTAACTTAGGTTTATTGTCATTGTAATCTATTTTTGTGATCAATCAATTAATAATTTTGTTGTCAAAATGTCAGAAAATAGTGAAACATAACCTGTGTAATTTCCCAGAGCCGTTGAGGTCATCTTCCAGTGGTTGGTTTTATCAGACTAACAATCCAAAAACCTAAAGCAGTTGAGTTTATTATCTTCTATGACAAATAAAACAAAACAACTTCTTACATGAAGCCTGAAACCAACAAATAATGATTACTCGATTATCAAAATATTTGCCACTTAATTTTTTGTCGATCAACTAATCGATTAATCGACTTCTTGTTTCAGCTAGTTGACAAAAATTTAATTCCAACTGATTACCAAATGAGTTGGCAGTTAACATAATTAAAAGTTGAAAACTAAACGATTAATCGAAGCAGCTCTAGTGTAGATCAGAATGTACCTGATATAATAATAGTAATTGCTGTGATGAAAGAGTTTGATCTGGGTTGCTGTTAAGGTTTAAACCAGTTTCCTACCTTGGGCAAAAGCCATGATGGATAGATAAGACAGACAGATAGATAGATGTGGCCCCTTTTTATATTGACATTTTTGTGACTGATTTTAAATGGAACAACACAGACGTAATAAAACATACCGTCATGATGCCCTCCAGCAGGCCCGAGTCGGGTTTAGGTGGTATCTGCCTTTCCATCGACCATTTCTCCACAATAGATGCAACCTGGGGATTATCCACGTTGAGGATGCGGAAGCCGGTCATGTTGACACCGCAGAAGCGATACGGCTCCAGGTCAATGGCCATCAGGTCCTTTTGGGAGACAACAGTAATGAAGGATGGATTCTCATTTAGTCTGCCAACACTGAGCATCCCTGTTTGAAGTATTCATCCTGGCTGGATGCTTTCTCCTCACATGAAAGAAAGTGACGCAGCTGCTGATAAAAGAGATGCTATATTAAGACCAAATGGAGTGAAAGGAAGGAGAAACACAGTAGTTTTCAATGTCAAATCAGGAGATTTAAGCATAGTGTCTGGAAGCAGCGTCTGTGTAATAAATGGAATATAAAAAGGCTCTGGTGGCGGAAAAGCTTTTCTGCTGGCAAACCATTTCAGAATTGACAAATTGTTATTATTTTTGTGCCTACATAATAAGTAATTACACTATACAAACTACAAGCTTGTGATATATTTCGTCCGTCTTAATCATATTCTTGTGAAAGAATCTTTATAGGTGCACATTTCTTATTTGGGAAGATTAACTATTGTTTGTAACTCAGACAAATTAAAGAACAAGAAAAAAAACACGAATTCCGTTGGATCGTATTAATAATTCAACAACTGCATTCCCTTAGCAACTTCCAAGCAAAAGCTATTCAGTCTGAGCTGCAGTAATTTCTGGGCCAGCCATTATAGCTGAAGTGTGAAGTCACATGTTGACACATGTCGTGCCGGAATAGGCCAGGGGGCTTGGAAAAGACATTTGGATGAACATAGATATTTCATTAGCACCCTGTGGGGTTAGTGCTGGGGGAACGAGAGCGTGTAAGACTCTTACTAAAGAACGGCCGCTGCCAGTCGCTGAAAAATCTCTCCTCTTTTATTTCTTTCCCACCAGAACGCAGTACAGTACTCTCTTTTATGAAGAGAGATCAAAGTAAATCACTGTTGTTCTTTATGACATTCAAAACTGCTCCGAAAAGTAGATCAGGTTACAAGTTTCCGAGCTTTGAAGCTAAGAATACAAACTAACTGGGACAGAATTGTTTGTAAAAATATAATTTGTCTTTTGTGACATCCTCTTTTCTATTAGGGCATTTTGGGATGTCAGAAAAGTGACTTGTTCCAATTATAAGTTCACTTTTTACAGCGCTGCTTTGTACGCACATCTTTAATACAAAATCAACATAATCCTACAGTGGTGTTACACTGAAATCTTTGCCAAGGCAACGTGCTGCACATGTCTGAGTGCATACAGACGTGTTGTGGAGGTGGCAAACATAACAAAGTTCTCAGCTTCAGGTTCTCAGAGATAGCTATGACAGACTCATTTTAAAGGACAAGGAAGTTATTACCCCATACCACTCCGCTGTTGCCTTTTCACGCTCTAATAAGTCGGCATTTCCCTCACCTCAGAAGATAAAACACAGACATCACTGGATTCCATCGAGAGGAAATTGTATTGCCATGTACGCCACGCAAGTATTCATCATTTTGGATCAAATCAAGCCGCCAGGTATAATCTCCTTAATGGTGTGTCTATCAATATGACAGCTTATTGCAGCATTAGATAGATACCACTCTCTGATTCTATAAAGATATCCTGCCTTCATGTGAAAAATATGGTTGTCGCAGAAACTCATATCAAATAAAAGTTTTTGAGTTAATCCTCTGGTAAATATGTTATATCTATAGAAAACCTAAACCAGCACATTTGCAATAAAAAGAAGCTCTCCCTATTAAAGCGGTAGACATGCTCCACAAACATAACGTACAGCAGAACAATGTCACTGCCACACTGTCAAGTGTGAAAGATGATGCATATCATGCCTGGACATTTCGTGTCATATCACATTATCACAACAGGCTGGACGTGTCCAGAGAGACAGGGAGGGTGTGTGTGCACCAGAGAGAGGCAGAAACAGAGACGATAACAGAGAGTGAAAGGAACAGCACAGATCATGCTGGTATTCATTCCCATTCAGTCTGTTTGTCTCCAGACAGTCAGCGTCTCAGTGACGAGCAGCAACAGCTCCCTGCTGGGTCCGCTTGTATTAGTCAGACGAGATCATTTTTTGTATTCGACTGAGAACATGAAATGCTCGGGACGGGAATGAAAAAGTAGCACACTCAGGTTACATTAAACATAATCTGATACAGTAAAAAACATGTTCATGCCTAAATCAATTCTAATTTTACAGAATATGGCTGGCAGTATTTTTTTGTATTCATCAAAAACAAATCTCATGGAAAGACCAAAATCAACGTCATTTCAGACTTCTTTACCCTGTCTGTGAAACTTGTTCCTACTGAAGACATGTGGTCACTTGGCAGTTTATTAAGAAAGAGTTAAAACTAATGCAGTCTAACACAGCAGTCCTGTAACAAATGCTGCCTTCACCACTGAATGAATAATGCTCAGTTTTTTGCAGATTCAACTTGATAATTTTGGAGGCTTGTGGTGCTGTTAAATTTTATTGCATTATACAGAGAGGTGTTTATGTTATGACTGATATACATGGGGTTGATAGAATGACAGAAACACTTGTCTGTAAGAAACAATACAATTCAACAGCACCACAAACTGCAGCCTCCAAAATGTACTAAAGATGGAGGAGGAAATTGTTAAAATATTGTTATAAAATTAAATACACTTTGACCTGCCGTTTTCATTAGGAACAAAGAGGTAACATCCCTAAATATACTTTTATTTTTAAACAGTTCAACTCAAGATAAACTACAGTACCCATTTTCATTGTGATGAAAGAGCATGTCACCCAGTGTAACATTAGTCATTAATGTGTTTTCATTAGTTTATGGGCAATGGAAGGCTAATGGCTACAGACTGTTGTTTGTGGGAACATTTCAGCTAGTTTTGGTCTTTTCATAGGATCTGCAGATTACAAGAAAAACATGGAATATCTCCTGACATGAGAGTCAAATAATGAACCTTGTCAACATAAATTACCATAGAGAGTATGCAACTACACTTGTAGGAGATTGACTGAATATATTAAAGTAACATGTTTCTAACTTTATTATTGAAAATACAGGCAGTGTTAGAAAAAAATCCAGGTAGAAAACCCCTGCGTCATGTACATCAATCTGTGTCTTTGAAATTTTATGCTATATGTAGAATATTTTCATCATTTATCTTAGTAGTAGTAGAAATTTCACCTTGAAGAACACGTAAATTGCTGGTCTATCATTGCCTCAATTGGTTAAATTGGTTAGTGTGTAAAGAAAAGTGGAGAAAATCTTCAAAATATAGCGCACTTAAACTGATATTGTTTTTTTTAAGGTTGCTAAAATATATGATGATGCTGTCCCTGTTTACAGCAGAACATTTGCTTAGCTCCTGTGCCGGTATATTTAGCATATAAAAGACACCAGCAAAGAAACTAAGTACATAAAATAAGCAAAGCATAATTATCAGATGGGTTGGACCACCGTGTTTAACTATCTCATTAAACAATACAGTTATGGCTGAAAGCCTCAACAGAAATAAACAAGTTCTCACATATCTCAGCAGCTGAAATCAATTGCCTGTTGTCTATTTGATTGTTATTGTTAGTGCAATGTCACATCAGCTTTGGTCCCTGTTTATTTCCTGTCAGCCGCTGCATTAACTAACAGTCCAACGGGTAATTCAGTAACCCATTAATGATGTTTATTTTGCCAAGTAAGAAAAGTTCTATTGACCTTAATAAACACTCAAATATAGCCTGAAATCAATAACTTACATTTAGTTGTTTATCTAGTCTGTTTATTAAAAGCTTTGTAAGTTGATCTAGGAATTATATGCGATTAAATTCATGTGCTTCAGTTTTGCTGGTGATGTGTTCCCATTTAGTCCACATTTTGTCAATTTTCACTTTAAGAATATATGGCATTTAATTTAATTATATATCGCGTAAGAGCTCACAGAGGACCAATTTAGGTCTTTTTCAAACTTGGAAGCCACATTCAGTTTTGAATCTCAAGCTGTTGTTTTTTTATACTGCCACCTCAAAGACTTCTGTTGACTTCACTATAAAGCGGAGTGTTTACTACAGCACACTGAAGACGCCATTATGCCTCCAGCTTGTCAAACAAAATTGATATTATGGACTGGTTCCAAACCCCATTGGCAATTAGCCACTATTCATCAAAAACTCAAGCGGTAGGGAGATGAGAACAAACGAGACTCTATTTGCATTAACAAGCATGGTACATTACCAGAGTGGTGAAGATATAGTGGTAATACTCTGTCATCATCCCCATGGTCTGGGCCTGGAAGGAGATGGAGACAGAGGATGGGAAAGAAAGGTGTGAATGAATAGAGACAGGATGGAGAAAATGGTCATTTTGTCATGTCAGGGCATTTTAGAATCAACAGCACAGTGAGAACAAACAGCACCAAAGAGATGCTCAAAAAGACCTCGTCAGTGAGGGAAAAAAAATAGCCAGGTTTTAACGAGCATATTGACAACACGCTGTTTATTTTGTAGGCAAGTTTCTGCTGTAGCTTGTCAGGATTTCTACACCATATGTGGTCCACAGAATTACAGAATAGCACCAGTACTTGATGCTTTCCTATGCATTTAAATGGTTTGCAATGGCGCAGGGCACGTGACGTCATTCCAGCAGAGAAGAGAGCCTTCAATCAAAAGAGCTCGTAATCTTTGCCTCACATCCGAACACTCCATCACTGCCACTTGTTTCACTCAATCTACATTCAAAGGTACCACATTCCCATGGCGGCTGTTCTTCCTATTTAATTGTACCATCTGTCGTTTAAAAAAAAAAAAAAAAAGAGGAGAAAAAAAAAGCCAAGGTTATGTAAATAAGATGCTGTGCTTATGTGGAGGCAAATTCCATTCTCCATCAATATATATCAAGCCAAACAAATGACATTGAAACTTTGTGTCATGTTTTATATTGTGAGTGGGAGTTTTCATTAATTAGAGTAATTTTTCCACTGCTGCAGGGTGAATTCAAAGGTATGGAACAATAAAATTCTGTCGACGTTTCTTTTCTTCATCAACCTCCTGTTTTAGTAAACCTCCATATGTTCCCACCACAACAGTAGCAGGGTCACACATAAAAGTTCTTTTAAAAGACGCCAGGGACGTGCTTCTCATTTCCTCCCATCCAATCTGAGAGGAAATATAACCTGACAGAGGCATGTTGAGTGAAGGTGAGCCTCTCAGAGTGAAGACAGGACCCTACATACTGCAAGTAATCATGGCACGACGAACAAAGTATTCCAAGGGCATAATGCATTACTTGATATTGAAACCCCTTTAAAACAGTTGCAGCAGATTCTCCTTTATACGCCTGCATCTGCTGTACCAGTCAAGTCACATTACACATGAATTCACTTCTGTCTTTTGAATTCTACTTATTGTCTTGGATAGGACTGAGCTTTTTGTAAATGGAGCAGTCTGCAAACCTTAAGATACTGTAGTTCAGTAGCGGGTACATTTTGTCACTGCTGCTTGCAAATCAAAACGTAGGTGTTATTCATTCCAATTATGCCTAGTAAGAAAACCATTTTAGGGGACTGTCACATAAAATTTCATTGAGACATCAAGCTTTGTGTGGTGCAGTATTGAAAGTGGCTAGATTTACCAGATTGTTAGAATCTTCTCACTTCATTTTAGTAGGGCTGGGCGATTACACCTAAAATAAATATCACCATTAATTCAACATTTTACCCCGATTACAATTAATGAAAGAATTTTGCTTTTTGCTTTTTCTTTTGTTTGTTTATTTGTTTTTTGTCTCCATAGTTTACTGGCAGATTCATTTGAGCATGGTGTGTTGGAGTGTAATAAACATGTGACACATTATATTTTTATTTATTATTATATTATACATTGGCCACCTCTCCTGACTGCAGGTCTGTGAATTTAACTTGCTGTGTGCTCATTTTACTCTGGCATTTTTTTTTTTTTGAGTAGGCCTACTTCTTCTATAGCTGCCAACAGCCCACCAACATTCTCAATTAGAGAAAGGTTGAAAAAAAAAAGGCAATGTGCTTGGTTGGCCCCAGGCCCCCAAATCACCACATCTGCCCCCGGTAATATTAACGAGAGCTCAGTACAAGCGGCTGGATGAGACACAGAGTGATGAGTCCTGGTGTTTCTAAATAATTCCATCCAAAGTCTAACGAAACCTGAAATTAAAACAAAGTAGTCTGTAGAAGTCTAAAGACGGCACTTACCGCTGAATATTTGTCTGTTTGTTCATTCAGACTCTTTGGTGCTGTGAGGAGAAGCTCTGCTCTGTTTGTCTGTCTCTCTCACTGTGCTGCTGTTGGACGATCAGCTGTTTGATCCGCAGTAATCAAATGCAGCTTTGTTGTCAAATACTCAGCTGTATTCTGAGGTCAAATTTGTTCACTGCATTATATGATTGTTCAACACTTGCGACTTCCTGTCGCAGTGTTTTGGTGTGATATTTGCTTTGTTGCTGTGAGAGCGTGAGACAGAGCCCGGCAGAGCATGAGCCATGCGGCAGATGCGTGAGAGTTGGCAACCCCGGTGGGGAAAGGATTAACAGGACTTAAAACATAACCGAAATAATTAAAAAAAAAAAATTGGGCTAGATATTATATATTATTATTATATATTATATCAATATGGTCATATGAGAATAAACATCATTTTTAGATTTTGGATAACCTAATGTTGCAAATGTCATCTTTTCCTGATTTTAAAGGCTAGGGTTAAGGTTAAGGTTACTGTGGGGTGAAGTAATTTTCTGAAATTACCAGACTGTTCTAGGTGTTCTATTATTTGCCTTTACCCACTTAATCATTCTATCGACATTACGTTGGATTTTTTTAATGAAAATTCTCATTGTGTAAGTCTGAATATTTTGTGAAACCATCAATAATCAACCCCTACAATATCACAATATCATTATCAAGTTATTTGTTAAAAATATACTGTGATAAATCAATGATGCAGAAGACACAGTTAAAGATGCATGATGCTGGTGTGCAACATTTTTAGTAGTTTTTTAGCTAAACACAGTGGATGCAGTATTCTTGGCATCACTCGTAACATTTTCCCCTTATTTTAAAAGCTGTAGCACCCTGACAATTTGGTCATGGACAGGAACTGTCTGTAGCATTTTAGCCTCAAAACCTCCTCTCACTTCTTCTCTCAAGAGGACTCTGAATCCTTGGTGCGAGATGTGCAGACTGGCCACGAGCGAATATATGTCAGCTTAGATCTCAATAACTTGGGAGGACTGAGTTATTTAAATAACTTGGGAGGAGATGATGCATTTGGTAAACATGCTAACAGAAGCTGACAGCACCCTGAATGGATGGGGGTGGGGAGGGTGGTGGGTCCACCAGCCTGTTCTTGACATCTATAGAGCATTAGACCACCTACACAATGTCTACACTGTACATCATACTGACAGTTTTTTTGTTGACTGGCAATCATTTATATTAAACCCTGTTTCATAATGAGTTACTTTGGATCTGAGATGTATATTTAAAGTCTGGCCAAGAATTAACCTGTGAAAATAGTTTAACAATCTATAATACAAAGCCTGTGGCAACAGATGCACAGACAACACCAAGTTATGACGTGTTCTCTATATAAAGGGTAACTTGTGTATTTTCCACCCTGGACCCAATTTTCCAATGTTTTTGTGTCTAAGTGACTAATGAGAATGACAATTGTTGATGTCATTGCAGCCAGCAGTGGCAAAACTGGCTGCAATGTAATGAGCTGATTTACGTCTGCTGAAAGAGCTTGTTTTTGCCACTGATTGGCTCAGATTGTTATTTACAACTTACAGAGAGGATCCTTACAGAGGTTGACCTTTTTGTTAAAGAGTAAGACCCTGTTTTGTTTTTTTTTAACTAGAAACAGACCCGAAATCGCCATTGCCAAGCACACCAGATTCCATTTAAATCAATAGTCATTTGAGCAGCTATAAAGCCAGCGTATTTTCACATCTAACCTGTTACATTAAGGGTATATGTCAACCAAACCAGAGTTTGTGATTGCTGGATTACAGTGAAGGTGAGCCTTTACAGTTACAATAGCCTGCAGGGATTACATTGCAGCCTGTTTCATGGCTGCTGGCTGCTGTGGTCTCGCTCAATACTGGACCAATTTAAAAAAATTACACTTCCGATAAATCAATTAGACACAAAAACATAGGAAAACAGGGTCCAAGTTTAAAAATACCTTAGTCATCCTTCAGTATCAAAAGAAAGTTGTTCACTGCTGAAAGTGTATCCTACAAAAGTACACAAATATCAATTAGTTAGTTTTAGATTTCACATCTACCGGGGGACATTACTGTGATTGTCTCACTTTTAAGGTGTTCTGAGCAGGCAGGTGGCACAAGTGGAAATCCCATGCTCTCTGACAGCAAAATCCCACGGCTGATTAATTATTACCAGCACACCTTCTGCTGCTACTCTCCTCCCAGGTTCTTGGCAAGTCAAAGCCTGAAGTCTGATCAACTGAATGCTAAAGAATCAACTGGTGCCAGTGGCAGCTGTGTGGAGGAGGACCACATGCTTTCACTTGTTCGGCCATGCTAAGATCTGACATGAGGAGGGTCTGTGCCGCACTTTCTGACTCACCTGTTTGAGGATCTGTGCAGCCATGTGGTGACTGCAGTCAAATATGATCCGGAACTCCCGGCTTCTCTTCATTTCTTTGAGAAGAGGTCTCGTGTCCTGCGTGTCGAGAGGAAGCTGGCGGATCTTTAGCCTAATGTTGTACCTGGACGGGGCCATTATCAGCTCCTGTAGTCTAATAAGACCTGAAGAGGAGAAACAGCACGAATGGAGACGTGTCCAACAGTATCACTCAGAAAATACTTCCCCATTTTCTACACTTAGTTCATTGGTTTTAATGGGATAGCGTTCTTTGTACATGTGTACTGTGTTTATATATTTAATAGAACAATAGTCTGTTCACCTGTGCTGTCATCGTATACGACAGTGGCTGTTTTCCATTTGAGAAACTGCACCAGGTCCAGGATAGCGTAGCTTAGCGAAGAATAATCCGGGTATAAATTGGCATAAAAGGTGTCCCTGTTGTCCATGGGGTGGTGTTTCCACCGCACCTGGATGTGCGGCACTTCCAGTGCATTACAGATGGACTGCACAGCATTTGACGAAGAACTATGTGAGGGCCCGAATATTGCAACCACACCTAAAGACAGCTGGTCACAAGCTGGAGAAGATCAAGAAAAAGTTTGAGAAAAAAGCGTGTTACCCTTTCAATCACAGATCACCTAAACGTCCAGACACAC
The DNA here is from genome assembly GCF_008729295.1 of Plectropomus leopardus. NCBI lineage: Eukaryota > Metazoa > Chordata > Actinopteri > Perciformes > Serranidae > Plectropomus > Plectropomus leopardus. The sequence continues at coordinate 21,508,221 of NC_056469.1, forward strand.
CAAACCATCATGAAAGAACTAGTGGCGGCGAAGGCCAACTGTTGCATCACCTCATGTTGCCTGTGTCTCAGCCAAAAAGTTGCACACCACAAAGACTACAGCCAGTGGCCAACTAGCACGTACATTTTGCCTCTGTATGAAGGGAAATACTTCTCCAGCAGGCAGCAGTAGTCTATGTTCTACATTAAAAAAGAAAAACCGGAAGATTGACAGGATGGATTCAAGACGCTAGTTAGTCAGTTAGAACATTAACATAACCTAATGTTTGTAGCGCAAAGAACATTTGACATGAGCTCAGTGGGTAAAAAAAATCTTGCCTCATATAGCAAGTTTGCTTCTTTCTCATTCCCTCTTCAGTTGTTGGTTTGCTTTTATTACTTATTTTACTCTCCCCGTGCACTGGGGTGAACAGCCAATCAAATTGATTTTGCTCTCCGACAGGCTCCCACCAGCTTTGACGCAAATTAAACATGCTGAATCCACCCAAAAAAAAAAAAAAAAAAAAAAAGCTGACAAGGGCCTGACTACAGCAACAGTTTAGGAAACACCCCAAAACTAGGGTGACGGATAATGACCAGCAGCTTTCCATTGACGAATGGCTGACGGCTTGGTGTGTCAGGGCCCTAATACTTGCCTAAATACAAGATTCTGATTTGTAAGCCAAAACCGTTGATTATTAACCTAATACAGATATTATGTTGTTTTTTTGACTGACCAGAATCTTGTCTTCCTCCATACTGTAATCACAATCCTTGAATAAACATGGAGCTAGCCACTTACCTTTTCTTGACGCCTCAAAACTGTCGTAGATATTAATCCTCTGTATGTCATATGTTAGTGTTGTGTTTGGCAACAAAGTCCTGTTTCTGTTAATGTTATTGACAGCAAATTTGAAGGCAAGCTCCTCCGCGCTTACAAGTGAAACAGGTCCATCTGTTTGTTCGAAAATCCCACCTGAAAAACAAAAGAAAAAGAGACGTAAGGCCCATGACGAATGGTCTCAAACCATCACAAGCAAAAGGAAAAACGCAGCAGAATTCCAGGTGGGGCTAAATGGAGAAAAATATTGAGAGGCATTTGTGCTTAGGACTAGCAGTGAGGGGAGCAGCGCACATAACACGAGGTATTAAATTTGCTCAGCAAACATGGAGCAACCCTCTCCATTTTCAGAGAATGCTGAAAAAACCAATATCAGCTTTGAAGTCCAAAGCCATAATGGATTTAAGGAGTGTGTGTGTGTGTGTGTGTGTGTGTGTGTGTGTGTGTGTGTGTTCGTCTGTCTGTCTGTCTGTTCCATCAGGGCAGCAGAATATCTCAGGCTCTTGTCTCCCCATTAAGATGTCCTTTTATTTCACCACATTGTGGAGCAGATAACTGGACGTGGCCACTCTTCTTTTACATAAATTTCAAAGGAAAGTATTTTTTCCATTTTTCTGATGGGGTGGACTACTGCTCAAAACTTACAAATCATGTCTGTGGGTACATCAAAGTAGAATATCGTTTGAGAGGGTGGTGTGTATCAGTCCACTGGTGCCGCACTACATCAATGTAGAGGAGAAAAAACTTCTTTTTTTCAACAGTTTGCCAGATGAATTGGAGTTTTTTTTATATGTTCTACTGGGTCTACAGCCCAGACAATAAAGCTTTAACAACCAAAATAAATTATTTTAGATTAAATTTAGTTTGCTTAAAGAGGAATTCCACAGATATTATACATAAAGACCACTTCATTTGTTTTGGTAAATACTACTCAACGAGAGAAAATGGTTGTCTTCTGTAGTTCAGAAGTAGTTCAGTATTCAGAAAGCTTGCACCATCCCACTTATTACCTCTAGTCACCTCTCCAACTATTCCAAAAATCAGTTCACATTAGTAGGTGGCATGATTTTTCTTAACAAGCCTTATTCAGTGGAATCATCTGCCTATGCAAATTTGAGAGGCAAGCTCAGTTGACTCATTAGAAAGCAAATTTAAAACACAATTTCTGGCATCAGCCTTCAACCTCATTTAGTCTGCCCCAAGCACTTAACTACAGTTATCCAGCTTATATTTAGTTTTAAGTATGGTTTCGTACTGTATATGTTACACGTTCTTGTATTTGTGTGCGTTTTTTTTTAACCTTTATCCGGTAAAACAATGCACAGTATTTATGGGGTCTTTGAGACTATACTGCTGGTTTCACATCACTTTAAATTCTTTTATATTTTGCCAATGTTCAGTGTTTAAGACATACTTTGTGATAAATGATGTAATTGGTTGCATTGTAGGAAATGTAGGATCCAGTGTTTTTGGAGCTTATTCACACAAGGGACTTAAAGTCAGGATACCTTATGCCTTTGTTGCTTAAGTTTTTACTTTTTAAAAAAATCTATTTGTTGTAGAGATATTCCAATACCAAGTTTTTCATCCTGATACTGACACTGACATCGACACTGATACTGATACTGATACTGATACTGATAATGATATCAAAACCAATACATATCTCAATCCCGATACCACTTCCAATTCTGGTATCTGACCTGACTTCTTGGCTGATTCAGAGTACCAATCTAAGGTCATTGTGTTAAAAAACAACAACAAAAGAATAATGACTGCTGTATACCACTAACCCATTTCCATGTCAAGAAGCTCAATTTAAAAAAAGACGAAGCAACGCACATTTAAAGTATTTTTTTTAGATCATACTAGTACAGAGATATTCTAAAAATAGTAAATAGAATTATTTGATCTCATTGGTGACAGTGCCAACATCGGGATTTGGGTGGGCGTTTGGGGCGGTTAAAGTTTATAAATAAATTATGTGGTATTGGATCAGTGCATAGACTTGCATGCTCGCTTATAACGGATTCAGCATTTTTAGGTGGTATGGGATGCATTTCAAATACTGGCATCGGTGTTGGATCACATCTAATCTCTTGTGATGTCTCTTGTCAGTTCATACTGAAACGTCTGAGGTTTGTGTGATGAACACTGACACATTTTTGTAGCTTTCTAATTAAAATTCAACTCAACACCTCCACCTAGTCAGTGCCTATCCCTACATATATGTACATTCATATCTCCATGGATTTTATTTAAATGTGATCACTTTAGATTATATAACAAATTGTGTTCCTCAAACGTCTGACAATGTAGAAAATTACAGTTATTTCTGATTCATTTTAACATAGAATATTCCAAAGTGAGAGTATTTTCCCAGGCAATATTTGACTGTCATGTCCTGGACATCTAATATTAAAATAGTTTAAGTTGCACCAATTGTGTGTAATTGGTAAAATAACAAGCATTACATGTACTGTCAAATGTAAGACAACAAAGTCCCTCGGTGGTTCAGCTGCAGCCTTTAAGAAGACAGTTTAGACAGCTTCTAAAACAACGCCTGTAGGAACATCAGCTTATGGAGAGACTGGCTCCTCCACCTCCACTCTCATCACATTACCCATTTCAATAACAAAGCAAAATGTCTCCGCAACCTTCCGTCAATTCTGGGGGGAAAAAAACTGTCATCAAAAGTTACAAATGTCTGTACTTCATTTTAACTTTTAAGGCCATTATTTGAGCTATACAGACAACCTTTTGAAACCTATTTTCTCTGCAGTGAGATCATAACATTTTTGAATGCTAAATCTTCACAGTAGATATCTTTAAAGTTGTTTCTGCTGCCGGTTTCTGCTGATTTTGAGTCAGATCTCTCTTTAAGATAACCTCGAGATATGTACCTTAGAATGGCTTCCAGAGAAAAGCAGCAAGTCCTCACATTTAAGACACTGGACCCGTGACAGTGTTTGGCATTGTTGAAATAATCTTTAAAAATGTTGACTTTGGTGTACTTTACCACCCAGTACAATTTGAAAACTGGATTTTACTGGATTTTTATACATACCATCACCATACATATATACAGAAACGCACCAAAAGAATCAATAATAAGGCTGTAATTTAATTAGGCCCAATGGGATTTAAAGGGCACAAAGTGGTTTATTTTTTTTTTTAGTGTGTTATTTTTGTTTTTGATTTTGCACTCTCATGGCCTAGCTCACAAACATTGCCTGCCAGCCAAGTATTATTTCACTAATCCTACCGAATACCTGGTTGCAGAGAGCTGAGCTTGGAAGTAGCACCTGTGACCTGCCGATGCCCCTGAACAGACCCCCAGTGCCTGGATCACTAAATCACATATCTCTGCTGCTATAAGCAGAGTGGCAACTCTGGAAGCTAAGCTCATCTTACTATTTATGACTCAAAGCCTCCCTGGATTGCGAGGGGACGTGATGCATAAACCGCTCGGTGGAATGCGTCACATTAAAATAAATGAATCCTTCCATTTCATGGGGAAATCTCATTAGAGTACATTAAGTAATTGCTGGAGTATATAGTAATTTGACTGTTAAGAGGATAAAATGTGCATTGCTCAGAAGCACTTTAACAAATTTAATAAACAGGGGGAAACCTGCTCCTTGGGAGGAAAATCCTGCAGATAACTTGCTTTGCCCTTTTCAGAATTCTGCCATAAGCACAATAGCCTTAAAGCCTTAATGTACAAGAGCCCCCGCAACTCCATCCAATAAAGGATAAGCAGTTTTTTTTTTTTTTTTTTTTTTTTTTAGCATCGCACAGAATTTACTCTAATGATTGAGAGATGGGAATATTATGGAACATGTTTACAAGTTCTCATTTAAACAACTCGGTTGAATGTTCGTTATTGCAGTGGGCGCGTGCAAATTGAGATGCATGAATTTCATGAGATGTTCTTGTGAATCTTAGTCAAAAGGCTTCAAATTAGCATGCCTCCAATAGGCAAGAACACAAAGGCCTTTAATTAGTCTCTAAGGTCCTACCACAATATATAAATCAGCCACTAATTGCAGCTGTTTCCATAATTTGTCCTTTGAGGACTTTGTGGATCAGCTGCATTCAGAAGCTGCAGACTGATGTATGTAAGGAGAGGACGATTCACGTTCAACTCTAAAACTGCAGAGTGAGACCAGACCATCCAAAGTTACAGAAATATGAAGAAACAGCAAAGACAACTAGTAATGTTTGTGTAAATTATAACGAACGTGTTATGCTACAGTATCGTGTAGACTATGCAATATAAGGCAAATTATTTATGAATTTCTCACATACCGTAAAACTTCAATTACTGGTGCAGGTTTTATTTTTTTTATTTGCTTAAATCACCGAAGCCTGAAGTGGGACCGGCTCTGTACGGGACGATTCCTTTTGTACCAGAAAGAGACAGAGACAGACAACACGCACGCGCACACACACACACACACACACACACACACACACACACATATATGTCTTGTTCTGAGAGAAACAGAGAGAGAGAAAACAAAATCTTCCTGCTCTTTTTTTATTTATGCATTTTTTTTTTTTTTTTTCCCTTGTATTTATTTATATCATCATTTAATTGTATCTGAGGCTTTGGCAATATTGTTTTGCAAACATTCATGCCAATAAAGCAAATTGAATTGAAAACAGAGAGAGAGAGAGAGAGAGAGAGAGAGAGAGAGATGCTGAAGTTAAACTTTGTTTTTTCGCTATTCTCTTACTTTCCTGGGCTGGACGGAAAAATGTCTGGCTACTGTTTCGCCTGAGTTTTGTTCAGCATGTTTGACAACGGACAGCATGTGCATGTGCATGTGCATGTTTTACTAGGTGTCGACATGACGCAGCAGTGAACATGAACGTCACTCTCGCGATAGTGAACGCGGCCCTTTTTACGGCATCTGAGTATTTACACCCAGCATATTAAAAACAAATCTACAAATCCGCTCACTTTATCGTATTAAAACCCAGCTGCCTGTCAGCGGCTAGCGTATTTGGCACCCCGAAAATGGAAAGGGGTGAAAACTAAACAGAGAAAGGACGGGACACTTTTTCTTTTTTTCTAGCCAGTAAGCTAACACATTTAGCATGTTAGCAGTTTGCAGACAATGAGCAATGGACTTCATGTGACAATATTCACAACGTGGGTTTTTTATTTTTTATCAAGACCCCTTTCGATTCTTTTGATCGGTGGACTCTTGTGGACTAAAGGATCATAAATAACCGAGGGAGGGATGCGTATTAGCACTTTGACTGCTGCAGAGGAAGGGAGTCACCACTTTTTTGCCTCTTGTTTGTTGGTAAATCTGAATGAATTATAATTTGGTGCTCATGGTTTCCATAAAACGAACCAACCGAATGAACTGGAGAGAATCTGACAATGACCATTGTAAAAACACTACAGGTATATTTGTATGCACAATCTGAGCAGTTAAACTAGCTCTAACGGGGCAGACAACGAACCAGTGGGCTTTAAGAGGTTAGAAATGTCAAAGGTCTTCTATAAAATTGAATGTCTGACGACCAGACCCACAATCTAATTAGGATCTGCGTTTATTTGTCAAAATGCATAATACACTCGGCTATTAAAAGAGACCCAGCGTCAGATAGAGACTGGGCCATTAAGTGAAGTTTTACAGTAAGTTACAAATCTGCTGGTTTTACCCTTAGGCTCCAGCGCCTAAAATATCAAGTCGAGACGGACTTCTGCAGCTGATAAACCTTACTCCAGTAGTGTTATAATGGTGCCAACATAACATATGTTCAGCTCCCTAGATTTCCAGATCTAGTTACACAAAGCAAAAGCAACATAAAGTGCAAAGCTGAGACATATAAGAGCAGTTAACCCGGCAACTAAAAGGTAATATTTAATACTGTAGTCTTAAATATTGATATTGAAACAAAAACATATGTTCAGAAAGATAAAAAAAAAAACCCATTAAACTAGCGAATGTCACCAAAGTGCAGATTACAAGTGCTTAAATGTTATTATTTAAGATAATAAATTATACATGAATTAAACATTTGGCCTGCATGTAAATGTAAGCCTTTGGTAATCAGTGGTGTGAATATAAATTAAGCTGAATTTCATTCCTGAGCAGAAGCTGCGAGTGTGAAGAGGTCTGCAAGGCCTAAAGGAACTGACAGAGACAAGCTGTGTCGAGTCAAAATCAGAGGTTTCACATTTCAGCCGAACATGCCCTTGCAAAAATCCATGTTGTAGCATGAAAGCCCCGCATGTTACGTTCCCTGCAAACAACGTGGGCAAGTGCACAAGCATAAAGCCACCCTCTGCTGTTATGTGGTGGCAGACTGCCTGCGAGCCAGCTTAGGCTGGAATCATCTGGGAACCACTGCAAATACTTATTTTTAACATCGACTGCATTTACAGACTTGAGACTTCAAAGAGAACGATCTGCATGACAGGATGACAATCTGCCAAAACAAAGCAACATTAAAATAGATTGATGTCGGGAATGTTTATCCCTTTTTTTTAATTTCCTTTTTGATTGGATGACTTTTCCAACATTACAACAAAGTTACACATTATACAGGCAAAAAACAACATTGCATGTTTTTGCCATATTACATACACACACTGATAGGAGTGCAGGGTGGCATGACCAAAATTTGTTTTAAGTATTTTAAAAGATTCTGGCGATTTCATGGTTTCTCATTGTATTTTTATTATTATTATTATTTTTTTTTTGCATGACTGGACCTTTATATAGGTTTGCAGTAGCTTAGTGAAGTACTTAAATATAAACATTTTTTAATTCCATCATGAATACCCATTGGTTTGTGGACTGCTGTTGTAAAGCCTCCAGTTTGGCATTTTGGCTGTTGCCATTTTTGTTTTTTTGGCACAAAGCAACCATATTTGGAAGAGAGGGGGGCGCTGTGGAGGAGCGAGGGGTGGATCTGACTCATGGACTGTAGTGTCGCCTCGCAGACAGCCTGTCCCTTAAGTCACCCTGCCCTTAAATATGTGTAACCTTAAGCCTGTAAAAAATATAAACTGGTAAATTATGTAAAAATCACCCCCGCACAGTTGTACCAGGCTGTAAACATGTTTATTTCTGCTGTAAAGTTGGGAATTATAACATGCCGGTCTAAAGGGATTGACTTGCTTCTGGAGCCAGCCTCAAGTGAAGAAACAGAACTTAAAAATAAACAGATATTCCAACAACTTTAACTTTGCTTCATAAACCCTGTTAGAGGGTGTTGGTGTTAAATACTAACTTAACTGTCAGATGTTATGTTATAAAGTTATAACCATTAGTGAGAAGTGTACACAGTTGATAGGGGTCCCCCCTCCCACTTTACAGTGCGCCCTGACCGTGGTGCTCTTTCCTGTCTGTTGAGGAGTTAAAGCCATTTTTTTAGCTATGCGCCTGCATGACTGCAAGCAAAAAGTTTAGACTGGAATTGAAAACTGATTATACTTCAAATTAGTAGTGTACGATAGTACTGTTTTTCTCATTTCTTATGACATTGAACAACCAAAAAAATGATTTTTTTTCTTTCTATCTGAGTTTTATTGGATTAAAGCCTTCATTGTTTTGTAGTCTTTCTAATTAAATTTATTATTTTTGTTGAATGAGGTAGGCAGTGATTCACTTAACCTGATCTCAAAGCTGCTGTGCGATAAAATAGAGTCTCAAATGTTGTTTTCCCAATTCTGATTATTCATTCATTGAATTGTTTGGGCTTACATCCAAGAATGGAGAAGTCGTATTTGTTTGCAGTGGAAAGTAAACACGGGTGCTTATGAGAAAGTGTTTGTTCCTGTCCTTAGAACAATCGAACAAAAAGATAACCCAAAAGATTGTCAGATTAGCACGAATTATCTGAAGAAATCACAGTTTAAATATTTTTTTCTTCCAGTTCTATCCTAATGCAGTAGCCATAATTTTGAGAGCAAGGCAAGGTCATTTGTTGTTTCTGCACTTTTTACTACTGTAGTAAAAAAAAAAAAAAAAAAAAAAAAGTGATACCATTGCCCTTGTTTGACATGAAATCTGTGCAGAGGAGAGGCAAGATCGATGACCTTTCAGTTTTTTTTCCTGCCAAGCAGCAAGCTGACCTTACTCGCAGTTACAACCAGCTTCACAACAACACTGAATACGATTACATTACCTCACTTGTCCCTCTTAACCTGAGTATCCCAATTTTTGGGTGGTTTTAAAGAGGAACATCTTAGATTTTTTAGTTAAAACAACAACACATAAGACATACTACATCAAGATATGTTTTTAAAAAAACTGCAAGTAGAAATGAATAAATTGATTAGTAAAAAAAAACAAAAAAAAAAACAATAAAAATCCATAACCTCTGGACATGCAGTGGCTCATAATAGCAAAACAACCATTGTATGATACATTGCGCCTGTAAAAACAAACTCCTTTCTGCCAGACAAACCGATGTGGAAGCCCAAACAATGAAACTAGCTCATTATGCTCTTGGATACATGCGTGCTCGCCCACTGCATCTCTGAGTGTTGCTCTTTTGTACTTTCTTTTCACTGGTGGGATTCCCAATCTCCCTGTGAATAGCTTCCTGTCTCCCTGGATGTGCAACAGCACTCAGTTACACAATGATGGCAGCGAACAATGACCAGCACAAAGCACACACACAAACCACCATGAATGTTGGAAATACAGCCAATTTCAGGAAGAATATGTTCACCTCATAATTATGCATAACAACACAACTCTTGGGACTAACTGTTATACAATACCAGGACCAGCGGTTAAGTTAGCCAATACTGCATTTTGTATCACACTTGGTCAACAAAAAAGCAGGCCAGGAATCTGTTACATTTAATCAATGATAAGTATCATGAGAGGAAATTAAGGGTGCTGGTTAATTAATGGTGTCTGGGAGCATGTTGGCTCATTAGCGAGCAAAGTCACCTCACAGCAAGAAGGTTCTGGGTTTTGATCTTAGCTGTGGTTCTTCTCCCCATGTTCACTCGCGTTTCCCCCCACAGCTCCGGTTTCCTCCCGCAGTTCAAACACATGCAGGTCAGGTGAATCTAAGACATTTAAATTGCCTGCAGGTGTGAGTGTGAATGTGTTTATGTGTTAGCCCTGCAGCGAAACAGTGACCTGTTAGGGAAGTTTCTACGTCTTTCTCCTACGGCTCCTAGCACCATGTAAACCTTGTTAAAAAATAAGGAGGTATAGCTGAATGGATGATTAATTACTCAAGTGAATAGTCTGCTAACTAACTGTTTCCTCTAATGGTAAATCTTACCATTAGAGGAACACACACAAGCAGTATGCATGTAGATATAAACACCTGTTTAGAGTTGCATACTGGGAAGGGTTGCTGGTTCTGTGAGTGTTTTTTCATTCTGTATTCCAATTATAAAATATAGGCATTACTTAACAGACTCCCCTTTGCCTCCCAAAATTAGTGCATGCACGCAAGTTTTTCATACACAGATAACCCCATTAAATATAGGTGATAGATTGCATTCCCACTGCCAGTGAACATAGAGCTGCAGCAGACAAGTCTGCCTTTTTGTCAGCACGCGTGTGTGTGTGTGTGTTCTGTCGGCGTGTCCATGCGACAGCACGGACAGGGTGGAGAACAGGTAAACAGTAGACAGTAGCAGGGACGGAGGTCTTTGAAAGCTTTTCAGTGGTTTCTTTTCTTTATATACCTCTTACTTATTCAGTCTCTCTTTCAAACTTGGTGCAGACTTATTTGGAATAATGTTTTATTGCTGCTGAGGATGAGATGGACGATAATAAGTGACAGAACATCAATGCATCGTACTAGTTAAGAAGCTGAAATTACCACATTCACCTTCCTATCAATGCTGATGGGAGCCGGAGACAATAAATACCCGTCGCTACTGCAAAGTCATTTGACCTGGGTGTGAATGCCGATCTTGCGCATTCTCATTGCATTAAAACGGCAGATTTAAGTGGGTGTTAGCTGTTTTTTGTGTAGTGGACATTAGGCTATAGACACAATGCCAAAAGGGTTATTCTATGGGAACCTGTTTTATTTAGTCCAATATTGTTTTGATAAATCATATTATGTACTTCATTGTGGCATTTGTGGCATTTTGGCATTTTGCCTGTCAGGGGCACAAATTAGAGCTAATTCAAAACTCTGTCCTACTGAGTGTTCCACCTCTTACCATCTTTTTCTAATGGATGTATTATTAGACACGGATAACACACTCCAAGATGGTGCCCATTCAGTCCACTGAGAACTGCTCGCCTGAATTGTACACTGAAAAGTTTCTTACTTGCTTTTTGTTTTTTTACTTCAGGGGTATACGATGCACTGAATATATGCAGTAGTAGTTCTCCCGCTGGTGCCGCGAGTTCCTAGCCCACAGACTTTACATTGCCATAACCAAACTGTAAATATACTCTAATAGCGCTTTTCATGAACTACCCAGCATCAAAAATGTAAAGTCTATGTGTGTGAATGTGTGGAAACCCTGCTATGGGGAAACTTGATGCAAATTTTAGCTCCTGGATCCCTGATATAAAATCATTATTCTGCTACCACTCAGGCCTCCGTGTTGTGTGATATACAGGTACTATATGTCAATGCGGTATTGAAAAGGGACAGAAATAACATATAGTAACCAGAACGTATAGTTGTCAAAATGCTACACAAATGTCTATGGTTGGCTACATCCTCCATCAAACAGGCTGTATTTATTGGCTTTATCAGTGTTAACTGTTAGATTGTAAAGGTCTCTACTGTTTATTGTTTACACTGAAAGTGTGATAAGTGGCGGGTATGTGCTGCCATGCTAATGTTTGCACACATGCTAATTACTAAACGCCACAGCTGACTATTAACAGTGTTAAGGACTTAAGGATGAGTCTGATGAATGAATTCATTATTGAAGTGTTGTCTTTAATATTTTTCAGTGTGTGTGCTCGTCTTGCATTGCAGCCATACACAAGTCACACTGTGACAGCACCAAAGGCTTGTTAAAAGTATATTATATTGTTGGGCTATTTAAGTTTAAACCAAATAAAACAACAACAAAAACATGCCACATGGACAAATTAAAATGTGATGAGATTTAAAATATCTCAAAGATAGTTATGTTTTAGGTTTAGAATTACAAACATTTTTTAAACAACAAAAAAAAAAGCATAAGGACCAAAATAGGAATAGTGTTGTTGTTGAATCTGATATGTTTTTCTTAAGAGATTGTTTAGTTAAAAAGCCTTCTTAGCGGGTTTTGTAAATGATTTCGTTGCATATGTAGACTAATACTGTTAAAGCTTAAACAATTACAAGGTCCATGTTATGGTTGGCATCAGCTGTTAAGTGTTTGTGTTCACTGATAATGCATGGAAATTATTGTAAATATAAGAATAAAGCCTGCACTTAAGTTTAATGGCAGCTAATGTTCATCATTCATTCAAGCCACAACAATTTTAGTCAACAATGACCTTATACTAAGCTCCTATTAGTGCCCGTTAAATCCTTTTAAAACCAATTATATGAATCTCTAAACATATATTGAGACAACACTTGTTGCATCAGGATTTGTGTTCTCTAGCATAGTAATTATGAGGCACATTCAAATGTCACTGGGCAGTGGGAAAACACTGAAACAATACTGCTGGATTATGCTCACACTTTAATAGAATTACAGGCGTTTTTTGAAGGCTGAAAATGTGATTCTTGAAGCACTGTCTCTGAAACTATTAACACTATTAACCATAAACTATTAGCCATTATATTTACAGTGTGCCAACCTGAATGCATTTCATCTGCTTTACACTTAGTTTGTACTTTTTGACCAAACCAGCAAAACTGTAAACAGAACTCACTGCATTACAGTTTGCAATTTCATATCAGACTTCTAGCAAAGCTGTTAGCGATGGTCACTACACCATAACAATATTTTGCAAATTGGCTTTTCCACATTAACACATGGAAACATGTGGGAGATGTGGATGAAGTTTTTTTGCCAGACCCACAAAAAAGGGGAAAAACAAAAAATACATATATTTTTCTTCTCTTTCAGTTCTTTTTTTTTTTTTTTTTTTAATAAAAATAAACACAAATGTTTTTAATTTGTCCTGCTGCACTTTTGTTGTTTGAGGAGTGTTAGATTTAGAACATTTGGGGGGAAAAAACGAAATCACTCCCTGTTATACTATACGAGGCATTATCTTTTTGGGTTGTCCATCCCATTTTTGTAAACGCGATACCTTGACCACAAACTTCCAATTGGACTCAACAATAAAATGATTAGATTTTGGTGGTCATAGGTTAAAGGTCAAGGCCACTGTGATATTTTTTGTCTCATTCTTGGGAACATGATATCTCAAGAAAACCTTCAGGGAGTTTTTTTCAGATTTGGCACAAACAGTCACTTGGACTCATTGATGAACTGATCAGATTTTGGAGGACAAAGGTCAAGGTCAATGTGATTTCACAAATCTCATCGTCCATTTCTTTCTTGTGAAAGCTATATCTCACAAACACATTGAGGTAATTTCTTCCAATTTGGCACAAACCTTCACTTTGACGCAACGATGAACTGATTAGACGTGTGTTAAGCATCCATGTTTTCACAGACATGCATATAAACTGGAAGTGCAACTTGATTGGTGTGCAGAGGCATGCAACTGTGAGGCTGTAATACACATGCATACTTACCACATTTGGATACCTGTGAGTATGTTATTTACTACGTGTATGACAGCTTAACAGTATTGTGATCTGCTATTCCCTGCACATAGAAAAGCAAAAGCTTAAGTGTTTTTCATATATATGATTTGTGAATAGTTTGTACTCCTGTGCTTACTGCATGTACAGTAATGAAGCAAAAACACACATTAAAAAAAAAAAAAGAGTAAAAAAGAGTTTGAAGAGTTTTTACTTTTGCAAAAGATGTATAATGTTTTACTGATTTGATCTCAGGTTTATGGTTATTGTGTAGAGTTTGCAAAAATAGCCCATAGGTCCAAAGATAGTGTTTAAGCAATCTGAATAAAAACTGCAATAGTTTTTCTAATCATGTCAAAGTGTCTGTCCTGATTTTGAAACTATAATTTTAGTTTCCAAAAGTTCAGTATTCAGTAACTCACGATCTCTTATCAGATATTTAAGTGTTTTTTGATTGAATAAATGTGCAACTAATACTTGGTAAATATAGTCAATTGACTGTAGTGAATACCAATAGTCTCATGTAATTCATCTAAGATTGGATTTTACTGTGCTAATGGTCTAATCAAACAGGAATGGGAATATCAAATACGAATGACCCTCAATATTAGCATCTTGAACCAGGCTGTCAGTAAAGAGGTGGGTGATGGGTTTCATTCCACATCCATAACCTTGACATTAAACTGATCAGAGGTTCTGCACCAGATCTCTGGTAAATAAAAATATGGTTTAATTGCAGCTTCACCAAGAGAGGTTAAGCAGTTTCTTTTACAGCTCCTCAACAATGGTTTAACATTTAATCAATACATACACTAACATTTTTGGAGTTTGTAGAGATTTACTTAAAACTGTCTTAATTTTTGACAGAGTGCTTTATCGTTGAATAAAATTAATACTGCTATTTAACGCATACTCAACCTCAAATGTAAAGAAATAAGCTTTTGGTTATGCATTTAAAGCTGGTTGACTTGATGCCCAATACACCCAAATCTAGCTTTAGCCCCTCCAAGTGTGCACAAGTGGCATCTGGTCTAAATCTAGGAAAGTTAAAATGACAGCTTGTGCTCTTACGTGTGGAAAAACTCACTTACAAATGCAATATTAAACACTTGAAAACGCATGAAACCAGCTGTTACAAAATACACAATTTCAAAGTGTCTCACAACAGATTATTATTGGCGTTATTAGTGTGAAGACCACTGCACTATGACGGATATAACCATCGATATCTATTTGAAATCTCAAGCAATAAACATCAGGTAAAATATGTCCCTGTAGATTTATCACCCTGGGGAATAAAACCCTCTATATATTTATTCATAGTGCAAAACATTTGCAGTGGGTTCACACACACAAACGCACATTATTTTCTCTCGGAGCATACTGTAGATAAAGCTTGCCACTGTGACTTGTTTCACACACACAAACACACACTGTGTCTCTGCAAAGCCGACTTGAATTAGAGCTTCCATTTGTCACTCAGACTGATTCATGAGGTCTTCATTGTTGTCTTAATGATGTATTTAACTTACTATTTGTAACTACCAACAACATGGCAAATAATTGTTTCCTCAAATACTCTGCCTCATAGCAATCTATTAGCCTATGCAGAATGAGGTTTATATTTCTTACTTCGACAGGCTGTGCATATAATAAATGCATGCTTTGTTATATTTCTTTTTCTTATTTCTTCTAACCACTGAGGGCATTAGTATGTCTGCAACTCTTAAGTTTAATTGTTACAGGATCCAAAGCAAAGATATTCTCATTGTTAAACAACTGCATATTGATAATATATAGCAGCAAAAATCTCTAGTGATGGAAGAAACAGATGGTGCAGGTTCAGTCCCACTTAATAATAAGTATTTGTCCTTGAGCCATGCTGACTGCTCTGAATCTTTACCACAAACATTATAAATTAATGACAGGACTACACATTAAGCAGAAAAATGTTACCATTATTCTTAAATGCCCAAAGCTTTTCAACACCGACTGACACTGCTTTTAAGTGTCACAGCATTTAAACAAATGTGTCGTGTGTGTACAGCTTTAATGGATCATGATATATTATCATATAAATTGAATTTTGGCTTCTAATGTTTGTGTCCATAATGAGAAAGGCTGTTTTAATTATGTTATTTCTCCCGCTAACTCACCGTCCACATTGAATCTCCATCCAGCTCTATCACAGCTGAGAGGCATTCTTATTTATTTGATACGATTAGTAGTACTCATGCAGCCCTATAATGTTGTGATATCTCCTCTGTCAGAGGACTGTCAGGTAACAACACATTTGTAAAATCTAATTTTATGCTCAAGTGGTTCTGCTTCTGCAATTTATCGCAGCTATCGCTCACCCTCTCCCCTGCTCGCTCTTGCTCGCTTTCCCGTACTCCCTCTCCCTCTCCAGTCTCCACCCTCTCTTCCCAGCTTAGTGAGGTGTTTTGATCTCATTATCATTCCCAAACATTCACACCGGATAATCTGTCAGGGCGGGAGCCTGTGCTCTGCACCGTACAGGGCACCCCGGTCATGATTAGGGGTGTCGGGGCGTGCTTGCAATGAAAATCCCTTTTTTTCCCCTTTAAACCAAACTAGAAATAATGGGTGTATCTTTCTCCCCGTGTGCTATAAAAACTTGTGGATGTCAATTAGATCCTTTAGTAAAGAAAAACTGCCTCATACTGTATGAGGACAATTGTTGGACAACCCAGTGAGGACACAGAATTGATTAGCCAAACTGAGCAGCGGGGCTTGGATGCCCTTTAACAAACCACATATCCCTTTCCAGAAACACCGAACAATGCACAGTGAACCTCCATTAGACAACCCTGTTCCACAATGCGTGATACAGACAGCCACCTCCCCCCTATGTGGCCTATTGTTATCACGGAGGTAAAACCCTCCCTATGCCAAATCCTCACCTCACCGCCAGTTCAATCAAAAGCTCTGCCAGGAAAATGGGGAGCGAGACAATGGCAACTAATGCCAGGCGGATGGGGGCTCAGCGCTGTGCCAAGCTACCTGTGTCCATCACCATCCCTACCCCCATCTATCTCCTCACCCGCTGCCACCTTTCCTTTGTCCACATATGGTGGCAGAAAATATGCAGACCTGCAGCCTTGGCACTTTGTCATAGTGAGACACAAAGGTGGCCGACAGCAGGAAAAAGCTCCACACTGTGCATAAACAACAGCTCTGGAAGGTGCACCTTCAGTTGTGTGTGTGTGTGTGTGTGTGTGTGTGTGTGTGTGTGTGTGTGTGTATGTGTGTGTTTAGGAAGGGGACTTAAATAAAGATAAATACAGGATACAGTTAAATATTGTATCCTTGGCAACAGTTGTCAATAAGCAATTTGATCATGACCTCAAACAAGCTTACTCACCAGCTCTGCTGCCTCCTCTCTCTCCCGTTTAAAAATACAGTACGCAAACTCTGCTCTGTGTGTGTGTGTGTGTGTGTTTCGTTTTGTCAAAGAGGGGGCGGCTGTGGCTCAGGAGGTAGAGCGGGTCGTCCACTAAGATTGCCCATCCAATCCTTGCTCCTTCAGTGCATACGCTGAAGTATCCTCGGGCAAGATACTGAACCCAAAATTGCTTATTTATTCTGCGAGCGCATGGTTTACAGAGTAGCAGGTGGTGCCTTGTACGGTAGCCTTGGCCACTGGTGAGTGTATGAATGTGTGTGTGAATTGGTGAATGTCACATGTAGTGTAAAAGCACTTTGAGTGGACAAAAGACTAGAAATGTGCTCTACAAGTGCAAGTCTATTTACCGAAGAGCAATAGCATGCCTCTGAAGGTATGTAACATAAAACTAAATATATTTTTTCTTTTGTGATGTATTTCCAGCTTGTATATATATATACTATGATTAAAAGTCTTATCTGGCTAATTAACTTGAAATAATGGCTTTAACCTCACATCAGCATGATATTGTGTCTAGAAGATACTTGTCCATACATACCAGCTGTGAAGCCTCACACTTATTCTGCCTTTGGCAACGTGAACCCTCTTTTGCTATCTCATCATACCCTAATATTGTCAGTAGCATTCATCTATGTGTGAATTGTGTAACTCCTCAAACATTCCTGTAAAAAATTGATCTTATAACAGTTAACCTTTAAATGGTCATTCAAAACTAAAGCAATTTTAGGCAGTTCAGTAACCTGCTGGCTCTTTCTTTGCTGAAACTCTCGAGCACTCACATGTGGTCACAATTGAAGTGTTGCAACAGCTGGTGTTTTTCATCAGCTATGAAAAGAAACATGTCAGTCAAATAAAAATTCATGCGTGACATAACAATACTTGTGTGACAACAATGTAAAAAGCATTATATAACAATATAAAAATAAATGTGACAGACCATGATTATATTTGAAAGGCTAATTACAGGATGTTATCAGAAAATGCCTTAAGAAAGCTATTTTTGCAAGTAACTCAATATAAACAATTGACTGAGGGATTTCCCCTTGTCTTGAAAAAAAAAAAAACCCAACAAAAATCAGTTTGAAGTGAAAAACATTTTTATATGACATTTTATCACCCGCTACCCTATACCAAAGTGGCTTGCAATAGGGGCCGGTGGACCAATGGTGGCGCACAGAAACATGGCATGAAATACATGTGTTATATTAATCATGCAGTGTTCATTTCAATACGTTCACTCTCGGTAAATTACATTTAATACACTACATGGTAGGGCAGCAGCAGTTCTTGTTTTAAGGTATGCCTTTGTATGACAATATTAGTAGTTATGCTGTGCACACTTGCTTATCTGCGGTATTGGAAAAAAATGTGTCTGGATGGAGAATCTCACCTTGATTTTAGTTGTTTTCAAATGGGAGACTTTTTTTTACACATTCTTTTATTTAAAACAGCTGGTTTCAAGTTTTAATCATAATAAGAAAACATTTGTTTAACTAAAAAATCAATGTGTTTTCATTCCTTTAAAGGGCCATTGTCACTGATAATAATAATAATAATAATAATAATAATAATAAATCTGCAATACCGTGATACTCCGATACTTTCTGAGACAGTTATTGTTCCGTGAAATCTCACACGTTGCAAACTACCAGAAAACTGCATCAAACTGTGCCTCACTAACAAGCATCTGCCAGCTTAGGAATGATGACTTGTTAAGAGCTACTGGTTGCTTGGCAACTCACAAGTATTGCAGGAATTACGTTCTGTCATCAATGCTGCTTGCTAAAATTGGGGATTTTGGTGGACAGCTTGCAACTGCAGCTCTTAATCATAGTTAATTTAATTTTTATTTATAGAGAAAATTAAAAACAACTGCAGTGAAGTGCTGTACAGTCATGAAATACAAAATCAGTAAATAGAGAAGCAAACATCAACAAACAATCGTTTGTTGGCTTCCTAAACTGCCAATCAGTCATCAAATCTTCAGGCGACCCTACTCAATACACTCAAATCTGAACAACATTCAAAAAACACTGTAAAAACCATGAGGTAGTGAAGTGGACACTAAACAAAGTATAGTCTTTGCAGGACAGCTGAGTAGTGTTTGTATAAGATTGGTTCAAAAATATATGTTGTTACCTATAAATGCATGGCTATGTTCCTTTTTCCAGTCCAACCCCCAAGTGTGCTGTATCTGCCAGGCAAGCAAAACACAGTGATTTCTCTGAGCGTCTCAGCTGCTACAGCAGCCGAGTAAAGGCCGATTTCCAACAGACAACAGCACTGTGTGAAAAAATGCATTCTTCATTCCAATGACACCACTGCGTCGACTCAGCAGGGGTGCCAGCACAGAGAGCTTTAGCACTAAAAAAGCGGGCTTGTTGGGCAAAAAAGTGGAACCTGGCTCCATTTTCTTCTGCAGCCTCATGTGCCAACATATGGCAAAGCGCTGCATTGGCCAATCAACCACTGTACGTATATGCGCCCTTCCAGTAAGCTTGTAACACTTGGTATTTCTTATCTTAACCAGCTGATCTTCTCCGTCTAATCACTACGGACTAGGGCTGGGTATCACTTAAAATTTTACAATGCCAGTACAATAGTAATTTAATTACTTGGGTGAGGGTTTTGGTGGCATTCCAGCAACTGCCACATCAAATAATGCTTGACTTCACATTTGAAGCTGCATTAAATTGAAGGTGCTTGTGGTGATTTGTGGTAATGAAAACCATACAAACAATTATTTTTCTCCATCTAGTGTCAAATAAAGGTATCCTTTATTTTTATGTTTAAAGATTATTTTTTGGGGGAATTTTTCCCTTTATTTTCTAGGACAGTATGAGAGAGACAGGAAAGGTCAGAGGGAAGGGGAAATGACATGTAGCACATGGCCACAGGCTGGACCTGAACCCGAGCTGCTGCAGAAGGCTCAGGTATATGAAGTGCACACTTTACCCAGTGAGCTAGAGGTCGCCCCAAATAAAGGTATCCTTTGACTGGAGAAGTTTTTATATCACTTTATATCAGGGTTGCTTTCTCTAATTACTCACTGGTATGAAGAGCCGGACTAGAGACCAGCGTATCCACCTAAATCTAATGTCATTTTAAGTCCACGCTGATGCGTTGCCATTCGTACGTGTTTGTTTTGCTGGGGTTTTAAGAGTGGAGTGGATCAAAATTAAACTACAGTGTTGGGCGATCTTGAAAAAATGTGTTGTTTTAGTGTAGCCTCGATAGCAACGTCTATTTTGGTGCTCGCCCTTGTTGTCATCACGACTCATTGGTTCTGGCACAGCACTTGACAGTGGCAATAGTGCGGCCTGTGGCGCTGACTGGCTAATTGTTTGTACTCCGGCGGTGTTCATTGAAACCGCTGTTCACGTCACTTTCTCAGATAAATCAGTCAACTCGGTAGAGTAGGCGTGGTCTGGACAGAAGACCTAACATGATTGGTGCTGTGATCATGTTTCAGAGTTGTAACATCTTTTCTCACAGTATTACAGTACATTCAGTGTGTTTTGGTATCTGATAAGCCTTCAGCATAATGGATCCACAGCTTAAACTGGCCTATGTTGTATCTTATTGTCTCGCCTGTAATTGCCCTAACTCTTCCCCACCAACGCAGCCCTCTGCGTTTCGTGATTCAGAGCTGTTTTTGATGACAACACCCGGTAACTTGTACAACACAGGGTTGCACAATGAGATGCAGTTGTATTCCCTTTACATGCTACACAAGAAAAACAAAGAACAAACACAGGCGTGCAATCCTGTAGTGCATTTTGAAATTTGCATTGGGAGGAATGTAAACAACAGCAACAAGAGCTTGTCGCTTTTTCTTCTCACATTACTCATTCTGCCTTCAGAAGTTTGATGTCTTTTTCTCTCTGTATGTCGTTTGAAGCCGTTGGTACAAGAATGGACAACACAGAAAGTTTGAAGTTACTGGAGAAATGTGAAGAGCAAATTTAAGAGCTACTTTTAAGTCCTTTCATTCTTCCATTACTCTACGTTACCTTTTATATTACAATCAATATAATGTGTTGGTGAAACAGTAGCACCGAAGGCTGAGTGTAATAGCCTCCCACCTCGAGGCTTCGCCACAGAGTTTTATGTTCATATTCTTTGCGACGGGTCACTTTGGGGCTTGGGGGCTTCATTTTCATTAGAAGCACTTTGGAAGGACCTTTTAATTTTACTGTCACAAACCTGTTGCGGACCAATTGGCTCATCCCCAGGGTTAAAGCACCACAGTTGGATGTATAGTCTCTAAAGTGGAAGGTTATATAACTACTCTGGGTCACAAAAAATTGTGCTGTGTAATTGACATTGATTTTACAACTAAAGGTGCAATTAATATCAAGGCCTGTGTTTATCCCTGCAAGCTGCTTCAAAGTCCATACTAAAATGGAAAGGCATTGTTTAATTTAGGCCACCTTATCACCGTGCAGTTTTGACAACCACTTAGTTGCTTTAATGCTTAACATAATTAGAACAAGAGTTTGAGTTCAGCTACGTATAAAACTCTTTGACAGTGCTATTATCGTCCCCCACCCACAGAAATCAGTGTCTTTTGCCAGGGGCATAATGAAAACAGGACATAAGTATCTTTTTATGAACTCTTACTTACTTTCTCAAAAAGGCAGTAAACATCTCAGACAGGCTTTTATTATATTTTCAGCTGCAAGACAGAAATCCCACATAGAGCTTAAATTTAACCAAAATAACGAGGCAGACGTCTCAGTATTTGTAATAAACTTGATTAATACAGAAAATTTTAAAAATACAGCTGAAATTTGTATGCAGTGGAGGTTCTACCCTAGGCAAGGCCCCCAATAACCTAGCTAACAACAAAAAATCAGATAGGAATATGTTCTAATAACATGTCGTACGTGTCATAATAATTAAATAAACAATAATTAATAAATAGGCTACTCGATAAAAAATCAAAATACAAATTGCCCAAAAAAACTTGATCAGAAGAATAAATATAAAACAATTTGTGATAATGAAATATAACAATAAAAAGTACAAATTCACTTTCTAATTGAACGGGAAATGCACCGATTCTGATACCAATGTTTAAAATAACAATTTGGCCAATGTCTTCATATTGTTGTTTATGTTATTTTTTGTGTTTATTTATTCCTATTCTGGCCTGGGAAACAAATAAATCAACACTATAAAAAAATAACTGAATTGTTTTAAAGTCAGTCAGACTTTCATTACACTCCCTGTGAATGAGCACAAACTCAGTGATGCACATTTATGAGATAACCCTTAAAATAACCTTATTTCATGTAAAAAGCGTCCTTTTTGAAAAGATATTCAAAAGCCTTTTTATTATATTTAATGTTCGAGCTAACGTTCAGGAGCTCTTCTCCTGCTGATTCAACACGCATTTGTTGTTTTTTTCCTTTCTTTTTTTCTCTCCATATACGCTCCTCTGAGTGGTGCAATAGTTGCTGATGAGGTCAGTAATCTACTAGGTAGATGCGCAGGTCTGAGGAGGAAGTAAGTAGTTTATATTCTTCTAAAGAATTCTCTGACGTCCACTTGACTTGTGCATCGTACATTGTTTAGACTGTACTGATTCACTTGAACTTTTTTTCTTAGTGAAATTTCTATACGGCGCCCTAGGCAGCTGCCTATCACCTATGCCAAGTGCCGCCACTGAATATATGTTGTAAAGACGAATAAGGGCCTCGAGCTGAGAGGTTGACGGGGGTCTGAAAATAAGAGTCACCCTGTTTTTCAAAGTCATTGCAGGTGCAGCTAAATATAAATCTGCCCCACTTATTACTGGACGGACCACACATGCAAAGTTAATGTAGACAAATGAGGGGAAGGTGCAGGTCGGATCATTTGGGACACCTCTGGCTAGTTTCTGGGACAGCAGGCACTCAAATGGAAATTCACTGTGTCTGTGTCCACATCCTCTGGAACAAGACCAATCTTAACACATCTGAATTGAAGCCGGGGGTGCTCATTTCTGCCCACATTCTTCTACTTTTCTGGTGGTATGAGCGGGGAGATTATTCCCCTCAGGGCACGTATACTGTAGAAGGGCCATGTACTCGTGAGGATTAGCAGAGAGCACGGCGCAATGAATGTGAGGGACCAGTCAACCGAGGGACATTACCTGATACCTGCTGAGAGAAATCCGACATTCATAGAATCTAAATTTAAGTTACTACAGGTAGACTTTTTTTTTTTTAATTTGAAGACACTGCAGTAAAATATATCACATTAAAAAGCCAAAGACTGCAAAAAAATTCCTTAATGATCAGCTTCAAAGCACACTCCCTCATGACTGTATGTAAATCAGCGTGTTTGACTGCACCGATGTGATTGACAGCCTACATGAAGCTTCGCTTGTAAACACACCATCCAAAGCCAGTTATGTAGTTTCATGAAACAGAGATGGCGAGATGGGTCAAGATTTGAATCACACACACAGGACTATTTTTTTTTTCCTTTTTATGATCTGTATTTCAACACTTGCTTAATAAATTTATCAATCTTCTCCTTCCAGACACCCCAGTGTTTTCCTGAGGAAGATAAGACAAAACAAAATTATAGGATTACGTGAGAAAGCTGATGCGTACACGTCATGTCCTGAATAAGAGCCATTTATTCTCAGTGTGGAGAACAAAATGCACACAGCTTATATTTTAGTTCTTTTTCAAACATGGCTCGACTATTGTAGGTTTATAATAAAAGCTGCCTGTTTTATCACAGAGCACAAGCATTATTCCTAAGCACTTTGCACCGTCTTTTCAAAGCCGATTAGAGCACGGAGAAGGAGGCCAGCTCATCCTTGCAAAGGCAGGATATTTACATTTCAGTGCCATGTGCAGTGAATTTTAATTTGGCTGCTACGATTTAACACGCCAGCTTCCTAGGAGTTTCACACATGAGTGCTTAATGGCTTCGTTAACATCCTGAGGGACTTTCCTCATTACCTGATCTGGTCAACTCTGACAGGTGCAACGAGTCTCATCACTGATCTTTGTTCATAGTGCCAAGTTCCCTCGCGCCATCGATCGCGGCGGAATCGAAATCAAAGAAACACGTGTGAGTCAAAAAGCCAAAGCACAAAAAGAAACGTCAGTCAGCGACATATGGGAATAATTCTAATGAGATCAGTGCCCTTGACAAAAATATACGGCCCAGAGTTAAATGTCTAAATTATTCCTGTATTGCCTCTCTGAGTATCTTTGGACGCAGACCAAGAACACCATTAGGCCATTTTAAACAAACCCATTAAGTATGTGTTTCATTACACAGGCACCGATAAAGTCCTAAGGTAATGCCGTGGAAAAAAAGTTTAAGATTTTTTATTTGTTTTCCTCTATTTAATACACCAGAAACATTCGATTGTCAGCTGGATGTGTCCTTGAAACTGAAACGCTGCAATATATTGTTTACAGTCTTCTAGCATTCCACGTATTTATCTTTACTTCGTGGAAACGCCCTCAGAGGACAGAATTCAAAATACTTTAATAAAACATCACATATCAAATTTCAGCCTGAAGGTCACTGAAGTTATGTAGAATTGAAGACAGTCCCCCCCCCCAAAAAAATCAAAAGCCTTGTTTCCGAGCATCTCATGTTTAAAAACAACCTCGTGTGACACTTTTAAAGAATCTCAAAATGAGCAAAGTTCAAGATCATACCATCCTGTGAAAACTCTCATTGTGTGGAGTAATCTTTTTTCCTTCTTTTTCTATCCCTTTATTAACCATTTAATGCATACACATGTTGACAATATAAACATAGTTACATATTTAAATAAACAAATACAAACAAATAAAGAAAAAATGTAAAGAAAATAAAGAAAAATGTTAACAAAAGATAAAGATGTACAAATACGTATTACAGATTAACAAAACATAAGAGGGAACAGATAAGCGACAAGGGACAGTGTGTGAGGAAAAGAAGAAAAGAAAAAAGTGGGAGAAAAGACAAAAATGATTCAAAAAAAGGAAGAAGACAAGCATGGGATGTAGCAGAAAAGGGGGAATTAAAATGAATGAATGAAGGACATGTTCTGTTTGGGTTTGGATGCATTTTAGGGGAGTTTTGTCCTGTAGATGTTGGATGTTTTTGCTGATACTAATATTAATATTTAAGAGTTGAAAAGTTGTTTTCAACATGAAGACATAATATATTTTTTAAAAAAGAGAAGAAAAAATTTTTTTTGGTAGTGATCCTTTATTAAGTTTTCATTTTTAAAGAATGATAAGATATGTTCTGAGCGGGACACTTAACAGGTAAAGAATAAGCATGGGGCAGCATTTTTGTTCATGTTTTTTTGGTACTTATTTGCAAACATATGATTACAGTATACCTGCATAAGGTAATATTGACTGCTATATCAGCTATATATATATATATATATATATATATATATATATATATACACACATTCACACTCCCACATGCACATTAATGTTTCCCCAATTACACACTTTTCACTCATACATGTAGTAGCGTAGTATATTTTATTGAACCGTTTAAGGTTGTTATGTTTTTTGGGGGTCTTTCGCAGAGGCGATTGTTGTTCTGTTGTTATCTGTTGTGTACGTAGATTCAACCACTGTGAGGTGTTGCTTATTTTCCTCCTTTCCCAGTTTTATAGTATTGTTTTCTTGGCAATAGTTTGGGCCACAAGTATGGGTATTGTGGTTTGTATGACACACCTGTTGAGTATATTCAGATTGCAGGTATGCAAAAGAAGGGATTACAGAATATTACAGCGAGGAATAGGGATAATGTGGTGGTTAATTGTGTTGAGGAATCTGTATAATAAAAACAAAGTGTTTATTTTCAACTGATGTCTATCGAATGAACGATGCAAATTACACACATACATGATTCAAAGAAGGACTTGGGGAAAGAATTGGAGAGGCATCCTAACAGCAGCTCTGTCTTTTTGCCAACATCTTCTGTCCGCTGCAACAACTTGTTTTCTCACATCACTTCCTCCACCCTCTCCCTCCGAGTGATGGTCACACACGCTGCACAGCATAAATTGTCTTCACTGTTCGCTTTGATCCCTGACATGGACATGGCAGCCCGCTAAAGCAGCTCCTCGTGGAGTACTGACAATCAGCCAACACTTTGTTGTTGAAAGAACACATAACATGTGTGCACCTTGTGGATCGCCTATACAACAGGCTCTGCATCATGTCGGGTTATTCACCTGAAAACACAGAGGAAATACTGACCTGTCTGAAGCGGAATAATGATTTCACCCAACTTTAACTCTTGAGACTCTATGCGGAAGACATTTGCTGTGAGATATAAATAGAAAATGTTCTTGTTTATGGTGCATTCAAATGTTTGTCGAATAATTCAAATCACTGTCACTCCAATTGAGCAAGGTCAAGTAAAGCAATCAGCTCTGACAAGCAACCGCATGAGCTGTAAATATTCTCTCATGATTTGGGGGAAATGATAACTTTTAATAAAATTGCCTCCATTGTGTGATTTTTTTATTTTCCAATGAAGGCTGCTATTATTATGTTCTTGACCTTGTTTAAGTGTTCACTTAAGGCTGTCTATCATTTCTGATAATAACGTTGCACCTATTTTTCATTTGTGAGCCGCAGTTTTTTAAAACACCATTCATAGTGAATTTTGGGGGGGAATTGTGGGCGTAATGCATAATAAGCTCAGAAAATGCAATGTTAATAAAGTTACAGCAGTTAATTATTAATTATTAATTTTGATCATTCTTGATTGGTTATATACTATATATAACAGGGACTTATAAATAATGCGTTTGGTTTAAAAAATGTCCATTACTAATTTTTAGAGCCCCAGTTGTCATCATCAAATATATTGTTGTGTCCAAACAAAAGTCCAAAACCCAAACTTCTCTTGTGTATGATGATATAAAACCATATACTGTATAACATAATGGACGTATCGCTTCCATGATGTAAGCCATAGGTTTAACGACTTCTGTTTTGAAGCGTCAAATTTATTTCAGCCATCACCATCTTTGTTTTTTTTTTTGTTTGGAGCTGCGATTATATTTGGACGAGAGGGTGGAGCTGTGGAGGACAGCCCTTAATTAGGTGTAGTTTAAAGCCTTAATAAAATGTGAACAGGTTATCAGTGTAAGAAATTCATACCTGGTTTAGTTGTTATGAAAGAGGAAATTAGCTATAGAGACCAAAATTTTTTTTTGTACCAGGCTGCACTTTTTCTCACTTTAGAGAAGCTTGGACAAGGTAATTACAAGGTAGAAAAGTTATTGAAGTTATTGAACAAACAAACCCCCATTAAGAAAAATGTACACGCATACAAACATAAATAAAACTAATTACCCCATTAGTCAATAGTTATGAATGGGGCTGGCTGAGAAAATCAAATATCATGATATTTTCGATAAAATACCTCAATATTGGTGTTGTGACAGTATTGTAGGGTTGGCTGAAGGTGATTTACACAGTAAATAAAAGTATTCCATTCCCCCAACGTGTGACTTTTTCAAGGAGTTTGTTATATAGCATCCCCTATTGTGAAAATTGCCCAAAAAATACCATTTAAACCCAGAAGTGCCAACAGGTAAAGTTTACCCCCACAGACACTGCAGTCATTTTTGCACTAATAATGTTGCCATTTAGATTAACATTCAAAAATAGCAATACTTGTGTCTGTCTGACAGAGCGGCATTATAAGTCGTAGTTTAACCTTCTACTGGGGACAAGAGAAAGCGATCTACGGATGTACATAAGCATTTGATTTTTTCAATATAAGCTATTAATACCACGTTATCGTCATTTTGTGAGTAGCATAAAAGGAACTAAAACTACGACATTTTGTTAACAACCCTGTGTTGTAGAATAATAAATTAGTAAACCTTGTAGGTACAAGATTCATTTAGTCATCAGAGTGTTGTACATTGAAAATCAATGTGTTTTAATAGCAGGTAAATTTTACCCATTGGTGGTTTTAGATATATAGCACCCCTTAGTAGTACTAGTGTGAAAATCAGAAAAGACAACACTTACAAAATGACATCCAAAATCTGAGAGATCATCTCATATGTCAGGATATTTAAATGAAAATAATGGTATTGGCTGGTTCATGTTATAATGAAATGCTCTGATATATTACAAGTTTTATTGTATTTTCAACCCACTAAGGATGAATTTCGGCATAGTGTGGTATTAGAGTACTATGTTATGACACATTCAGGCAGTTATCATATAAAATTAGCCATTTTTTCTCCTTTTTATACATGAATTGCCTTCAGGATATCACATGGTCATACAAGACATCATAAAAGCTTCATCCCACCCACTGCAGAGTAATGTATGCTACGTGAGCCGATGGCATTTTCCTCCACCAAATGAAACAGGCAAGAAATCTCAAATGAAGTGAAAAAGGACTGAGGCAAATCCATACCTCATACTAACCTCACCTTCTTGTGCAGTCAAGTCTCAGTGCTTTTATCTGGCAGGCCTAATACTATTGATGGGCTGTTGAAAAAGAATAGAAAATCCCCTCGCTACAACGGCATTTTGGCTGCTTAGCATTTGTGGGAATACACAGTAGGAGCATTATGGGAGCAGATTATTTATTTTGAATGAGAGGCAATTCGATACCTTGGGTCCAACGGGAGAAGCTAAAATGTGTTCCTGTAGCAAAACAAGCGGCCAGGCAGAGACTTGAGAAATCCACGGGGGGAGAAGAGCGACCAAGGTGCTGAATTGAATAATAACAAAAAACGACAAAGCCAACAAACTCTAAAACCTCAGAGCTGACAAGTTCATTACCCGCTGAAACCACCTGGCTAACAGCTTTTCTTATGAGGTTTTTACTAATAAAAGGTTTCACAAAATAACTGCACATGCTGCAATTTCTGTCTGGCTACCACAGTGGTTGTGGCTTGGTGTCAAATCGAGGTCATGTTTTTAATCCCATATTTCCTCTTCTCACACTCAAGCCTTTTCTATAGTTGCTGTTACTTATCAAACCGAGTATGTTTTTGTTCCATTATTTAACTGCAGAAGCTGCTGCTCGTCCAGTTCATACAAAATGCATTTTGATGAATATGAATGAGAGCTAAATCGAGATATTTTTTAATGATTGGACAGATTAGATAGAATAAGAAATATCAATGCTCCAAAGAGGCAGGATGCAGTTAAAAGCACACATTCAAATGTACAGACATGTGCATAAAGCCCACAGTAACCTCCCTCCAAAATCCATATCATTTAACTCTGTCTCTTAAAGATTATGTTCATATACACTTATATGCAACGGCTAATATGTTTGAGAATGCAGCCTGCATTACATTTTATATCAACATATTAAGGAACTATTATTAATTAAGGTGTCTGCTAAGTCACAAAATGCAGTGAACATATTAAAAAGTTCACTGACGGCATTGATCACCTGTTTTCATACAGTGTTGTTCTTGCAATACAATATCCATTGATAGAAATGAATGTTTAATAGCCTTTTTGTGGATGTGTTCAGGTGCCCGCAGCACTTGGTTGAGGTTGTGGAGGATTGTTTTCTTGGTTAAATATTGAAGAACTAAAAAGTGACTTGAGGCATGAGACACAACATGTTTACCTTATTAAAATGAAACCAAAACCATAGTTTTCCCACACCTGTGCCCTGTGGATTTTCTTGTAAACAAACTGGATTTAGTGTTTCTTACTAAGACACATTGTTTGTCCTTGAGGTCAAACAACCACCTCAGTTGCATTTCTTTCCATGTAAAACATTTGTAAAACCAATTTTTTGTAACGTTTTAATCGTTCATTATTTACATCCACGTTTACTTGCTTGTCTTTTTCTTTACTGCATTTGTTGGCATATCACTTCTTCTTCTTCTTTTTTTGGTGGAGGCAGTCAGTCGACATTGTCTCACCAGTGGCAGAAAGTAAATCTCACTGCGGTGTCCTCAGTAGAGGTTGCATTAACCAAACATTTTCCATCTCCGAATTTTTTTTAACAATCATAAAATAATCTGAAGGTCGTCCATCATTTTGATAGATTAAATCACGGAGGGTGATCCAAGGTAACTTTAAGTCATTCACACCAGTTGCTGGTGTCTGCATATTAAATAGCGGTTGTCAAGTCTTGTCTTTGATCTCACGTGCATGACCTCATTGTCTAGCTTGCTCTCGCCCTCACTTTATCACTACATGCTATTGCACGTTTCTTTGCAAATTCAAAGTCTCTGTTCATGTCTTTCTCCATTGTGCGTAGTGCAGCCAGGGTGCACAGGAACGATGCTCTGCCAATACACGCAACAAACTATTCTACCTTAAAAGCTGCAGGTAGCGGCTGTATTCTTTAAGCAGAACAGTGAATTAAATTACTTTTTTCAGTTTTTATTAGGTAGCTGACTATTAACTGGTAAAAATTACAATGCAGCAAAAAAGCATTTCTTGCCACCATAAGAACAGTCATTATAACTTTAAAAACGAGCCATAACCATGCAATCGTTTAACACATCACACGTATTCTCCGGTACTGAAACAAATAGCTGCCGTCAAATGCTTTGGGCTTTGTTTGCCCACCATAAATGAAGCACTTCCTATACTAACATTACATAATCCAGGCACCATTACATTTTTCCTCCAAGTGTGTTTGAAACAAACAACATTTGTAGTACATAAACATTATTTCTGGGGGACAGGGTTGTGGGAGTTTTGTGAATGCTGTTGGGTTGTTCGCTATTTATTGCAGACACCCTTGAATCTTGGTTGGACCCTGCCCTATAGCCTGCAACACGGAGAGAGAAAAGTGCAATTGTTTTCTTCTCCAAATCTAACACAGTAAAATAAAGGCCAGATGCCAGGAGGCAGCTACTAAATACGCCTGGGCAATCTCAGGGGTGTTTGTGGGATCATGAGACTGAAGCAAGCGTAACACCTTGCCTTAAGAGAGCCAACAATGTGGCGGGAAGAGGGGACTAGCACACAGGGAAACAACCGTAAAGCACTTGCTTAAGGACTTTCACACCGCAGTAGTTTAGTAACAGTCACTCCACCGGCAGTACTTGGAACGAGAAAAGCAGAGATACTGTAAAGCTGGTGAGTGGATGGAGTCAAGGACCTATTTTGTCATTCAAAGCAGAGAGGGCCTGAAGCGCTAAGATGTTTGAAGAAACTTAAATATGAACTGCTCTACCTTGTCCATAATATCCTGTTACAGTTTTCTGAGGGGGCATGGCAGGCTGCAGAAAATCAAGTTGTACAGCTGCGTAACTGTTGTGCATCGCTGCGTCCAGATCCCAAACATCAAGGGAGCCTCACTGTCAACTTAGAAAGGACTCTGCACTAAATCATTTCGGGTGTCTGGAGGAATCACGAAGGAATGGTGCATGAGTCATTACATGTGATGCGTAATGTTTCAGGCACTGTCATAATCCGTTAACAGATTTAATTAAAAAGCTGAGTGACTCTGCAATCATAATTCGGTCTACTGCCGAACCGACATCCCCTGTTTGTTTATATAACCTGCATTCAAATGGGGACAGTCAGTCGAAATCAAGTTATCACTTGGTAATGCCCTTGTGAGTGCGTAGCGCGCCACCAATGACTCATGAAATATGTTACCCCCATCACAGGTTACATCCACGCCATCAATCCTCAAGATTAATTTGGCTTGGGAGATGAGTTATTCAATAATTCATTGTGTAATATTTGCCTGCAAATTAATCCTTATTCAATGTGACAAGGATAATTAAATGATTGCTTACCAGGTAATTTGGACATAATTATTCTTCTTTCGATCTATGGTCTACTGTGCAAAACTGCGGGGTTTATCTTGGTTCTGCCAGGTGTTGTCGTTAAGAGAAAGAGCCAGTCTGTATGTTTTTCCCACAAGATGAAAAAAGCTAAGTTTAGACTGGAGCGTATGGGGATGATGCATGTGCTCTAGATGTTTTTCATCTCCTTGGAAGAGATTTATGATTGTTATGTCACACAGGATGCTACATTATCGCATTTTTGCCATGTGTCCTGGTGAAAATCCAGTGTTGCTGTGTTTTCCTGCAACTTAATTTGACTCTAATGTTCACAGGAAGGACGCTTTTACCTCCTTCCCCTTCAAACCTTAAGAGATACAAAGCAATTAAGCTAGCTCAGCACCCACCTCTCTTGCCTTCTGGTGACCCACATTTAGCCTTAATATCTGCTGTGAACTTACTGTATGAAATTTGACACTAACAGCACATTTTATTTGCCTTTGAGAGCATTCATGCAACAAAAAAGAAAATTATGACAGGAAAACTACTCTCATCAGCATTTACTTCACACTTAAAGAGAGTGGATATGCATTACATGTTCGGCATTGTTGTAAAAATCAAAGAGCAATATATTTATGAGGCGTAATCGTAGCGGAGATAAGTTAGCACAAAATCGTCACAGCTTGAATCTTTCAAAAATAAACATTTCAAGACTGACAATGAAATGCTATTTTAAACTGAAGTAGCTGCGGCACTTGTGGATTTAATTTAAAGTGAAGGTCAACTTGTTTAAGAGTTGGACAGGAATTAATTCATGTGAAACTGTTAACTCCGGAGTGAACTCTAATTATACGAGTCTACAGAATGGAAACAGTGGAACTTCAGTGACCTCAAAGGCAGTTTTTCATTCTCTGCTTTTTCCAGAGCAGTCCAAAGACTGCGAGAGTTATTGCACCAGGTCGCCACAATTACTGTTGAACAACAAACCCCTACTTTGACATTTTAAAAGTGCAGCCTGAAATCTAAAAAGCACGCCACTGGAACGGCAATAGATGGATTTATTACCTTAAATGAAATGGAAAACAGAGAGGACCAGTCCACGCAGTCTTACAAACATCCCGCCGATTAAAAACAAAGCAAAACATGCTATCAGAAACACTTGAAGTAATGCACCCCTCTCTGCACAGGAACAAGCATATCCTTTTTACTCACACCTGCTGTCTACCTGTCAAAAGCCTTCACTGTACTGCTGGCTCCCCTCCCTCACTGCCAGCCCCCCTCACTAGTCGGGCCTATTCACAATCGCAGGCCCCCTATTGCGGTCTGTCAGATGCCAGCCTCAGACATAGTGCACCACTGCGCTGGAGTCTCCGGAGCTAACTGTCACTTATTTTTTCCTCTGTTTCTCTTGAGGAAAAGGAGCGAAAAGCTATGAAACACACTCAGTCGGAGCAGATATGGCCGAAGCTGTCAGCCAGTGCTAGAAATCATTAAAGCATACACGTGTTAGGAGGCATGTAACATTAGTATTGTCAGGGTGGTGCTACAGTATGTAAGGGAGAACTTGAAAGCAAAGACAATCGCTGTGTGTGTTTGTGTGTGTGTGTGAGTGAGTGTTTATGTGTGTCTGCGTGTATTGCTTTCCCTTATATCTTTTATATAATTTATGTATAAAGGATAATTACATTTTTTGGATGGGAGGCTTCTCTTTTATCAAGAAACTACACATTTGATTATCTCATTAAATTTACTTCTATTAAAGCTGCATTAATCAATATTTTATATTAACAATGGATCCAATTACCAAGTTTAATGTGAAACTAGTGACTTTTTATGAGAGAATTATCACTAGATTCTGCACTCATTCGAGGGGGGCATGTCCACCAAAGTGTTTTTTCCTGGGGCCAGTATATTTCTTAAAATTCTTTTCAATGGGAGTGCTGTATACTTACTAGGACTGTTAATCAATATTTTTTCTAGATGGAGATAAATCACAGAATTTCTGTAGTTAGTTGCAATTAATTGCATTTCAAATCTCATATCATCAGTTCCACTTTTGCATTACAAAATAGTTATGAAGTCCATATTGACAAGCAAAAAAATGTCTATATGTCTGTGCATTTTCAAAAATAGATGCATTAAGACCCCTCAATAATAATAATTATAAATAACAATAAAACATTGATCATTTCAGCTGTATCACACAACCCCAATATACTGTATATAGGGAATACCCGTCGTCGATCCCTCTTGTGCTTTCTCCCCTCATCCCCACCACTTGAGGTGATGCTTTTGTTGTACATGATATTGAGCAAGTACAGCCCAGCTGAGTTAATCTGTTTTCTGCATCAGTGACTTGCAACAAGTCCACTCTCTTTTTCATTAAGTGACTGTGGGATCCTGGAGAGACTGAGCAGAGAGCAGAGAGCAGAGCTGCTGTCAAATCGCCCTGCCCAGCCATCACACACATTAGCAGACATTTTGGGAAATAACAGGGCTTGCTTACATTCGTGCCTGTAAACAGATGCACACGAAAAGTATAACATAAACACATTTCCTTTGTATGTTTGCAACAAGTTAGCGTGTTAAGTTTTCCGCAGCAGAATTGTCTCCAAAATGATGTGCTGTATGAAAAAAGCAGACATATCAGATGGATTATCCTGAGGCAAATGAAATTGGCAATCTGTCTGTGTTTAGATTTTTTTTCATTTTTTTCACTCATTCTCGCTTAGAAAACTATTGTTTACAGCTTCTTTGCTTCCATAAGCTAGAGGAAAGAACAGGAGGGATCAGCCTCCCCGGCCACGAGGTGCCACCAACTCCTCTCTCCATCTGTCTGCCCACTCTTCCGGGGGCTAATTATCCTAATCCCTTGAATCCAGAATGTAGGCTGGTGGCACGCGCCTCAGTCCCAGGACGCTAGCGTTTTGCCTCCCAGTTAAAATGTGGAAATTAATTACCGCCTGCCCTGCTGCCAGTGGGAGGAGGAAGAGGAGAGGCAACCACAGGAAGGCCTGTCCCTGGCAGATGTGGGAGGGTGCTTGGTACTTCTCTTGAGAGCCTGATGTAGAGGCCATGACTTCAGTTCAGTTTGTTGAACAGTATGGGGTACCACCGGAGTCCTGTTAGCAATTTGAAGTCTCTGGCGGCCGCCATACATCTGACTCCGCTA
Source organism: Plectropomus leopardus (assembly GCF_008729295.1). NCBI lineage: Eukaryota > Metazoa > Chordata > Actinopteri > Perciformes > Serranidae > Plectropomus > Plectropomus leopardus. The sequence goes on from NC_056469.1 coordinate 21,543,051, forward strand.
TGCAACATATAGTACAGCAGACAAGGTTTAACCCGATATTTACCCATAACGTGCAGTCAGTGACACTCCGCGGAAGTTGACATGGTCTCCATGCAAATCTTGTCCTCTAAAGTCAGTCAACCTCCGCTGTGGGAAAAAAGCCACCAAGAGGCCTGAAAGTTTAGCCCAATATGCACAGAACTAGTACTGCCTGGTGATCTCAAGTTATTCAGCCACCCTCTAATGCCAGATCGTCAGACCTTGACGAATTGTAACACACTTCAGCGTTTCACAGCAACACTCAGGCCTCACAGCTAAATACATTGTAAGATGTGGTTAATGTTGTAAAACTGTCGAAGTTTGGAAAATGATCATAGTTTGGATTATAATAAGCACATTTGTGATGTTATAATTATGTAAATATGTCATGAGACATACCCTACTTAGACTGCGTAACATTACGTTAAAACAACATTGAATTTTTTCACATTGGACACAAACAGCAGTCTCCTGGGTGAAAAATACAGTTTTGTTTGACCAATCCACCTCCTCTCCCCCGCCGCCGACAATCTTACTCTTTATACCTCGTCAGGTGCTCTCAGCGTTAAGAATTTCCACAGAGTGCTGTGATGCGTCTCAATAGGGCCCTAAAGGGTGCCTTGGGCGTAGATATCACATGCTGAGGGGTGTGACAAAGCGGCAGCATTGGACGACCTGAGAAAAAGAACCTGCTAAATACTTTATAACTGTGGAGGTCGTCGTATTTTATTTCATTTGCATTTTTTTCCCATTCTTTGAGAATTATGGTGGCTGCCTTGGCTATTGTAAGTTAAAGTTTTGACTGCATTTTCAGCACAAATTCAGGAGGCTCATTTTGATAGACAGCGTGGAAACAGATGTTATGCAGAGTCTTGGCTTCATATCTGGGGGAATAATGTCAGTAAATTTGAGTAAAATGCAGACTTTGCTTGTCCTGTTTGAAATGTGCCACATGAAAAATAAACCTCACGTGTTTGCAAGGTGCTGTGTGAAAAGGGCTTTAGACACTTTTTCCATAAATATATCAAACTGTCATCCTCTTGAAAAATGTAAACACATGCGCAGTAGAAACACTATCTATATAGAAACTATTAATAATTAAAATTTCAGTTTGATTTTAAGATAATTGTCATTTAGAGCTTAGAAACTAAATGAGCTTTTTTTTTGCTAGTTCAACATTTGCATCCTCAGTCAGAGCTTGTAACACCTTGAGCAGTTTAATTGGGTGTGACTGTATCATGAAGCATGCAATAGTGTGATATACAGGATGGCTCAACGTTTTGTTTGAAGATTGATGAATGTGGAACTAACACAGATACACAACGAACTGAGCTGAAGAGAAAAGTCTTATTTACCGTTAAAAAAAGATAGGCAGACGAGAGTGACTTCATTTTACAGTTCAGGGGAAATGTCATCCATTGTGAGCCGTGGAGGGCCATTTTCAAAACATTGTTATTATGAGAGAAACATAATAACTGATGTATGGCATATGTTTTCACCATTTCCTTAACACAGCTGAGTGAATGAAAAAATAACCTGCAAGATATGTGAAAGCTTGCACTCTATTCCAAAACACCCACATGGCCAAATGACACAGACGTACTCAGTCACGCTTTCATTTTGCCAAGGGAAGCGGGGTGAAAAACACCGCTATTAAAATGATATTCATAGTTGAGAAGCTAGAGTTTTTGGCATCCACAAAATCACACTTTCGGTTTTTCTCAGGGGGGCTTGCTCTCATTAACACAAGTACTGGTCTTGAAAATGAACTGCCTGAAATGATGCCAGTATAGACATGGTATTTTATGAATTTACAATCTCCACTTGTAGAACCAACAGAGGGAGCCACATTGATCTGTTGGCATTTGCTGCACTATTGTGCTCTAGTTCTGTTGAACATAGCAAAGCCTCACACCTGTGGACAAACCAGATGAAAAAGTAATGTAGGGGAGCCTTCTCTCACATGGACACAATCAGCTTTTGATCACAGACACTGCTCTCACAGGTCTGACTAAATACAAACCAGCATGTCATTGCTCCAGATCTGCTAGTATCCAGTGTGATGCCTCAAATTTCACGAAAGGGGCGACACTGCAGGTCAGAAAAATTCAACCTAATGAGTCTTGTGGGCAATCTCAGCATAGCTTTCATTCTCTGTATTTGGATCAAAGCGTTAATCCTGGAGATTTGTGTTCTTGTCAATTTGGCAAAACGACTCCACTGGAAACAAAGCTTAAAATATCAGCCTTGAGAAACAATAAAATGTCTTGCAGTGTGAAGTCTGCTGGGAATTCCTTAGAAGAAGAGACAACCGCCGATACTCGAGTCATTAACAAATTACACAACCAGGCCAAGATCAGCATATGTGTTTGGGTCTCTGTGAGGTTAGACCATAGACTGCATAAAGGCACGGACACACGTAAGAGATTGCAGGCAAGTGACTAACGCATGCTGATGCATTTTTGTGCTGAATGTGGGCAGCACACGAAAAGCTGGCTTGCTTGCTAATGCGAGCTAGCTTCATAATAACTACAGTGAAATATGATGTTTTTTGTGTTTTCCATTTTCTGTCATTCCATGTTTGTCTCCAAACACACTGCCAGCATGTGGGGCAGTTTGTATTTTCATGGTCCATATCATACAATATCAGCTAGTTAAACAAGGCAACAATCACTTTCTCCTCTGCATATACTTCTTTGCTATTGGTGAAATCGCAACTTTGCCAGTCAAAGTTCAGAAAGTTGAACTCAATGCGATGCGTAAATTTGCCAGAGGTGAATGCTTATTCTATTCACATCGAATGGATGTGAGTGAAATGCGAGTATTCACCGGTGATATTTTCCATCATGTGTGATCATACCCTGATAAAGACAGATGACATGACAGCTTCCCAAAAGTGAAGCCAAAACATCTCTATTGCCCCCAGGTGGCTGGCTGCAGTACAGGTCATTAACCCGCCCCCTCCATGTTAGCAGGAGGGCCAAACTAAAAACTCAAAGTACACGTCAAACACATTTTCCCCAAAGGTTATTTATGTCGTTTGAGGTAGCTCCTGTCTGGTTGATGTATGCTCAAGTGTTTTTTTGAAAAGTTTGGTTTTAATTATGGTGGTTGATGGTAAAAAAAGAAGGGGGGAGGTCTGACGTCACGACTGGCCGTGTGCCAGTCTCAGTGCTCGGGATTACTTTTATTGGAGTGTATGGGCATTAACTCAATACCACAGATTGCTACTGCCATTCTGGCTCCAAATGATGCCACCACCGCAAGATGGCAGCAGCAGATATTTTAGCTTCATTTTTGTACAGTGGGAGGAAGCGGAGACGCATCGTCCATCTTAATATTTAGTCATTAGGAAAGACCAGGTTGTGCAGGATCCGCTTAGCAATCACGTCCTTATAGGAACGCATCATTGCATCTATAAATCCACTTATAATGTCCTTTTATGTCAAATGTTATTTGGCAGTATCCCTTTTCATAACTGTCAAAATAAAATTGTGTAGTATTCGAAATCCTTGTTTTTTTAACCTAAATTTTGTCGTAGACTGACCATGTGTAAAACAGGAAAGCACAGCAGTGAAGTGGTGGGATGTTTGCAATTCAGGACATCAATTATTTTTAATGTTCCTAGGTGCAAATAAATATTTCAAAAATAAGATCTATCTCCTGGGAGGGACAATCCAGTAAGTAGCAGTGTGGCTCATGATTGAATAGACCTATCGATGCACAGGTGGTTCCATTGTTGTCGAGGACCCTCTTCCAGCCTCTCCACGTTTTCTGTGGCCTTGTATGTGAGATTGTCAGGAAGTAGATTTTATTTGACGTAATACGTGCCTGACCTGTGTGCTAGGTAGGTAATGGGGGTCATCAGTGAACACGTTGCTACGGAGATAATCAAATACCCGGGGGTGCTGAGAGAGTGTGCAGTGTCAGTGGTATCGTGCTCTTTCCTGCCCAGAGAGTGCTCTCCTCCTAAAGCAGAGACAGAGCGGCACTCGATGCACGCTGTGCCTGCACTGCTCAGTATCTGGCGTGCCGCAGACCTCACCATTTCAGCTTTCACAAAATATTTACACAATGAGATTTTTGAAAATAATTATCAGATGTAAAGACAAAGTGGATGAAGGCAAATAATAGAGCAGCTTAAACAGTATCTTCAGAAAATTACATCACTTTACTTTAATGTAGCCTTTAAAGCCAGGAAAAGACAACACTATTACTACTATTATGATCTATCTAATACCTCGTTCCCACCGCAATTAGCAGGGGCACTCTGTTTTTGTAAACATGGGTAAATCTGGTAAACGTCAGTGTTCCCACTGCCACATTTACCCCTGGAGAGCGAGTCGGACTCTCTGTCAGCTGGTGCGCGTGTGTTTGTGTGTGCGTTGTCTTGTTGGTGAGTCAGTGCGATGTCACAGACAAACATGTTTCTGACAAATGAAAGTCTTATATTTAATCTCCTATGATCTCTACTTTGGTCTCCATCAGTCCACTGGAAAAGTATTTTGCAGAAGTTCAGCTTTCTCTAATGCCTGCTGCTGGAAACAGGTTTGCTTTGAGACGTAATAAAACGCTGTACAATTAAAGTTACGGCAGTAAGAGTAAAACAAAGCAATAAGATACTAGAGAAACTAATTTTGGAAGATGATTTTGTAAGGGATTACTTTATGTAAAAACATATATATATTGATTATTGGAGCTTTAACAGAGATGACAGACTGTTTGGTACAGTTCCTGTAAGCTTTGACAATGCATCTTTGGCTAAGACGCAGGGATTATTATGTTACTCTGGAAGGCTTTTTTAAAAGCTTGAAGCATATGGTGGAGAGCAGACACCTACAGCCTATATGTCAAACAATTTAGAATAATCTTGATGTAAAATGTAATGCTTCAGTAGTGCATTTGATCAATGCTTTTGTGACCTACATGATGCATTGTCTCACAGGCCCTTTAACATAGATTTTGTACGAGAATGTACTTGTGTTTTCTTGTATGCTATTGATTGGAACCTTTATTTGTAATTGGTAGACACAGAAGCAGCCAAAAGAGAAGTGGCTGAGCTCATTGTCTCCGATTCTCTATTATAAGGCAGGGATAAGCAACCGTGTGACAGGGAATGGCCGAGAGTGTGCAGGTTTCATTCCAACCAAACACTACACAGGGCGATTTCACTGATTAGCATGCCTTCTAGCTGACAGAAGGAACTAATTAGTGTAATCACCTGCTGTACCACGGCACATGGTTTCCCATCGCTGCTTTAAAGCGAGGCAACTTTGTTTCTCCCTGAAATAGTGCTAGCTAAGTTGATTACAGCGTCTAATGACCTTGATAGTGTGATGAGTGAGCCTGCGTGCATTCATGGCTTTTAGTATAGTGCTGGAATCTTAACACTGCACTTGACTGAGATGTGATCCCACCTTCACATATCCTCATTAGGAACCCTTTGCTGATCATTAGTGCCTTAAGTGCCTTTAATTGATAGTCATCTCTCACAGATGACTTTCCCATTATTTGCTGACTAGCCCCTGTACTTGTTAGCCTTACAATTCCCCGCTCTCCCACCTTTCACCCCCCACTAGACTGCACAGTGATGCACTGAAACATCGCTTATCGTTCCTTGGAAATCAAAGCGCATACTGCATTGTAGTGCCGGTCGTTTGTTTTGCCATTCAAATTTCATTTACCCATAATGCAGCAAGTGATGCCTCCAATGGTGGGAATCATTTTGAAGGTGAGTCAAAGTAGATGATATTTTGGGGTGCGGTCGCATCAACACAGCGCCATAGAGTGAGTGACAGATGACACTAGGTGACTGCTACAGTCGCAGCCCTCATTTCTTTTTCCCACTTTCTTCTTATTAACCTTTCCCTGACCACATCCATCCATCTTTTTTCATTTTTCACCATCATCTGCATCATCTGTTGCTGTGGTTTTCATCCGTCTTCCTATAAATCTCTGCCTGGCTGTCCTGCAGTCTACATGAGTGACGTAAATTATTTGTGCTCCTTGACAGATTACTGAAGGCCTTACAGTGCGAATTTCCTTTAATGTTATAGCTCACAACATGAGGATGTATTATAACCCTATTAGGATGTAAAATGCATAAAGGCTAATTCCTTCAGGATGTATGATGAACTCTCCATTAGTGACTCTCAATATAAATGATTTACTCTGATTGAAGTGAAGAGTATCTTCAGTAGCCTCTCATGTACTTGATACCTTACAGGTATCAACTCAAATACCAAGTAGCATTTAAACTTTGCCAGTCAAACAAAACATTCAATCCTTTTATTACCCAGATCTTGAAAAAAAAAGATTATCTGTATAGTTTTGCTCACAGCCAATCACTGCAAGCGTTCTTTCAACCCATTATCCAAAAAATTTTACATTTCTGCAAACAGAGGATACATTACATTTACATGCTATTATTTACAGATTTGCTGTATCTTAGCATTTCAGCAATGCTTTGGTTAATGTGTGGTTAGGTTAAGGCACAAATAACTGGATTCTGGTTAGAAAAACATCCTGTTTTGGCTTAAAATACCCTTTTTGGGGAGCCAAATCCAGCACGCAACACAGTAATAGTCTGTAAAAAACAACTGCTATTTGTGTCTAAAGTGCTGCTGAAAAAATAGTGACTGGTGCTGCGAAACACTCGTGTTTGGTGGCTAATAATCCGCTGGAAATACATCACCCATTTTGTAGTTTGTTGGGCTTAAACAGTGATCTGCAGCTCAGCAGGCGCCTTGCCGCGATGTCACCATCTGCGCCACCGTCAGATAACAAAGTCAGCTAATATATTATCATGTCGCTGTGGAAACGTTCATATCATACATCTGAAATGTACAAATGTACTTTATTTGTTGTGGCAACACTATAGCCCAACCCATTCACATTATGGGTGTTGAATGAAGTATGAGAAAATATAACATTTCAAATACTCTTTTGGTATCAGTATTGCCTTAAGAGTACTGGTATAGGGATTTTTTTAAATTGGACCCAGACCTCCTCTCATCTTCTTAATAGACTAACATTTGCTGAGCTCTCACTGGTGACATTTAAAACAAAGCACACCTGTACTAAGTCTCCACTGGAGAGTCCAAGAATAGATGCAGCGATAAAATAATTCTCCTTTAAAACAGATTTTTTTTTCTCCAGTTACCTTTTTCATGACCTAACATTACTGCTAAGGACTTACACTAATTGTCTTAATATTGAATGCTAATACAATATTCAGTGTATTTTAAGTGAGAGAACAAGTATTAAATTTGCTCCTAATGCATACAGGAGACCGTATTATCATTTTTAAGCATGAGGAACTAAGCTGCTGCTCTAAGGAATCAGCACTTAGTTTGAAAGATGCCACTGATCATCAGTGTTTGCTGAGTTGGCTGGTTGTCTTTTTCTTGACGCAATGAATGTGAATGTATTTATTAATCGCTATCCCTGCAAAATCCTGAGGAGATATTCAAAATCCCATAGTGACATGTCTGCGCTCTTGTTTTATCGGCTCACAAATGAATGAACAGACATCTAGAGCCAGCTCTTCTTTTTCTACAGCAGCAGGAATTTGGCAGCCAGTGTCTGACCTCCAGGCACGCTAACAGGCTAACGATACGCTAATGTGTCCCATTACGCCCGATTTGCCAGGAGGGGATTCTTTTTGTTGAGCATCACGCTGCTGGTGGATTTCAGATGGGCACTGTATAATGATGCGCGCCTTTCTTCCTGGCTCATAAAAGATACAAGGAGTAGTCCTGCTGAGAGTCATTAGGAGGGCCATTTACACTGTGCTTTTCTTATTCACACACTTTTTTTTGTCGTCTTTGAAGAGAGCCACAAGGCTACACAGACATCATGAAAATGAAACGTGGGCCGCCACTCGGGGTTGATAGTAGTTGATAGTTTGTTTTTTTGAACAGCTGTTCAGCTCTTGCCATACTTCCAAAACCAGCGTTTGAGGTTAATGATTACAAAGTAACTAAACAGATAAATAAATAAATTACTTACTAATAAAAACGTAATTATGCGCCAAGGTTGAGGGGGAGAAAAAACTGCAGTTTGGCTTGCATTTGCAGAGCATAAAACACAAATTAGCATGGTATGATGCAAGCGAGTGGAGGAAATCACATACCATTTTCTGCCTCCTCTCTCTGGCCTTACTATTACCATTCCATCGACAAATTGAATCCAAGGCTAATTTGCATTGCATCACTGTATAACCTCTTATTTATTCATTGCTTTTCTCTCCCCTACATACTATTAAATCTAATAATTCCTTTTTCAGTACAGCAGCTGCCACAAACTGTGAAGACCAGAGTGATTCCATGCTTCTCAGTGCGTGCTTCCTTATGAAAAGAAAAAGCAAGATGAAAATCTGCCACATAGTTACTAACTCCATCCTCTTAATCTCGGACCCTATTTGGCAAACATTTTCCATCACATTGATCGATTCTGACTAAAATCCTGACAACAGCTTTGCTATAAAGGTGCTTGTCTGGGCCCGTGCAGTAATAAAGTCCTCTGTCACAGTTTATGACATTTTCTATCACATCAACAGTATATATATAGAGAGAGATATAACACAGTTTCTAGGGAATCAATTGAGAAACTGCCATTAGATAAAATAACCAGACAGGAAAGCTTGATTCATAATGTAACATCAGGGGTAACAGCAGGGTCAGTCGTTTTTTGGAGGCATTCACTGACGCCAGTCGCCAGTGGTTTTTTTTATGACTCTAACGACGTCCCTTTGTTGGAGATCTTTCCCAGAACGCCTTAAAGATGAAAAAACATAGTTAACTCACTATCGCCACATCAGGAGACGCACCCTGTTTTTCTCTGATAATGCTACAAAAAATCTGTATTTAAGTCGTTAGGAAGGCTAGTTCAATTCGGCTTTAAGCAGCCGGTGCCTGGGACCAACAGCTGACAAATGTTGCATTGAGGTACATTATGATGCATTCAAGCTGTGTTCAGTAAAAATGAGTTTAGTGAAAGTTATTGACAATATTTTCACGATTTGTTTGAATGTAATTTTGTAAAATTTAGCTTTGGGCAAGACACTTAAATACAGTTGTTTAAGGAAAAATTTCTCAATGTTTTCACAGCTACTCAAAATAGATATCAGACGGATTTATATGTATAGGAAAAAGTATTTTTTTGACAGATATTTTTCATGTTAAATATTATATTAAAGGTCATTTCATAAATTTGTAGGATTGAATTTATGCTCATTTAACAGCAGTGTAAAGGACTGAATAACTTTAAAATAGTTCTGTAATTTTTTTATAGTGTAGATTTCTGTTTCTCTGGTGCAAAATGGGGAATAAATGACAAAATAAACAACAAAACCAAAAAAAAAAAAAAAATCAGTATCAGCTATTTTAACAACGGTATCTGTCCAGAATTTCACGGTGCATCCCTGATGACATCACCCTGTCAGCATATGCATTAAGATATTAGGCAGCATGAATCTGTGCATTAAAAACTGTATGTAATTGATGCTTTGAGGGTAGCATCAAGGTGGGGGAATAGCATCAAGGCAAAAAAAAAAAATGGACTGACTTATGCTTTTTCAAACTAAACTGCCAACGGATGCTAGTAATTAAAATTTAATACCTCATTTGAAGATTCTTTTTGATTCTGTTGAACCAGAGTGTTGGTGAGGAGCCCTGTGCAGTTTCTGACTGACGGGTAATTACTCCATTACAGTGATACATCTAAAATCTGTCCACTGTTTACTCTGTGCTTGCCCTCTCACATTAGGCTGTCTGCTATGCTTGACAAGAAAATTATGAAAGAGGCTGGGCCAGGCAGCGCTGAGGTGTATGCGTTTGTGTGTGTGGTGATGCTATTAAATGAGGCTATGATATTTGCCACTACAGAACCAATCAAGTTCTTATAATGGATGACTTGTCTCATATCCATCCTCGCCTGATGTGAGAATATAGCCTGGGAATCACAAGGCAGCGGAGAAAGATGAATGGATTAGGGATGGGTAACGGTCACGGTGATACTGTGTGTTTTAAGTGTAATTTTTGGGCAAGTTTCACGTCACATCAACCCATGCTCTGATCAATGCTGATCATTAACTTGCTAAGAATTTACAGACACCCTTTTTCAATTAAACTCTGTCAAAGAGCATGACAACCATGAGGTGATATGAGAGGGGGTGTAATGCATACCGCTTTGTTAATTAAGGAGAAACTGGAGTGAAGAGCAGTATCACTTCCCTCTTATATTTGAACAAATTTTGCACAGATTACATTTAGAGATATACTGTCATCACTCTGGCAAAAATTTAATTGAAGGTCATTTCTCATAATAGTTTGTTAGATGGGGACACACAGGCTGAAAGGGTAAATCCAATTACGCTTTATCAATAAATGTGTTCCACTGATAATGTTTACACACTGCTGGATGAGGGCAGAATGACAGAGCACCGGGAACGTTTAAACTGAAAGAGGTTGCGAGGGTCGGAAAGCAGAACTCGGCTTTAACACCAAGTTAATAACCAGTAGCCACAATGCTGACTTCCTGCTCCTGCGTCAAATCCAGTGCAAAAAACAAATATCTTCCATATTTTCATGACCTGAAGTGAGCACACGTATCTAAAGCCTCTGGACCAGTTAATCACAATGCCCACATGCCATCAGCAACCTCTACTGATTCCAGTGTTCCTCTTAGCTCCGCCGTTTATGCAATTTAAACGCTGTCTTGGAAACTCTGGGTAGGGCAATTCTAAATGCAACAACATTGTCATTGTCATTCCAATAATTCAAATGTTTAGTGTGTTTAAGCCTTAAAACAAGAACACAAGCATGAAACGATAATGATTTAAAAAGTTAAGCAAGTGTTGCAAGTGCCGATATCAAAGTTAGCTATCATTTTTAGAAATATTACATCTGAGTCATACCATTAGTTGCTAGCTAGGCATATGCTCGTCAAATTCAGCAACAATACATATACTGGTATATCTATGAAATAAAAGTTGGGTTATCAGATATCTCTTGGTTTTGACTTTGTTTCACTGATCGACAATAATGTACTAGTGCAAAATGTAGCAATGCAGGGGTGTAATTTATGGGGGGGGGACTAAGGGGACAGGTCCCCCTCACTTTTTCAGGAAGCTACTGGACCCCTCAGCTTTTATAGTCTGAAAACAAGTTATGTTAAAAAATAAATTTAAAAAACAGTAGAAACTGCACATGTCAATACTTCTTCATCGTGTTTAATGGAGTTAAAATTTTACTGCTGATATACCTTCACAAGTATAAAAGAGATAAACTGTTTAAGATTTTAAAAAATGCATACATTTTTACATATTAACGTGCAAAAACAAATTTTACTCCTCACTTTACATTTTTCATTTTTGCACAACCTGTTGTTTTGTGCAGTTTCTTGATCAATGTGATGGCCTTACCTGTAGTGTCTGTGGGAAATTTCTACCTATGACCGTGTATAAAAAGTCTCTAGCCACTGGTTTTATAATAAATACATATTTTGATATTCATATTGCTTTGAGGTGTACAGCAGATATCAAGGCACTATTAGTTCAAATGTGAACTAAATCAAAACAGTAGGTAAAAACTGACATGTTAAAAAGTAGTTTCCACCATCATCTTCATCCCATACTTTGTAATTTTACACCTATTGAGTAAATCAGTATGTTCATCATTTGATATCAGTTTCATCACTTTTTGCTGCATTTTGCTGTATGAAATAATTTTGTCACGACCATCCATTTCATGGAGGGAACAAATCAAAATTATGAAACAAAATCATAGTAATATTTTGTTCAACTTTTGGTAAGGGTATCTGAAAAATATAGCCCTTTTTAAGGATTTGTTCCTGTACTTACTGCGTCCCCCGTACCTTTGAAATCGAAGTTACGCCCCTGTAGCAATGTGCCAGCAAAACGCAGGCAAGAAGGACAAGACATCTTGCTGATGTAAACATGGATATAAATTACAGAGGTTTAACATAAATCGCCTTTGCATGTTTTATGAAGAAGGCAATACATTCATCATGTTTGCAGGACAGACAGAATGCATTGAGTGTGAAACACTGAATATAAGCATAACTGTGACTTATACACAAAACCTCCACATGGTCCGTTTAAGTTTCCCTGCAGCATTTATCTCAGAGACAAAGCTTTGAATGGTGTTGTGTTAAGCATTTATTAATTATTTGCAACCCCCACTTCTACCTCTTCTTACCTGTGTCTGTAATATTAGTGTGCAGAAGCAACTGTTTTTGTTTTAAACATTGTATCAGCTCTATCATTATTTGGCCTTTGATATTCAGCCACGTCTGGATGCTCCAGTTAAGTGATCTGAGCGCACAGCACTGACAGACTCTGTCACAATGCTGTTTTTTTTTTTTAGAATACAGAATTGCATGTCTTCCCAGGCACAAACATGCTCACAGGCACCCAGCTACAGCTTGTCAACAAAATGACATGCCTTACTTTGAACCGTGGTGAGTGTATCTGTCTCCAGCAGTGACACATTACCAGGAAGGTGGGAAGCTTTGCAAGGTATTACATATTATTTGGTCTAAAAAGGAGAAATATACTGAGGGTGGACATTGGACTCAGGAGTTATGTTTCATCCTGTTCCATCAGGAGGTGAAAAACATCCCATCATTTTTTGCCTCTTTGAAAATACTGTGTACCTTAAGTTACATAAAGTTGTTTTTTTTTTAAGAATCAGGGCAGGGGATCAGTGATATTTTGACAATTCTGGATCACTTTTGGCAAAAAAACATCTAAAATATTATAAGCACTACTATTACCATGCTTTTCACTTCCAGTATGTTTCCTGATTGTATTTAATCCATAGAATTAATTAAAATATGTTAAAAGAAAAATTATGAGCTGACTAATTGACATTTTTCCCTACCACACCAAATGACTACATTTGCTCATCAACACTCAGGCAACATTTCTAGATGACGCAGCCTTAAGCACTGCAAGCAGCAACACCCACAGAGAGCTGATTTGTTTAGATGCATGCGACATGCGGCACTTAACGTGCAACCTATGTTAATAACTAAAATCAATTAATCAGTGGATTTGCTAATAGTGGAAAAGCACAGCACATTAGCACAGTGCTTTCACATAGTAATACATTTTGCTGTACTTTGACATGTGCATTTGCACCATTGACCAACTGTAAATCATCAGCATAGTGCTGACCTTGAAGGGGACAAACAGAACTTAGAGGAACAAGCAGCTATGACGCACCGTCCGATTTTATATAAACCAGCTCTGCCAAATGTGAAGAAACAATATATTAAGTTTGCCATGAATGACCCTGGCCATAACCCACAGTGACCATTAGGGTTGTAAATCACAAGTTTGATCACAATACAATATTATATTGATTCTTTAGACACAATACAATATTTGCTGATATCACAAAGTCTGCTGTGATATGATTTTAATTTTATTCCATTCAGGAGCCTGTGATTGATATGAGAGAAATCAAAAAAAGTAAGATTGTTAATTAACCTCCAGCTCTTAAAAATTGGAAACCGATTTCCAGTATCCAACCTTTTTTTTTTTTAAATTATCCATCAACAATAACCAGAAGGGATGCATGCTGACCCTGTTTATGTGATAAAGCTCAGTCATCACTGCTCTTCTCTCTGGCACTTGATAAGTGCAAAAGACAAGTCTTTTTTTGTGTTTGCAGGAACTTTCCCTCATTCCCTTTGGTCAACACCTTATTAAGGTCAAAGTGTCCCCTCACTGTTCAAACAGAATCTGGAGGCTTAGATTTATCAGCATCCTATAAAAACACTCAAACTTCCACCTCTTCACCTCACAGTGCTCAATACACCTCAACATGTGTGTCTCCATGTGAGCTGAGCAATTTTGACAATGCCCCGAGAATAATACGAAACAGAGGCTGTACAAGCGATATCAAGTTTGTGCAACAAGAGTGAAAATGTTTCAGTTTCATCAGAATCATCAGCAGCCCTGAGATCACAAAGGTGTGCTCTGATGCTTCCCTGCCAATTAAACAGCACACACAATGTTCAGATGTGTCACACACAAAGGGCAACCGAATCAAACAGAAAACTGTCAAATTGATCCCCATGCATCATTGCCATGACCTAAATCATTTGACTAATACAAGAAAAAATAGAAAATATTCAAGTTCCAAAAGCCAGGTGGTACATAACTGCATCACTATCACTTACTGTATCTTCATTATCTTCCTGTTGCACTCTCAGACAGACACAAACACTCAAGGAGAGCTGCTATAAACCAACATGTCATTTTTACCCTGGTTGCAGCGCTCTTCAGGGACCCTTGACAAAGCCAATATTTTCTATGAGGCTTCCCTTTTGACGCACCGCGAACACCTTGACTCATTTCTTGACTGAACAAATGTGTAATGTTACGACAAGCCACTCATCTGCTGCAGCCCTCTACTTCTTATGTAAATGCTTGCGGTGAATATGATGGTGGATTTACTTTTCAATACAAGTCTCCTCCGGCACTGTAAAGTCTATCACCCTGTTCAAGGCTGACACTGAGTCCTATTTCATTCGAGAGCTGTGACACTGTAATCTCTATCAAAAAAAAAAAAACAAAAAAAAAACCCAAGGAAAAAGTCATATTTTATACTTGAAGTCTAGTAAACACACATCAGGTGAAATAGCCGAAACTGTAATAGGTGGATAAAGCTAATGTGCCATTGTACATAGATGGAAGATTACCAAAGACCATCCTTTTATTTTTGGCATGAGGGAAATAAGAATAAGAAATAAAAGAAGGAAAACACACCACAGACACTAGTGAGTGATTTTAGCCAAAGCTTGACAACAGGAAAAAGCCTATTTGGTGAGCAAAAAGTCTGGACATGATGAAGCCTGTGGCTGCAGTCACCACTTCTTTAGTAGAAAATAAGATAAAAGCTGGCATGCGGTTAAATGCAATTGCACACATCACAGACAGCGGGCAAGTTATTCTACAAAACACGGGGCTCGTCTTTTACATTTGAAGTTTTACCACGTAGATGGCGTGGGTGCCTCGAACATGGGGGGATTGCTTCTAGGAGCCAAAGCAGCAGAGAGATGTCATTTCATGTGTCTTGGTTGAGTGAAAAGCAGCTACTGGGCTGAGTGACTGCAGGTCATCTCAACTATCTGGTGAGTGGAAAAGCCTTACAGTTATGTGCGGACATGTCAGACCTGTTGGGCCTTTCACCAGAGGCAGAAAGAATTATTCTGAGGCATGACACAAGTGTCTTTCCAATTCACACTTTTGCATCAGAATACATTAAAAACATGCTATGACTTATATGTGATAGGCCAGAGATGGACATGGGACTATACACCTCCCTGTGTGGATCCTGAACTTCCTGACTGCCAGTAGTCAAGGTGGGCAGTTACCAATCCAAACCCCTCATCCTCAAGATTTTTGTTAGAAAATGTAGTCAGTTGCATTTTAGAAAATTTGGAAACAATGAAATAAATGCCAACGTTTGCTTCCTAATTTTGTCTTACTGTATCTAGGGCTGTACCCAACTCAGAATTGTGTCAGTTGAATTAGATTTAGCTGGTCAATTTGAATATTCGCTAATTCATTTTTTTCTTATAAAGTTTGAAAGGGGCACAGCAGGATGCTCAGAGTAACAGCAGCATCCATGTAGTGTTGTCAACAAGCTAACAGTGCCAACAGCAGATTGGCAAATTGTAACATTTTTTGAAGACACGAGGTATCAAACAAAAGCAAGAGACTGTCTTATTAAGTTGCTTTGAGCTATAAATTCACCACTTCTCCGTCGAAGAGAGAAGATAAGGTCCTCTCAGAGGCTTACAGAGCAGAGTCTCTCCTCTGTGTCGCTGCCTGCGTCTATGCGGCAGCCTCTACCAAAGAGAAGCATGAAAAGCATGAACACTCACTCCGCTCCAAAATCTGGGGACCATAACGTACCCAGGAGTGCACTGCACAGCACACTGACAAACAAACAAAAAACAAAACAAAATGACTGGTCAACTTCAGCAGTTGGCTGAGAGGTCACCGACTTATGGCTCTCCTAGTCTCACTCACATTGTCACAATATGTCAATGGAACGACTTGCTGACTGGGTGTGTCTCAGTTCCCTCCCAGCCCAATTTTGAGACTTTTTTTTCACATTCCAGCGAGGAGGCACTCAAGCCAAAAGTGGGGAGTTTACTTACTCTTTAAGCACAGCTCTGAATTTGCTTATGTGTAAAAAAAAAAACTTTAAATATTTGAATCCATTCACTTGTTCTGGGTCCTAATCCACAATTGCACAGTGCAAGTTCCAAAGACTTGTGTAATGTCAGCCAGTGTGCTAAAGGTTGGTCACAATGGCACCGGCACAAGTCTCTAAGAAACTTGAAGAAATTTAAGTGTCCCCAGAGGCTGATGCCAGGACATAAAAATAATTAAGACAGTCTATGATTTGATGAGTTCCACACCTTGGGCATTTCACCCACATAAGCTATATGAATCAATAACCTGGGCCAGAGCCCTCGGAGTGCTCTGTTCTGACTGCTTTAACTTTCAATCATGTCTACCAACTCAATGATTATAAATGCCACGATGGCAATTCTTTTCCAATTGCCTTACAAAAAAAAGACATTACACTAGGCCCATTTGCAGCTGCTGGTGCTGGCAGACAGAGAGAGGGAGACAGACACTCCTAGACACAGATGTTGTCCTGCATTTCTGCAGCCGCCAAGTCAGTTCAACCATGCATGCATACAATTCTATATGCATTATTACGCGGCATCTGTAATGGAGTTTCATTTTCTATTCATTGTACATTGTGACTAAAATCATTTTCAGATCTCAAAGAGATGGCATGTTTTAAGGGTAGTTGACTAAACCTTATGCATTGAATGTCTGGAAAAGCAGTACTGTGTTGTCACCTGTTAGTAACTCGAATCTTTCCGATGGATGACATTTCAATGACACACCCCTTTCATATGGAAGCATTTCAAGTGTCTACAATCTGAGAAGCAACAGGAGAAGTCGAGCATCGCATGGCATATTCTCTGACACGAAGATGAGATGGCAGCACCCCGGACACTGAAGCAGAATGGGGGACAATTATGAAGCACGGTGCAATCAAGGGGGTCCCTGACAGGCTGAGCGGGGTCTGATGAGCCAGTGTGTCACTCCGAAGCTCCAGGGCTCCACAGCTAATCAACCACCAAGGAGGGGCTTGAGGGGCACGATCACTCAAGCCCTCCATCACTACGCGGGGAGAAAGGCAATCACCAGCCCATTTCCATGTGCTGTTATTCCCACCCCCTACCTCCGACTCTCAAATCAAGGTGCACAGATGACCGGGAAAGCACAGGATGGAGGCAAAGGTGACTGGTGGGTGCAATCAAATGAAGTGTGAAAAAAACCGAGGCCAAAAGAAAGGAAAAAACTTGGCTCTGGAAGCGGTTTATTCAAGCCATTTAATATCTTTAAATAATCATAAATGGATTGGAAACATGAGGGGAACAGATTGAATGAGGCTCAATTGCTTTCCAACCAGCAGCTCATAAGATCCCTGTGATTGGGCCTGCAAATTGAAATGTAAGTCTTGTAATACAGTGTGTTGGGGAGACAGAAGGGGTACGGGTCAAGAAAGGTGAGAGAAGGGAGTTCTCATTTTACCCTGGTAAGGGATTAACACAATGAGCATATGTTAGCAGTATCACATCTTCTGTCTGGTAAGAAAAGAGGAAGAGCAAGTGAATGAAACCCAAACAAAAGCTAATCTTTTACCCTCTTAAAAGAACACGACTTCAAATAAATGATTATTTCTTTTTTCAAGGAAAGGAAGATGGGTAATAGAGGAAGGAGACAAGAAATGGGGAAGCAGGGGCTCCTCTTCTATCACCATGATATGTATAATGTGAAACAAAAATGAATTAATAAACAGACAAAAGTCTGACAGCCCGGCAGCTTGATAGCGCTCAGACTTCACAGATGCAACACAGCACGTAATTGGAGGTAATACCTCCTCCCGTCCTCTGTTTTAAGTTTGACAGTGGCTGGAGAGGCTCGCTATGCTAATAGGCTACACTCAGAAAAGCCCATAGACACACACCAGACTCATAATGTCATTTCATACTGTCGTCCGATGCCCAGGCAGAATATTGACAAAGAACATGAGGGATCTGATCTGTCTGGGCACGGGTCAGCATCATTGCAGACTAGAAATCCAGCTCACAAACCCTGCTGATTGTCCCTTGGCCTCCTAAAGGCTGTGAGAGAGAGGGGAGGAAAATCATATTCTTCCCTTTTTGAAGTTATCCCTCCTCCTTGTGTGGTTAAACCTCTGATTTCCCCCCATGCTGGGTACAAGAGACGCATGTACATCTAAGAAAGGGGAATGTTCTTACAATATGATATTCTCAACTGAGTCTTTGTGCTGGATTCTGAATAAAACTAGCCATCTACTTTAATTTTGCATTAGGGCTGTAAGGAAACAGTTCACTTTATCATTGAGTAACATGTTGATTTATTTTGGACTGCAACTAATGATTGTTTTTTTAACATTTAGTAATGTGTCTTTTATTTTTCTCAATTTTTTAGTCTTTAGGATGTAAGAAAACAGTGAAAAATCAACATTTTTTTCCTTAACCCTAAGACAAATAAGAAGTTGGTACTTTGGTTGACTTTTGGTAAACTAACTGATTAATCGACAATCGGTTCAGTCCTGTGTCCCTGCAATTACGTTTATATGTCACTAAACTGCTTTCTTAATTCCATTATTGTGGCAACATTATCGCTGCCTGAATTATATTCAGAGACAACTGTCTCTTTCAGGTGGCAAAACACTACATTCACATACAGTGTAGGCTTTGCAAGGAGCTGGTTGGGGTTGGTGACGGCTGTGCAGGTCTGTGCAGGTCTGTGCAGGTCTGTGTAGGACTTTGGCAAAAGAAGCCCAGGTTCATGTGTCGTAGTTTTAGGCAACAAAAGCACCTTGGTGTAGGTTCAGGGAAGTGTCTGGATATCAGTTAAATATTAATAAAAAGTTAATAAATAATGAAAAATATGTTGTAGTCACTATGAGTGGATACTGTGTTGCAAGATTGAGTATTATGAAAAAAAAACAGAAATACATTGTCAGTTAGCATTTTGCTGATAGGTTCAGTGTCAACATTTTTAGCACTTGCCAGGTACGTTAATTAGTAGAGTTTTGCTGAGTGCTTGGATGAAACCGCATACAGCACTGATCATGAACTTTTTATGAGTACAAGTATCATCCCAGTAAAATGTGTCAATATCCGAATTCCTGATGAAGGCAAATCCTCATTTGGGTAGCTGTGATCAACCTCTTATGACCAAAAATGATCTGAAGCTCAGTCCTGAGATTGTTCTGTAAATAGTTTTCTAGTCATTAAAAAAATATAAGAACTTCTAATCAAACCATGTAAATATCAGGTGTAAAATAACATCTTTTAGTTCAGCCCCACCCATTTCACATTTAAGCTATATATATTATATATATGTATATATATATATATATATATATATATATATATATATATATATATATATATATATATATATATATATATATATATGTATATATATATATATATATATATATATATATATATATATATATATTATATGGTAATATATATATATATATATATATATATATATATATATATATATATATATATATATATATATATATATATATATATATATAATGCATATTTGGTAATTATTATGATAAAATGCTAAAGTAAATGTCAAATTTCAGTTACAGGGTGTGTAGTGACCAACAGCTAGTAAAGTATGGCATCCAGTAAAGTATCCAAATTAAATCAACAATAGTTTAAATGACACAGAAGCAATCAACTGTATTTTTAATGAATTAATGACAAAAAAAAAAATACATTTCCGGTTGACTAATTGATTAATTGACTAATTACTCTAGCCCTACTTTAAAGTGCTTCATTAAGAGATTGCTCATTTCTGCTGTGTGTCGTAGCCTGTGTTCTCCAGTGCTACATTTCTACAATAGGAATGGTCCTAACCACATTTGAAGTAATTACCCCTCTGGCAGACAGCCGATCCATATGTGAACAGTGCAGAGGGAGGCTGAGCAGGACATTAACTGAGCATTAATTCTGTGTTGCCAGCATGATGCCAATTATTTTAAATGTGGTCAATGTTCTGTTGGTTATAAATTTCTCAAACTACCAATCAGGCTAACAAAGGCTCCTTGGAGTAAATGGAAAATACAATCAAAAAGGCAAGTCTGGAGCAAAAAGCATGAACAGCAATTTGGCTGTTAATGAAACCAAAAATGAAATTTGCGCTGTAATGTGGATTAGAATTTAAATTTGTATCACGTGCGTGCAGTAGAAATCTTAGTGAGAGGTATAATGGTTTCATAATAGTTGTAGATGTGTGTATTTGCCACCATTAAAAACCTTGCTACAATCACATACAGTTTGTGACATTTATAATTGACCTTTCAAGACATTTAGAATATTGACATTTCTCGACTGTGTTGGACTCTACATTTTTTTAAATAGATTTGTAAGTCTAGACATCTAGGACAAGTGACGTGACAACTTCTTTGTAGGTGATGCCGCCAGTGCTGAAGCTCATGTAGTGACAGTTAACCGAGATAGCCAATGCTGTACACTGAGGCGGCTCTTTCTCTCTTTCCGGGTGTATGTACACTGTAATTTCTGTTTTTAATATATGCTAGGGGGCCGAGACGCGTCGCTAGAAAAGTGTCGCCAGCAAAACCATTGTTTCCCTCTGGTACAGTGCTCCTGTTGGACGCTCCTCTTATGCTGCTGCGCAACACGTTTTTCTGGCGGTTTTTGGGGGCACATAAAAGTTACGATATTTTCAACTTTTCCACTCAAGGCACGGACTCGCACCGCTCGTCAGTGTCACTTTTGGCCACGCGCACACAGCCCCACTCCACAGCCGTTCCTAGCTGTTTTTCTAGATGTGCTTCCAAGGGGTTTTTAGAGCGGCTGCACGTGGCGCAATGCATCTTACAGTGCATGCCCATTACACGCCAACCTCCCGCCGCCTTCTCTACCGGAGAAAGTTTCTTTTTAGTCTGGAACTATGCAGAGCTGTTCGAAGAGTCACTGGAGCTGCAGCTTGAGTGGCTGCGTTGATGTGAGCACTGTTTGAATTTTTTAAATTATCACTCTCTTTCCTTGCGCCGCCAGCTTGATCTGCGTCACAGATATCCCAGCATGCTTTGTAAGTAAATCAGACACCTCTAATATAAAAGTGAATGGGAGCGGATTTCTGGTCACGTGTAGTCGCGTATAGTGGGCATGCATCTTTAGTGTGATCAGCCCCTACGAACTGTTATTCCCGAAAAGCAAACCGTTGCTATGAACAACAGGCTGTTGCTATGGATTCAGTTCTGATTAGACGATTACCATGAGCTCATGTTTAAATCACGGGGTGTAGCAGTGGGTAGGTCCTCAGGAAAAATGCCAGGGCCAAATTTTGTTCCCAGTCCGACCCTGCAAACACTAAACCACAGTTTAGTGATACAGGCGTTAAATGCTGAAAATACTGTGGATAGATATTGTATATGTGTTTTTAAAAACAGCAGATGCTATTTATGATAATGTTTTATAGCATTTCTGACTAATACGGGAGCGAAGAAGGACATGCATTGTTTGCTTTACCAATGGAAATAATCAGCCTAATACACTGCAGATGTCTCATTAAATTTGCATATGATTATTGCGGCATTACTTCAATTGATCCTTTTCATCACACCAGATAATACTTGCTGATTGCAGATTATTTTGGCGCAGGAAAATTTCATGGTGTTATTTTCACTCTTGCCGAAAAGCAATTAGGAGCATAGCTCATATTTTGTCAGATTTTATACAGAAATTAGCTAGCTTTCATGGAATTAACTATCCTTTATTTCTCCGGATGAGTTGAAATACAAGTCTGGGGTTGAGAGGGTTAATAGGGAGGGATTATATGAAGGTGAATTTTCTTTTTGTCCCTTTTTCCTTTTTCATTAGCTAATGTGGGTAATATTGCAGAGAAAAGGGGAAAAAAAAGCAGTGGCTTTATTTCTTAATATTTGAAAAACTCAGTGTGACTACAAACACTCTATACATAAACCTATTGTACAAATAGAAAATATGCTCTAATTAATAATTTTTAAAAAGCTTGTATACTATAATATATTCCTAAGTAATAAGACGGTATTAAACCAATTTAACTATGTTTAAATTGGGGATGGATGAGGTGACACCACATCAGACTGATCATTGTAAGAGTGGAAAAAACACTTGAGGCTGAAAGTGAAGAAACAGAAACACTTGAAACTAGAAAATATGATTTAGCAACAAAACAATCAAAAGCCTAATTTTTCATTAACTCTGTGATAAAGAACTGATTTGACAAAAAGAAAAAAAAACGCTGCTTGGATGACTAATTACACGTTAGGATCTCCGCCAATCACATTCGACATTGCCAATGCATGATCTTTGGTTACTATGACAGCCATCTCTAATCCTTAAACATCATCTGAACCTGCAGGACAGTTAAGTTACCACATTCTCTGGCTTTACATCAAAGGCCCTAATTCATACAAGCATCACTAATAGCTTTTCTAAAATGTACCGCCAGCCTCAAACTGCCCACAGTCTCCTCCTCTCCTCGCCTCCCCTGTCAATGATAATCTCCGTCTTGTTCCATATATCTGAGGCCGGTCACATGCAGACAAGCTGTCTTCAGATGAGGCACGGGGGAGCTTTTTGCGGTTAACCACACTGCTCTCTGAGGGCAACCTGGACAGTAGATCGGCAGCCGGTAAAACATTCGCTGAGACAGGATCCCGGATCGTCTTGCCTCGCACACACAGCACGAGTGCTGAGTGAAATCTTCTGGGTATTGGCTGTGTTAACTAAATTGACATTGGCTTTCAACCCTCCTGGCTATCCATCAGTGGAGGGATGAGTGCTGGGGCTAGAGAGGTAACCCCCGAGTCTTATGCACTTTCTGCGGTCGTCCTGGCATTTGTTACTGCCGGGATAAAAAGAGACAGGGAGGAGGAGAAGAAAAAAAAGATGTGTGAGGTAGAATGTGGAGGAAAAGGATCTCTGTTTCCCCCCCCTGATATTTTTGGTGATAGTCATTCATTTGTAGTGGTTTTGGCCTGAAGAGGTTTGTCTTATCTGTTCCTTCTCTTTCTCTCCGGGGGGAAAATAGAGGGTGAGTCTTCTCCAGCCTACTCTCTCACAGTTGATTAGTAACTCCTGCTCTACCCCTACGCTCCAGGGAGTCTATGCCAGCTCTCCTTATACATCCCCTTGTCATGCACATACTCTCACTTCCTCTCTTTTTCTGGCTCCTACTCGTGCGCACACACCTCCCTACAGTCACGGGATAGCAGTTTGAGGGAATCACACAACCAAGACTTGACATTTATAACAATGAGAGCTTGATTAAAAGGGCAGAATGAAACAGTGTCATCCTCCATTCATTGTCCGTAGCCCAAGTTAAATAGGGTTTAAACCTGTGCATTGCGGCTGATACCTCCACTGTCAATTCCTGATTCCTTCAAAGCAGCGAGACAAAAAGGTCCTGTTATTGAAATGCAGGTGCATAACAGTATGCAACCGAGGTGTCAGAGGTGACCAAGTTTACACAGAATGTCTGGGAATAGATAAGGACGACGCTAACGCGGGGAGGGGGAGGGGGGCAGGCAAAGCTTATGCTGCTCCGGTGAATGCCATGGTGTTTGAAAGGCACAGGAATAAAGCTTAGTTTTATCTGGCTTGGGGCAACACACAAAAGGCGCCAGCATTGCAACGTGGCGGGTTTTAAAATTGGGATCAAAAGGTTCAAGCTAATTAACAAGCTAAATAAGAGTCCCCTAGCTTCATCTGTGTAACCACCCTCGCTCTTTCTCCCTCCCTCTGTCTCTTCTGCTGCAGCACCGTGTGCTCCCGCGCCGCCGTGCGTGCAGCTCGCCAGCATATACAGTGTGTCTGGAAAAGTGAAGACAAATTGCTCCCCGTGCTGAAATGCAAAAAAATAATCACCAAATTACCGCCAACAAGATCATTCTAATTAACTATGTTATATTGCTAGCGTGACCCTGAGAGCGAAATGCCCCGTGATCAAGCTCTGTTCAAACTGTTTTGATGTTATTCGACTTTTCCAGCAGAGCCCTGAGGAGGGCCGAGATGGGAGAGTCAAATAGAAAGGACAAAGGCGCATAATAAAGACAAATGGCAAGAGCATGAAATTTGATTCATTGCCTTGGTATAGAAACATTCACAGGGAAATGGCCAACATTGACATGCCATGAATTTCAAAACACTGTCAAATCCAAAAAGCACCCGTCCTGCTATAATGACATTGAGTCCCTGAGGGGCCTGCAGGGGGATTATTGGGCCAAATCAATCAGGCTGTTGTTTCTGATGGACGTTTCCACCTGGAGTTGTGTGCAGATGTTTAAAGATTAATTCCACCCAAATGGCCAGAATAAATAAATAAAGATAAAAATAAAGGTAAAAAATATTTAAAATTGATTTAAATGTATTTATTTGTTTATTTTTAACCTGCCTCTAATGGTATCCAGTAGAGATGAGGAAGTACACCATTATCTGCATCTGTATGTGTTCTGTACTCAGAGTAGGCGGGGTTTAAACCCCGAGAGGATGGGTGAAACCCAAAGTTGATGTTTTATGATATATTTTAAGCCTAAAGTCCATTAAAAAATGGTCAGAAGTTGCTATATGTATTTCTAATGATCATATTATTTACAGAACAGCCGGAAAAAGGGGCTTAGAATCTTTTTTTTAAGAGTAAGAGATTAACCCTTTGGAACCTGAGCAAATTAGCTTGATTTTCTTTCAAAAACATGGCAAGAAGGCAATGAACAATGAAAGAAGAAATGACCCAAAAATTACAAACACAAGAAAATTACCTGAAAATTAGAAAAAACTACAACACAAAAAAACAAAAAATAAAAAATAAAAAGAACATTAAAAAAAAAACAAATTTGGACTTGGAAAAGTAATCCAAAAAATTATAATGATTCTCTAACATCATTTTAAATATGTAATTTTGATCATTAGAAATTAAGTTTTTCCCTAGCTTGTTTGAAATACTTTTTTTTTAAATCTACAAATTTATTGCAATTTGTGGAACATTTCTTATAAAGTTGCTCATTGCCTTTTTTTCACATGACGAGAAATCACACCAATTTGCTCAGGGTTTCAAGGTTAAAATACTTGTGAAAGGCATATGAAAGCAGCCAAAGAAAAGTGATATCACTCCAGGTTTCAAGGGGTTAAACACAGTTACAGGGCTGGCACCATATCAGATTTTCACCTCATGAATATAGTGGCAAAAGGCAGTGTTATTATGAGTGTAGTATGAACATGATATCATTGTTTCATTTTTTAAAATATTATCATCAATACTGGTATATTGCAACACCACCCTACCCAAACAGTGATTTTCCTTCATCACGATTATTCAACAAGATACATTTTATGTGGATGATACTCATTCTTGTAAAAAGTCTTTTCATGCGAGTATTAAGCTCAACTCTAGTATTGTGCCATGCAGATTTTCTTTTTGCCTTAGGTTTGAGATACCCTGTAACTTTTGGAATAGATTTCAAGACTCTTCTTTTAGTTGTTTAATAATGTCTCAGCGGCCTTTACCTCAGCAGTTTGACCTCAGCTCACCAACTAACAAGCCATCCCAACATCTCCAGTGGTTTGTTTTGATGTTTACCTCTTGGCTTTTAACTAACTTCTGTTGTGTGTATTTTGTTATAGTTTCCTCTTTTCCCTTTTGTTTTTTTAATCACCTTTCTGTCTTGTTTCAAGTCCTTATTGTGGTATAATGTAATTACTTCTGCTGAGGAGGCGATGTTTTCAGTTTGGTTTGTTGATTTGTTTGTCTACCGGCACTATTACTGAAAAACTGCTTATCTGTTTTTCATGAAACTTTGTGAGAGGGTGTATCATGAGTCAATGTGGAATCCATTGAATTCTGGAGTGGGACCAAATAATGGGGCAGATACACAATTTGTTTTTCATTTTCATTAATACCCTCAGATCAGACATTTAGCCTTAGCGGAGGTCTGTGCTCTCCAAGTGCCCCTCTAGACTGTGATTGTTTTGGTCTCTTATGTTAACTTTGCACTTTGTTGGCCTCATTTTTTTTAAAAAAGTGCTGTAAATATATTATTGTCTTTGAATGAGATTTATGCCCTTATGTCCAAATACAAAGGTGGTGATATGAATTTTGTTCTTGTTGGGCAAACCATTTTTAAAAATGACGTTTTAAGGAAATCTTTCACAAAACGATGTCCAGGTTACTCTGGATGATCACTGTTTTTGTTGGAATTTTGAAATAGCCCCCATGAGAACTGTGTAAAGTGCGATATGTATATTATCCATGGTAAAACTGAAATGGCTAATATGTAATTTTTAAATGTTGGGAGCCTCATAAACAAAATGACATCCATCTGCATTGAACTAAGAAGAAAGTAGAAATCTAAGAGGTGCTGCCTCAAAACCAAAGCATGTCAAACCAAAACTATTTGCATGGCTTTATAGTTCTACGAGTAAATCAGTATGTTTTGTCATGTGAGTACACTGACCCTTTAAGCTCCTGTTCCATCCCCAAATGGTTACACAATGACAACTATTAAATATTGTCTCCAAAATGTCTTCCATCTATATGACAGCTGAGTGATTTCTCATGTTTTAAATGTAAAAATGAAATGTATAGCCACAAGGAACTCGGCTCTGTATTTATTTCAATCGGCATCAGAAGCATATGCTTGCAGCAGACCTTTCACTGCAGAGCACCCACTTTGTAGTACGATATGAAAACACCATCTGGTGTGTTAGCAGCGGCTAGGCTAAGCTAGCTGGGGCTAGATGGGGCCCTGCTGTGTCACAGGATTATCTTACTGGTTGGTAGATCCGCTCTATTAGCCTCTAGTGGCTGGGATTATTGGATGATCATTATGTGTGACTGAACAAGGAGCTAAGTACCTGCACTTCCTTGACGCAGTTAAGTCCTGTTAGTGTTAGTGATCAGGCACGTTATGGGCACATTTTCAGAGCATTACACATTTATTACACCTTGTCTGAGACATAAACACGCTGTTTATTTAATACACTTTGACTTGGACTCACACGGTGCATTTAATACATGTTGACTGGCTTTACAAACTTAAAAACAAGCTCTGCGCTGGAGAAAAGGCAGACTATAGCACGCCTGGAGCACATATTTGTTTGTGGAAGTAGAATGTTCCTTTCTAACGCGTCTAAAGAGGATCACAGGCGAGTACAGAAGACAGCGCGTTCAGAGATTGGCCCTCTGCTCAACAAAACGAACATCTGCCGTTTCTCATCAGCGAGATTGAAGCTAATGACGAGCCGCGAGTGTGCTGACAGAGAGAATGGAATTGGATTGTGTACAAGAGGCCCAGTGAGACCAGACATATGTTTGGGAAAATGTTGTGGATGGAGTATGGCTTTATATAGTGTGTGTCCCTGTCCGTGTGTGTGTGTGTGTGTGTAAGGTAAGATGCTCAACACTGGGAGAGGCAGAGAACGCTTTTTCTTTTGCAGTTCATTTTTGCGCCCATGTTTATACAAGTGGATGAAGGGGGAGTGTGTAAGCGCAGGTAAAACAACCGTTGTATTCCTCCCCCTTCAATCTCTGCTTTCGCTAACAGATAATGGAATTACACATCAAAGAAGCTTCTCCCTGTATCCAATTCTTCTGTGACCTCTACCAGCCTTTGTTCATATTCACCACGACAACTCCCCAGCCCCAAGCCTCCACCAGCAGGCTTCTCCCTGCTTCCTCTCTCTGTCGAGGGAGAGATTAAATTTAGATGAAAATGAAATATTCATTTCCACTCAGCGACTGATGGCCATCTTAATTTGATACAACTTTTGATGCAACATCTCCTCATTGTTCTTTTTCATCACCACATACTTTTTGTCCTCCTCTTCCCTCTCTTTGCCAACCATACCATCCCTCCTGTGGGTAATTCTCTATACAAGCAGCCCTTTGGGTTTGACTTTGTTAAAAGCAGAATTGCAAAGTACCATTACAGCTTTTTGCCGTCTCTTGAAATATGTCTGAGTCATTTCAGATGAGACATTTGCACAAATCCTGGCGAGTAGGATCTCGGGGAGCATGCGAGTGGAGAGTGCACTCTCTCTATAGCTCGCTTGAAGAGTTAATCACATGAAAACTTCTCAGTCTCTCTCTGCCGCTGGTTCGGGGATAAAGACAAGCCTCTGAAGTGGCTCTGTGTTTGCAGACTTCAGCCAAAGTGGTGACCACAAACCCGATTTATCCCACTGAAGCTTCTGAACGGTCACACTACATACAGCTTCAAGTGCCGCACATTTGTCAGCTTACATTTAAATGTTCGGCCTGTTTCACACACAATAATTAAGTCTGCGGTCATGGCTGCCCAAAGCATTTTAGGGAGGCTGTATG
The DNA here is from genome assembly GCF_008729295.1 of Plectropomus leopardus. NCBI lineage: Eukaryota > Metazoa > Chordata > Actinopteri > Perciformes > Serranidae > Plectropomus > Plectropomus leopardus. The sequence goes on from NC_056469.1 coordinate 21,571,585, forward strand.
AAAAATACATGTGACCAGGTGTTGTCGGGGCAGAGCGGAGAGCTAAGGAAATGAAATCAACATGAAATCATGGGGGAAATTGATTAACTGGCACTGATTAAGTGCTTTAAGTATTAGGTAGATAAAGTAATTGATTATTCAATAAATCCCTGTCAGGCAGTGAATAACCTCACCGAGAGAGAAAAGAGACAACAAATGATGAATTAGTTTCATCAATCCACACATGAAAGAGACAATGTATAATAATGTGTCATTACTGAATGCCTTAACGATCGATATGAATACATTTACATCTGATCAAAATTGGGCAATCCCTATCTGACGGAGAAGAAAGCCATACGTGGAAATCAATCACTTGTGTAGATAAAATGCTGCTCACTGGGGTTACAGAATGAAAAAGAAAAAGATTGTATAAAATGAAATAATCAGCATCTTATTTCCATGTTGGCAAATGTACAATCATCTACAGACACATACTAGCATCTGAGAAAAAAATTACACCCTCCAGCACTTTCGTCTTTGTTATAACAACATTGCATTATCTACCGAAATGGTTCCTAGATGAGATGAGAGGTTGCAAAACATGTCAGGGCAGAAAGAAATGTACGAAAGGCAGGCGGAGGGAGACTAAAGAGACGCAGCGTGTAAGTGGACAAATACAGGAGGAGCAGTCTTTTATTCCCTCCAACAAATAGAAGCTGCAGAACAAGACGGAGCGACCATCTGGCCTCAACTTAGAGCAGTGCACTGTAAAAGCACTAAAATCAATGGCAACAACTCTACCTTGGATGCCCACCATTACCCAGATGGTGTGCTTGGAGAAGCTGCGCAGGCCACCTAACCAGCAGCAGACACAGACACAGAGAGCGCCCGTGCTCAAATACCACCGCCCACCTCGATGATTTTCACTGGTTTGTTTGTGTTGGTAACCAGTACTGAGGAGAGACGTTGGCCGCCGTGCACTGACTATGAGAGAGCCCTCTGTTGGTTTTCGCAGGGTGGCTGTGACACGGCGCACACACACACTTGCACACTAAGTGCTACTTTTTTTTTTCTTCGAAAAGGTCCGCTACAGATCGACTCAAAAAGGCGCTCATCTCTATAAACGAATCAACAGACTGTGAACGTCCTCTCATAGAAAATACTACAGTATGTTTGCAGTAATTCACATGCATATTTTATGCAAAACCTCAAGCTTATCCACTATTAAAACAGATCAAATGAAATTGTGAATGCAATTATATAGAATATTATTTCTGGTTATTTTCACGCAGGCCTGTTTTTTAAGTGGACAAAATAAAATGGATGCACACATGGCCGTTGTGTATAAACACTTTAGAAAATCACATGAAGACATAAGCCTTTTGAATCTTTGGTTGTTGTTTTTTTTTTTTTTTCTTTTGGCATTGAGGCAAATTCTGCATGTCCCCTCTTCTCAGCTTGTCAAAATACAATCTTAGAAACACACACACACACACACAAAAGAAAAACAAACTGCACCGAGCAATGATAGATTCTATAAAAAGCAATTGTGCGACTGTAGCACATTTCAAGGTAAATTTGTCTCAGCACTTTGACATTTTTAAAAACAAAGCCTGTCAAGTCTATTTCAGGTCTTCATTTGAGCTGCTGCCACAGTTGGAAAAAAAGGGAAAAAATGTCCCTTTGACCAAATGATTTCAGTTCAGATCAGACGAGAGATTTAAGGATTTATGCTTTTTCTAAGACATCACCAAAGTCCATATGCAGCGATGTCAGGGAAGTCATGGCTCTCCAGAGTGCAGCAGTCAATCACAGGGACATCCTGGGCCTGCCCGACAGCTGCTGATGATGCTCAGCACCAAACATTGTCTTACACTTAATTCCGAAATTGCAACAAATACTCAGAAGGCTTGGCAGCATTTACTCACGTCTAAAGAGCTGCAAAATGTAGCTTTACTTTATCATAAGTCTAATAATTTATATTTGAACAAATGTAGCTCATGACCTCCTACTGAGCTTGTATTTCAAAATCATAGTAGTGATTTCTACATATGCCATGTAAAACACAACTGGTTTACAAAGGCCATTTACCCCTGTTAGAGCACTGGAATATCGAATATGCAATTTTGTAACATTTCCACCCATCATTTTTACCTCGAAGACACGAAAAAAGCTCAGTCCCATTAAGATGCTCTCACTGCCTGCCTGCACCCCGGCTGTTGTAGTGGTATGTTAATGTGGGCCAATGCCATTTTTTGAGTAATTGTCCTGCATGGCACTCTGCCAAATGTCAAAAACGATTTGCCTCGTGACAAAAACCGTATTGATCTTCATTCTGCTCCTGTCTCTCGGCGGTGCAAAATGTTTCAGTGCATCGCCAGGCTCCGAATGACAATTCTCACATTGTTTCTCAGTGAGTGATTGGAAAAAAAAAGAACCCTTCTTCTTCTTTTGGTCCCTCACATGCGTGAAAGATGCAATGCAACTTTGATTTTGTATAGGCTACTATGTGTGTGTGTGTGTGTGTGTGTGTGTGTGCATGTGCGCTTTTTCTTTGTTTGCATTGATATTTTAATATTTGATTGAATCCAACTTTATTGATCTATCTTTAATAAATTCTAACATTGTTTGAAACTTTCTCATTTCTTAATGTGACACTGTAGCTTTTAATTTACCAGACTGTCCTTAAAAGCTAAAACTTGCTCCCAGAAGGCATGGCAATGAGCCTGAATTTAGCTGGTGACTCAACATGCTGGCTGCAGAAAATGGAACAGACAAAGCAGAGTGCATAGAGGTCACACTAACCCACTATATTTCATCGCATGCTCTCTGAGTGGAAAAGGCATCCTCAATTTTACAGGCAATCGTCTGCAATAATGCGCTGCTCTCTTGTTGCTCACTGGTTGCCCCTCTTTTAAGTAAAATGAAAATTCACACACGACCCGACTGAGGCGAGCGGTAAATGGAAGAGACTGCTCATTTACTCCAAAAAACTCCCCGCAGCCGCTGCAAGCGCACGGGCGAGGACCCGCACCACAAAGAGCGGAATAGGGTGCAACTTTCAAGGTTATAAGACAAACGTGTGTGTGTGTTTATGTAGATGTGGACAACTTACCTATTCGAATAACATGAGGCATCCCGTTAGAGTAGTGAATCCAAAAGAGACATGCAATCAGCGATGTCCAGTATTCCCAAATCGCACTCCGGGGAGACAGCCAAGTATTTCGCATGGTTGTAAAGTCGCGGGATCCACTTTTTAAAATTCCAAAGACGACTCAGAATTGCTCATCAAAACTGAATTCGACGGAGCATATATGGATTTTGGTGTCTGCGACAAATTTGCGCTCATTGTACTTGGTGCAACATTCTCTTTTTTTTCTCTGTTACTCACAAGTCTGAGAGCGGCTCGATCAGGATGAAGCCCCCCAGTCCCTCACAGGCGGATCAGTGATACACCTGCGAACGCAGGCTGCTACAATTAGCCTGCAGGAGTCTCTGTATCCCCTCCTACCGCCGATGCTATCTGTCTACTGGCAAGTACCACAGCAACAGCCGAGCCGGACTCCCGCACCGCCGTGGAGGACGAGAACTGCGCCTGCGGAACTTTGGGTCGCCTCGAACGATTCTGTCGCCCGAAAGACAGAGAAAAGCGTCACGCGATGAGTGCTGAGGAACATGCACGCACTTCAGACATTCAGAAAAGCCTGTTTTGCAGTTTAATCACTCCAGTCCCCAATTCCAGCCAGGAAACAGTTCGTGTAACACAGAGGTACTTTGTGAAGGTGGAAAAGCCGCTCCGCGACGCTCCTCTCCAGTTGCGCACGGTGATGGCACCAGGCTGCTTATTGAAGAACGTCCAAACCGGCTCAAAAGGCTCTTTGTTACACAGTGTTCATTTTAAAAAATCGTCTAGTTTGTGGTGGATGGAAAGGCAGTGCTGAAAGCCGTGCATCTGCGTGCGTCTGACGACCCTCCTTCCACGGTGCCACTAGAGGCACGCGTCGTTACGCATACTTGTCAACTATGTCCAAGAAGTATTTTATGGAAGTGAGAGGGATCCGAATAATGACCCGGTTTTCTAATTTACCACTTGTTGTATAAACTTGCATCATGTTAATTTCTTCACATTTCATATTATAAGAAATTATGTTTTTGTGTTAATATTAGAAGAATTCTTATTTTCTGATTTACTGCACTGAGATGGAAATGGCATTTTGTTTTTCTTTGCCTCAAGCAAGAAACAGGGAAACCCCCGTCTGCCTGCTTGTGCATTGTTGGGTGAATTATTTGCATGGGGGAAATAAGTGTCAGCTGAGGATTGGGCCATTGACAAAGCATGCTTCTTATCGCTGTTATTTGACTCATTCTGTCTGTGTCAATGAGTACATTAAACCCCCGTAACTGCTTGGTGCCTATCTGGCTGTCCATTTTTCATGCCTTTACAAAGACCCGTCAAATACAAGCTGCAGGTTACATATACAATCACACAGTGTGAGTGCTGCTCATGTCTGTCACACCACTGCAGTGGAGGAGGTAAAGCCAGGCTGAAAGTATTATATTACCTCTTTATGGTACAGATTGCAGTAGTTTATGAAGCATTTTGTACTTGTAGCATCATCAAAAGGCTGAAATTTACTTTAGAAAGATGACTGCTGCATCCTCTTGGATTCATAACATTTTAAATATGCAGATAGATAGATAGATAGACAGAATAAAAACAATTATAATAACAGATATTTTAAATTTTATATTCCTAATAAACCAACACCGCAATTTTTATTATTATTATTTTTTTTAACATTAATGATTTGCCGTTTTTAAGCATATTCTGAAAAATGCACTCTTACATTTCTTTGTGCTTAATAGAACACTGCTGATGAGATAGTGCTGCGGCTCATTGGTTTTATTTTTCTGTTTGGAATGGGGGAGAGGAATAAACTGTGCATCAGGGGGCATGCAAGCAAGAACAAGCCAGACTGACTGCCACTGCATATTCATGTCTCCCAGAGCAGATTTATCGCCTCTTGGCACAATGTAAGGACTATCAACGTGAGTTATGTGGCCCGGCTCTCGCATTATCGAGATTCATTGACTTGCTGCTCTTTCAAATACAAAATGTACACAGCTCTAGCAAACAAGACATTCTGGGTCTGTGGGTGCCCTCTATAGAGAGATGGCGGTCTGTGCTCTCAATCACCTGGGCTGATAACTGGAGGGAGTCAAACCCTGGAGCAGGAGAGTTCCCTGTCGTGACACAAAGAGAGAAAACGGGAAGCACAAGATGCAGTATCTTGCTTAGATTTCCACATCTGGAGAAGCTGTTGAAGCAAACTGGATCTGAATTGTTTGTGTTTCTTACAGGAGCTGGCATTAAATCTTAATGCAGCAATCAGTTTTGTCTTCCTGTCACTTCTCGTCACTGTAAGAAGTGCCATATGTTACTGTGTCTCCTGTTGTTACTAGAACTAGTTGGAAAGCACTTTGGCAGCAGAGGGAAGTGGAGCCAGGAGGATTATTAGAGGAGACCAGAGCAGTGCTGGTGTCACTCAGATCAACATAATTTTTGTTATGTTGTAGATTCTGAAATTAACATGGTAAAAGTACTGATACAGCAATGTAAAAATAGTCCAATGCAAGTATATGCCCTTCGTTCAAAATCCCACTCAAGTATAGAAATTAACAAAATGCACTTAAATGGCCCCTGTGAGTGTTGTTGCCATTATTATTATTATTATTATTATTATTATCATTATGCAATAATGTTTTAGTAGTCTGCTGTTGCTGTTTTATCTACAGTACAGTATTTTAGTTTAGTGGTTCCCAATCCAGGGTCAGGCACCTGCAAAGGGTCACAAGATATATCTGAGGGGTTGTGAGATTGTTAAAGGGAGAGAAAAAGGGAGGGGGGTTAACCAAATCAAAAAACGGTCTCTTTGTTGGAACTGATAAAAATACATAGACAGCATTCATAGCCATGTTTTAAAAAATGGGCGTAGCTACCGTGACTCCTGTTTTTAAGCCTCAAGTTTGGCATTTTGGTCTTTGTCGTCTTGGAGTTTTGGAGCCAAAGGTGACCAAAGCTGTAAACACTGCCGGACAAAACGATTTATGATGTTATTATCAACTCTGGATGGTGGGATGTCACCTGCTGCAGCAGCATGATATGTGGACAGGCGCCGTTTGAGGAATCCGAACGGAACCTGTCATGTCCACTGGACGGCGTCAGGTTGAAACGCTACCGGTTACAACATTGAATGAGGAGCATGAAGGTGCCTAGGAGCGAGCAGGGAGGGGTTGTGGATGGACCTAACAAACCCTGGACTTTTCTTGAGGGAACGGTGGTTGCTTCCCGTCTGAATGTGATGATTTTTTTTACACCTTACCATGTGCCTCTTCTGCTTAATCGTAACCATCCGCGCCAGCATGTGCATTTGTTGATGTCCCAGTGTTGGTTGCCATGTGCTTTTGTTGCCTAAACATAACCATGTGCAACATAATCCCACTATGTACTTATGTTGACATCACAGTAGACGGCTTCACGGTAGACGGCTTCACGGTACACGTTGAAGTCCGATGCAAAGCGAAAATATGTGACGACTTCAGATGAGAACATGTTGGACTTGCCAACAGATGGCACCCTCCTCTCGCTAAAATCAGCCCACCCTTAACTATGCAGAACTTTAAGCCTTAATAAAATGTAAATGGGTCAATTGTATAAAAACCCACCCGTTATACAGTTGTCATTAAAAAGGGAAATTAGCTATAGAAACCAAAACAGTTTTTTGTACCAGGCTGTAAACATGTTTATTTCTGATGTAAAGTTGAGCTTCTAAAATGGGCATCTATGGGGATTTACTCTGTTTTGGAGCCAGTTTTGGAGCCAGCCTCAAGCGGCCATTTAATGAACTGCAGTTTTTGGCACTTCCATGTTGGCTTCGTTTTTCAGCCCTGGGGGATGCCACTTGCATCTAAAACATATCTGAACATTGGGGTCATGAGTGTAATGACTAAAACAGACTTCCCGTTGATATATTAAAAAAAGATAGTATTTTTGGTGAATGTTGTAAATTGTTCTTCTTTATATGATATCTGTGCAAGGCTTTGTAAGCACAGAAGTGTAAAAGTGACTCTGAAGGACACTGTGGTCTATTAATCTAACCACTTTTAAAACAACTCACCCCAGTCTCTTTACTCCGAGTAAATTAAAAAGTCATTTGTGTTGACACTTTTTAAGCAGGTCACACATCTATTCACGACAGCACAGTCGGCTCAGTTTTTTTCCCCTGTGAAATGATTGCTGTTGCATTTACAACTGGCCAGCGATCAATGCCTCGTCTGGCAAGTTGGTCATAACTAATGGCTCCAGAAACATCAAGTCTCCATTGTGAAGCTGGAGACATTCACAAGAGGTGTACTTAGTTGACTGGATTGATCAGCACATTTTGTTTAGTTTTTGAAGATTGTGAGAGAGGAGAAAGAGGACAATCAATTTCCACACGGGGCCTTTCACTGCTTGCTTATACACCTATGATTGGTTGGAGAAGATGTGCAATCCAAGATGTTAGATTGTTCATAATTATTTGGAAAAATTGCCGCACTTCGATTGAGCCTCAAAAATGAATCATGTGAAACATTTTCACCATTGATTTTGTTTGTCTCTTCAAGAGAAACATAAAGAACTCCAGTCACCAGACTGAACATAATGCTGAAGATCGAACATCTCCCCTCAACAATGGGTCAATAGGAACTCATTTCTAAGTCTAAGTCTGTGGTTATAAATTAGATGCCTTTTTTTCCTCCAAGTCTTTTTGATTGCATTCACTCTTTTTGATGGTGAAGCTTTAGCTTTGTTAAAAGAAAAGATGATTGTTTCATCAAAAGGCCAGAGAGTCAACTTTCCAAACTATGAGGGAGTTTTATTGATCTCTTTGGAAGAAAAGATAGTGACGAATCAAAAATAGGTTTGAAGGCAAAGAAGCTTGATGTTTGGGAATAAATATTCCATATTTGGGGTTTCATTGCAAGTGGAATAAAGTCCACCAGAGATGTCTCTTTCGTATTTCTTTCCTTTGAGACGGCCTGTGTCTCTGTAGAAATTTTATAAAGCTTTGTTCAAAATACCTCTCCGCTTTCAGGGCCGAGCACAGAACCGCACCGAATGTCATATAACTGCTCTCCATACATATCGCTGCCATGGCAAGGTTTGTGGCAACTCCATTACATCAGATCGGCAATGCCCATGAAGCTTTTGTGGGCAGACGGATAATTAAATGTCGATTTACCCCCTTCAACTGTACTGGGGCAATATAGCTGCTTTGCTGACAGACTGAACACTTGCTGCAGCCGCACGCGCTTATGATTCAAGGCAAGGTGCCATGTGCAGACAAGGTTATGAGAAATTGGCCCAATTCTGCCGCTGATTGCAACGTTTACTGGGGCTCTATACTGCTCTGGCTTGGAGTTAGAGACTGCTCAAGATGTATGTGCTGCTCCTGACGTATGTAGCGGTGGTGTGTTGGGGCGAGGGGAGACAATCACAACCCTGATCAGTCATCCAGACAGTCTGTGAGATGGGAAATGACTGCTAGCGGGGTTCAGCCACTGGTTATAGATGAGAATGGCACAGGGTAATAATAGATTCCTGACCCAACCTGATTTATCAATTGAATTATTAGTGTTATCATCTTTATCATCCCCGTCGTCTATCTTCAATAACCACCGAATGCCAGCTTCAAATTGTGGAGCAGTTTGTACGCATGTATAAAGAAAAAAAAAATCCCAGCTGCAGTTTCATGACCTTTAAATCAACACTTCTATATTTGGAGTTTAAGTGGATAGATGCCTCTATAAAAAACATGATGAAGTCATGGTTACAAAGATGCTTACACGAGCCTGTCAAAATACAACAAAAATCTCGTCATTCAGCTCCCCAGTGACTGGTCCTCGATGTTCCAGCCAACCTTTAAGGTCAAGGAGGTGAACTGGAGAATTAAAATCACACTTGAACACTTCTGCTGGAGAACCTATAGAGTGCAATCAAGGAGTGATTAATTTTCTCCTAAACTCTGTGATTATACTTGACCCTGTGTGCACCGTGTGCATCACCGGTCCTGACCCACACTCAGGCTGTCATCAGGACGTAGTCACCGCCAGGATGTTGTTTTTGTCCTATGCGAAGGTCATGTCATTTGCATAGCTATTGTCACAATTTGGATATTTTGGTTTCTTAGATTGATTCTTAGATTTTTTGTTTTTGTTTTTTTTACATTACATTTTTACATTACTGCTTTTTTGTCTAAACTCTCAGTGCATCATTCAATATTATGTGGCAGTTAGCATTTAGGATATAGAAGCTTCAAACATTTACATCTGAAATAAAGTGCTGCTGTACAGTGATTTCTGTTTTTTTTCTTTTTTCAAGTTACTAAAGTGAGGTGTCCTTGTTGCTTTGTCGTGTAATCCCAGGGTTGATTTCTATTGTTGCATCTCACTCCCCGTAAGAAGAGAGCATTCCTGCACGCTGGCCTTCTACTTGCAATAAACTTTATTTAAATGCACAATGTTTCAGTCTTCAGACCTTCATCAGGTTAAGTGTAGAAACAAAGAACAGCCCAAACACACATATAAAAAACATGTTCTCAGGTGAAGAGACCATGAGCCGTCTCCCAAATTAGTCCCAGAGTTTGTGTATTTTGCATACAGTCTTAACTATCTGAATTCGTCCAGGCATGTTAAGTGGACAAGTGAGGGGACTTGAAATCCTGATCTCAGAGTAGAAAGAAGTTAAATTATCAAGCCAAGTTACTACAACTTGAATTTTGTTTTAAATCAATTAATAGAAAATTTTGAGTTTAAATTGTGCACAGTATTAAGTTAATGTAATTATCCACATTATTCTGTCAAGGCAACTCATTAAAAATCATGTTTGCAATTTAAAAGTTTTATTTATGTCAATAAAGTAGAATTTATATTGTGCAACTATGCATTTTATTAGGTGGTGGTTATAGGTCCCCTGAATTACTTTTTAGAATGATAGAAGGCACATCCCACCATCTAAGAAGGATATTATAGGGAACAAATACATTAGCATAAACACTGAATAATATTATTTTAAAAAACAATCTATTCAAAAGCATGTCTAATATGTCAACAACACACAAGCTAATCCTAAATCTAAGGGCAAAGCCATAACAATTACACCTCCCCCATATTTTCTTTGTGTCTCTACTGTTCAACTATTAACAAAAGCAAAAATACCAATCATCGACAACAACAAAACACTTCAGAGTATAACAAAAGTCCACGTCCTTACAAAACATTCAAGCAAGGAAAAAACTTAAAATGCTCAAGTGATTTTTAAATTATATTTTGTAAAGAAATACAGATCCAAATTTCCCTGTCCTGTTTCACCACATTTCTTTTCCGTCTGCCTGATAAGGCTGTGCTCAACTGGAATCACAGAGTATCTGCTTTTTACATTTTCAGCAAAATATCTTAGTTAGTTTTCATAGTCAAATCTCATTTTGACAGTTTACCCAACTGTCATTCATTGAGCATTTTTTCAGCTTGTGATTGGTTATTGTGATGCATTTGTGAGTAACTCAAACAGTTCTTTAATTGTCTTTGTTTTCATCCTTCAAGTGCAAAATGCCAATAGTAGGTGAAGCTGGAACCTCACTTGAGTTATTTAATATACAAAGTCTAACATAACAACAACCATACACTCAGAAACATCATACACATAATGCAATAGCAGAAAAGGTGAAGAGAAGGAGTGTAAAGGGCAAACACGTCAATATTTATTGATATACTCGAGGTATCTCATTTACACAGAATTGCATACTCATTCTAGGGCTGCAACTACCAATTATTTTCATTATTGTGAAATCTGATTCAGATTTTTTTTTCAAAACATCAGAAAATAGTGAATAATGCACATCACTGTTTTCCAAAGTCTCAGGTGACTTCAAACGCCTTTTGTTGTTCGTCCAGCAATCCAAAACCCAACAAAATTTTCCACATTTAGAAAGCTGGAGTCAGGAGAACCTGTGCCGAATGTGTTTTTGGCCCACTGTTTCAAATATACTGAATAAAAGAGTGACTGTTACTGTTACACTGTCAACATTAAAATGGCATCAAACCCTGATGTCACAAGGAATTGGTATGTTTTTTTTTATTATACCGAACAAAGTTGCATGCACACACGGTTATTGTTGATTTCCTCCCTGAGAGGTGGACTGTGCTGAACTTTGTGCAAAGTATCAGATCTGGATTTATCCACAATGTGAATTTGTGTTAAAACATAATTATGGGTTTTTAGCTTAGAACTACAGAAAGGCCATCAACGAAGCATCCTTAAAGCATGTTTACTATCTCCAGAGAGTTCGTTCAGCGCTTCAAAGTGAGGCGGAGTAAGAGGCCGGTATCATGACATGCCTCGCAAATATTCCAGCAGCCAATACCCACGCGGCTTTGCCTCGGAGGTTATCTTCACTCTCCACTCAGTTCACTCGAGTAGCCTATCTATCAGTGACGGAAAGGGAGCAGCGGTGACAGCCACAGCACGATTAGACGCTATGTCGGCTAATATTGCGCAGGCAGTTGAACAGGGCGAGCCTTTGTTGTTGTTTACACAGCATTTGCCCATCATTAGGCTTGGCAAGGCTGGCTGCCTACTCCTTTTATATTAATTAAAATGAATATACAGTAAAGGCTGCACGTGTGGCTCCCAGCCAGAATTTTGAAGTAAGACTCAATTAACCTCAATGACCCTGTCTAACACAAACAATGAGAAATTAATTATATGCAGCATCCAACTCAGACAAGCTTAGTGGCTTCAAAACTACATTATAAATTGTTTAGAATGCATTTCCACCTTGTTTTCGTTTGCGTCTGCCAAATCAATGGCCCATTAAAAAATCTGCAGCAACATAAAATGGATATCATGAAAGCACAGGTGTTTGCAGAGCATGGGAGCTCTGGGAATCAGCAGGTTTTTTGTATATGATTATCCTCTTGTGGGCGCTTCATTGATTAGACTTCAATGTTAGACAGATGTGAGCTTGTCAGATATTTTGAAACGAGTGAACACGATATATTTCTTTTTGTGCTGCGAGAGGGACATTGAGGTTTGCCGCATTTGATGTCTTGTTTGACGTAACTGTACACAGGACGGTTGTATTGGTCAAAGACAGCACATTCATGTCTTCAGCTTGAAGACTGTCTCTGTCTTAATGTGTGTGTGTGTGTGCAAAGGTGTGCAATACACACATTCAGACAACCTGTGAAAGAAAGTGTCTCCCTAATTTGAAACGTGTCTGCATTTTTGCACAATACAGTGATCCGCAGACTTTTATGTTATCACATTGGCAGTTATGAGTAATTGCACCCTGCAGCAGTCCCTACCCCTGGACAACTTTTAATTATGTTACAAAGTGTGCACACGCTCTCCTGCATTAATGTCTCCGCTGGAGTCTTGAGCGATTACATTCACTCTGACGAGAAACGGCTTCCCTAAATCACGAAAACATGTTTATTAATCTGAGATAAACTCACACCATGGTATTTGTTGATTTGAGATTGGGATTATCCTTTGTGTAATGTATGATAAGGAATTTAAAAATAATGTGTAGCAAAGCCGTGGTGCGCTTAAAGACGCTGAGAGATAGCAGGGGAGCTGAAGCCTTTTTTTTTTTTTTCGAAGAAAGAGAATAGCATAGATCGAGCGCTGACAGCATGAATGAATGAGCCCACTGTAACGTATTCCTCGGGCACTGTGGATCATTTATGTCTTGTATGGCCTGTGCCTGAAACACCTCTCCCTGTGGAGACGAATGTGTGTGTGCTGTCCATCATCGTAGGAGCAGATGAGTGTGAAGTGAAGCACATACTGACCAGCAGCATGTCACCCACAGTTTCATGTTCGGGCATGTCCCTCTTGTCACACTTGAGTCAAGGAACATGTGAGGCATGATTGCCTCACAACCAGTTTTGACCAATACATCAAGACATAAAACTAACCTATATCTTTGTTTTGTTTCGTTTTTTTGCAGGTGCATAAAAATAACTTCTTGTAAAACATCTACCCTTTTTTGATTTTTCCTATGCGGCTCACATCATAAAACATCTAGACACTAAATTCTGTTCAATTAAAAATGTTGCAATAAGAGCTCAATTATTTTGATAGTTTATCAGATATGCACCAGGGTGGATAAAGTGAGGAACCAGCTCTGAAATGTGCTGTATTAAACCAACAAGTCTCCTGTTTGTACACTTTCTTCCCTCCAGAATTTCTTAATATCCCAAGTGATATGAGACCAATTTTCCAAAGAGGATTAAATAGACCTTTGGGATAAATCTGATGAGATAACATGATGATGAAACCATGAAGGTGTACTGAGTTTGATAATAAGTTTAGAAATATTGCATTTTTGTTTTAAAGCCATCATTCGTTGATTATTAGACATTTAAATGTCGATGATTACAAGACATGCTCTTCCTTAGGTATAAAACATATTTAATGCTTGACTGATTATGACTGCATACATTAAGCACACTGGAAAAATGACCACCACACTTACTGAAGTAATCACTGACGGGGTTTAAGGAGAAAAAAAAGTCACGAGAGACGGGGGTCGGTTGGAAATGTGCTCTTTCAATCAATGTACACTGCACCATGCCGGCTTAATCACAGATCTTGTACATGGATAATCGCTACAAGTGAACCTTGCCTGGCTGACATTTGCATATATTGAGTTACAGGAGTCAGTCTCACTCAGACTTCATCCGGTGGATCACCGCATGTGATGTTATCTGCGCCGAGCTGAAAAAACATCAAAAGCACTTTCTTCCAATCATTTTTTTACACATCAGTGTGGTTATAGTTTGATGTTAATTCAGTTTAATGGAGGGCTGGGATGCAATTCTGAGTCGATTATAGAGTTTCTGTAATTTTGTTGAAGTGGATGTGGAAAACTGCTTTATATATTAGTTTTAAAGACTCCAACATGTCCACTCATACAACCACATAATGTACGTTCATAACCCTAAATATCCCCCAGAGGACTGTTAAATTAACTGCTAAATTAGCATACCCACAGGTGGACGACAGAATAGCTTGTGTATGACAGCTTACAGCTGCATGTTTAGATCTGTGGGTTACATTGTGAAATGGTTACACTACATGGTTGGGTTTATAAAAAAAGGGTTAGATAATGGTTAGACTCAAAATAAGTATGTTTGTAACTAAGGTTGCAGGGCTGGAATGAAGCACGAGCGCCGCTGTGGGCACTTGTGTCGGCATAGCTTTAATTCAACATTTTTGTCTCCACTACCTATGCTTACCTTTATTACTAACTCCATTCTGCTCTGTCATTACAAAAATCTCATAGTCATCATTACTAACTCTCACATTCCTGTTAATAGTTTAGTTTAAAAGATAAATAGACACCACACAAACGTAAATTAAAGCTCTGCCCCAAAGCTTCTCCCCAAATTTAATCAGATCTTCTTCCTCTTCTCTGGCTATTTTGGCAGGCTAGACATTACTCTGCACATTACAGTTTAAGACTGAATTGCGCCTATAAACAAAATTTCACTTAATTCATCAAACAGTTCAAAGTGACTGGGCAGATAACCAATCATAATGGTATCTGGGGTGACCAATCAGATATAAGGGGTGGCCGTGCTACCCCAGGCCACTCCCTAGACACGCCCCTGGCAATGTAGGCTATTTCACGTGACACGCGTGACATACTACTTTACGCTGTTAACATAACTCTACGTTACGTTTTGTTTCACATTGGACATTTGTTTAGTGGCATCTAGCTGTGAGGCTGCAGAACTACAATGTACCAAGCGTGTAGGAAAACTACAGTGGCTGAACTACTTGTAGAAACAACATGGTGGACTCAGTAGGAGAGGACTTGCTCCATATGTAGATGTAGATGGCTCACATCAAAACATACTAAAGAATATTATAAACCATTTCTACCAATATATACCCCCAAATTCTACAGACTGGACCTTTCAAGTGAACTTATGATTGCAGTTATGATGGGATCATTAATTAATGAACCCTGGTGTATTCATTACTGTGTTTTGTCCTGTAGGTCTATGTGTCTCTAATGAGGTTCATCATAGCTACAGTCTAAGCCTGCCGTTCTCAGTCTGGGGTTTGGGACCCCACAAGGAGTCCAGAGATAAATCCAAGGGGTCACAAAGTGATTGACAGGAGAGAAAAGCAACAGAAGAAAAAACCATATTTCCGCCACACAGCTGTGTTTATCTCTCTGACTTTCATTTAATCTTTGTCTGAGTCTGTGCAGACAGGATTGAGTCTTAACTTGCTGAGACCACAAGAAACCAAACAATATCCATCCACACCCACTTGTGACTTGATGGTGGCGCTGATGAGCCAGTTTGTTGTTTTTTGACCACAATTAAACACTGTTAAAAAATAAAAGATTTAAGCATGCTTCTGTACAGCTAATATGGATAATTATGCCACAGAGCAGAAGAAAGACATGAGCTTCGTCAGTTGCAATGGAGGTTCTGAACAAAAAAAAAACAAAAACATCACTTATGAGTTAAATTCAGTCGATTTGTGTGTTAGATTTTAACTTGTATTGTTTGATAAATAAACGAAACAATCACAATTAAATCTAAGTTGATCATCAGTTTTCAATGGATGTTTTTTGATAAGATGTCATAATAATAATAATAATAATAACAATAATAATAAAATAATATAAGAAATACAGTCCTATAGCCAGAGGAAGCTTCTTGGCATCTGATGGTGTAGGAAGGAATTGATGGTGTAATTTTATTTTGGGAGTGGCTTTTGCATCACTGTCCTTATGCAAGAATCACAATATTTTTTGCAATGTGTTTTGTTTAATTTACACATGCAGTGCATTTGTTATATGCCCAAAAAATCCAAGCATTGTAGTTTTGTGCAAAAGGCTTTGATAATGCCCTTGCAGCTCTGTGAATCACATCTTGACAGCAGCAGCATATGACGTTTTGTCGGCCAAACAACATGACAGCATAGTTAAGAAATGTAGGCTACTTCAGTCATCAGTAGAAATACACTGACAGCATGAGTTGTCATTCATGACAGAACCACATTTTTGAAGTGCTGCTGATGGTTGAAAGCTGAGTCTGAATTATGTTTTGTTCATGCTAGAGAGGCGGTCTGAATCTGGTCCAAACGTTCCTGCCACAACAGATCAATAGGTCTACAGACAAATTACTACGACACACTTCACAAAATATTATAGGAAACCATCTAGAAAGCTGGTGCTGCTCATAAAAATTAAAACAATAGATACTGCAGGTGACAGGGGCAGAAAACAAAAACCCAATACACATATTACATCTCACCCAAGGTCTCAGACTCAGGTCTGGGGG
This sequence comes from Plectropomus leopardus, assembly GCF_008729295.1. Classification (NCBI taxonomy): domain Eukaryota; kingdom Metazoa; phylum Chordata; class Actinopteri; order Perciformes; family Serranidae; genus Plectropomus; species Plectropomus leopardus. Next base: position 21,587,977 of record NC_056469.1, read on the forward strand.
GTTGCCGTAGCACCCTTAGCACCTCGGAGGGGTGCAGAATGGGGGGGCATTGTGGTGAAATGCCAGCGACAGGCCAGTTGCGTTATTAATTAAAATTAATTTTAACAATGATATAAACAGAATATTTGCTGAATGAGATGCATCTATATAACATTAGCTTTTTTTTTCCCTTCTAAGTTACTTCCACTGTTGCATTTGCTGTTGCTGCTCCTATCTAAGCTTTTTTTTTTTCATTCTGCTCTGTCATTACAAAAATCTCATAGTCATCATAGACCAGTTCAAGTCTCATGAGAATTAATTAACCCATATTGTTCACGATATCCCTTCAAGGCCCTTTGGGAAATAGTGCATCTGAGTGCTCCTCCTTCACTTGAATAGTCAATAAGAGGGTGTGACCTGACAGGAATGTAAATTTAATTTAAGTTGTTGCAGACGTCCAATGAAGCACAATAGTGCTCATTAATTTTTTGCCTCTGCTCCTTTTTTAATATCCAATATTCTTTGAAATGGCATATTGCATTGACAACCAAAAGACTGTACGTGATCACATATGTTTCATACATTTCAGAATCCATCAATTTGTATTCCACATTGTATTTTTACATTATTATTTGCTGTCAGAGTGGTTGAGCTTCAGTCTCGAGTAAACATCCTCCATTTTGTTAACTAAACCACAGAACACCAAGCTCGGCTTCACCAGGGAGCAGCCTTAAAGATTGGAGCTTCAACTCAAAGACCACACATTTAAGTGTTTCACCGCTGGGAGGTTGCAAAGGTCTAATTAGCCACTGTGTCTGCTCTGTCAGCGATGGCAGACCTGTACGAGGCCCTTCCTTCCACTGCCAAGTGAGCTCCAGTTTACTGTAGCGCCATATTACGGTGTCAAGCACAAGTACGCCTGTTTCCTGGGTACTTCTTGGTTCCCCCCATGGGAACACTTCTGAGTACAGGATACAGCAATTATCCGTGGACTGCAAAGTGTAAGGTGAAAGGATTTGTATTTACTAGCCAGTGAGTGGTTAATGACAATACAATATGCTGGAATTATGGGGATTAGAGGCCAGGGATTTGTGTAAAGTCAATGAAATTTCCATCAACACTTTAGTGCTTCCTCAGTAAATTGAAAGACTTTGGGTGAGGGAGGGTGGAGTATGCTGTGGGAAAGGACGAATGAGTTGGCAACAAGTTTTGTTTTACTGCAGTATTCTGAAGCATGGAAGGTATCTCGCTTAGGTGACATGCCATCTACCATCCCCTCCAACTCCTGATGACAGTCGGCCCACATACTATATCGCTCTAGAAATGTTGATGTCATACTTATGAAACGTGCAAATGTAACTCAGTTGTGGACTGAAAACACTGAATACGAACATACAGAAAAAAACACAAAAAAGCTTAAAAGAACGCTTGATGAATGTCCATGTCTGGCATAGGGCATTAACTCAAACTCTGTTAAAATCATCATTTTCATTATTACACCATCAGAGTGAGACAAACAAAGACAGAAACCATCTACAGTATATAGTAATCAAGCACAGGTGCAGTGGTAATAATTAACAGCAAATTATCTGACGGCGCAACCTGACAAAATTAATTTGATTTATAATGTGTGAGTATATTTCTCTTTGCCTTACCGTTATTGGTAATGTATAAAGTTGAGTGGCTGTTTTGCAGGGTGCAATGATTACATTTAACAGTGCAATCACACAAAAAGCAGCAGCACTTAGTTTAGCACTGGTGGGAGAGACAACACTAAACATTTGTCTCTTCAAGCTTATTTTCAGACGGGATGCACTGCTTTACCCATCAACCACTCTGTGGAGAGCAATAAAATGGCAACAATAGCATTTAGAAACATGCTCATCAAGGGGTCTTTAAACTTATTATGCATATTACACTTAATCATCCACAGGTGAAAAAAGCCATCCATCTATTTTGGTGTTCAGTAACAGTCTTTGGTTTTCAACAAGTGAGGTTTGGAGGATATTATGTTTGGGGGGCACCAAGAAGAGGAGAAACTTATAAATCATTTTGCAGATTTTAATTGTTTCTGCCTTGTTATTTCAAAGATTTGCAATCAAAGAGTCAGTAGTCTGTGCTACTAATACTTAATGCCAACGCAGCAATGGTATTACTAAGGTTAGGCAACTACAACACTTGACTGAAGTGAAGAAAAGGCCTTTAAGCTCTGTTTATGAGGTTACTACCACAACACGCATCTATTCACAACAATTTGGACTCATGATCGTTTCTTTTGCGCTCTTGCTTTAGCCCAGGAACTTACATACAGCACATCAGAGCTTAGCTAACAATGCCACAGAAAGTTTCCACCTCAGTTATGGTGTTAATTATTCATGAAGTTCAGCTTGAACGACCACAAAGATTTGAGCCCACTCTTGTTTTTAGCATCATCAAAATTTGCGGATAGTACCTGGTACCACCCTGTTCAAGATTACAAGCAAGCTGAGTCAATACAAATAGGTGGAATTTAAATATTGCAAACCACTGATTGGCAAAAGGGAATGGTTACTAGAGTCGTTGCTTGTGCAACGTAGAAATCCTGCACAAACCAGCCATTGGTGGTAGCCAGGCTATTACAGTGGCTGCTATTGTTGGTAGCCAGGCTACCACCAATAGCAGCCATGATTTTCTCATTCCCTTGACCCAGATTTTTTTTAAAAATGGCAGCCCACTAAACTACACCATACACTCTGCTGTACCATTGTTAAAATGTGTTTCTCTCTTTGGCTGCTGATGAAAGGATTAAGTGAGTGTCACATTTAAGATGACGTCACGGCAGTTTCATGAGTGTCACATTGGTGATCGGGTGAGAATCTAGTCTACACTAAGGGGGTACTATCCTCCATTGATAGATAGTGGAAACGGCCTGATACCAAAAGTGAGTTGAGTCAAGTCAAGCTGAACATACAGTGGAAATGCAGCATTTGCTAGGTGGCTCTTTTCATTGTGGAGAAGTGGTGGTTTGACTCCAAGGTCTTTTCAGATCACTGAACTCCTTACTCTGTCATGGGGAAAGAGCCAGGCCACCCTACAGAGAAACCTAATTTCAGCTTCTTCTCCTCGTGATCGCTTCCTTATGGTCACTACACAAAGCCGGTGTCCATAGGTGAGAGTCAGAACAAAGACTAAAGCTTTGCTGTCTTTGTATTTACCACCATCGTCCAATGCAGAGCCTGTTTCACTGCAGTGTTGCAGACTACAGTGGAATATGATGAAAAAAAAATCTGAAAAAGAAGTTTTTTACACCACTTCCAACTTGAATGATTTTTACAAAGGTTGACTCAGAGTAGCACATCAATTGTGACAGCGCCATGGTCTAACCGTGCATGTAATTGAAACAATCGATTGCAATTTCATAAACACAAATGTGCATAAAGCACAGAACCGGTAAAGTGAGCTTCTGTTGGTTGAGTGATCAGAACTGCACGCCTATCAATCTCTCCGTCCCCCTCCAGGCTTGTTTATTGTTTTCCCATTGAATGCTGGAAAGGGAGGCATTGCGCAGGTCTTCTATCATCTCAAGGAGAGGCAGTTTCTGAGCTCTGCCTCAGGATCGTTATCTCACTTTAGCAGGACAAAAGGTTTTGTAGTACAGGCTAAGAATATGTCCTCGATCAGTTACTAAATTGAAGCCTTCATCCAGAAAAAAAAAATGGTATAAGTGTTTGAAATTTCTCTTAGTGGTGTGATGTTAAGAATCTCAATGCAGGCTGTGTGAAACCACCAGTTCTAGTCAACACGTCTGTGAAAAGGAAGTGAGGAATGTTACCTAAAGCCTTTTAGTTTCAGCATTTTACAAACATCATAATGGACAAATGTTGCTCGGGTTCTCTCATCAGCAGCAACAAAATGCCCAGGCTGTGTTCAATCAGCAGTTCATTAAACCCCTCCCCAAAGCAGGGAATATCCAATTATAGCTTTGCAACCATAACAGGTCAGTCAAGCTTTAGATTTCTCCACATGGTAAAGTGGTGAGCATGGGGCTCTAATGAGGCCAAAACTCAGATCCAAAGAGTGTGTACTCTTTGTATCACCTTTCAAAAGCAAAAATTTTGAGCATTTTGTCACATTTGTACTGGGATGAATGTGAGAAATGCTCACACTGTTTGCTTTTGTGTATTAAACAGTGTTTTTCTGCCTTAGAGACCTTAGCATGCTTTGCTGTGTAGTTTACTGTAATGGCTACCCCAGTCTCGAGTTTAGAGTTAGCATATCCTTAAAGCAACATTGTGCAAGAGTTCATATTTTTGCCGTGTGGCGCCCCTAATATTTCAGTGGTACACATCTGTCTTAAATTGTACCTGCAGGATTGCACACTATTTACTGTCCTGACGTAATCTTATAAGGGAAACAATGACAATCTGATGGCAGAATCTGTGTCCCTGCCAATGATATCTATTAAAAAAATTGAGATGTGGGCTATAACCTTACTGTGTTACTTACTCTCGTGGACAGCTATACAAGTGCATTTGTTGATAAAGTGAAGGTTTTGAAGGAGCCACTGAACCACGTGGACTGGCAGGGTAGCGTAGTAGTTTTACACAATTATAATGCATTATAATGCATAGTTAATTTACTGTGATATTGGAGACGAATACTAACATAATGAAAATAAACCCAAAAAAAGAGGAAAAAGTAGGAAGTTTGAGTTGTACTGAAATACTACAGCCCATACACATAGGTTTTGTCAAGTGTTTCACCGGGACTTTTGGCACCAAGAAAAACTACAACACAGCCTATGCTGCAACCTTGCATAAATAATCTTGTCAGTTTTCCCATTAGCCATGAGACAGATCACTACATCTTACATCAAAACAGTTTGCAAACTGTGTTAGTTTGTTTGTTGGCTTACTGTTGTCTGGCCTCTTGCTTGGTTACTACCTCTTTTTCTATTATTTGCTCTTTAAATCATGCCAACATACATACAGTAGTATGCTATTAAAGAAAACATCAGAACCCACACACATACAGATGAAGCATTAAGATAGCAAAACAAATAACCAAAAAAACCAAACTGCCAAGCTAGCTAATGCTGTGAAGCACTACGCTCTTTGCATGGAAGATCTTACCTGCTCAATATATATATATATATATATATATATATATATATATATATTTATATACACACACACATATATATACACATATACATATTCCGGTCAAATTTTGCATACTGTACCTCTGCAACTGCAGTCACTCCGCACTTTACACTTGTATATATGTATATATGTATAGTCTCTTAGTTTTTAGTTTTTTAGCGTATTCCTTTTATATTCTATTAATATTGTTTGCTCTTTATTCTCTTTGTTCTTACTGTATGGCGCTGCTACACCCCAATTTCTCAGTTTTGAGATCAATAAAGTATATCTGTCTATCTATCTATCTATCTATCTATCTATCTATGTTGATTGGTTCGTCATTGCACCACAGTCTCGCAGCGTAGAGCGTACTCTGGGCACAGATGGAGCAGTAGAACACCAGCCGCAGTGAAAGTTAAACTAAATCATTATCTGAGCTTTTTCTCTAAAAGTCTGCATTCCCTCTGCTCACCTCTGCAACAGCTCCTCCTTTCATCCATTGATCTGATCTGATCCGATTAGCTCTGACTTGATTGACAGATCAGTTATCTACTCCATGATCCAAACTTTGTCTTGCTCTATATTTGGTTAGGTTAGGTTTACCCTGTATTTACATGGCCAGACACATTGCTTCATCTTTGTCCTCAAAGCCTTCTCTCATGATAAAAATACACACATTAAGAAAACTATTAGTAACAAATTAAACGCAGTACTACTAATTAACATTTGATTGTGTTTTTAGCTGGGTTTTTTTCTTATAATAATACTATACTATAATATAATACAAGTGCTAATCAGCTCCAGCCTGCAATACAAAAACAATGGTGCTCCTTGATTTCTATGTGATCTACATGTTCATCAGTTAGTGAGGACATGAAGCTTTGGCCTTCATCTCCTCTGAATGAATAAATATTAAATCATTTGTTAGGGTTTTAATTTTACTGTGAATATTTAAAAGTCCAAGACTGGCAGAGGGTGTAGTAACTCTTTACTGTTTTAAGTTTTGATGGGGCATTGTTTGATAACATCAGTGTTTAAGACAATATGGAGAAATGGGAAAAATATATTCCACTTGATTTTTCTTACAGTTTGTCTTTCTGATCCCTCTCATTATATTTTCTCATGCATGCTAAATCTGTATGTCTCTCTCTCTCTCTCTCTCTCTCTCTCTCTCTCTCTCTCTCACTCTCTCCATCTTTTGTGGTGTTAAATTGGATGGGAATAGGTAATGAGAACATTTCGTGCCAGAAGCATTAGTAACGATGATAATTAATGTCCATTGTCTTTTGGATCAGCTAAATATTAGGCATCAGGCAGAATTATCCCCCTGTATGAAATCACATTAATCAACATTTGGGGCCACCTGCTAATCACGCTAATGTGCTCCCTATCCTGAAAATTGGAAAAGGGGTCTGCATGAATGCATAAAGAACTCCTGAAATCAAATGTGGTGGTGAGTATTCAGATTTCACAAGTATGTGAAAAGCTGATTTCTAAGAGGATTTGGCAAACAAACAAACAAACAAGGAATATTTGTATAATAAAGGGAGCAATGTCAAATGAAAGAACTGTCATTTTCTGTTAATGGAGTCTTGTGTTTTTCTATTTGTTTTATTTAATCTTTTTATTGGAAAATTCATTTAAGAAACATCTATCACTGATGTACTTTATATTACTGGGCCATTTTTTCTCTGGTTTTGGATAGCTGAAAGTGTTGACCATGGGATTTGACACTGAGATATTTTCAGTACAGCTATGTTAGAGGTTGATAGAAAATAAACCTGGCTATCTACCACTTAAACATAAACATCATCTTTTATTGTTGGAAGTGGAGATGCAGAGAGCAAGGGCCTCTTTCAAGACGTGCCTTATTGCCTCCGTGTTCAGCAGTCATACAGGAAGACATCCATTACAGACAAAGGGCAGGTTTTTGAGTAATGGCTGCAACTCACCTTTTTTTGACCTGAAAAAATTGCACTTTATTACTTTTACTATTTTGCTATCATTTTTTTTAACTGCACAGATGGAACACGAGTTCAGGTGTCTTCTTTAAGTATGCAGAAAGTCATTCGGGGATAAACGCTGTACAAAAGGAAGCCGGCACAAGAAAAAGACCTATCAGAAAATGATACACTTAAAACCACAGAATTTGACCAATTACATACATTTGAGAGCATCATTTTCTTTCAAGTTACATATTTTAGGTAGGCGATAGAGTTTTGTTGATTACGAGAAGGTGCTGAGCATTTTTTTCCATATTGTTTGAACTGCTGCCACCTTTCTCTGCCAGCACAAAATCCTCCCAGAATTCCACTTTGGAGGTTTTGCCAACAAGCATATGCATGATAAAAACCACGCCTGCCACAATCCTGCACAATGTGGTGTATCCAAAACAGCTCAAGTCGAGGCCAAGCAGTCGCTCTGCTTCAGGACCCTGATATTAAAAAGCCAAATGTCAGCCAGATAGCTCTGCAGTAAACAGTGGTTGAATTTTACAGCACTGTGCTTTTGCAGTAATGTTCTTTCTGTGTGTTATGAAGGACATAGAGGAGACGCTGATATGTCTCTGTATCTAAAACGAGTTCATGTTCAGATGTGGGTCATTTTGGACTTTATATCAGATTATTTGAGACACTGTGGCTAAGGACAGAGTTTGCACTAGTTATTGGTGACGTGGGAGTAATCATAGAGGATTTGGAGGAACAGCAGTCTTATTTTGGAGTTATTGATTTTTTGACAGCCACTGGCAATGTTAGACAAGTGAGGCAGGAATTTCAACCCTGCAAATGTTTTTTTTTTTTTTTTTTGTGGAGGGTAATCGAGCTCCTCCAGCAGCCACAATGGCACACTCATTCAAAATCTATTCCCTGGTAATACTTTTAGATATTTTAGGGTAACTTCAGACCTCAGTTGGCTTCGTTGCCCACTGGCTGTGTTTTGTTGCCAGTTTAATTTACATGTCATGCATCTGGTATACATTCTGACAAGTATAAAAATTGCACGGTTCTGTCAAACCTCAGGCTTCCAGTGGAAAAGGCTTTGCGAGGAGCTCTTCTAATTTCTCTTCCTGATCCAATCCCTCCCGTTTTTGGATCACTGCACACATGCAGTGGTGCATTACAACCAGTGCCCACTCATAAGCCCCGGCTGCCTTTCTTTCCTTTTTTTTTGACATCTGATTTCTGGAATAATCCAAGCAAATATCCCACCAACATTCTACCATTGCCCCATTATGCCTTGATTGCCCCTTTTACCTCCACACCAATGGAAAATGCCAATCCAAGGACTGTTTTCAAACTACAGCTCACAAGGATTTTACCATTTCTGCAGTACAGTCAGCAAAGGAGATTTGCATATATTGTGATGCTCTGTGTGTGTGAAGTGTAGTTTTCTGTTGCTTGAGTATTACACTAAGTTAAAGGTCATATCACATCTGTTTCTTAGCTTTGCTAGGCGCATGGCTCTAAGGATGGCATTGTCGGTCAGGAGGATGGTCCAGCCCTTTGGTCCAGACTATCTATCAGATCTTGATAATTATTGGATAAATTTCCATGAAATCGTTTACAGACATTCATGTTTCTCAGAAAAGGTAGGCTATCCTAAAGGACTTTGGTGATCCTTTGACTTTAGCCGTAGCTTCGCCATAGGGTTGACTTTTTTGTTTTTAATGAAATGCTATGTCATTATTGGATGGATTTCCATTAAAAAAAATGGTAAATATATTCATGACCTGCACGACAAATTGTAATAACTTTGGTGTTCTCCTGACTTTTCATGTTTTGCCCTCATTGGGTCAAATTTTAATCTGTCCAATAATTTGGTTTTTGACCAAATACCTGCATAACTAGTTACTTTCCCATCAGCCTCAGCTGTACTTTGTGTTTAGTGAGTAAATGTTAGCATGCTAACACGCTGAACCAAGATGATGAAAGTGGTAAAACATTAAACCTGCAAAGAATCAGCATATAAGCACTGACTCTGTGAACATGTTAGCATACTGAAACACCCATCTCCTAGAAATGAGGTTTATTTGGTACTTAAGTGCTTTGTGTGGTGACAACATAATCACTGTGGGCTCGCTGTGAAAGTTTTAGTGAAACATTGCTTTTCTTCAACTCTCTGGATAGGAGTGTAGTATATCAGTAGTACACGAAACAATATTATATCCATTCTTCGGACAACGATAAGATATCTGCTGATATCACAATGTCTGCAATGATACAATTTTGTGTCCCATGATACAATTCGAATTAGGGGCCTGTCCTGTGATAAATGTGAGACTTTTCTTTCACTCAGTGGTGGTTAAAGTCACTGCATCTTCCAACATAACAGCATGGTTAAATTTCAGCCTGCAATTTTAAGCCTAAAATTGTTGAAACAGAGCAGCTAGTGTTACTGTGTTGACAGCTTGCTGTTATCTGCCTGCTGTTGTTTGACCCAGAATTTCAAAATAAAGGCATATCCTAATGATGATATGGATCAGTGTTTTCGCTTTGCTTAAATCAAATTGCATCGTTGGTGATGTAGTCGACATTTGGATCCAGATCAATGGATCATTACACCACTACTGCTGGATTCACAGCGGCGCTGCAGGGTTAGATGGCAAACACATGGAGTGCAGGACTGTGAAACAAGAATCCTGGCTTCACATCTGTCTGTCAGGTTTAGGCAACCAAAGCACTTTGGTTCAGGTCAGGGAAAGACGGGGATATTGGTAAACGCTAATTTAAGAGGTACTAATAAAAATGACTTTGCTGTAGTCACTGAGTGGATTGGAAGTTTGCCAGTTTGGGTGGAAAACAAATGAAATGCACGGTCAGTGAACATTTTGCAGATACATTAAGCATCAACATTTTTGCGACTTCCAGGTCTATTAATTAGCAACATTTGGTCATAGTGTTATCAAAATCGTAATTCACTTGGTACTGTGTTTCCATAAATATAATAAATAATAAAATAAATAAACGATTTTCAGTTTCAAATTTGTTGTATATGATAATTTCTAGGAGACAGGACTGACTAATAAAAGCATTTAACTCAAATCACTGCTGCGCCTCAGTACATCACTACGTGACTGTTGATTGTAGGTCTTGTTTAAACAGTATAAGTCAACCCAGCATGTTTGCATGGGTAAAATACCTCAGTAAAACACCAATAGGAACAATTACTTTCAAAGATCTGCTCCCTGCTTGTAGAGATGGCATGGCTAACAGTAAATTAACCAGGGTCAGCAATTCAGCAGGCTCTACCGTCAGACTGAGGGACAGGCTGCAAAACACATTATGACCGTGCTTCAATGTAACTTGAATTCATCATGTTCCACCGTGAACTGAACACATACAGAGGATTTCTCATCTGCCCGAACTCATCATCTCACTCACTGGCCAGGAATGAGGCTTCTGCTGCGGTCCTGAACAGTGGGGCAACAATCACTTCCATATCAGGGATCATCTTGTGATTACTGTAATACTAATCAGCCGGTAATCACCTTAAGAGCCTGTCGAGCCCTTGACGGAGCGTTGTTGGAGCCACCGCTCTCATCAATGTGACCACACAGCTGACAGAAGTCTCATCCTGTTACAGGGCCTCATTTGAACTCCCTCCAGCAGGAATATGCTGACTGAGATATCCATCCTCTAGCTATTGTTCCTCTTCTAATCTCCTCACACAGAACATTTTCAATTTGAGCTTTTCACACAGACGCTACTGTGAGGACCTCCAGGTCTGATCTCAAATTTCTCAAAGAAAAGACAGTTTCAGATATATGTAGATTAGGGCTGCAACTAATGATTACTAGATGGATTATTTTTTCAACTATTGTCCCAGAGCCCAAGGCAATGACTTCAGATTGCTTGTTTTGTCAGAATTAACATTCAAAGATACTTACTTGGTATACAACAGAGTAGAGCAGCAGATACTCGTGTGTGTGATGCTAAAATGGCATAGAGCATGTTAAAGGTCAAGTGTGTGGGATTTACGGGCATATGTTGACATAAAGGGAATATAATATAATAAGTATGTTTTCTTCAGTATGTAATCACATAATAAGAATTGTTGTGTGTTACCTTAGAATGAGCATTTTATATCTAACTCAGGAGTGGGGACTCATCTATGGAGATCACCATATTGCAAACAAAACAAAATACTCCTTTCCGCCAACATGGAACCAGTTTCATTGGTTCCTGCAACTCATTTTGAATGGTTTAAAGCATTTTGACCTAAAACAAATTGGTTCAGATGCTGGAGCTAAAAAGTAGCAGGTTTTCTGTCACCTGTGTGATGCTAAAATGGCATAGAGCATGTTAAAGGTCAAGTGTGTGGGATTTACGGGCATATGTTGACAGAAATGGAATATAATATAATAAGTATGTTTTCTTCAGTATGTAATCACATAATAAGAATTGTTGTTTTTGTTACCTTAGAATGAGCATTTTATATCTAACTCAGAAGTGGGGACTCATCTATGGAGATCACCATATTGCAAACAAAACAAAATACTCCTTTCCGCCAACATGGAACCAGTTTCATTGGTTCCTGCAACTCATTTTGAATGGTTTAAAGCATTTTGACCTAAAACAAATTGGTTCAGATGCTGGAGCTAAAAAGTAGCAGGTTTTCTGTCACCTGAAGTGCAAACCCTTATGTAATAGCTGGAAAAAGAGGATGGGGTCTTGCGTGTAAAAGTCATTGACATCTTTTTATCTTTATTAGCAGCTTGGACAAAAGTTTGTAGGTAATCAAAGCAATCTGCCATATTCTGCAGTTGGGTAGGAAAACACAAAAACAACCTACTACAAATCGGCCGAATGAGTCAAAAAATATTGGTATATCTGATATCGGCAAAAATCCAATGTCATGCAATCCTTTTTCTAAGGTATTGTAATTCTTGATGTTTTTTTTCTGTTGACCAACTCTTTGATCAATGGACTAATCATTTGATTACTAATAAAGGGCACTTTCTGCAACTTCTACTCAACCCTAACCAAAGGAGAGATCTCTACAGCCCTTCTTAGAATTAATATTTCAAAATAAAAGCTGTCTTCAGTGTTGCAGTGCCAAATAACGTGAGGTAGTTCGATGAGCAGACTGATAAGTCAAGCACGAGTGACTCATTTGTCCCAGAAGACGACATTATGGTAACTGCTGATTTGGTGGTGTCAGCTCAATTGTACTGCTATGCATTCTGTTGTTATTCTTTGTAAACATGTTATCTCTTTATTCCAGAGCTGCCGCTATGTTGTGGAAGGAAACACTTGTCCTTCAGCTTATTAAAATGGTCATGAGCAAAATATACTCTGAGTCATTGTCAAAGTGTATTTACTTCTCATTTGTGGGAGATATTAAGCTAAATTTTAATATCTAAAGTTTTAAATACTTTTATTCAGACAGAGCGAGTTTGCTGAATATTAAACTTGGTAATGAGGGAAAAAGCGCGCCCGTTTCGTTTCAGTTAAAGAATACCTTGTGTGAGTGATTGGTGATTGTGCACTGCCCCACTACCCCTATGTTCAGCTGGGGCATTGTTCATTAAAATCCCCTGAGAAACAATTACATTTTTGGAAAATACTAGAGATGGTTCCATGGATTTAGGGTTTCTTTCCCTCTCATATTAAGACGTATTTTGTGAACGCAAAGATGCATTCAGTGGACCTTCTGAGCTCTACTTAATTAGGGGTTTATATACTGTGTTTTTCATGGTTGCTCAGAGGCAGAATTACAAAAGCAGTCAGAAGTCAAACTGCAAATATGGCACATAGAGTTATAGGAGCTATAAGGGTTTATTTTGTGTCAACTGCAGCCTGTGGTGCTGTCTGTTTCCAAGCTCTTTTTAAGATTACTCCTCCTTACCTCCTTCTAAGGCCAATTTTTCCACCATTAAGCTGACAGATTTACTCTTGTGATTTAATTCAATCAATCGGAAAGGGCAATGAGATATATTCCAGGCATGGGACAAAGGTCTGCATCATTCGTCTGCACTCAGTCCGACCAAAACAATTATACAAATGACCTTTGAACACATTACCTTATTTTCTTCATTAGGTTAAGTGGTTCCTTTGAGCTACATTTGCCTCTGACTTGGCTACTTTTGCAATGAGCTTTATTTGAAGAAAATGCAGAGGGGAAAAAGGGTCAAAAGTCATCCGGCAGCATGTATCCACCTAACTACATCCTCCCCAAATTGCCTCGCATTCATATATTCTCATTGAAATCTTGCCTCGATGTCAGCAAGAGCTTTTAGTCACCTTTTTTATTGTGCAGCTCTTCAGATGGAGGACGGGAGTGCAGCATTTTGGGGGGAAAGTGGTTAGTAGTGAATATAGACTGTCACTGCTGGGAGAGCAAGAGGCAACGAAATGAGAGAAAACAGGTACATCTCCCCCAGGTCTATAATCCTGAGATTACTGTTTGCTCTGGGGCCTGTCTGACTGCACTCCGGGCCGCCTGTGCTTCACTTCTAATCTCCTCGGTCCCAGCTGTCCAAGAATTGATTTGAAGATTCTCTGAATCAATTACTCTGCTGTCCAAGGTCTCATTGCCTGAGAGATATACTCACACATGCACACGCGTACACATGAAAAACAAATGCAAAGAAAAAATGCGCACACACACACCCCCCATTCATCCTTTTGTAGTAAACACTCATTCATGGAGGTTAATTGCACAACCTCTCTTGAACCAGACCTTGTACCTCTTGTGTTACATTATACAGTTGCGTAGGTGGCCATTAACTGGCCTCAAATGAGTTTTGATCTTTTAGTTAGTCCAACTTCTCCACTAATGTGATTGTCTTTTTTCACCTTCATTTTTCATTAAAAGAGTATCCCCTGTTATCTGGTTTTCTATTAGTAAGGTACTGGCTGTCGCATTAACCAACATCCTAACTCATCTCACTCTTCTGTCAGTTCATATGATGTGCTAGGTATCCTCCTGCATCTGGCGTTATAAACAGACACTGCCCACCGCGTTCCATACCACCTTGGAAAGTGTAACATAAGTTTAAAACTGGTAGCATTTCAAACACATGCCAACTGGTAGCGTTATGAACTTCAGCCTGGCTGCATATCATACCATCACGAAAGGTGCCTCATTGTGTCTATGTGTTTACTTCAGCAGATCTTGTGTATCATAGCAACCATATGCAACCAGCATGTCAGCTTAAAAAATGCTACGCCCTTCATTGTGCCCCACTGCCCCCCTGTGTTCTGCATCAACAATGAATAAGAATTTAATTTGTTTTAAAACTGAAATTTTTGTTTTTGAAAAACCAACAATGTACCTAATTATAGTCTAGCAATAAATCGTATTTATAAAGCACTAAAAACAAAATACATGAAGTAATTTGAAAAGACAACAACAACAAAAAAATGCAGCAAACCTCATGTTGAACCACCCTCACCATTAAAGCCCTGAGGGTGCAGTTATTTAAATCCGTTATTATGTATATTGCACTGCTACTATGCTATATTCTATTGTGCACCAAACTACATGCATTATGTGAAACTGTCCCTTTCGACTCCAGATTTTTAACAGGTTGTAATGATAATATTAAATGGATAAACACCAAAATTCTCACATTCTAAAATAATGTGTTTTCAGTATGCCTGCCATATTCTATTCGTGTGTACAATATCCTATCATCAGTCAGGCTTCCAACCACACACTTGCATTCCTTAACATATGAATAATGCATGCGAGCAGGGAATAGGGAGGTTTCTGTGTAAGGGAGAAGATGCTGGAGCATGAATGTCTACCAAGCGCCTACAATTGAGCTTATTATTTATTCATCTATTTTTTATTGAGTCATGGAAAGCCACAGACAAGCCCACAATTGTATTATTATTAAGGCAGGGGAGGAGAAATTGACTCCTTTGGTGCAGAGGAACTTTTTAGATGAACTTGCCCACCCCTCAGCAGTAATTATTATCTCTCCATACAGCCATGCAGGACAGAGAGGGAGAAATCCAGGGAAGCTGGTGCTGGCGTTCCTTTCATTCGCTAGTCCAACAGTGTTTGTAGTAGCTTAGAAATGCAGTTTGCAGCTGCAAAAATAATTGCAGTTTATTGCCAATTAAACTAATGAGTTCTAAAATAGCCTCAAGTGTGTTGTCTGAAAAAGCTGCGTGCAAACTGCACTACGAGAAAGAACAGTAATGTAAGGAAATTAGCAGGAAGAATGGGTGATGAATAAAGGTTAAGGAAACTGAAGGTCAACCTAGAACACCCCCCACCCCTCCTCACACGCACACGTCTCATCGCCTCACGCCAGTCTGGACTGCCTAGAAAGAGATGTACTGCTCTTTGACAGATGTCATCCCTAGGCTTGGCCTCCAGCTTTTCCCTAAGCGGGGCGTCATTAATAATGCAGCATGCTTTTGCTCAAACCTGCCTGACAGATGTGCATAGATTGAGCCTCAGGTTCCCCGCTGCTCATCAACAGTCGGCTGTTATTTTTAGGGCTAGGTTGTACTACAGTAGTACATTATGTTTTTAGGTAGAGGTGACTCAGTATAAACAATAGCTACAAATCTGTCACTTCCCCCACTGCGTTGGGGTTTCTGACAGCAGCAAACAGAACCAGGCCTGCAAGCAGAATGAATCTGTGGATGGCTGAAGTTGGTTGGTCCACCAATTTAGTCCAAACAGAAATATCTTAACAGCTATTAGGTGAGGAATTGTAATAGTTTTAATGATCCCGAAACATTTATTTTTGTTTTACATTTGTGGTTTAAGTGAGATAAGCAAATATACTGCATATACTAATTGCTTGCCAAAA
Organism: Plectropomus leopardus; assembly: GCF_008729295.1. Lineage (NCBI taxonomy): Eukaryota > Metazoa > Chordata > Actinopteri > Perciformes > Serranidae > Plectropomus > Plectropomus leopardus. The sequence goes on from NC_056469.1 coordinate 21,603,850, forward strand.
CTGTACAATAAGATAGTTACCATAGAAAACGTCATATCTGCTTAACACAGGACTGCCTAAAAACCCAGGATTTCACTGGGGGGAGTGCCATATGTACTGCTTCACACAAATTGTTGTGTGCCTGATGCATGTTCTCAAAAAACAAAGATGGTTACGATCTAAACGCTGAACTTGAAGCTTTGAAACGGGAGACTACAAACCAAAGGGTGATGTGATAACAGCGATACAGCTATGTTAAGGTGGCTTTTGCCATCTGGCACAGAAATCACTAACAAAGCAGCAGTATTTGATTTGAAATGAGAACTGTTTGGTGTTTATCATGTGTGGTCATACCTTGCAGTAAAAAAAAAAAATATATATATATATATATATATATATATATATATATATATAACGCCATTTCTCACTCACGCTCTCAGTTTGTCTCTCATACAGAGTTCAGTGTCAGAGGCTGGAAATAATTACCAAACCCTTTGTGGAGCTGTACTCTATCAACACTTTTCAACAGTGTACCCATTAAACATTAAGAACCCCAAAGCAGCCATTCTGCAATTCACATTAAATTGCACTGTAGAGTTATCCATTATTTATCAATGGCCAGTCAATAGTCAGTTCTTTTCTTCACAGGGCTCTACATTTCACTCTTTAACACCAATATGATGTGTGATGAAGCACAAGTGTCTCAGTATGTGTGATTTATTGTTTTAAATATTATCTCTAGATAGACACTGGATTGAAATTCGGCAAAGCATCAGAACTTTCTGGGATTTGTTTGGGGAATGATCAGTGGTGCTACGGCTAACCTACACAGCAGTGAGTCATTAGAGCAACAGTATGATGAGCTGAGGCAGTGATTCATAATGCTAATGAAAACCGAGCGTGACTGTTGACATTAGAATTCAGAACGCTGTTAAGAGACGCGATCAGCTCACATTAATGCTCTGCGGTCAGTCGTGGCTCTTACTGTAACTGTCAGCGAGACAGTTAAAGCAGCTTTTGCTGAAGCTCGTGAGACGTCAGTCCAGCTGCAGGGACGTCGCACGGATTGAGCTTTGCTACTTAAGATAAATGGCTTTGACCTGACGTCAACTGCGTTTACTTGATGGCTGCGGCATGTGAGTGTATAATAAACAAACAACCCAAACTGCCATACCATATGAACTTCAATGCACAGCCTCTAGGAACGGCCCATTAAACCGCTTTTAAATTATAAAACCTCAAAGGAATGCAAACTGTGACCCGACATCTGTTACATTTAAATCTGACAACATGGAAAGGAGACATTAACATTTCAAAGCAAACAAAAAGAGCAAATTCCACAACATAGGTGCCCCTCCCACCATATTGCCATTTTTATAAAGCTGGAAAAGATGTTATCACCTTTGCCGCCTCACAGATGTGAGAGCCAAGAAGGCACAACAGTGTGGTGTCCCTCGCTGGCACCCCTGTGTCTGGCATCATCGCCGGGCCTGTGGTGGCACCGAGGTTATTAAAAACACAGCCTCTCCATCTGTTTTGAGCATGGTGTGTTTCTGGCCTTTTGTCGCTTTGAAGATGTAGGCTGTCAGGCTTTCAAGCCTATGAAGTGACTGGAGATAAAAAACCAAAATCCGTTATCAGCATGTCTGTCAACTATCGACAATCCCATCTGTCTTCCCTGATAAGACTCGTCTCGCATCATGGCTTCGGAATTTCCACAAGGCGTGAATGATTCTGACTGATGCTACGAAAAAGGGAAATGTGATAAAATTTGAACCAGTCTCATTAAAGATTAAATGCAGTAAATGTTTAGCCTAATAGAATTTCAGCTCACATAGCATTGTGAGGGCAGAAAACATGAGCAGGCGCTGTTGAAACTGTGAGTTCAGTACAGAGTTTTGAGGGATGCTTTTGAACAAAATTGCTCCTGCCACAGACCTTCAGAACCTAGATGCTGAAAATACTGTAAGAAGCAGGAAAACAAGACAGCTCTTACTGTAAAGCAACACATCTTTGACTATTGCATCGCTGTTTGCCTCCCTTTCTCAGAATAGTCTCTGCTCAGGATGAGTCAGACCCTTTCCCCCCCACATGCTCATAATGCTTTAATATGATTCAGTCATGATTACATCACTTCCAACATGGGCATTTATTATATTTTAGTGCTGTTTCCAAAAACTGCCTAATAACAACACGCAGTGATTTAGAGAGAAACTAAGTTTGTGGACTCTTACTAAATGCAACAAGGAAACAAAGCATCACTGTTACACAACAGCGCGAGTGTGAAAGTATCTGTGTCTGAACACCAGTATAAATTCTGAATTATTAATATATGAAGGCAAATGAGCGCTGCCATTTCAGAAAGCAGATAATCAAATGAGAAAGTGTGGAAATAAAAGCCAAATTAATAATGAATGAATTTGTCCCAGATTTTTCTGCTTGCAAAACCCGTCTGCAGATGAAATTAAATATCTTGTATCTGGGAAAAAAAAAAAAAAAAAGTTAAAGTTTTTAATTTCATCATCATGCATGTTCTTGTAGTTTATAATTCTAACTGTGTTCATACTCATGTTGACATCCATAATGAAAAAAAGTTCAGTTCCAAAGTCTGGTGTGCATTTTAGAGTGCAACATCGAAGTTTATGTCTCTGTTATGAAAAAAAATATTACTTTTCAAATTATTTTTTTTCTGTAATTTTTCAAAGTATGCATATTTTTCCAGGCTTATTGATGCTGGTGGAGTCAGCAGTGGAATATCTGCACACTGTCATATATTTCCATTTCACTAGAAATGCAGGAAATCATCAAAAAACATAATGTTTTATACTGAGCAACATCTTGGGTGAAGGCTACAGAGAGTTACAGAGATGAATATCATGCTGTAACTCTTCATTGAGTCCCCTGGGATGAATAGTCTGTAAATAAAGTATCATCTAGAATTCACAGTGACGCAGCGTCTTTTCAGTGTCACCTTCATGCAACCGAGGCCGAGTTTTCGGTGGAAAAGAAAGTAGAAATGTTATGTTTGTCAGTGCATTTTCTTGGCATTGTAAAAATCTGCCCACAGTCCCCTTAAGGTGTATTTAGACAGAATGTGTGGTGAATATAGCCTTGTGTTATTTGCATCAGTTTGACTGTTTGTGTGGACTGTTTTGTCATCCCAAAACAGCCAGTGTACTGATTATACAGACATTGGCTGTAAGGTAGCTAGCAACATGCAACTGCCCATGTGTTTGTGTGTTTGGCTTTTCTTCTCAGAACTCAGTAGGAAATTTAGGGGGGGGGGGTGGACTCCAGTTTTTTGCATTTTCCCTCCAGTCTCTAATGTTTGTCCTGTCAATGTATGTTTATGTAATTTTCATGACGGCTCAAGTTGAATATTTTCAGTTTGCACACTTCTGTTTTTGCCTCAGTCTGCACACTGCCCCTGGCATTTTCGCATCTGGTAGCATGAATGGGTTTCCTTCCAAATGAAGCGCACATTTTAACAGAATTTTCTTAAAAACTTAATATACATATATATATATATATATATATATATATATATATATATATATACATACATACAAATAAAACAAATATATGCAAATAAAGCCACAAATGGTTAAACATTTTCACATTTCATTTCCAACTCCCTCAAGCATTAAAACTATTTTTTGGCAATTTTTTTTTTTTTGTATTTCCAGGTGCATAAAATGACCACCTGGACCTACTGCTAGACTGGTCACTTGAAAATGTAATCTTACTTGTTTCATATTAGTAATTTATAAAAATAATTACATTATTTTAATGAACTAATTCAATCATTAGAAAAAATAATTAGCTATTTTTGTTACTCAGCCCAAAAAAGATAAACAACTCAAAACCCTCTATATCCACACATCGTCTGTGCACATTTACTGGCATTACAAAATAATCATTATTGAGATATTACAATGCTAAAATTTAAATCAGTAGTTAGTTAACAGTATCTTGGACTCCCTAATTGAATCTGAATATTCATGACTTGTAAGACTTATAGAAATTTTCTCCAGCAAATAAGTGACATATTCTTTAATCAGAGGGTTTTTATTTGTGGTAATTACAAATATTGTAATACACACTAATGCTGATACAGTATGAGAAAATAGTGTTTTCAAAAGTATTTCTCTCACTGCAGATTATCTAGAGTTCAGTGCCTACAGTAATTGGTGTTTGACTTGAACATACTCTTTTCCACCCCCATATCCCATGAGGTAGGGCACGGTTTCAATCATACCCTCCCACCATTCCAGCATCACGGGCCTCCAGTCTTCTTCAGAAAGAGAAGTAGTAATGGTCCATTATTTTGATGCACAACAATTACCACAAGCTGCCAAGGCTAAAGAGCAGAAGTGGAAATAAAGGTAAAGAGGGCAACTCCTGACTCTCACATGGATCCACAGTGAAAACCATCATTTCCAAGAATGGCTCCACTGCAGAGACCATTGTTGGCTTCAGTGAGAATTCACTTTGAATGTTATAATTTTTTCTCTTTGGTGGCATTTGATGGCTAGTTGTAAACCTCAGGGGCCCTCAAATAATGCAGTTAATTGCCAGAGTAACGACTCCAACAACTGGTGAAATTAGCCGTTTAATACGAGCTTCAGATATTATGCATATGCAACTTCAGATTGAAAAGAGGGAGGATAACCATGCAGTCAAGAGAAAGTCACAGTAAACTCCGAATGAGAGGAAGGATGGGATGAGGGGTGGAGAGAGTGAGCAAGCTCAGTAAATGAAAGAGGAGAGAGAGTGAGAGAGGACAGTCACCGACTGACTAAAAAGTGGGCTTTTATCATTTATTCATTTGAAATGCAAAAGCAGGGAGGCAGATACTGAACATACCCAACTAAGCCCTCCTCTCTTTTCCTCTCTCATTTGCATTGAAAGGACTGCAGGGTTCGTGTGAAGGCTGAGGCTTATGAGCTTCGTGGCACTGTGTGGGCCCCCTTGAGCCAGTTCATACTCCCACATGTTGGTGAACATGTAAGAGCTCGGAGCAAAGGCAAGGCAAACAGCACTCACTGCCCCCACTCGCGTCAGCATAATATGGACATGAAAACTTGGGTAAATGCCCAAGTATCGTGTGTGTTAATGTGCTACATGGTGTTTTACATGCTAAGTGTTTTACTGCCTGCTTATGTTGACTGATTGAGTTTGCATAATAAGATTCAACAGCTGTGATAGAAAAGTAAAATAGACGAGTCAATTTCTTGGCAAAGCCTGCATCCACACAACTCAAACGGCAGTTAAAATACATTTTTGCTTAGAAATCAGTAAATATCCTTGGTGTTTGTTTTGACTTGTTGTAAAGTTTTGTTTTCTACAATGTTAACACTGATAATTTGATTATGCTGCTGCAACTTCAGTGTGGGAGTCTGAAATAGAGGTGGGACAAAATACCAGTCTAGGAATATAAGGTATTACTTACTCTTGCAATATCTTATAATTTCACAAATGCACAGTTTAGGGTCTTTAAATACATACAGTGTCTTTTCAAAATAAACTTAAAATGTAGGTAGGTACATTTTTTATCATGTTTTAGCTTAAAGTAAATGTGTTTGTCACTAACATAATCTAATGTCCATACACCACATCTAATGTTACATAAATCATGAGTGTAGTATGCTACACATGCGGGCGCACGTCACTGTCATTGAAATTACTCTATTGACTCGTTCTTTCACAGGACACAAACAGTAGTCTTCTAGATGAAAGTCAGGGGTTTGTTTGACCCATCTACCTCCCTTCCCACTCATGCACTATGCACTATGTGTCAAACAATGGGTCTCATACTGCCGCGAAAAGAAAAACTCGATAATCAGATTATCAGATGATGATTGGCCTTTTATTTTAATGATTGCCGATAAAATTAATTAATTAAAAAGTGCAAAGAAAATGTCAGCATGGGAGGTACTTTTACTTTAAAAAACCACAGGGAGCTATTTTTATTTATTCATTTTTTATTTGTAAGTTTTACTGGACTTTATTAAAAAAAGTTGCTGTATATGATGTAGTGAAGTCTCAGTTTTGATTTAAGATTTACAAAAGACATTTAAACAAAGTTTTGTGTTGAAGTTTGTTATTTTCCAAATTCTAAACAAATTCTAAACGGTGTTATTAACTACTAATAAAACTGGTATTGGTATCAGCCCTGAAAAACCAATATCAGTCAACCCCGAGTATAATGACCACTCAAGGGTGTCTTGTTGCATAGGTATAAGTGAAGCCAAGGGCCCCTTACCAAGCCTCTGTATTTGATGAGTTGGAAGTGAGGCAGGGTTGCCCTTTAATGTGCATGTGTTAAGAGCACGTCTTGTACATAGTTTCACTGGCATCACAGAGCAGCAAATAATAGCATAATACATAGATAACTTCTGGTATGTCGTGGGCAACATAATATACTGATGGTGATATTCCATGAGTTACTCTGTGATTCTCAGCCTCAGTCTAGCGTCTTAGTACCGTATATAATTTGGGCACCCTCTTTATAACTCCATGATTCATTACGTAACTCCATGTCATGATCCCAATCGAAGTGACAGGAGTACTGGTTGTGAGTTTTTGACATTTATTTAGTATCACCACAACAAAGAGCTGCTGTTGCTGTGGGTAACGCCCACAAAGGTGCTTGAAGCTTAACATGCTTTTTCCATGTTGAAGAACACCCTTCTCCTCTTCTGAAAAATGGAAAAATCTTGCAAAAAATTAAGAGTTCAGATGTCCTCTGTATTATATGAAATCAAAACACAGCAATTACTTTATAAACTGGGAAAGATTAATACCATAGAAAGAAATATGCCAAATATGTTCCTATTATGTTGTATGTCATATAATTCTTCTATATTCCAGCTATGAAATATGACCAAACAGAGTTTATCTCACTAATTTAATAAAAAAAAAAAAAAAATCCAATCCACTCTCAACGGGAAATTAAATCTGAAAACTTACAGAAATTAGAGCCCTGCAATACTGATAGATAACACTAGCTCTCACAAGAGCATTGTTCCTTTGCCTGAGGAGTGTAATATGTAAACAGAATGGTTACAAAACATGTAGGAAATCCAAAACACCCAACAGAATGAATCATTTTTCTTCAGTAGTATTAGTTTTATTCATTTTAAAATGAGTTTAGTGTAACATGAATTAGGGCTGTGCTATACACGAATCCAGCTTAATGGGGATGGTTGTAATTTAAAGATATAAATTTGAATAGTGTTGGAGAAAGGAGTGGAACTGATTTGGCTTTAACCCTGCATGTACAGCTATAACTACAAAAGGATGCAATTGAGCATAACTGCAGCCACTGTGCTGTGATCACCTGCACCCAGCACCAGCCAGACTTTCATTTGGCTTCAGAAGCGCCCACTAACTACAGAGAACTTTGTGTCCCACAGTGAGAAGTGTGTGCGAGTCTGTGCATGTCTGTGCACAGTAGTGTGCAAGCGTGCATGTGTGTGCGTGTGTGTGTGTGCAGAGGCTGTACTGGAGGGAGGGGGCAACATGCTGACCGTCACTTTCCCTTGCTGTCAGGACCAATCAGTGTCTGGCAAGTTAATGGAGAACACAAAACCTATTTAAAAGCTACATTTACCACTTGGCTGATTCCATTACATTGTGTAATTTCCAGGTGTCACATTTCCCCTCCACACGTCTGTCTTAATGCTCTCCCAAGCACCCTCTGATTAGTCAGCCTCGGCTGGCTCCCCCAAATCCACTCTAGCAGAGCACCCCATCCGTTTACATCCTCCTTGAAGGGAAAAACTCCTTACTGCACATTTTATTTAGGTGTTCAGCAAGTTACCAAATAATACTGGACACTGGTCTGGCTGTAAAATGCTAAATGGATGCTTCTGTTCTCAGTAGGACTGATCTATATGTGTTTCATCCTTCTTCAAAAGGCAGCAGCTATAAAAATGGCAATGCATTAATTAGTACAATTTGTGCCTCAGCATTTCAATCTTTGTTTTAAACCTTGTCCACGGCTAGATTTTCAATCAAAGTCTGGGATCAGAGGCAATTGTCACGAGCAGTTGACGGGGATAGGAACAAATAATGTTATTCACTGAAGCTGATCTCAAATAAATCACGATACTTTTAACTGGTGATTAATTTGGCTTCAAAGGACAAAGTGGCTGTTTTGATTAAGACAAAACGGGCTGAGAGCCCAGATGACCTGCTGTCCTGGCCTCACCCATGAATGCTTCAAAGCTGTGGACAGAGACCATGTTGTACAGAAATCATTTGAACTGGAGAAAATCATTGACAGCAAATCACAGCTTGCATGACGCTGAACTGACCCAAAGGCTTTTTATAACTTACATGGACATGCAAAGAATGGATAACAAAGCTCTTTTTTTTACATCTTATTTGACCATACAAGGTTTCTACCTTAAAGGTCTAGTGTGTAGGAATCAGTGTAATATAAATGTATAATCACCTGAAAGTAAGAACTGATGTGTTTTCTTCACCTTAGAATGAGCCGTTTATGTCGTCATAGGAAGCCGGTCTTCATTCATGGAGATCGTCATGTTAGTCCGCCATCGTTCTACAGTAGCCCAGCAAGGACAAATCAAAGTTTTGCTCTTGAATCATCAGGCGGAGACTTCTCAGTCGACTGAGATGCCTTAAGTCAAGCAGTCTTTTAATGCTAGTCAGTGTGCTGTGCAGTGTGCTTCTGAGGACACTTTGGTCCCCAGATTTTGCTGTGGAGTAAGTGCTCTTGACTTTCATGGAACTCTTTGATACAGAGCTGCGGACATGCAGGCAGCGGTACAGAGGAGGAGTAGAGGCCTTCTGTTTAGATGTGGGGAATTTTCAGCTCACAGCATTAATATGACAGTCTCTGGCTTTTGTTTGATATCAAGCTGTAGCTCATTTGTGATCTGTCGTTAGTGCTGTTGTTTACGATATGACGTGAACGTTGCTGTCACACTGAAAATCTTGCATAGCCCATTCAAACTTTAAAACTTTATATGGAAAACAAAAGGAATCAAATTGGACAACCAAATACAATTTGACTTACAGCCCTAATATTTACTGTGCAAAAAACGTATTTTTAATGTAAAACTCTGTGGATAATTTGGCTCACAGTAAAAAAACTCTGGACATCCGGATCAGAAATAAAGTGAGCACGCATTAAGTGCCAAGCAACACAGAAGAAACATTGATTTGTAATGTGTACCACTTTATTTCGTGTTTCTATACATTTCAGTTGCTGGTTTCTGTTTTTTGGGCCATGAAAGAAAAATTCAGCTCCCGATAAAAACTTTCTGAACAATGAACACTGAAGGTATTCTAGTGCAGGGTTTTTCCCAAAGTATAATAGGCCCGGCAGGCTGCCATGCCTGACCTGACCCCCGCCGGGCCAAACATTGTTTCTTTTTCTTTTTTTAAAAAAGAGGTTTATGGACTCCAGTAACAGTGGGACTGTTGGGGACAGGTAACATAAATATTTCGAAAGCTCAACGGTGACATCGTTTGGTCAATGTGAATACAGCTCATCTGACATCAGTTTTCTTTTTCAACACCTGAAGGCTACGCCTCAAACCACTCCCAAGTATCACATGCTAACGCCTCGATTCCACCAGCAGCATGTCGAGAGCATTACGGCTGCGGCGCTGTTTTGCTCTGTCCTCCACGCGGCTCTACATCCCACCAGAAGCCTCTGTGAAGACAGTTGACAGCCAGCGGGCCACCTTTTGCCCCCCCCCCCCCCCCAAAAAAATACTTGCCACCAGGCTTAACAACTTTTCTGGGAGAAACACCGTAGTGTGGAGAATTTTCAGCTGCTTGCAATCTCCAATCTTCACTGCTACATGCCACTAAATTTCCCTCAATCTTACACGCTGTTCTTTTAAATTCAGTCTTGATTCCTGATCCATTGTTGATGAGGAGTCAGGGAGTACCTTTTTCATCAGGGGACAGTGGTTTAAACTTTTATCTGCGACAGTGATTTCAACTTCATTATTCCTGAAGCATAAATTATTGCTCTTTGTGACTTTGGATCATTTGATTCTGATTGTAATTGTATCAAGATCAGTGGAGGTCCTCCTCCCTTTTTGGATGTCAGAGGTCAGGTGGTTAATAAGAAGCAGCTCAGTGAACTAACCACTTAAAAATCAGCTATGAATTCCCGGTGGTACCAAAGGCAGTCAGGAGATAGCCTTTGCCACTTTATCAAACATGTCGCTGATGTTGAATCAGGGGCCAGACATTGAATTGTGGTCATCCACAGACCCAGGAAATCAATGTTGGTTGAAGATCCAATCGAGAGCTTCATTTGATTTGTGACCTGAAATCTGGCCGTTCTGCGGGTTCGGGGGGCCACAAGGGAGCTGCCACCACCAAACGTCCACCCCAAAGAGACATCTCTTTAAAAATTAGCAACCTATTGATTCATCGCTTCTTTTCCTTTTTGTGGGTGTGTGTTCAAAGTTAGTGCTCTCAGAAAGCATGTCATTTTCTCCATCACTCTGAGTTCGTAGTCAATGGAGTGTGAGCACTTCCTTCTCGTAAAGGTCACTAGCCTTTTACAGTGTGTTATGTGTGGGGACACACACTTTAATGTGACATCTTACTAGCCTGTCGTTTTATGTGCTCAAGGTGAGGTCGATGCTGCTGCATGCGTTTTTTTTTTCTTTTTTGCACCAGAATGCAAGCTCTCAAAATGAGGTCATTTGAAATGCAAAGCCTTGCTACCATAAGGGTCCTTTTCTCTCCATTTAATTACATGCAATACCCCGAAGTTATGAGATCTATCAAACTGCCAATACTTACAAGTGGGGAAATAAGGACACAATTGATTCCAGCATTGGTGATCATTGCTATTGAACTAACATGGCCCTCAGTGTGACTCGCCAGTCATAACAGATCAACACAACTTACTGAGGGAACACAGGCAGGTAATGGGATATAGACAGAAGTATATAAATGGCATTGACAATCTTTAACTCAATTGTATTGAGCTTTTTATAGGTCATTCTGCTAGTTTAAATTGAAAATACAGAAATACAAGCAACATTATCAGTGATATGTAGATTCCTCCAGATTTTAAATGATATTCAGGAATGTGTATGTAAGCTGCACATATGAAGGCTAATGCTTTAATTCCACAACAATTCCAACCAGCTAATATAAAAGCGATAGTTAGGAAACACTAGGGGAGGTGCCTCCTTATTTTTAGTGCAGCAGATATCCAGCCCACAGCAAATTACAGGTCAACAAGGTTGATTTGCGGTTTGGGTCCTCCTACTCAAGTCACTGCTGAATTGCCGACTGTCGGAAGAGTATATTAAAAGGACCCAAAGGGCCACTAATGATCTTCTCTCCATCAATGTGCAGCTTGCCAGGAAATGTCCCATGCTTTAATTAATGATTCTGAAGCTAACAATCAATTCACGCGTATGTTAAAGGAATTAAACCTGTCTCCTGAAAATGTACTCATTTAGTGGGTGGACGTGGTAATTGTTAGCATTACTGACAGTCAAGCGTGTTGTTTAAAAAAGGTAGGGGGAAAATAACAACAAGGCAGGCTGTCCATCTTTCCTAGGGTCAACTGGAGTGTGTGGGAAGGGTAACATTCGTCATGTGAGCTGTGAGCTATTTTCTGTCTGCTGACTGACTGCAGGCGATCCTTCAGGAATTCATCATTTATCAAACCGGATGATATCCCCTCCGGCAGGACGGGAGCGGATGAAGTCTGACACCTCCGGGTTTGCCTGAAGAGAAGAAGGCCAATCGGGATGCATTAGCTGCTAGCGTAACTACAGGATTACTACCACTTTCATTAAACTGGACTTACAGATGATACCAAATGAAGAGTCACGAGAAGCTACTCTCACGTGAACTCTCTCTTTATTCTTTTCCCTCTTTCTTCTCACACATTAAAATACCGGTCTGCACATCCACAGAACTATAGGTACACAGAGATAAATATTGTTATACAAGTAGAAGTATTTTGTACAGTGGGTATCCTGTGAATAGGAATATTTATTTAAGTTGAATACCTATTATATATTTTTGATTGCAGAGAGGAGATCCTAAAATGGTACAGTCCGATCTTACCTGCTAAAAAAGAAAACTGTAGAATGTTTCATTGTAAAAATATGATGTTTCATTGTACAAATAGCATATTAAAGCATTGATACTCTGCCCAAACCTGATTTGGCCCAGCCTGATCCGTCCCATTGGGTTTGGTCTGGGCTACAATTTATTTTGTTTGTGCCAATTTCCCGGTGATACAGCACTCTATTTCTATGAACTAGCAAACAGTTATGTTTCACTTTCATTGTGCATGGTAGTACAGTGGAAATTCAGGTTTTTAATTGAGCTCAGACCCAAAACTGCTGTGGTGGTTCCAGCTCTGTTCAAGGACAAGGACAGAAACTGTGTGGGGTCATGTAGGATTTCGCCTGATTATTTGAGTTCCATCAAAGCTGTATAAGCAGTCATTCCCAGCTGGTCCAGGCACGGCGTCTCCTCCTCAGCCATTAGCTCAAGATCCACACATTAGATAAATTACCTTATATTTAATTTTATTTCACAAAATGTAAACAACACATTGGCTTGGAACATAAAAAATAAACATATTGCAAGATTAAACAGAAACGGCACTTCAAAATAAAAGCCCTGTGCTCGAATTCATTGTACTTCAAAAGAAAGTTGTTTTTTTTTTTACAAACTTGATGCATCAACAAGTGACTCCCTGTCCATTCTGAATGGACCTGCCATGGACTGCGACCCACTAGTTGTTGGGAGCCACTGCTCTATAACATACCTCACCTTGGTGTCTTACTACTTGAGGATAACTCGGACTCACACTCAAACAAACATTGCATTCATGTCTAACTTCTTTTAAACGTGGCTTTGCAGCGTCATTGTATTTCTAATAGAGTAACTGAATCATTACATGTGACATTGTCAGGAGGGTTTTTTCCTGTTAAAAAGACTCTTGGAAAAATGAGGGAAGTAGAGAAAAAGTGATTGAATAAATAAAGTCATTATCAAGTGCAGGACGTTAAACTAACATGTCACTTGTGTGACTCACCAGTCATAATACATCAGCAGAGCTTACTGAAGAAATGCAGGTATTAAAGATCTTTGATCAAATGTTATTGTGCTTGCTATAGTTCAATCTGCTAGTTTGAATTGATGACACAAAAATATACCGAAGCATTAAAACAACAGTTATGTGGTGTTAAAATGGTTGGAGGCCACCGACTTTGATTATAGAAGTACAGTAGGATTAGAGTATCTAATCATTTAGTCTTATTCATAAAATGGAGTTGGGCTAACCATCACATCTCTGATGCCAAGGCCACAATATCTAGTGTCCATACTTGACAAATTGGAGTAAGAGTCATAGGTGTCACACAAACATGCTAAAATGCAAGTGGGTAATCATACGTTATCCCGATGATCTCACAACACAGCCTTGTAAAGTCCAGCAATAACAGAAGCCTCGTCAAAGTGTAACATGCATGGACACAGAAACAACACAACGTACCATCTCACCAAAAGCTAGACAGACAGACAGACAGCTTAGTTTCTGTCCTGTGGACAAAAAATGCCACCCGTCTTTTTAACTGCTTCAAAGTCGCATATGCACACAGTAGGACCCAAACTATCCAATAGCTACTGTTAAAGAGTCAAAAGTAATCCCTGGTGCTAAAACTATTTGGAAAGATTTAACAAAAAACAGCCTATCAGAGTTGACTGCAGTTGCTCATGCTGAAAATGTCCAGTTAGATTCAGCTACTGACATCAGCGCCAGGCATTGTTACTGAAACATGCAAGCTGCCAAAAACAATTATATATCAGTATTGTTCCTTGTTGACTGTTCGTATAGTGCGATGTGAGAAATGAGTCCGAGAAAATGCAACATATTTCTTAACTAAAAAGGGTATGTAATCGAGAACCACTGAAGAGAAAAAAGCCAACAGATTTACACATCTGGAAATGCTGAGAGAAAAAAACAAGTAAGGAGTTAAAGAACAGTGTCAGAGCTCACTACTGGAGGATACACATAAAGTATAAGTACATCTGTCACATCAGCTTTCTCTCTGTTGACACCTGTTGTGAACCAGGAAAGGACACATTGCCTGCAGAGATTGACACCCCCCACTGTCCAGTCAGAGAGTGAGCTGTAGAAACCACACACAGTGGAAAGGAGCATTGTTGCAGGGAGCCAATGAGAGATTTTAATTGCAAATGAATGCTTCTCTGTAATTGTTGTGCATATGTCATTAACAGTGGCGTTTTCTCCCAGAGCCCAAGGAAAGCCATGCATCCTCTCTTTTTTCAGATTGTGGCTGTCGTTAAATAAAAAAACACTCCTTTTAACAGTTTAGGTCATTCTTCTGTGTTGTGTCTCTGTCTTCTCTCCTGTAATTATTGAGCGTTTTACCATGTGTAAAACAGCGGTCCTCTAAATGTTACGTGGCGTAGAGTGGCGAAATACGATATTGCACACTGTTTCCTGCAAGGAGGCCAAGCTGAATTGGCGTCCCTTAGTGAAAAACAAGAAGAATGATTAACCAATCAGGTGAAGCCGTCGTCATGACACCGCTCACCTGTGATTAGCCGGATTGTGTCAAGGGAAGCCGCCCCCTTTGGCCTCACACCAATCAAATCATAGTATGGTCATCATCAAGACACTGAATGAAATATCGGGAGATTAGCAAATCTGTGTTGACATCTCGTTAGCAAAATTAGCAAGTGCGGTTATGGAGGGTGGAGTTTGGAGTATTTAGTAAAAACAGTTTTACCAAATTACCTCTACAGCAACAACTTAAGATAACATCTGACGGCAGGCCAACGCCGAAACTAGAGCTACATAGAGAGAGGAAGAAAAGTTTTGGGACTTTTAATGAGGATAATTATGTCCGCACCGAGTGGCTAGCTGGTTGCGCTAAAGCTCAGCGGTTATTTGCTGGCCATGTCTTCTTTCACCGACCTTCCCAACCTGTCCCGGCAATTGAGAGGCACGCTAAATCAAAAAGTCACATTGACTGTGCTGTGAAATTGAAGCTTTTTGGGGCGCGTCAATATTGACGAGGCTCTGGACTTGGCGAGAAGTATTGGCACAAAGAAGCACAATGAGCAGGTGGAGAGGAGCCGGGATGTCCTAATGAGACTTATTGTTACAGACTTGTACCTTGCTCTCCAAGAAAAAACATTCAGAGGACACGATGAGGCCTCTGGCAGCTCAAACAGGGGCAGTTTTGTGGAGCTGGTACATGCATTTGCGGAGTTTGACAGCATACTTGCAGAGCACTTGGGATCGTCAACAGTCTTCAGCGGTATGTCAGACATCATCATGACATCATTGAAAGCATAGCTCACATTATCCAGGATGAGACTGATAAAGAAATAAACAAGTGTTTCAGAAGCCACCAGCTACAGCTTCTTATTGAGGATGACCTACAGGGCACACTCACCCAGGTCTACAAAAAAGCGCTGCAGCTTATGCTCGCGATACCGGCCACCAGCACATCATCAAAGCGCTCATTTTCTTGTCTTAAAAGGATAAAATCATAACTGAGAAAAACATGTGGACAGGATGGACTTGTCAGCTTAGCCAAGATATCCATTGACTGTGTTGTTGTGAAGGACCTAAAGGCCAAACATGGCTGTTGACCACTTTGGCACTATGAGAGACAGGAGAATGGCGTTCCTCTTCAAATAGGGTGAGTAAACTCCACACTTTTTCTGGGCTTTACCCGTTACTGAACTGCCTGTTTAACTATGCGTGTTATTTTTGAGGTTGTATTTCCTTTGTGCCTTGCTTGCGTCGATTAAGCTGCATGTGTCACTCTGCTGAAGTTATTGTTTATTGCGGTTGTTTACGCTGAGAAAATCAGCACCACGGACAGCGGCCTTCCTGGATAGATGCAGGCGCTGTTTATAGTCACTGGTATTGGGTTGTTTTGTTGCTGTTTTTTTGGGTCATGCTCTATAATGAACATTTGGGCTATTGAACGATAAGGAAATGTGAAAGTGTGTATCTCAAGCACATGCAAGTTGTGTGACGTGGACGTAAAACTTAACATCTTCTGATTACGTTTGTGAATGAATGTTATTTTTTTTTTACTATCGAATCTGCACTGTGAATTAAGCTTATGGTTGTCAAGTCAAGGCAAGTCAATTTTATTTATATAGCCCCTTATCACAAAACACTTTCCTCAGAGGGCCTTTGAGGATACGAAATCCCTCTGTAGACCCTCACATGTTCATTTGAGTGGGCGGTTGAGTAACTTAATAAGATGTTTAAGTCAAGTCAAGAGGACTGTGTGTGTGTGTGTGTGTGTGTGTGTGTGTGTGTGTGTGTGTGTGTGACTGACAGACTGAGGGAGGGAGAGAGAAAGAGCGTGTGTAAGTCCTGGTAAAGTGATACTGGGCGCTCTAATAGGTCATTCGGTTACATGAAATAGCGACGTACAAGCTGCAACATACTCTTTTCTTTCCCCCACCCACTGAAAAGCAAATAGATTAGAGGTTTTGTCTCACTTGGCTTCCTCAAAAAAATCTCTATGCCACTGGACATTAAAGAACTTGATTTGAATGGACAAAATAACAGGGAATATTTTTTACTTCTTACTGTGCTGTATAGTTGCCATAGCAGGTAACATTCATGGTTTCATTCAGATTTAATTACTTAAAGCTGCAACAAGGTATTTTCTTTTGCGACTTTTGAGCAGGGGAAAAAAGTTGTGCACACAATACGGACATATCATCAGTTCTTTAATATGGTGAACTTGTTAGTGAACAGTTGCTTATTTGCACATCCAGTTGGGCTACGTAGCAGCAACATTTATTCAGAGTTGTATTTCTGTCCACTTGGTATATGTAAGTCCAATATTCACTCTCTTTTTGGTCCCGAGGGAAATATGCGTCTCTTTAGCTGTTAAATGCTTCACTATGTTCATGAGCATCTGTGTCTGTCTGCCATTCGGTGCTGAGCAGGTAGTGTACAAGCAGGGTTTTTAGAGCTTTTTTTTTTCTTGCTGAAATCAGCTGCCTGCTGTGGCCAAAATTGATTCTATGAGAATGGTGAGAGTGAAAACTAAAAAGTTGGGGGCCGAACAAAATAAAATATGAGTGAAACTCATAAAGCTCCATGAAGCCTGGCACAGAATTTGGTGGTAATTATCTGTATGCACATCAGTTTGAGAAACCCATTTCACATTGTCACGTTATTATTATGGGAATATCAAGCCTCTCAGCCCCTCTAAAGAAACAGGGTGTATGATTGAAGGGTATTTAATGGCATCCAGCGACAAGAGTTGCAGATTGCAACCAGTTGAAACTTCTCCTGGTCAGAATTTCTTCAGTGCTCATTATTAAGGAGGTTTTTAGCAGGAGCCAAATTATCCACAGAGGTCTCTTCTCCAAAAGAAGTGGACAGTGATTCATACTGGTGAAAACACAGAATTTTCATGTAATAAAAAAAACCCTGTTTTTATGATATTGCTTGTTTTCTAGGGGCTGCTAACTAAAGTGGTCGACACAAAAGTACAAATGGCCCTAACTAGAGCCAGTAGGTATAAATGGCTCATTCTAAGGTAACAGAAAGACAACGATTCTTATTTTCAGGTGATTATATGCCAGAGAAAACATAGTTATTATAATATTTTGCCAATATATTTGCCAATATATCCCCCTAAATGCTACATACTGGAACTTTAAAACTGCATTAGGGATTAGTAGATGGTGTTGTGTTGCTCTTTTAGGAGCCAAACACAATTAGATGCTGAGTCACAACACCCATATACACTGTATGTGCTATTTGGGAAAGACAAGACTCATACTCACTGGCCGAGCAGGGAATTTCTGCACACTGCAGTGTAGAGCGGTTAAGACTTTAGAATCTGATGGAGAAAAGGTTAATTTTATATATAAAAATTCGCACACATAAACACACAAACCCATTTACATTTCTGTCTGTAGATCTCTCGAGTATAAATACACAGCATACTCTACTGTAGAAGGACGAGTAATGAATGCCCAGCGGGATGACATGAATATACATGACCACTTCTAGATGTGTGTATTTATCATTGTGTGCACTTGGCATGCGCATTGTTGATGCTTAAAATAGAAATGGTGATGTTAATTTTGAGATTGCTTAAATGATCTGTAACTCTTCAGCTGTGATGAAACATATTCAGTGTGCCCCATTTGTTTACATGTAAATGGAAGGTTAGGCCGCTTGCAATGTGAAATCAATAATTAAATGCAAGTACTAATTGGATGATAGTATTGCCAATAGTTTAATGGAAAGACCTCAGAGAATGGGGGCCAATAATTAGATTCTCTGCTTTACTGGGTTTGCAGCAATAGGCGGAAAAGCTCATGTACATGCAAGCAGAGAACATTTCCCAAGGCAAACAGAATAAATACGTGTGCACCACTGAAAAATAATTTAAAGTATGAATTAGTGACTAATATACACTAGATATCTGCTGCAGACACTCATTTAGATGGAAGGATTTGTTGCTGTATTTATGCATTTACAGTCCGGTTTCTCCAGTAAGCTGATTTTATAAATATCATGTGGACACGATACCTGGTTTCCATTATTAGGATAGGGAGTCAGAGAAACCTGACTAAATGTGCCCTGGAGAAAGTCAGTATATTGACCATGTATACATGTAACCGGGTTTCTCTGTGGTTTTTTACAACAATGCATGTGTGTTACAAAAGACTGGGATAATGTGCAGTAAGGGCACGGTCACATGAGAGACTGCTGGCGAGTGAAAATTGGCTGTCGAGGTGATATTCGTGATAACTGTGGCAGATTTGAAGAACATGGGAAGTTAACTTGCTAGCTCATGTGAGCTAAGTTGCTAATAAATACAATGAAATACAATGAAATGAACATTTTCCATTTTCCTACATTCCATGCCTGTCCCCCAACTCACTGCCAGTCTCATATGAAGTAGTTTTTTTTTTCCATGGCCAATATCATACATAATCGGCTGGTAAGTCACGGCGACGATCAAGGACTCGTCTGCACATGCAAACTTGCTATTCATTGAGGTTGCAACTTGAACTGCACATAGTGCAAAGATTAGGGCTGCACAATTATGAGCAAAATGATAAACTAGATTATTCTGATTAATTTGAGATCACAATTTTTTTTATGATCATTCATAGTTTTTAGGGGCAAAATATAGTTATTGCACTTTTGCGTTAAAAAAAACAAAAGAGAGCACTGCTTTCACTTGCATTTTTTCCTGCATTCCTGCTGATATATCAAACTTTGCAAATAAGAAAATAAGGGTTTTCTTCACCTAAATTCAGTGTATTTACACAGAGACCTATTTGCCACTGTACTTTATTCATTTTTTTTTTTACTGTGGTTATGGTACTGTGATGTGCTGCAGCGTCACTGTCATGGATGTCTCAGGTCTTGGTGGTGGACTAGGACAGGGGTTCATTGAGGTTACGTTAGCAAAGGTATGATAGAAATCGTGGTGTTTTTTGTGGTGGTTTAAGGAGTTAGTCGTGTTTGTGGCGCACACAGAAATCTCATGTACTCTTTGCATATGATTTGTTCTCAGAATCAGAAATATTTCCAAACAACAGATGATGATGATGATGGCTGTTGACGGATGATTTTTGGTTTGCCCATCTGCAGTCGCAACATTTAGGAAAGTTTTTCGCTGCAGGTTGCGCATGTAGCAGACAGGTCTTCAAAAATGGAAGCTGATTGTCAGTTTAGGAAGCGCTTGATATGAGCGCAGTATCACAGTTGATCATGTTCATGTAATAATCGGAAACAAAAATCATGATTATATTCAATTAATCGTGCGGTGAAAATGTGAAATTTTCTCTGCCACAGGATGCAAATGTTTTTTTTTCGCCCCTTCGCTCACACTAAATGCAAGTGAACGGGAGGCGAGTATTCGCCTTTGTTAATTTTGCTCATGTGTGACCGTGCCTTAAAGAGGAATTTTGGTCTCAGTTAAAATAAGTGAATTATGTCTCAAAAATATGTTGGGGTAAGGGAGAAATCAGATCACTGACCTGCTGCATCTATAAGCATGTTTATAGTGACCATGCTCTGTGAGAATATGGAAACACATTCATTCCTAACTTCTAACTCTAGTAACTTGGTCAATTGAGTGCAAACAGATTCACTGATACAACAGACAGATGTGTAGTTAGGACAAACATGGAAACCTCCATTGTGCTCTTAATGAGCTGATGACATGTGACAAGCGTAAGACACCCGCTCTGAATCTTTCACACCCCTTGTGACAAACGCAGCTGTCTTTCTCTTTATTTCATCCACTGACATCTTGTCTTTGTTAGAAGGCTGCATTTGACTTCGAGTGCCTATTGTATAGTTTTCAGCCAGACAACACCTGACACCGCAGCGTGGTCACAAGACTTCACACAGGGCCCTGCACAAAAAGATGAAAGCTTCATATCGTGGTGTTTGGGTGTGTGAATGCTCACAGATGCTGGCGCTCGTACGTACAGCTTCTGTATATACACTCTGTGAAATCGATAAGAAGAGGAAAGAAAAATTTTATTTACTACAATTAATCCATCAGCCAGGGGTAAGGCTCAAAAATAAGCTGCTTTGTTTAGAAGAACATTTATCTCTATGTGCCATGCTGGGAAAGGGGGCCACGGCTGGATGATGTCAGTTTTGCTCCACTGGCTTGGTACATTAAGCTGACTATTTGCGCTATGTGAGAATCAATAATGGGGCATCTGTAGAGGACTATTAGAGCCATAATCTTACACGAGGCAGCATCCTCATGATTCACACAAAGTCTAAAAGAACACCTTGTACAAGGTTAATGTCAAGACTGCAAAAAATCGCACACTGTAAAATGGATAGGGAGACAATATCCTGACCTAAAAAAGAGGGTCACTGTTATAGATCTATATTCATACAGTGTTTTCAGCAGTTTCTGAGTCCGCTGACCAGACAGCAAAACCCGCCAGTGCTCAACTCCTGTGAGATCTCCGATAGAACTGTCAAAAGGTGTGAAGAGGCACGGATCTGGTTGGTCAATCAGACAAATCACTAGTGATTTTTAGACATTTGGGAATAACTGCTGCACCATCCCAAATGTTGTTTTTTTTTCTTTTTTTTGTCACAGAACCTGACTCACTCAGCCATGATTGTACAGTGGCCCCTGCCTCTCATCAAGCACTCTTCAGTTCAGGCAATCATCTGTGCCCTTACCTGTGTACCCCTGGCAGTTGCTATGACAACAGCCTCGGCTTGATCAGCCTCCTATTCATGGAGTGACACTTGAATGACCACTTCATGGATCAGTGAAACGCACCCATCTGGATAAAGGAATACAGGAAGGTGTAATAATAATGATCTTGGAAACACTGATCACTTTAAACTCTTTTAAAAGTTTCAGTTCTGTCCCACTTCTCCACAACTGCAAATCAATTTCACGAAGATTTGTCTGTTGATTGATGACAGACAACCTTATGATTTACATGCAAGGCCTCTAAAGACTCAAGGTCAAACTAAAATGGTTCCTGTGTAGTACACTTATGGAGGTAGTTCTTCCTTTTGTTTGTTTTCATGTTTCAAGTTGTTTTTTTTGTTTTTTTATCTTTGCACGCATGCCCCTACATTTGATGTTTTATACCATTTATAGTAAGCATTCTCTCCACAATAGCCATTCAGTTTATTTACATTATTAAATATAAAGGAAGTAGTTTCATTGTTGGTGACAGGATTGGCCATCACTAATGATGCCTATGTACAAGGGATTCACAGGAAACAGTACAGCATGTTTTCAAGCAATGCTGGTTGTAATTTTATCTCATTTTATCAGCCTCCTCGTGGTGCAGTAGGATCAGTAGAGCTCAGTCTGATTGAACTTTGGCACATAAAATCCAGAGGCCCTCCAGTGTTTGGCCATTACAAGAAAGGGGATGGAAATGACCACTCATTCAGGGAATGTTGTTTATTCTTGCTTCAGGTTTATAACTGCATGGTAAAGATTATAATAGCAGCAGAGAAAAAGAAATACTACTTATCTGCACTGACTAATGACAGTAAAATATTTAGTAAAATAATATATCATTAAAAAATTCATTGTCCTTCTTTTGGCCATATCACATAAGTAAATGTCACCAAGCGTCACTCTCCTGCAGCAGAATTAGAGCTGTGTTAGAATCCGAAATCAGATTCAGAAAATTATTAATTGCCAAGTAGATTTTCACTTATAAGAACTTTGCTTTGTTGTTGTTTGTTCATTTATTTGATGCATGCAATAATTATACAAAAGATAACAAAAATATGGCAAAGATACTTGCACTCTACCATAACAAATATGCACGGTATAGCTTTTTCAGAATAAGCCATGCAGTTTTGTGCAAAATGTGAAAAACAGAGCTGCTTTCAGAGCATATCTGTGATTCAGAGTCGAATTCAGGTTGTCTGCACACAGCTCTCAACATGCAGGTGGCTGAGCCAGCAGCTATAGCAGCTAACGGTGCTAAAAGTTCAATAAGCGCTATCAACAGCAACATGCTGGCATAGCTAACAGTATTAACGTCTGGTTAAGCAGCGTTGCAGTATCTCCCTATAAGCGCAGTCCAGATTGGCTGCAATTACGTAGCCAGTCAGATGAGATGCACATGCCGCCAGATTGCCCACCACAACAACAACCACATAAGCTTTGATTAGAAAGCACATTGACTTCATTCTCTGCACAGGATGCTGTTATTCACTACTGTACATCCTTACATAGCAAATAGTTGTTTAATGCTATATTCAGTATAAATCAACCTCCCCAAATACCAACCATAGCTCATGAGGATCTTGAGACTCCTAAATTTAACCTCTGATGTCTTGATATAGCATACAACATTTTAAGAACAAGTTCACATTATCATCACTATCAATGGTCAACCACATGGACTTTTTAGGAAAACTCACACATTATATTCCCTAGAGATGCAATCTGAAAAAATCATGTTTAATTTGTTACTATTATTAGTCCAACTGATGTTAGTGCTTGCAGTCAATGTGGAACTTATTTGTTTACCTTAGGACACTGTGTTTTAGTGTATAGTTTGTTCATAACTTCTGGACTTCAGTGACTGACACTTTGTATAAAATCAAAATTATATTTCAAATATTCATATGATGCTATTGAATGTAATCTTACAGTGAATCCATATGTGAGAAAATTCTAAGGACTGGGGAAACAGCTTGTAGCTCTAAATGGGCATCATTTTTTCATGACAAGCTGTGCAGCACACATGTTGCCACCAGCTGATGTAAAGTGATTCATGCTGATGCCAGCTCCTCGTTCTGCTTGACAAGAAGCCGGATCAGAGTTCAGTGAAACCCTCTGTACCTTAATTTAGATAAAATTCAGTTTGGTGACCAGTCGGTGAGGGCATCACTATGTGAAGTGCCTTCGTTTTCATGGAGAGCTGCACCTGAGGCGCACCCTCAGGCACACAGCTGACCGGCCCTGTAATAGTGGCCGTGTGTGGTTTTATAGTTTAATTGTCTTTGAGTGACACATTTATGCATCGAGTGGTCACAGTGAGGAGCAATCAAGTGCACCTGGATGATCGATTTTGTCTTTATGTACCTGATAATACATTTAGTTTTTTGTTTTCTTTGAGACGGTTGTTTTTTTTGTTGTTTTTTTTAATTTCAGTCTCAAGCAGTATACATTACATTAAGTCTAAGAGTTACATTGCAACTGTCATTCCAACAACCATTCAGTTTAATTTCTATTCCCTGGTCGAACTTTTTCAGAACTGTATCAAAATATTTTTGCCCAGTTTCCATGACTTCATTTAACCCTATGAGACCTGAGCAAATTTGCTTGATTTCTTTCAAAAACAGGGGAAGAGGGCAACAAGCAATATAAGAAATGGCCTGAAAATTATCAAAAATTTAGCAAAAATTTAGAAGAAAATTACCTGAAAATAAGAAAGAAAAGAAAAGTTAAACAAACAAATGATACGATGCAATACGAATACAATATGAATACAATGCCATACAATATACTTTATTGTCTCCATGGGGAAATTTGTTTTGGTATCAGATGCTGCACCAAGAAACGCCTTCACAGTCATATTAAAACAAACCACATGTGAGCAAAACAGTGCACATGCAAGATATTGCACATACATTGTAAATAACACATGTTGCACACACGCTGTTGTTAAAACATCACAGAACTATTGCAGCTATTGTAAGTCCCTGCAGCCTTAAGCAGCATTGTTTAAAAGTTTGATAGAGGTAAAATGGTTGAGTTTGCATTTGGGAACTCTGTATCATCTGTATTTTTATCTTTTCACAGTCTTTTAGAGTCTTCAGAGCTTTGGCTATGATTATGCATTGCGAGATAAATACCTTCAAATTGCATTCTGTGATTTCAAGTAGCACAGCCACAAAGCACAAATAAAAACTAACATTTGTTGGTCAGTGCAAGTTAAATATCTATCTACTTACAGGTAATTGCAAAAATTCAACACGACTTAGTGTCTCTGCCCAGGAAGACATGGTTTTCCCATTGGCACCATGCAGCTAAATTTGGGTAATTTTGTTCGCCCACGTAGCTGCCAATAGATAGTGCAGAAGTAAAGATAGTGATCCAGAAGTGAAGAATTTACATAATAAGGAGCCTGGAATATTTTCCAAATTTTCTCTGTTCCAAAACAACTAAAGATCTCTTATTCTGGGCCACACAGAGCCAGAGGGATTGGAGAGACCTCTCACGTTGGACATCTTTTTAATGGATAGCCGACTCCGCCAAAACCCTTTTTTGCCCACATTTTTTCCAAATACCATCATAGTTGTGGGAGTTGAAGAGGGAGATTAGGAACAACACACACTGGCGCTTCCTTCCTCATTCATACAGCAGAGATTAAAATGTGCCTAATGCTGTCGCCGAACACGGATTACACATGCACCTTACAGCAAGAGGAGCGCTTAACTGCTGTCAGCAGCGTTGTGTTGCAGTGGAGCTCGGCTGAGTGCTGTTGATGCAGCTCACGGCATTGTAGGGCGCATATCACGAAACAGATGCTCGCACAGACAAAATCTTCTGAAAATGTTTCTCTATTTCAGCCGTGCGTCACAAAATCATCTTACTAAACTGTCACTTACTAAACTGTCCTTTAATTAGCACATCCAGCCTGGGCAACATTGTTTTTATTGAATGATAATGTGACACCCTTTACGCCATGTGGTTTTAGGAGTGTGCCATATTGATTTTCAAGATAAACATGTCTTAGGCAGATCAGAGCCACACACATTACCCACGGGATACAAGTGAATGCGTGTTGTGTGTGTTTTAACAAGCAGTACAACTCATATTTTAGTTCAGCTAGCACAGATACTTCAAACTCTCTCTCCTCAGCCCAATACGGAAGGCGCAGATGCATTTGCTGTGTAGCTGTAATGTTGCCTCGAGAGCTGAGATACAGTAATAGACTATGACAGGGCCTTTTCTCTACCTGCCTTCGGGGCAGTTAGTCATGTGTGGTTGAAGTCAAGCTAGCCCTCTCAGGACCTCTCCAATCCGAAGCATATTCTGTCAGCAACCCCCATCTCCCCTACAACATTCTGTTCATGTCATCTATCAATCTTTACCTTCGCTTATTCACTAAGCCCAGAGTCAGGCCCAGAGATGACAGTGACTGCTGGTGCTTCTGGGGTTTCGCAACTCCTCCCTCCCTCCGCAGCATGTTGGCAGAATGGCCCATCGAGCAGTAGACGGCCAATCACATGTGACAGTATGAGGACCGCAGACCTTAGGAGGAGGCTGTTTGTGGCGTAAACAGGCTCTGACAGCAACACTGACTAACAATACACACAGCTGCAGAAAGTGGAGCTATTTATATCAGCTAAAACCCCCCCAACAACCAGGTGACAGAGCAGAGATGAAGCACGCAGGAAACCAAAGGCACTGACATGAAAAAGGAAACAAAACAAACCTCTTTCTGACAACGCAATAAGTGAATATGAGCAGTCAACTTTTATTTGAGCAGAACACCTTTATGCTGCCGAGATGTCACTTCAGCTTGTTTTATGTGGAGCCTGCCCACTGAAAGCCGCTGTCATAAAACAATGATAGAAGGTTAATGAAAGGTGAATGGGCAGGCCTACAAATACAATTTAACTGATAATGCCAAGTTTATAAAGGGACGTTGTTCCATTTTGGTGGAGAGCAGTCAATGGCAATTTTTTCACATTTGTCATGTCACTGCAGCTCAACATTTTGGCAAAGCCCCAGCCCCCCAAAGTGCTGACATAGCTCCCTTTTGCACACAGGCCACTTTTAAAAAAAAAAAAAGCCCCCAAAAAAACAGAAACACAACAACAATGAATTACCTCGGTCACATGAGATACTGTAGGAATGCAGACTTTTTCTGCAGCCTCATAAAAAAATGTGTGAGATGAATTAAAAATTGTCACATATATATTTTCCTGTATGTCCGGCCAAACGTAGGGCCTAATACAAGAGCAGGTGATGTTGCTCGGGGCAGCATCGGTTGAGGGTAAAGACTACAAGATTAAAAATGAAAAAAACCTGGGGGTGTTAAAAAGAAGTGGACTTACCAGACCTCTGCAGCCCATTTCTTGATTTTGCTTGAGGCTAACAGCATAACACACCAGAATCTGTTGCCTTGTGTGTAATGTGGGCACCAGGTTTTGACACAGTAGAAGACTGATATCTCTGATCATCATTTTGATCCCCTTTTTTTCTCATTTTATTTATTTTTTTTTTTTTAAAGAGGATCTGTCATGCTCATTTTCAGGTTCATACTTGTATTTAAGGATTCTACTATAACATGTTTAGCCAACAAACTCAAATTGTCAAAAAACACTTTATTTTCACTTGAACATCTGTGCTGGAACAACTGTGTTCACCCTCTGTCTAAAACGCTCTGTTTAGTGCCTGTCTCCTTTGAGCCGACTTCACAGGAAGCCCATTCTGCTCTCTTCGGTCACTGTTTCCGCGTCTTAGGCGTCTTTATGCCATCATTGCAGCTGTGGAGTGACTGTAATGTTTAACTACTAAACTATTGGTGAAAAATCACCAACAAATGCATCTAAAGACAACAGGATGTGTTCCAGCAGAATACGATCCGAAATCCGAGTGAAATTAACAACACCCAAAACCAAGGGAACATAGTTTTCTAATGATAACATGTAGCTACATGCACGTAAGCAGTGTGCGGTAAGGACTATTACAGAGAAAAGTAGCACTTTACCATGAAAAATCACCAATTACAGCATCTAAAAATAAGTGGACTTATTCAGCCAGAAAATGATCTGAAATTGGGGAAAACAACAAAAAACATCAGCAACCAAGATTACATGTTTCCCTGATGTTTACGTGTTTTCGTCATTTAAGCATGAAGCTAAATGTAGCAGTGTAGACTACATAATGTAAACACTTGGAGTAAGCTAGCGTGCGTGAAGCAAATGATTAGATAAATAAACATAGCATACTATGGAGTATTCAGAGTACCCTGAAGCCTGAGGTTTTTGCTTTTACATGCATTTACCTCCGTATGTGAAGCTTTGGCCGCGTTTAATTAGAACATCCTTTATTGTAAGTCAATAAGGCACAAAATATGGAATTGCATATCAGGCCCCTTAAAATGATTGAAATACATTTCATTATGAGTCCATCAGTGTTATAGGAATGCAGTGCTTGCTCTGTTTGCCTAAATGGAGAACTCTTTTGAGAGTAAATCTTTTTGTATACATGGTTCTCTCGTAAGGCCTGTTGTGTCTGACGAAATAGATAATGAGAAAATTTAAACACATCAGATTCCACTCTTTACTTGTAGCTACGGTTACGTAATGCATGTGAGGACCTTTTATAGGTGGTCATATGGATGAAAACACATTGATATCGTTCAGGTGACTATGCATTGTTAGACAGTACCCTACATTAAGGTAAAACAAATAATGACATGAGGCTCCAGCAACCCAAATATCTAAATATGCATATGCAGCCGCTCACGTTAACAGTTAGTGTTTGTGTTGAGAGGAAGCAGTTATACAGATTTCAAGCATAGAGTCTCACGAAATATCATGGGAATGTGTTATACACCGTAACAGCCATTCTTCAGTATCTGGCTCAACCAGTTAGCACATATATTAGAGGTACACTACTGTACAGGCAGGAGAGCATAAACCAACAAATAAATAAGCACAGAGATAATTGAAAGTAGCTAAAGCAGTTTTGTTGTTTTCCAGAAATACAAGAACAAAAAACTTGCTAATACTCAAGGGTAATAGGGCAATGCGAAACGGAGAATGGATTAAGAAATTAACTTGTTTTCATCTTGTTGCAGTTCATTATTTCAAAGAGAATAAGACATTAAGATGTTCTTTCGATAAACAAAGCCTGATTAATTTCCATGGCAAACAATGTCTAATGGTTCCTGTCTTGTTTGAGATTATTTTGGAATATCTTCACAACATACAAAGAAGCCTTTCATGCAGCGCCCCCCCACACACACACAATTATTGAAATAAAACAACAAATGATATAGTTGTCAGAAACAAACAAAGACTCCTGGAAGCAAAAAGATAAAGACAAAGAGTGTTTTTGAAGTGCAAGTTTGTTCTTGTTCTAACATTTTGCTAAACCGTCAGCTGAAAACCAAGCGCTTAAAACTTCAAATTGTCACCTAAGTAAAGAGAGGAGATGTCTTTGTCAGAATGCCCTTCACTGTGAGGTATTCATACTTTGGTAAATATTTTGAACAGGTATCTAGAGGTATAGCTGACCCAGGAATTCAAACAGGTGGCGTTCCCATAAGGACAAAATCAGCCTCATTACTGACTCCGAGTTGTCAGCTACATCAAAGAAGATTCACAGCCTCTTTCCTTTTCTGGAGGGAGTGGCTCTGGTGTTGGCCAGGCAAAGTAAACAGTACTGTACTGGTGGAGGATTTCTCTCTGATCATCACCGGCCTCAGCACTTACTTCGCCCTTTCATGCAGATCTTTAAGGTGCATGGAAAAAGAGAATAAATTAAATTGTAATTCCAGGAGGAATCACGAAGGCGTCGACTTTGCATTTCACTGATGACTAGCAGATAAGACAGGTACGCACTCGGTGATGCCTGAACCCTCCCACACTAAATTGATACAAACGAGGTATTTATGTGGCATTGACCTCAAGTGGTTGAATCATTTCAAAGGTTCTCATTACTCAGCTGGAACACTTTACTGTAATGAAATAAATGTGATTATTTAATGGTTCAAAGGAGGTTTTCATTTCACCTTTTATTTACCTCTAAAGTGGTTTGTCATTTTTAGTGCTGGTTTGTTAAAGGAATTGTTCAACATTTTGGTAAATGCACACGTTGACTTTCATGCTCAGATAGCTCAAAAGATCAATGCCACTCTCATGTCTGTCTTTTAAATATGAAGCTAGAAACAGTAGCTGGTTATCTTAGCGCCACACAAAGACTGGAAACGGGGGGAGACAGCTCACCTGGCTCTTTCCAAAGATTAAAAAAAACACTTTCCAACACCTCTGAAACAAATTGTAGCTTTACAGGAAGAAACATAGACTGTCCCCTTGCTTTCAGTCTTATTGTTAAGCTGAACTAACCATCTACTGGCTCCAGCTACATATTTGCAATAGGCCCCATTACGACACTGCGTGAGAAACCAACAAACACCTTCTAACATCTGGCTTTTGTATGCAGTGGGAAAGGTTACAATCGTCATTCAAACCCAGGTCGAATGACTCTGCAACAGTTACTGGTAATTATCAGCTCCGGCTCCAATCAGCAGTGACGGAAATACAACATCCCGTGATGCACACACTAATTTTAGCCCCCTTACCGGCAAGATGCAATGACGCACCACCACAAATTACCATCCATCTCCACTCAAGCAGCAACCAAACATTTTCCAAAGTAGTCTGCACCGAATCTGAGAGAAAAAGTAAGAGAAATAAAAAGAAGTAATCATTGTAACATTTTCACTGGCCTTTTTGCTGCTGTTTACTTACCTCCAGCCAGACAGTGATGTTAAATTTGACATACCAGAAAAAAAGCATCTGATGCAGATGACAATGTGAACAGAGTCTGTGGCCTGTTTTCAGCTGACTTAACTGTGTTTAAATAACCTGCGTACACATTTTTAACGTCGCAATTTATCCATGTCATTATAGGCTTGTTTCTAACTGAAATACACATATAATCCATTAATACACAAAGATAAACATTACATGGTTCTACATGGCTTCTTTTCATTGTGTGTGTTTATGTAATCTTTTACATCAAAACCTTTATTATTTCCGACAATCTAACTTGTCAATCAAGATTAGCTGGAGTCACTGAAAAATGCAGGAATTCAAGTCCTTGTCACTTCACCCAGTTCAGTGCTTTTTCTGCTCCACATAAAAATTCATTATTCAAGTCAAGAGCAGCTTGGTTAGCAAAATATCTTAACTTCAGAACTTTTGAGTAATTTATGGCATATATGCAGAATGAGGCACATGAATTGTGTTCCCGTGACTTCGTCATTGTGGTATGGGTCACATGACGTGTGATACACAGCTGTGGTTTGCAGTGATAATAGAAGTATTCAGATCCTTTTACTAGAGTTAAAAGAGCAATGTCATGATTTAAAAATACATTAAAGTCATGCATTCCAAAAGAAGTACTCATAAAGTAGTTATGTAAAATGTAAGCAGCACTTTCAAGTTGTAGATTAGCGGAGGTGGAGTTACGTTTAATAATACTGTTTGGTAGTTTAATGTGTAACAGTGTCCCACATTTTATAAAGCAATCATATGCTTTCTATTCAGAATCTTCATAAATACAACAAAACCAGTAAAATAAAAGCTGTCACATAAATGTACTGTAATAAAAAGTAGGTGTATAAAGAAGAACGTTTTCAGTGCAAGTATCTCAAAACGATACTTAAATATGCTACGTGAATTAATGTACTTCGGTCCATCACTGGTGTCACTAAGTAGTTAAAGTAATGTTATGAAAAGCAGCAGGGTCAGATGAATGATATGGTTTTACTCGTTGAAAAGAGCTAAAAAGGTTAAACTGTAGGATCACTTATCGGAAATGAAAAAACGTGGAATATTCTGGCTTCCTATCTCATGCCTATGACGGATGCCAACATTAAAGAGTATGGACTGAAATATTTTAATATGGACTCAGAGGCTGGGTGTTTTCCTTTCCAGCCACCTTTTTAATGTAGCATACAACTGCATAAAATCATATTGATTGAATAGAAAAGAGCTGGCTTCCACTCCACTCTGGCATCCCTAGCAAGCAGCACTTACAAATTGTGATCTATGGTGAGTAAAACTCCTCACATTGGCGAGCTGCCCTTTCATTTATCACGGTGAGCGTAATCACTGTTTATCTGTTTCGCATCATGGCTCCTACCTGCACAGCAGTCACTTTTAGTGGCATTAAGTGAACATGTGGAATTCAGTGCGCCTGGAAATATCACCTCTAAGCACCGTCCCTCGTGGACCTTAACTGAAATATATTCAGAATCGCATTCATCACTGCAAGGTGATCGCAATATTTCAAATATTGAAATGGTGAGATATAAAGGGAAATAATTTAAACCCATTGGGTTAAAGGTTCAGTAACTGCAAGGTAACTTCTGTAAGTGCTACTAAGGATTATAAATCCAGTCAAGTTTATGGGTTGGGATGATGAGCCAAACAAGGTGTGAGGAAAAACCTGGGGGGAGCTAATGATAGAAAGGCATCCAAAGGAGCTGCGTGGTCGTGATTAGATCTCGCCACATGGCAGGTGAGTAATTCATCTGCTCTTAATGTGCTGCAGCTGCAGTCTAATGAGAGAGGCCCAGAGAGGAGACCTGGCCACTAGCTCCCCATGACTCTGCAGTTATCGGTCACCTCGAAAATGTGGTGGGCCAGCCTGTTGTCGTTCCCAGGTCATCAAATACCGACACTTTGCCACGTTCCTCGGAGTGTGCTGTTGATGCCGAAGGCATTCGTTTGCATCTCTCTGAGATGCTCCAGGCCTGGCAATACTTGATGCAGAGAGCGACTGACGTAGTATAAAGAGCAAGAAAGTTCACTTAGCGCTTGAGGGAGGGGTGGTGAATCGGTCAAAGAAAACCAGACTTTCACCCAGGAGAAGGCAATTTGGTTCCCATGGAAACCAAATGTTATCGTTGGCTTATTGTAGGGTTATGTACCTTATGTACCTACATTCCACGTTAGACCAAAACTCAACGTTATTTTGACGTAATGTAACATACCTTGCATACGATCGTCGCACACTGATATCAGTCGCATAACATCATTTTTATGTCACAAACTTACTTATTTTAATAATACGTGAACAATACGTGAACTTTTTTTTTCCAAACCTTACAAAGTAGTATTGTTGCCTAAACCTAACCACATAGTTTCACAACATTAACCACGTGCTACAATGTCTTTCAGCTCAACACCACATAGAGATGCTAAAGGGTGCCCTGTGCATTGCCATTAAACACAGAGGGGCGTGACAACACATCACTATTTATCGACCTTGGAGTGAGAATGGGATGCAGCTGTGAGGGCTGGTATGTGGATGCACACAGAGGGTTTCTCTTAGGGTTTTTATATCTTCCATGTGAGACTTATGGATCAAGTAGGTACATAATGTACACAATGACACAATGTCTAAACAGTTCTGCACTTCTGGTTGAGTCAACTGCCAAAATGTGTCTTCATGGTAAACAAGACCCTCGCTAGCACTGACCAAAAGACATATGTGTGAGTTTGCTGGGTAGCACCAATTACCATATAATGTATACACCTATATAAAACATGCTTATTATAAATTTCAGAGGGTGATTTTTGTTTCAGGTCTGCTATTGTAAGGATATTCAGTGCATCATCCACACAAATGCAAGGACAAAGTAAGGTCATGTTTACTAAGGTGAAAAGTAACAGCAGATTGGACAATGTGGTATTCACGGCTTCAAGAGTTCTGATGTAGGTTGATATTATCAAAGCAATGCCTGCGGAGGCAGAGTTGATCATTTTGTTGTCTAATTCCTCTTGATACCAACATGAGTGCACAAAGTGCACAAAATCATACAACATGTTTGAAAACTCATGTACCAACGATGTCCTCACGGTCATCCACTTGAATGCTGCGTGTACTGGAGGACTCACAATGTCAAAAATATAACATCCTGAGTTCCATTTGAAGGCAATATAACAAACAAGTCAGTTCACCCATAAAAATGTGCAGTACTTAAACTCAGATGTAAACTCTTATGTGCTTGGCATTCATTATTGGTCTTGTCAAGTGTGTGTGTGTGTGTGTGTGTGTGTGTGTGTGTGTGTGTGTGTGTGTCAAAACAATCTAACAACTTCAATTTATCATCATAAACACTTTGTCCTTCATTTGTCTGTAGATTTTTAAAACGTGTCCTTATTTTTCTTTGAACAAACAATGAGCTTTCACAACTGCCTGTTCCGTCTATGCAATCACCATTTTACATATCAAGTGCCCCTAGTGTCCTCGTTGTTATGCTAAGAGGGCTGCGAGCTGGATTCGTATTTGAAGGGTTTGAGAAATCACGAGTAACAAAGGGATCTGCACTAAGTGAATGGGTGAGAGTGCTGGGTGGGAATGGCAGAGTAGGCAGCTAGCAACACCGTATAGCTGGCAGTTCCTGTGCGGCTTTGCCTTCCAAGAAGCTTCTCATCCGACACAGAGCTGGGCATAAGAACCACTAGCCCAGTCAGAAGAAGCCCTAATAAGGAAAGGCCTTATGAATTATTGATTGTGATGCCCCCCCCCCTCTTGTAGCCCAGCACCCCTTTAAGATACAGATTCCCGTTAAATCCAATAGGCTTTGCTGGGCTCTCAGTTGTGGCTCTCTGAGCACAGCAGCTCTCCAAGAGAAAGGGAGCAATGGATGTTCCAGAAAGAGAAACCAATTAGAGGCGGCATGGTGTCCTCTACCCTCCCTGTTCCCCCCACGCTGCTATCCCATGATCCTTTAACTCCTTTCCATTGGTCGGAGTCAAATCTTTCCCCAAGCAGTGCCCCCCTAATGTTGGGCTGCTTCTCTTGATCTTAGGTTCAGACCCTTCTTCCTATTCTCTGTGGTCCACCACACAGACCCCCAACAGTCAGTCCCAACCCCCTAGATTGACAGTTTGCTAGTCTGTGGTGAGACCACACTGTTTGTTGTTGTCAGCAACACACAAAGCCAGAAGTCTCTACATCACTAACCACCCAGGCTAATGCACTAACAATGAGGAGGTAGGAGGAGGCAGTGGGGGGTCTACGGGATTAGATGGTCAGTGTATTCCCCGGTCTCATTGTGCATTCTGAAAACTCGTCAGTCACCAGTCAAGGACAGACCAGGCAGTGTGCTTAAGATGCAGGGACTACATACATGAAATCACCACTCTAATCGTAATAGATATTGACAAGTGGGCAATCTTGTTTGATGGTATTTTCGGTTCAGTGCAGTCTGAGGAGCAGTTGCTAGAGTCTCTGCTGCATCGCACAAAAAAGCTGCAATTTACAAATCATACAAATGTCAAGTAATCAGTCTCAGATAGGTTCTAATTGTTCTAGTCAGCAGGATAAAATGTTGGCATTTTATGTTTCTGCAAACCATGGAGGTTGCATTTTTACATTTTATACAAATCATATGAACATTTATAAATTGACGTTCAGATTTCAAGCAT
This sequence comes from Plectropomus leopardus, assembly GCF_008729295.1. Lineage (NCBI taxonomy): Eukaryota > Metazoa > Chordata > Actinopteri > Perciformes > Serranidae > Plectropomus > Plectropomus leopardus. The sequence goes on from NC_056469.1 coordinate 21,638,552, forward strand.
ATAAATTGAGTTTCTCATCAGGAGGATGAGGGGATGGTGTTAGACCTGTAGGCACCAAAGAAGGCTGACGGGCAGCAGACCGCAGATGGAGGAAAACAAAAGTGGGCGGATTTTACCAACAAGTCAGGGCATTTTCAGCTGTGGTTGTAGCAACCAAACCAGGTATTTTTTTAACAAGAGTTCAGGACATTACCAGACAGTTTTGTTATAACTAAACCAAACCATTTTCTTTTCTTTTTTGTTTTTTGGATGTCAGTTCTGAATAATTCCAATCGTGTTTGCAGCTACCTAGTGCTATTTTTTATATGACAGGTCTGGACATTTCCAGCAGTGTTTTAACATATCCTGTACATTCAGTAGTAGTAAATGTGACATATCTGTAGTTTGCAGATACATATTACCAAAATTTTTCTGGCTGTTAGGTTGAATTGTTAAATTGCAGCTGCTTTTGAGCCAAAACCCGATCTACAGACAATAAGTCTTGAAAAAAACAGAGCCAAAAAGAACCAGCTTACATAAACGTGGTGTAGTGGTCTTTCTGAGCAGTCACAGGCATTCTGGTATTGGAGAGAAATAGAGTAAGTAGGAAAGAAAAGAAGGAAAGCTCAGTGGCCTTCATTAGGGCGTTGGGAAAATAGATCTCAAATATTGTGATAATCAAAACATGAAAGTATTTTTTTTTAAAGTGACAAGTTCAAGCTTCTCAAATATGAATATTATCAGGTTTTATCACGTTCTTGTGATACAAAGTGAATATCTTTTGGACTATTGGCTGGACCAAATAAAAGCTTTTTTAGAAGGCCATTTTTTGCTATTTGCTTATATTCTGTAAAGAAAATAATGGGTAGATGAAAGGATAATGAAATTAATAGTTGCAGCGCTACAGTATGACTGCTTTGTGTATATTTACAGAAGATCACTCCTCAGTATTGTGCTAATAGTTTTATTCACTTCCTCAGTGAAATGACCCCAAGCCCTCATCTCAAGAGGCCCGCTTCATTAACCAGGGGTGAAATAATTTGTGCTGAACAGAGCGCCATGAATGAGAGACCTGGACTGTGCAATATTTGACTTCAGTATTTCACTCTCTTGCGACAACTCTAATGAAATTCACAAAACATAAACCAGCAAACTTTTACTCTCATGGCTATTTGACTTGCATTTACAAAAAAATGCAGAGTTTTATTTTATTTTACTCTACTTTTTCTGCCTGGGCTATTTGAACAGAATCCAGGAAAAAAAAAAAAAACGAAATGAAGGCTGGAATTCAGTATCTGTTATGGAATTCAAAACCCGTCCACACAAATGAGAGTGTGCAGGGAGATCTGGTATTCATGTGCTTGCTCACCTCGAGGCAAGTTCTTCACTTATATATGACTGTGTATAGTATCCATTCCACAGCTCGCCATGCGAATCTCTGCCTCTCCCTCGCTCATCCAGGCAGGTCATAGGGGCTGCCAGATAAGCAGAGCTATATTGAAATATTCAACAGCAGTCAGAGACTAGACCAGGGTGTTAATGCCTGGTGTCTTGGTGGGATGGAGAGGAGGATGAGGGTGGGAGAAGAAGAAGAGGAAGAAGTAGACAATGGAGGAAAGAAAGACTGAAGACAGAGAGGATGATGAAAATGATGGCAGGCCTAACTAGTCAGCTTTCTAAAGCCTGACATTTCCCACTATGCAGAATCCTTGTTAGTTTCCTGACATTCAGAGCCCTCTCCTGGCCAGATGGATTCCCTGTTCGCCATTTTGCCTCCATCTCCGTTCATTCATCAGATCTGCTCCGCCAGACCCCCATACTCCTGCCCTGTCATTACAGATCAGTACAGATGATTGTTATCACCCGGCTCGCTCCCAACGCTATGAAACTGCAGCATGGATGCTGCAACAATTGAGCCATGTGAGAGAATATTATCATGCCTTACTCTCATCAAGATGTTTAGCGTTAAAGAAAACAGCTCGACACCCACTCAAACTACTGTGGACTACAACATGATTGAAGTTTGACAGAATAGCTCTCACTGTAAAAAGAAAACAAAAAATATTAAACTTTTCAAAAAAACAGTGGTGATAAAATTATAGTGCTGATAAAAGATTTTACTTTTTTTCCAGGGTAGAAAAGAGGCCTGAACCTTGCAATTTGTCTTGTAAAAAAAAAATTGATTCAGGAAGAAAACAGAGAGCAGGCCTGATGTACGGCGAAAGTAAATAAGCACATAATCACCCTGCTCTTTTACTCCAGCCAGAACATAGTGTATGGCTTACCAGCTGAATAATGTGCTTACATCCGACAATCCATTGTTGAAGTCGGTTTTGTTGAAGATAGTGAGGATGAAGGGGGACAAGAGGAATTAGATATTAAGGTTGGAGCACTGGTGTATTTGGACATCTTGGACTTTTAATGCTTATTCTAAGTGACCTAATGTGGAACCTTTTGACCTTTGGCAAATGGATTAAAAGCGCTTGGACACACTGTGCATTTTAGGTTGTTTCCTGGAGAGTGTGTGCTCTCCACAGCCTCAGGAGATTTTCTCCAACGCTGTAGGGTGTTTTTAAGAGAAAAGTTGCACCAGAAAGGACAAGTCTTTCTGTCTCTTCTCATCAGGAAGCGAGATTTTTTTATGTTTCTTTATGGGGACAAAATCTTTATTTCATTGCTTTAGGATTTATGAGAACCCATTTGTTAACAGTCCAGCCTATCATGTAAGTTGACACACTGCAATTTAAATGTCAATTTGAAGACTGGCCTCTTAATACATGCTATTACACAGCAGTCAAGAATAAAACAAATTAAAAATGCACACTGTAATAAAACCTCCTTGTACATTTTTAATTGCACAACGTTTCGATCTAACAGAGATCTTCGTCATGCATTTTCAAATCAGATCAAATTTGAAAATTACTGGGGACTCTGTTTGATTTTTTTTATCCAGCACCTGTAAAAGTCCTTTGGATGTGTGTGTCCTACACCTTGCTTATTACAGCTGTCACACTTTAAAATATTTGAAAACTGACTTGAATGTAATGCCTAAAAATGTTCTTGTGATTCCCTGTATACTTAGGGGTACATGAAATGTTCACAGTAGTGTGTGGATACCCAACCAGTCAAACAGGACCCATCAGGATCCAATGGGCCTGCCTAGGTTTTGATAAATGGACAGTACACAAATGATGTACAGAGTCAGGTTGGATTTGGCTAACTTGACATCAAGCTTCACGCTCTGCTTCCCAGTTAATATCTCAGTTAATATTTGCTTCTTGCTATGTCACCTTTACACCTTGGTTTGCTGTCAAAGTGACGCATCACTGGATGCAGCAGTGTAAAGAGGGTCGCCTGTGTGTCTCAGCAGCTGCGCCTGAGCAGAGTGTTTTTCCCTGATTAACTGTATCGGGTTCGAACATAAGACACAGCTCACGTGTCGGGTTCAGGTTAAGCTCAGTTAACACACCCTTTCAGGTCAGGCTCAGGCCAGGCTCCAGACACAAATCTGTCTGCAGCTGCCTCATTTCATGTGTTGCTTCAATGTGCTTAATGTGGAGTAAATATAAAATAAATAATAATAGTAATTTCATTAAATTATAACATGAGCAAATTTGTGAAGACATAGGGGAAACAAGAAATTCTAAAATAGGAAATATCTAAAGCTCAGTTCTTAAAAACATTCAGTTACTTTTTGTTTTCATAGTAACAGAGTTTTATAAGACTCTTATACTTTCATGTCACTTTGAAAGGTGGCGTTGCTGCCCACCTGTCACCTTTCAGCCAATCTAACGTCCCCTAATTCCACGTCTTTACCAAAATTTGAAAGTTAAGACGTGTTAATTAGAGCAGCAACATTGTCAAAGCAATTCAGCCAATGAGCTGCTGTTGTAAATAAACAGCACACAGACACAGAACAGGACATCTTTTCTTTATTTAGTGGAATAAGGCTAGACATGTTACCCAACTATGTGGCTAAAAAAGGACAAACTTTCTCTTTAGTTGCTTGAATGCCAACAAAGAGCAGCCTTGTTAAGGAAAGGCCTCAAAGCTGCAGAGATTAAATTACTTGGGTTTTTGGGTTTGTTTTTTTTACAGCAGCAGCCTCATGATAACATTGGTATTTTTGTTGCTCTAGCCAACAGGAGGCAACTGACTAAAATAGCTAACATTTGCTGAGTTTGCTAGCTTAGGAGAGGTGAGATAGCGGTGACTGTACCACTGTCTTAAAAAGTGGCGTTTAAGAGCCTCTCTGTTACCCCTGGATCTTATATAGGACTGCTTGTAATAAATAAGATTTTGAAATGCACAAAAATACATAATGGATCTCCTTATGGATGCAAAACCTCAGAGAATGAAGTCCATAGCACTTCTATATGCTTTTAACCTGAGAGCAGAGCAAAAGCACTTTACAATGCCTTTCCCCTATGCACACACACACACACTCACACACACACACACACACACACACACACACACTCAAACACACTCGCACTCAGAGCCTGCTGAGATCGGCTCCTGCAACCCTCAACATGATCCAGGTATAGAAAATGGTTGTTTTCCTTGAATAGCAACCCAATTTGTCAAATAAGAATATACACTATTAATTTCAACAATATTTGGATGAAAACCAGCGACAGATATATGTGAATTTTTGGTACTTTCACTCAAATTACATCATTTGCACCTCATTCATTCAGGCAGCACATCCCTCTTTCTAAAAGTGTGGAACATTCCATGTTTGTTGCTTTTTTGAAGTCCCTCTTTTACCATCGACATTGTCAGTGAGCCCAGCAGTGTGCATTAGACATTAAAAGCTTCCTATATCTAAAATAGGCCTCTGAGCATTAGAAGGAGCTGTGCTGCTTTTAACTTGCTCTGGAAAATGGGAGCTTATACTCCCTCAGTCCTTTGTTTCCTGATGGTTCCAACTCTATGCTGCATCAGCTCTGAGGAGCTTGGGACTTCAGAGGACCCTCTTGAAGCCATAACATCAACCATGCAGAGAGTAACACAGAAAGTGTTACAAAAGTGTCCTGGGAATTTGACTGTTTTCAGGATAATAAGTAGAGAGAGAGCTTGTGTTAACTTAGGAAAAAGTCACTTGAGAAACCCACCACATGTCACCTCTACTGCCTGTTCCATAAGACCGCTGTATGAAAAAGGCAATTAATCTGGCTATAGTACAACCAAACCATCATGAGAAAAGATTTAAATTCTCTTTAATTTTTCTTCTCTTTCACATGAGTTGGAAATATTTTAATTTGCAGACAGTTTGAGGGGCTTTGTCGCGTCCAACCGTATGGTACATTTTTTTGCCTCAGGGATGGTTAACACATTTACTTTTGAAAAATTAATATGCAGAGAAAAGCTAAACAAGGAGAAAATGAAATACAGAATTAGACAATCAAATCTGAATTGGCTAGCAAAATCTGTGCGGCCCCTTTCCTCAATATTGTGTTGTTTCTATCAAAACACAGGACAGAAATGCATAAATAAATAAAATGAACTTAAGAAGGCCCCACACATACTCCCTGGATGTGCCCACCTGGAAGATAAAATATTGATGTTGTTGGAGGAGGATGCTTCCAGTTCTTCTGCTGGAGCTCTGCTGAGCCCACAATGCAGGTCAGTATGAGTCACCAGCAGTCTGGGAGAAGGATGTGAAAGGGTCAGAGGGTCGGTAGCATGGGGGAAACCATGCTGAATGTCAAACTGAGGGGAAGACACAGTGGACCAGCCGAGGCAACAGCACAGCTCTGCACTCAGCTAACAGCCCTGGCCTGTTGACTGAGGCATTTTGCTCTTTCTCCGACATCTACAGTATTGCACACGAAGTCCAAAACAGGTCACACTGGCACTGACCGTGCACTGTATGCTGGAGCAAATGCCATTGCATCACAGAGGATGGCGTACGGAGGCGACTAAAACAACAATAACAACAGCTATTGTCTGTCTGGCCCGATTCTGATGACCAATTATAGGTGACATTACTTGAGATGTTTGCAGCAGGAGGAATTTGTTAATGACAGGTTTAATGATGCATACAGGAGGATACTGCAAGTGGAGGTAAATTCACATCCTCAGTCAGTGTGTGTTCTCTCTGTGAATGTGTGCAGCAGCTGTCAGTGTAGCCGATGTGAAATCAGTAGCTGTCCTTCTGTGAACAATAATGAACAGAGAGGCCAGTGCTACCAAATGGAGAGCAATAACGTAAGTGCATTTAGTTGTACCCAGGTGCACTGTGGGCAACAGCACATGTGAACCACTCCTTCTCACTCCAACATCTAATCTGATGGTCAGGGACATCGCTGACACTGTGTCATTGAGGACTGTTGACACTGGAATTTAACTACACCAATGAAAAACCCAAAGATAAAAAGGAAGACGTTGTAACCAGCTTTACTGAAAACCAAATATTAGTTAACAAATATAGGCATTTCCCCACAAAAAGACGTTTCTTCTTAAAGCGAAATTATTATCTGACTGGATATAGGAATAGTTTGGAAGAACATCTGCTTGTTTTTCACTCTTACCGAGAATTATTTTCATCATTTAATCTATTTTATGTTTTTGCTTGATTTATGGATTTGTTTTTTCTCTACTTCTGTTGATAATATGATTTTGTTATTACTTACAGTGCTTATTGAGGTGAAAATCCTTCTAGAAGCCTATAGCTTTTTAAAAAATCTTGCCAGGGCCACTTGATTCTTCTTTTGTTGTTGTTGTATTTCTGCTTTTTTGTTTTATTGTGCAAATACATAAATCATTTTTTTAAATAGATGAAGAGACTGATAACACATGTAAAAACACTTGTTTTTGTGAGGTTATGTCCCCTATAGGGTCTTAATTAGTGAGGTTAAGAGGTGCTTCAGGTGGATTTGTTTTTGGCCTCTGGGCAGAGATGGGCTAGTGCCACATGTTCTTAGTCTTTATGCTAAGCTAAGCTAACTGGCTGTTGGCTCCAACTGGACATGAAGAGGTGCCCTATTGTCGATGCTTTTTCATTTTTTGTGTGTTGTTGTCAGTGTTGTTACAGTTTTCTGTTTATTTTTCTGACGGTTGCTGTACAGCACATATGAATTTTTGAAAGGACTATCTTTCTATGAGAATCTTTTAATGTAACTCTCAGCGTCCCTAAGAGGTAAATTTATGTCTCTTTGTGGTTGTTTTGCATCTATTTGTAGTTATTTTGTATTTTTTTGCGGTTCCTTTGCATCACATCATTATGTGTCTCTTCCTGGTTGGTATATGTGTTTTATTTGAGTTACATTTTTTAGGTGAAGTCCATAAGGGAACCCTGTGATTTTGGGCTCCTGGGCCTGTTTCCTGTAGGCCTGTTCAATAATCCATCTATGCTTAAAGTCCATTTAAGGAACAATTTAAAGAAGTAACTGAAGCTGTCAACAGTTTGCCAGACATTATTCTGTTTTTTAAAAAATGAAGGAAACAAAACATCATTCAGAAACAAACAGCAAAAATAACCTCTATTAACTTTTCATCAGTGGCAAAAAATTTGATTTGATTCAAATGAGGTTCAAGGGTTCATTTTGTGCAAATTCACCTGCTTTGAATTTGAATTCAGCTGCAGAGCACTTTGTTAACATTATTTTTTTATTTTAAAAAATTTAATTAAATCTTATTTTGTCTTTCTTTAAGCCTTCATTTTCAAATTATATCCATTCTAAACAAAGTAACTTTGGATTTGGGTGCTTGCCAGTAAACCAAAGATGTCAAACCTTCAATGTGGACTTTTATCAGATTGGGCTCCTGTAGTTTTTTAAATCAATGAACACACGTGCCCCTAAGTCAAAACGGTGAAAATTTCCTGCTTTCTCTGAATGGGAAACTGGTTGTTGATATAAATTACCACAGCAACTGCTCATTAACACCATTGATGGGCTGATTAGCTGGTCATGAAGTCATTGTGCACATTGTGTGCATGGCAATCAGCACCATATTTTTATCTGCAGCCATCCTCGTCCCGAACGGATGCCAGGAAAGAGAGGAGGAATGTTTGATCAACTTAATTAAAGCCCATTAGACATTCTGTGAGGTAGATTGGATCAGCAGTGTGCAGAATAGAAATGAATGGAGGAGACGCTGATAAATGAGAGCGAGACAGTGTACAAACAGACCAAAAGTGCTCTGCGAGCGGGATAACCATCAAATAGAGTAACAATCATGTTGTCTCAGCCCCAAATTATTAAATGGAGGCATTACTATGGGATGGATCGCCTTGTGTATGCACACACCGTGTTGGGTCAATGCAGCCATTAGTGGAGCTCACATTTCTACATAAAAATCCTGCTGTTCAACCCAGTGGCTTGTATATAACTATCATTAGTCTGTCAGTAGCAGCCTTGGAGCGTGCAGCAATACTTGTAGCATACCGACATTCCTCATTTACTGTCTTTACTGTAATATCTGCCTAAATGAAGTCTTTGGGTATCTTTCGGCTTTATATTCATAATGCTTTAGCCTGTAATAGACACCTCTGGTAGGGGCCTTGGAAATCCAGGAAAATGACAATTACAATTACTCTGTAAGTCATAAATTTACATCATTCAGAAGATGAAAAATGTGCAGGTTTAGGGAATTAAATAACGATTCATGTTCATATCCTCAAAGTGAGTATTCAAACAGGAGTGACATAAGAGCAGCACCTCAGCATTGATAGGGTTGCTGAAACACCTTCAGACCTGTCATTACTGTTCCTCATGAAATGAGCATCAAACGAGAGGAAGATCCCCCACGGTGACATTTAGAAAGTTGCCATACTACCGCTTTGATATTTCAAACAGTTCGAGGTTTAAACACGCCGTCTTTGAAGACTCCCAGTTTCTAGAGAATGTCAAAAAAAATACTGGCACTTTGCAGAGGAGATGATTTGCTTAAGTTTTATCAAACAGTTTTCTTGATGAAATCTGATGCTGCCTAACATACAGTACAAGCAACCACAAGCTCAAGTTATTCTGTTTTCTTCTTGTAGCCTGTGTATGCATCTGTCAGATGATCACTGAAATACCAGGCAGAGGTTGTTGCAAGGTGGGTTTTCAGTTTTAACATGCGGGTAAAATGCCAAAGCAAGCACCAAGGATTTGAAAAGCTGATTATGTGAAAGCACAGTTAAAAACAGATGTGTAATTGTATGTACAATAATAAAATCACCATTATGCAGCTTGATATTGTGTGTATTCTGTTGTAAAGAATGAGTCCAACTCTTCCAGGTTCTTAAAATGAAAACGCCCACTCTAGTGTAAGCAAGTAGCATAATAATAATAATAATAATAATAATAATAATAATAATAATAATAATAATAATATAAGTACTGACTAAGGATAATAATTTGACTTTTTTGAAGTGGGGTGGTCAGGAGCACTTATCCTTAGTCAGTACTTATATAGCATCCACAGCAGAACATGGCTTAGTTTCTGTGCCCATTGGGGGGTTGAGAGGACTATGGCTAAATTGGTGATACCACACAGTTCTCAAAGAAGGCTTGGCTCAGTCATAAAGAGGCACAGTAGCTAAAGGCCCATTTATACTCCCTTTATGTTTGAAAGAAGATCTGTTCATTTCAAATGTTGTGACCCACACTGCCCACATAACTTCCATGCATCCTTAGTGTTGGCCTAGATACATCCAATAGATGACAGTAGCACACAGCATCACATGTTAAAAAGAATAAATACAAATGGTGACATTTGAGGTCAATATAATGTACCTTTTGTCAAACGCAGGGTTATAGATGGTGGTGGGCTGTGAGGCCATTAAATCGACCAAACGTGTGAATGGAGAATTATTTTTATTATATTACTGATTTCTTTTTCATTACGTCGTTTTTATATTGTCTTTATCGTGTCATGGGGGTTGTATCTCCCTTGAACCACATTTCGTACAAACAAAAGCCTCCATCCCTGCCTGTATACGTATCTAAATTTGAGCATAAGGGGTTTATATATAGTATAGTCATCATGCAGAAACCTGAGTAATGTCACATGGGAAAACCATTTTAACTAGGGCTTTGAGAATTTCATTTTGACACTAAAACATGCGTTCTTTGAATGTTGTGATCTGAGGACCAAAGGTATACTATTAAATATACTACAGAATTATATAAAGACCTTAAAAATAGTGGACCGGTCCTTTAAACATTCCCTTCACGGTGTAGTTTTTCTACAGATTTGAATCCCAAAGGGTGTTAGCCATCCCCACCGTCCATGACAAGCTGCCTTGTTGAGAATAGTTCTCCTCCCCACCACCCACAGCAGCCCAATAATGGTTTGTTATGGCCATGCCCTTAAAAGTGATGATACACCGCTTTGGCCGGCCATGCTTACTCACCGTTAAATAGGGATATCTCTTTTTTTTTCTTCTTGAACACCTTGCTTCACTGCTCTGTCCATCATAATAAGAGCTCTTGTATCCAAGCCTTGCCTGTGAGAGAGTAATCGGTGTGAAGCAGGGAATAACATATCACTTGGTATGCCTGGAAGCCCCTGCAAAGCCACAGTCCTAATGAAATATTAATCTGCGGCTCCCTGCTAATGATAATGCACTATCAAGCATGAGTTGGTCCAACTGAGGCAGGCAGTTCCCTGTCACACTTGTGTTATGACAGGATATCCCTGCTATTACAGCCCACAAATGAGATTTGAATCTGTGAATTACAAAACGGTTAAATAGGTGGATCGCTGCCTTTATTAATTCTTTACAGCCCCTGATTTTCTCAGACAGTTGCACTGTAGACCTCTCACCCACTAGCCTGTTAGACAGAGCACGTGCCCATTAAACTGAGAGGTCACACTGATGGCCTGTGGATTTCTATTTCTGTCTCTCCTCTCACATTTAGTCTTTTAAATGTATGTTTAGCCACATTGTACAGCATTACATTCACAAATGCAACATACTCTCCTACAAATAAGCAGCTATTCCTGAACAGCTGTGCCCAGTTTAATGCTGGTAAACACATTTTCATCAAGAATCAAGAAAACTTTATTGTCTTTTACATAGTGGCAGAAAATCACCTTTGGTTAGAAGCTCAAAAACATAACAGACACACATTAAAACATGCTAAAAGTTCAATAAGTTATTAAAAGCATGAGTGCAAAGCAGGTTAAAAAGTAGTGTTTATCTGGTCTTATACTGGTAACATCCATCTTTCCCTGGCCATACATGGTTTCAGTTTCCTGTACTTAACGTTTGGGTAATAATGGCATCATTGGAGAAAACATCCCCAAATAAACGGTGAGCAAATTGTTATTCAAGTGAACTGAGAGAACAGAGTTTTGGACCTCCTCTTGGCTCTGTTTTCATTCATTCATTGGCTGTAACAACTTATCCTCTGAGGGGTCACAGAGGGGCTGGAGCCCATCCCAGCTGTCTTTGGGCGAGAGGCAGGGTACAACCTGGACAGGTCGCCAGGCTATCGCAGAGCTGACAGATTAAGATGGACAACCATTCATGCTCACATTCAAACCTTCAGCCAGTTTAGAGTCTCCAATTAACCCGCATGTCTTTGGAGTGTGGGAGGAAGCTGGGCAAGATGGCAGTGGCCGTATTCAGGATATTTTAGCTTCACTTTGGCATGGTAGGGACGTGTTGTCCATCTTTTTGTACAGTCTGTGGTGTTGACATCAGACGGATACGTAAAATGTGATATTTAGATGTGACTGTTGAGAGACAGAGGACTGTGTGGTAGTTAGCTAATTGTTGTCTCATTTACGGCCTGATAAACAGAGTTCTATGAAATCAATACATGAATCGGTGTATGGAAAATACTGGGTAACTGTTGGAAGCATGTGCATATGCATGTGGACATCCAGTGGGGAGGGGCTTAGGACAAAGAGGGAAGAGCTGCAGGAGGAAGTCGATCTTTTTTGCTTTTTCCAGATTTCTGCCTCCTTCAGCTTTAAAGATTAACGCTATTGATCCCCTAAAGGGACATGAGCACAAGTTTCCAGAGTCTTAGGTGCATCACATCGTCTCCCACCTTCACAACTTACTCACGTCCCCTTGGGCCATTCCTCACATGCTGTTGTGAAAGTTAATTAAAATGATGTTAAAACTACAACAACAATTACTGAGCATCCAGAGTCACGCCTGTGACGTCATTGAGTATCCAGCTTAATTAAAATTTTGTCAACCAGCCACATGATGTCTTTGACAACGAATTTTTGTGTGATGAAACTCCACACTAAAGTAGCTAGGAATGATGGGGATTTTGTGATATTATATTTGTATTTTCACAAAAACCTACTTTTGACTTTAGTAATTATTACGGGAGCAGATGAGGAAGTGAGGTGGAATAAATAGCTGGAAATTTAGAGACTGAGGATGTCTTTATAGGCTGGGCAGGAGAGTTGCTCAATGGGTCAAACAAGCACAGGACATTCACCCAGGAGACGTGGTCTAAAGCCACTGTTGACTCTTTAAATAACACCGTAGCATACTACGCTAGTGACATATGTAACGTGACATATCTGACGGCTGTCATGTGAGGTCATGTTGGTAACACAAGTACTTAAAGTCAAACCATGATGTTTTTTTCTAATTCTAGTCACCTTGTTTTGTTTCCTAAACCTAACCATTAATTTTTAAAGCATAACAGCAACCATTTCACAACGCTAAAGATGACTTTAAATCTATTTGTCAATTTGGACGTTTTGGAAAATGATCTTTTCTATCATTTGAGAGAGTGTTGTTCCTGGTAGCTCAATTTTTCTCCTAACAAAACTTTTGTCATCAGAATGTTTTGAAAAATGCTTTCACACATAAAAGTTTTAAGACACACACTGGGGTATCCACTTTTGCTCACACAGATTTGTTCACACACTTGATCTTTTCAACATCCAGGCTGCTTACAGTATGCAAACAACAACAGATTAGACAAGTGCGCCTACACAAAGCAGAATAACTAAAGCTCCACTGTCCTCTGAGCTCTTCTATTAAATGTACGGTGCTGAAGTGACACCATCGAGCAGTCAATATTGTGCGTGTATCTCCACATTTCTCACATGCAGCTATAAACACAAAGGTGTCCACCCACACAGTGTGCTCTTTTGAAATACAAGAGATCCAATCTAGACAAAGTTATACTGATTGACAAGCAAGTTCAAAAGGAGTATTTTATCACTTAGCTTCAAAAGGGGAATATGTGGCTCTGTCCTACATCGAGGCAACACAAGCCTCTTTTAACTCGAAATTAATTTCAGTCTGGCGAGGAGGGAAACATTTTAGTGTAAAATAATAAGCCACCTTCTATCAATTCTGCGGGAGATGCTATCAGGGCCATCGTAATGAAACTGGAGATCTAATCCAGGGAGAAACTCTGTTGTCAACAGTGATTTAAAACTCACAGCCGAGGCACCTCGCTGAGACAAATCCTCTTAGCCACTAAAGATGAGACTGAAACGCTGTTCCTCCACAAGAGATGACAAACAGAGTTTCGCGTGTCATCTTGGAACAGTCGCAACCTTGCTCATGTGGGTGAATTAGTATTGAGCACTATAATGAAGCTACATAAAAAGCATGTGGTTATTTCCTTGTTTGTTGAAACGTTTTCTCCGTGTGCGGAGTCACTGTAGTACCTCTGGTCCTGAGTTCACCAGGTCAAGGACAAGAGGAGGACACAGCGGTAGAAAAATGAGTTCTTTCATCGTCTGACAAGCCGCATTCTGAGTGCAGTTTTCAATTACAGCTGTAGAGTGTTTGCGTGTGTGTACAGCAACGTTTATGTTTGTTTGTGCTCGCGTGGCGTACGTGTGTGAGTGTGTGTGTGCCAGTAGGAGGGGCAGCCAGCAGGATCCTGGCATGGGAATCCCTGCCCATCAGGACTTGACGAAGGCAACAGATGGAGCTCTCTGAGGTGTGCTCTCTGCTCAGAGTCCCCCTGCTTCAGCCCCGCCACCTTAACCCCACACCCACATCCACTCCATGCACCATGGCCAGCTGTGCATGGCCTCTGCAATTTCATCAAGCACCTGGTCATTCGTTTTGTGGTAAAGCCACGGCCCACAATCCCTTGAGAATTTGGGTTTCTTGAAATGCACGGCCTCATGTCCGGGTAATACAATATGCAACGACAAATATGGAGCTGATCATCTGAGTAATATACAATACTGGTGGCTGGCCAGCCACACTGTGCCTATTGCTACAGCTGCTGTAACTGTGCCATATTAAATGAGTGCTGTTAAATGATATGAGTTCTGCCGTGGCCTTGGAGTCTGTGAGTGCCAGTTTCACTCCCCTGTATTGACTCAGGCTTGTTTTATTTACCACAAAGGATTATTTAGTCTAAGCTAGATTAATGAAAGTTTTGATCAAGGATTGACAACAAAAGACTTTAAAGCTGCATTACTCAATGCTCGTGTGTGTGTGTGTGTGTGTGTGTGTGTGTGTGTTGTTTGTTATATTAGTATAATGCAGTGAGACTAATATTACCTGGAGACCCCTGGTAATTTTTAATAATTGCAAAGGTCGTCTGTGATCTTTATCCATGCGAATGTGCCATTCATTTGTCAAGCATTTTGACATTGTGTTCATTTTGGGTTGCATTTATGTTTAAGTTTTCTGCACACTTCTTCTCTGCCTCTTCTCTGAATTTTTAGAGGAGAAGGCTCATCTCACGTTATATTGGAGACTGCAGAAAAAGCAAACTCAAGTCCATCAGTGAAGCTCCAATCTTGATCGATGATGAAATGGATGATATTTGACAATGTGTGGCAAATTGTTTCTGTTTGTTTAACCCACATTTTTAAAAACCTTTTAAAAAAGGAGTTAACACCTTATATCACCATGAGTGGTGCTGTGTTGGGTGTCTGTGTTGTGTAGAATAGAGTTACAAATGACTGTGTGCATCATATGTGGAGGATAAATTTGACTATAGCACACATTGCTTATCAGTTCAGAATGTGCCACGTGAAACACAGACGTGGGGATATTGATTTTTTAATCACATGAAGTCGTCTAGTTGTACTTATCCCAAGTGCATTGGGTTTAAGTGCACAAGGGTGCGGCAGCCAGAAATGACATTGCATACTTTACATAAAGCAGGAAGGCTCTGCAAGTAATTGTTGTCATGTCTCAAATAAAACATAATTTAATACACTTGCTGGTTTTTGCACTGCCCCTATCTGGCCAAAACTTACTTAGATTTAAGGGTTGACGGCAAAAACAATCCAAAAGCTAATAAAGTTCTGTCTTATCAGACACAGGGTTTAAAACGCAGCAAATATAGACTCAGTTTATCTTGCTGCTGGTCTTTTTTAGAAGTGAAAATAGGAGAAATGTAACTTATAAAGACATTATTTCATATTTAAACCATTGCTGAGTAAGTGAGTAAAGTGATGGGGTTAACACAAGTTTTGAAAACATGATATGTGCAACTTCACATTTTTGCACTGCCTGCAGTGTGGTAAACACAATTGTAATTCCAGGCACATCCACTAAAAACTAGTGCATCCCCATCCACGCCTCCTCTTAAGGCTGTTGCATGAAGATTAATTTTCATTTTTTAAGCTATCTCTGTTTTCACCTGTCTGTTAAATAACTCTGAGTTTGTTTTTGTCAAAGCGTGAGAAATTCCTTGAAAGGGACGAGCTGTCTGTTTATTTGTCGGTATTCTTCCACCGGAATATTCTAATCAATATACTATAACGTTTTAATTAATCTGCACGAAGCTTCTGTATGTTTTCTTAAAGATAAAGAAAGGCAAAAGCAGCGGTTGCTTTTTAATTTCCTAGCATTGTTTGTGCCTATGATTGCAATTCTCCGAACCAGTGCAGCGTGTATTCAACAAACTTTCAGTTCTGCCAGGTCACACAACAACTCATTGTGTTTCAGCTGGCATTGTGGTCCTGCTGTTCCTTTCCTAAAAATGTATTTACTCAGAAAAGACTGAGCACTGCTATTCACACTTCACACACTTACACCTGGGAGATGCTCCACACGGTGCACCCCTGAGTAGATGCACTGGAGCAGTTGGGGGTTGAAGACCTTGCTCAAGGGCACCTAATTAGTAGTTGGGGGCAAGAGATTATTCGCTCTCTTCTTGCACACAGAGAAGTTCAATCCGTTGACCCTCTGCTCACAATCTTGCTTCGCTAACCTTGAGGCTACAGCCACCCTCTATTGTATAAAAAAGAAGCAGTGAACAACCTACAATACAGCAAATGTAACCCAGCATTTCCACATTAAGGTGTTTTCCCTGCTTTTGCCTCCCACTGAACTCTTGTGTGAATTGAAAGGACGAAACCAGTCTTTTTCCACATCCTAATAACCTCTATAATCTGCCCAGTTGTTTCTCATTTATTATTCTTTATTGATTTTCATCATCATTTCTAAACCTCCCTCTAGCCCTTTCCCAATGAATCACTCTCCCCTCTCTCTGTCTCTCTCACATGCACACATACACACACACACACACACACACACACACACACTTGAGCTGATGTTGCAACTCCCAATCGATTCAGTGTCCCAAGCATATGAAGTACAGCGCTATTTTATTTGCAGTATAATACATCACAATCATGCATGCTAATGGTTTATTGTTTTGCAGACTGAGCTTGTACAGAATGCATTGTGCGGCTGGGTTATTGTCAGAAGTATTAATTGCAGTTTGCAATGCTGAGATAACTCACAGTGTTTGACAGCTAAGTTGTAGTTGACAGGAATAAACTTAGACAATGTGGGAATGGAGGATAGAGAAATTAATATGTCAGAGTAAATTTGCATCTTTTACCGATGAAAACACATTTTTAGGTAAAGCTAACATAACCTTTGTGAAAACTCAATAAATTAACAAATATAAAAATTATTATTATTTATGGCATTGTATACAATAAAGATATGGATTATATATTCATAAAAGCATGTTTGTCTCATGAGGTCTCGTTACAATTTTCTGTTGGTACTTTAAAGATACACAATGTAGGATTTTCAAAATAAATAAACAAATAAATAAAGATGTTAGACTCATACAGAAGTATGTCAGTCATCACTTATGACCCACAAAGAAGTGTGTAGTAGTAAATCTTCAAATTTCTGTGTCTGGGACAGTTATGAGTAATGACTTTTTTGCCAGACTGTAAGCAGCGGGTGTCCAAGACACTCAGCGCTGAAAAAACATGAATAGTGAGGTAATATGAGACAAAACACCACATGAAAGTGTCTGAGTCTGTGTTTGCTTTCACTTTCACTTTTACTTGTGAGTGTGTTTACAAACAAAAACTGCCAAATATTATTTTTTCAATGCAAAAGTGCGGATAAAATTGAAACAGGAGGAAATATAGTGCAAGATGAAGGACACAAAATGTCAAAATAAATTAATACAAACAAATAGACCAAAAAAACAACAAAAGCATTAAAACCATTAATAAAATGAAATAAAATAAATGAAACACAATTAAAATAGGTAAAATAGATAAGAATAAATAAAAAAACGACATCACACAAAAGTATAATGTGCGATAATGTTATTATAATGTTGTTTCTGGCCACCTACTGAATGTAAGTCTAAAGTTAGCCGTCTTTTAACTCTGTTTTGGCCTCTGCTAACTCTGACTCTCGACTAAATATCTAATGCCTTAGCTCCTAAATACTCCACTGAGTGACAAAAAGGAGTATGCAAAAAAGTTTTTTTTTCTTAGTCATCACTTCTTTCAGGCATGAGACATATACCAAAAAAAACCCTTGACTTCAGGCGTATCATATGTGCAGCAGCAGAACTGGAGTTATCAGTTTTTCATTCAGCTGTGATCTGGCACCAGTGGGTCAGATCTACTTACTGAACTTTCCACCACTGTGTCTTTTCTAATTTCCTTTTACCAGACTCTTGTGTCATCATGATCTCTATCTGTAGAAACAACGCCTCAAGGGATTAATAACTTGGGAGATGGAGGTGGTGATAAATGATGCCTTGATGGTCCCCTGCCTGAGACTGTACAAATTAACTCCAGTTCACTTGCCATCATTTCTCCCGCTTCCCTATGCTGCACTTAGCCGCTCCATTATCTTACCGTCCCCTCCATTGTGTTTGATGTTCATCGTGAAAAATGCACATTTTAAAACGGCACATATCCTGAAACCCTAATCATGTCGGTGACTGACCTGCCAACAAAACAGAAGAATTAACGTTTCTTCACTGCTGGGGCTTTGCCGACAGCAGAGAACGAAACAAAATGATCGCTATTGATGCTCTGAGGCACCCGAGAGTGAAGGGTTTTAATATGATAATACGAAGTGATGATTTGGAACAAATTCAAGGCTTTAAAATGCCTTTCAGAGTTGTAGTGAAATGTGTTGACAATCCATACGGTAATCTGTGTCTCTGCCAAACAATGTCTTGATAGTGTTGAAAGTCCGAGAACATGAAAAAAGTTTCATTAATGACTTTCTCTTTGGTGTGGCTCCTTTGGGCAGGAAGGGCTGCCTGTTTGTTGTGTTTCTCCAGTTGCACATATCCATTTCAAAGGGTCACAGCTGCACCCCAAGGTGAATTTATCTTCCTGACTGGGCTGCAGTGAACCCTCACATTATATCTAAAGATGGAAAAGGATAAGACGTTTATTGTATCTGCTACTCAGTGCCTTTTATAGTTGCCAAAGGCTTTTTTTTTTTTTTTGGATAACACAATGGACTGGCTGCTAAGCCCTACCCCACTTAGTTCCTGTTGCTACACCTGTCAAGCTTACCTTTCTGACATGGCATATATGCAGTTTACAATAAAAAAAATGAGGGCAGATTTAGCATCAGGTTTCTCAACAGGCTTGCTGATTGTCTCCGAGTTTTGACTACAAAAACTACAGTCTGTAAAAAATGCAAATTTCCATATAATCAATTTATTCAACCAAGCTTCAGCCTCCAAGGCTAAAAAAAATAAAGCCAGTGCCTAAGTGCCAAAACCTGCATTTCATCGAATGGCCACTTGAGGTTGGATCCAAACAAAAGAAAATTTCAAAGACCCCAATGAAAAAAATGTAACACTGTACAGCAGAAACAAACATGTTTACAGCCCGGGAAGAAATATGGTTTGCACTTAATTAAGGCCCAGAGTTACACATATTTAAGGGCAGTCTGCTCGAGTGACAGGCTGTCTGAGAGGCGTCACTACAAGCTGTGAGTCAGATCCACCTCTCGCTCCCCCCTCAAAACTGTGCATTTGCTGTTGTTATGCCTGTGACTCATTGTATTTTTCTGTATGAGGCCCACAATTTAAAAAACAGTTTGGCCACCCCTGTTGTATGGTATCATGCTAAAAGACTGAGGCTACATGACCCAGGCAAAAGTCAGCGTCCTCATCAGTTGATCCATATAGTAAACATGGAAATAAAGAAGCATCATTACAAGTATTACAGCAAAAACTGTAGATCAAACTCTTATTCTAATCGCCTGTTTGGCTGGTGGACTTAGATACCAAGATTTCCAAACCATAACTTTGTATCACATCACAAGAGAAAAGGTTTAAGGATGAACCGATGTGTTTGAACAATTAATACAATCTCTGGTAACATTTGATGGGGTTGTTAGAGTGTAGATTTCCTTAAATCCAATAAAGAGCTGTCAACATTAGGTCTGTACTGTTGTACTCCAGGGACAGCACTGTGGCAAATCCCCCCCACGTTATCACTAATGGCAACCTTTTTTTCTACAATTCTCAACCTGAGCTCACCCGTACCTTAACCTCAGCCAATTTTCTCCACAACATGTAACCATAACCTAACTTCAGCACCAAACACCACTATCGAGGGCAACATTTGCTGTCTTAGTAACAGCACAGGCTCTTATACGCTAAAATCACGTAATTGTCCAGGACCTCTGGGTGCTGCAACAAGCTGGTAGCATGGATTTTCTGACTCTGGTTGATTTTATGATGCCTTTCAGAATTGTGAGGCAGAAAGCACTCCTAAGAGCCAGCATTTTTGTCAAGGCAACAATATCGTCTCACTCCCTCTCTCTCATGCTGTCTGGTCTTTTTTGATTTTGTATGTGATACACATCAAGGACTGAAAATAAAACACTTGAGATGCAATCCGAGAAGTCAGGTTGCATTTTTGGAGATAAGATTTGAAGCAGATTTCAAAACACCCACAGATATTGTTTCTTTTCTGTGAAGATCAAATTATGTGTCTTTTAGCTTTTCACAGACCAGGCATATGAACCTGTAATTAAAAATCCATAATTGACTCTGTTCTCCAAAAAAAAAAAAAAAAAAAAGAATAAGAAAGAGAGTAAAGAATAAAAGTGACAGAAAAAGAAAAGTTAAATTTCTATTCTCAAACACCAGTTGAGCAGTTTACTGACAGATCCAGAAAAGCTTCTTAAAGAATGTTGGGATTGTTTTCTCCTTTTTCGAGATCAAGAATGAACTTTGACCCTCAGAAAAAAAGAGAGAAATTATCCGGCCTCAAGTGTGACCAAAGTGTCAAGAAAAAACATACAGTATGTTACAAAAATAATGCTTTAAATGTAATCAAGAAGTTGTTTGTGCACTGTTTATGCACATATATTAAAGGGATAATTTAAATCTTTTGAAGTGGGGTTGTATGAGGCACTCAATCTATAGTTCATATATAACATATAAGTATATATGTCTGTCGGCATGCACCCAGTTTGGAGAAGCATGAAGAAGCACCGACACAAGAGCTAAGTAGCATACTGCAGTGGAAGGCCGCAGCAGCAAAACAGGTCAATTTTAGCCACCTGCGAAAAATTTCAGCGACTCAGGTAAATCCAAACTAACACTTCTTAAAGGCGGAGTTATACATTAACATAATCAAACTAACTGATAGAGGCAGCAGTAGATAGCACCAACTAAAAATAAGTACCTCATACAACCCCACTTCAAAAAATCCAAACTATCCCTTCAATTTGTGGAACGTATCCTCTTACACCAATTCCAATAGAGAAATATGTGTCAGTATTTTCATTTTTTATTCTTCTCCCGTGGTGTAATATATATTTTAAACTGTCATAATGTTTAATGCTCTTACAGCTGCTCTTCTGTTTTTGGAAATCATCCATTAATGGACTTGAAAGTTGCTGAGTTCAGCTCTCAGAGTCACCCAGAGCTCTCCATAGTTCAGACTATAAGCTCACTGAACATTTCAGCGAGCTACTACCAGACATATTCATGATTTATCAAAGATCAAATAATGATATTTACTCACGAGTAGTCAGCAGATTAGGAAGCCTGAGTGTGTGGGAATGACTCATGATGGGGTTGTAAAACTGCGGCAGAGTACTTACTCGCCACACAGTTTAGTGGATTAAGGAGTGCCACAGTCACACTCGCTTAGACATCTGTGTCAACAAGGGAAGCATCTCCCAAACCAGTGGCTAAATCAATGCACTGCACGCTCCCTCAGAGGTTATGCAAATGAACGAGGCTGGGATGTGACATTTTGAAAGCCCTGGATGGATCACCCCTATTAGCAGTGGCTTTGACGGATCTTAAAAGGTACTTTCCTCTCTCATGATGGAGGTTTATTCTTGTCTCTCACTCCTCTTTCAACGTGATTTGTGGTCAGCAGGTCAGCTGTGAGTTCATATAAAACAAACACAGCCCCTGCTGTAGGGGAGTCCACCTGTGAAATGGAAGCACAGAGCAGAGACGCAGTCAGGATTCAGGCTGCACAAAGCACATAACTGTGTTGCATCACGCTTAACAAAACGTGGCGAAGAAACCAGGGCTCACTAACTCCAAGTCTGCTCTACGATTGTATCAGTCGCATTGTGTTCTAGCATAAAGCACATAGTTTTACATTTTTACACGCTCAGGACATTCTACATACATATAATTGTAAATATTCACATACTAGTGCTAATTGTCTCTTATTGTTATTGTATTTATATTTTTTATTTTCATACTTTGTAGTGGTACTTATTTCTACTTTCTACAATTCTCTATGCTAGGCATCAGAGGGACTGTAACGAACCGCAGTTTCCCTCAGGGAACAATAAAGTATTTCGGGTTCTGATTGTTACACAGTAATAATTCCTTTTAATGCACAAAATATTGTGGTTTTTGCCCTTAATCCTAAAATGAATAATGACTAAGTTGTTTACAAATGACATGAAGAAGAATATTAGACCAATACTCATAAATATCATAAACGCACTAAATATTTAAATGCAGCTGTGCATACTTCCAATTAACACACCCTACCATTTCATTCATCACGTCAAAATATGGGAAAGTGGAATGGCTGGAGCTGCTTGTCATTTTGCTTCTTTGCATCAAAATACAATTTTTTAAAAGATTTTTTACCTGTGTTGGAACGTGCGAGCACAGCCTCCCTCTCTCATTTATTTGAACACCTTCTTTAAAATGTCAGTGTTGTGATATTTGCCCATATCCAAAATCCTGTTGATATCCAACTCTCATAATGTTTAAAAGAAGATGTGTTTCTTCCTCTGACCAGAAATGTGGACTTTCCTTTTAGGCATGCATCTACCAATCATACTAACAGTTGGCAAGTTAATTTGTGTGCAATATTTTCATTAACAAAGCACTGAGCTGACCATAAAAATACACACCGTGTGTCATAAAATCCTGTAAAACCCCCAGTTGAGACATATATCCCATAACTGCTGTATACATGCCCAAAGAATGCTAATAAAATCCATTTAATATCCACATATCCTACATTCCTTAATCAGAAAATGCAAAATTCAAAAAAAGAAGAAGAAATTTTAAACAGAATATACTGCCTACACGACTCCTATCAAATTCAGAATATTGTCATATTCTTAATAAAAATTTAATATTATTGTGCATGTTAATGTAGCCAGTGGCTACAGAGTAGTGTGTTTCTCACAGCAGCAATCAGAAGCAATAATTGCTCGTATGAAAAAATTATCACGTAACACACATCATAAAAAATGAGAACAGAATGTCATATTCACTCTCCCCATTAAAGGGTGAATATTGTTTGCACAGCACCCAACTGACACGCTAACCTTCATATAAATTGGTTGCAGCACTTAACTGATGAGATGACAATAGCCCAAAAAAGCACATTATGGCAGATGAGGCTGCAATTATTGAGTTAAAAGTCCTTAAACAGAATGATTGAGGGAAGAATGGGGAGGCTGATTGAATTCTGACACACACCAGCACTCAATTAGGGCTGGAATGTAAAATCACTGATGTTACCTATAATTACCACTGTGGTTTCCTCCAAATTATTACATTATCACATTTTTTTAAAACAAGGAGTGGAAGTTTGGCACATGGTGAGTCCACTTCTATTCCCCATGAAGTATTGTGTATTTGTTATGAATCTGGTTCATAATGACCACTTGGAATGTGCAGTCATTTCAGATTTCGTTATTTCTATTAAACGGTCAACTTACAAATCATTTTTTGAGTCATGAATTGGTGAAAGGACATGCATCTGAGAATGAATAGCAATATTTACAGTGTTGACATCTGCTAAATGTGTTGCATATACTATTTAACCAGGCACAATGAGACTGCAGGGGTGACAATAACAAATCCAACCCCCCAAAAAACTGCATTACATATAAAGTCAGACACTAGCTGTTCTATTATGTGAAATGTTCTATTTGCCATCCAGGCACTCACCCATGTATAGCACCCTAATGCATTTCAGGGAATATACCACCAAAGGAAACATCCTCTATTGACACAGTCTATTGACAGGACTATACAACCTAAATGCTTATTTCCAAATATTTAGCTTGGGCAGATGAGAAGAGATGTGATTGTGTGTGATGATGGAAAGGATGTCAGACATCTGGTGGTGACAACACTGAAAAAATATAAAAAAAATTTTTCATAAATGAATGAATGAATGGCATATGTGGTCATCAACTCAGTGTCAGCAGCCAGTCGCAGACTAGCAGCACTAATCTGCACAGTACAAACACGATTATTCCAAAATTACCAGAGGCCCACATAATGCTCACATCTCGCTGTTTAATCAGTCTGAATATTTAATTAGCTATTAGAACAAACTGCACAGCTATCTTTAAATTCATTCAATTAATAATTCAGTCTTTAAACAGTTATTACACATAAATTATTTCTGAAAGCTTTCTTAATAATTGAGTATTGTACAATATCAGCTATCATTGATAAATAAAAAATGCAGGATATTTCATGCAATTTCAAGCAAACACTTCCTGAGTTGCACTGCATTCCAGTTTGTCAGCGGTGATCCTAAACCAGCACCAGAGCTGTATGTCAATAATAATACACTATGAATTAAAAAAGCCTTGAATCGTCAGTGGTTTTCGAGATTCACAAGTCTTCATTATGATGTAGCTTCTGGTCTCGGTGTAAAAGAGAGCATTTTAAGGTACTAGGAGCACAAAGTTCAGGGACAAAGACTATGCAGTCATTCATAAATACCAGGGGACACGACTAGTGTTTGCTCGCAGTACAAAGAAGAGAGGAATCACAAGGGATTTCCTGATGCTTGTCACAAAGGACCCCAGTCATGAATATTTAAAGTGTTGCCACCAGATGAAAAGTCTAAAGGTGTGGCAGGTAACATCAAAGTTAGATGAGCAAAGTTTCTATCAATCTCAGGACGCTGCTCTGTATATCTCACTCAGATGGCCATGTTCAGTCTTTTCCATTGAAAAGCCAGATATCTATACAATAAATAATGCATAAATAGGGCTACATTATACAAAAGCAGGGCATTGTAACCCTACTTCTAGTGGTATTACCCTTGATCCTTCTCTATAGGTTTGAATAATTGATCTATGCAGGTCATCAGAAGTGAAATCTTATTTGAGTAGATATTCTCCTACATAATGCGCAAACTGATTTGTGACTCAATGCAGCTCGTTCTCACTCCAAAATCACTTCAAAGTAGGAAAAAAATCTTGAGTTGGGGAACCCAAATTAGCAAATCCTAGGATACCGAAGGACTGACCCTCCCTATTCTCCCTATAATTGGCCTTTACTGGTTGCCTTCATTGGTTGGATTGGTTAGGTGTAGACAAGAGGAGTGGGACTGTTTAAGGTCAGGGTAAAAATGTCAGGGTAAGCTGATCAGAGGTAGAGTACGGCAAAGTAAGGCAGGCCATTCCTTCATTATCCTAGGATTTGCAAATTTGCCCTGGGGATAATGCGGTAGGTGTCATACACAAAACCTTCATATATATTGCATACCCTTGTGAAATGCCAGAAAGGTATTAAAAAATAGATAACGCCCAAGTCTAGCTGGAAGCTCAATGACACAGTGACTACTCGCAGGGATAGTTAACAGTCTGTTTGGCAAACTTGTTAGCTCACTAGCTTACCTCGCTTGCTACTGGGACAACTTCTGTCTCACACCTGTCTACAAAGCATTCCTATTAAATGAAACAGTTCTACTTAAAGTTCAAAGTGCAGCACAGCTAATGAAGTATGTGTGCTG
The DNA here is from genome assembly GCF_008729295.1 of Plectropomus leopardus. NCBI lineage: Eukaryota > Metazoa > Chordata > Actinopteri > Perciformes > Serranidae > Plectropomus > Plectropomus leopardus. The sequence goes on from NC_056469.1 coordinate 21,663,932, forward strand.
TATCTATTTTTGTACTGTCAAAAGCGCTTGGTCAAGTAACACAAATTTGCATATTAAAGTTTAACAAAGTTGAACTATATGACATTCACAACAATTATTTTTTCTTTCTTGAGTGAATGCTTTTATTGTGCCAATTTAATTGATGCTGCAGAATTTCTCCATCTCCAATCTTGGTGTGTCCAGGCCTGAAGTCTGGCTCATATTCGCCACCATTACCACTGGCTGATGGGAAATGATTGCTTGGATAGCTGTTTATGCCAAGTTAACACAACTCAGCTCCCAAAGCAGCCTCGATAAGTAGCTAGAACACATCAAGGGATTTCGCCCATACTTGGCCGAATGCTAACATTAAATTGAGACAGTGCTTGGGCTGTCATTGATGGTGTTTTCCAACTGCTTAAAAACAAAAGTACAGATAGGAACACACAAAGACAAAGGGTCTTTATTGGCCCAGTAATTCCAGCACCATGGTAAGAACCACACCAGGCTGCATTTCTACTGGACTGAACACATTTTCTGACTTTCCTCATCAGAGCAATGAATTTTGACTTTTTTTTTGTTAACCCTGACTTAGATATTTTCACCCCAGCCTGGGAGGAGTAGTTTCAGATCAGGGGAGTTTCCTGGCCTACTACACCCTTTTCTTGCTGAGTAGTTTAACTGAAGCAGTTGGAGCTATTCTTTGATCAAGGGCACTTGTTTATCAAAGGACACTTACGAGGCAGTTGTCAATGAAGCTGAGAGCATTTCTTATTATACTTTGGTACCCAGACTTTTCCAGCCAAAATTCAAACTAGTGACCTTGTCGGATGCTCACTTGTATGTCCATTAGGCTGCTGCTGTGTCAAAAAGAAAAAAATAATGGCAACTACTGTACAGCCACTCCACTTAGTGTTGTAACATTGTGTGCTGTGATATGAAAAGCCATATTTTCGTTTTGCGCCCACCATTCATAAAAAGATCCTCATGTCTCCATCGTGTAATTCACTAGAGGACAATGGAGTCATATCAAGGCATGTCACACAAATCTCTATTGGCAATGTCTGACATCTAATCTAATCTTGTCCACCCTCCATTTCATTTCACTGCTGGTTTAACAGACTATTATGTTTTTAGCATTTTTGGCTTCCGGTGCACAGGCCCTCCTGTATCTTATCGAGTGGCTTCTCATCTAGGCTGGATACTTGATTTGCCACAGCTATGGATGTCAGGATGCCTCATAAACCTTCAATGAGTCATTTATTTTGTCTGTCCAGCTTCTCTAGCATTTCCGAGCTTTCCAAGGACTCCAGTGGACTCTTAGTGTGTTTCAAGGTGCAACAGTTTGGTCCTAAATTGACATGAAAAGAGAGAAGACAGAAAAAATGTCAATCAAATCATAATAAGTTAGTGACTGTGATATGTCATCATGTATACAGCATGTGAGGTAGCTTTCTCTGCATGTGGATGTTTCATTATTCCCTTTTCTGGCAGTGTATGCATCAGTGTTGAACCAAAAAAAATGAAATGTTCTGAGTCGTCTCTTTATTCCGATATTCTCATCTCTTGCTTCAGGCGAAGACAGCAATACACCACATGTACACCCACATGCATCATTTCAACAGCATCCCCTTTGGTGACAAGTCCATTCCCACAAGCATTATCCAATGTAACATCGCACTCCAAAATAGCAAGACTGGTAAGGATAGAGCAATGTGAACATGTAAAAGCACAGATTTTAATTGCCCGTCATCAGATCTAGTTAATCACATTTACAAAAACCATTTCTTCTTTTTTTTCTCTTGTGCCCACGCAGCCTGCTTGAGAGTCTTTAATATGAAGCCTTTTTTTCACCCTTAAATGTAATGATTAATATTACGTTGCAATGTAGGCTAAAATTTCAGAATTATTTATTGATTTCAGTCAGGGGCCTTTGGCTCTGGGTGACATACGAGTCTGAGCAACCTGTGCTGCAGTGCAATACCTGTGGTACGCAGATGATGAAGTCATGCATTCAAAATCACATTAGCATGGCTTTGACCAGTTTTACATAACGTATCCCTGGATACTGCGGCTCCCACAGGGACGTGAATAAAGCATAAGGCCTTATGCAGTATCTTCCTGTGTTCTAAATATCCCCTCTCAACTTTTTCTAAATGTGCAGTATTTATCATTTGGAATTCTACCACAAAAAGCCTCTGTGTATCACTGGGGGAAGGAGAGGGAAATGGCAAAGGGAGTACTGGAATAAATTATTCGCAGACAAATCTTTTATTCCAACACAGAGCACAGAAAACAAGTGTGCCAGCTCCCCCAGTAATTCAAGAGGTACTTTTCTTTTGTTCTTCCCTTTGTTTTCAGTGCGAATGTGGAAATAGAAGTTGCTAAATAAGGCCCCTCCCATTTCCCAACTCCCCTACGAGCTTCGTCTGTCTTTCTTTTTCACTTTGGCAGCCTCTCTTAAGCAATAGATCATTACCTGTTGTCTGTTTTCAGTAACTTGTACCTCCCAGTCAGGTCTATAATTTAAATTGCAAGTGACAAAGTCCACATTGGAGTTGGCGGGGAGCGTCCCCTCCAGTGTTTATTAAGTGCACCAATTGCATAAATTACCTGTGGTGGCCACATAATTGAGTTGACCTTATAAAATAACAAGAGGGATGGCTCTGATGTGGCACTCTGGGCGTCACACCTTCCTCCGCCCCCATGTGACCCTCTCGCTCATTGTTTGGACTGGATCCCTCTTATTAAGACTTCATTACTGCCACACTATCAATATTTCATCCTCATTCTCTCCAGCTGCTTTGGTTATGCTGAAGATGATAGTCAGGGAGGAGGAAAGACTTGGTCAAAGGAATGAGACGGAGGAGAAAGGAAAGGAAGCTCTTTCATCATGCATCACTGTTATTCATTCAAAGTCCTGCATGAGAAGTGGGGCCTCCAAACAAGACTCTCTGCTTTCAATCCCTTAGTTGAGTTGGAGGCCGAAAGGGCAAATTTAAGCTCTTGAATAGTTCAAATACTCTTCATAGAAAAACCCCTAATAACTAAGGTAACACCCTCTGATTATAAACTACAGTTTTCAATAGTTTTACTTCTCATTTATACTGTGAAATACACAATTGCATTAATTTTCTGTCAGTATTCAAGGGTTAAAGAAGTTTCACATAAAACTGGACCGTTTATGCAGTAAAAAGAGATGCAAATACTTTTCAAATTGGTGCTACAGAAAACAGAGAAAATGATGGTTTTGTTCAAGAGGTAGAAAGCCGACAACTACCAGAATGTTATGCACCTGATGTAATGCTGAATGGTCCGTGAAACAATGGCGGCAAGCTGGATCTCGTATTACAGTTAAACGGTAAAACAGGTTTCTGAAAACACTGGAGGCGAGACATATACAACTTATTAACTGAATCTTGGTTTGTATTTGATCAGCGCTGCTTAGTTTTACCATTAGATCTGTGTTTTTCGGCGCCCCTTTTTACTGTGCAGGATGCAGCGTGGTGCCCACAGACAAACTCGCCATTACGGTGAAACGGGGTGTTAAAATATGTTTTTGAAAACATTTTAGATTTATATTCAATCAGCACTGCCTAGTTTTTCTTCTGGATTTTGGTTCGAGTCTGAGAGACAGGGTGATGTGCAGGTGTGTCTCTTGATCAGCTCTATACTCGTCAAGCACGTGATGAGGCGCAGTGGGGTTGGTGGGCAATTCGAAAATGCGAAGGTACAGCCTGTAGTTCGAGCAAACCCCTCCAAATGATGTAATTTACGTCATTTGGAAGAGTTTCACCGGGCTGATAGAAAGGATATCTAAACACTGGTTAGATGGAGAAAAATGTTACCTCAATTCATCTACACATATTACCCCCATTAGTTTGATACAAAGCTGATTGAAAATTGGCGAAATCCCCCTTAAAAAATAATGTTAAAGTACATCCCCACAGTGTCAGAATTTATGAATGTTTCAAACTTTGTTTCCACAAGCAGTCCAGGAATTCAGACTGAAGCCTTTCACTCACAAGCCCACCTTGTCTCACCTTTAGCTCACTGCCTCCCTTCCTGTGAATGCTCAGGCTCAAAAAAGCTGGATTACTGCAGCAGAGGACTGCACTGTGAGCAGCTTCTGGGTAAAACTCTACAAGTCTTAGAGTAACATTCTGTTCTTTAGTAAAGCATGTTCACTCTGCCAGCTCACTTTCTTGATCATGTCGAGTGTTGCGTCAATCTGAGAGGTACTGCAGTTTCTCCAGAAATGTTTCAAGGCCTGCCTTGTTCCTACACCTGGGGTTCAAGTGCATGCTTGAATTATTGATGCCCCACAGGTGCGTACAGTATGGTAAATGATGCATAGCCCGCATCAACTCATCCACACTAGGTTGCGATGTGTATTTTGAAAGCAATATTCACTACTAGAAGATTTTATTCAGTTTAACAATCCGTTGGACATAATGAGTGACCTTCATATTATTTAATCTGAACATTTAGAGGTAAGATAGATATCAGTTTGTGGTGTAAAAGGAGAATTGCATCATTTCTCAGCTTTCACCATCCAAAGTGCTGCAGTGATGCAGATGTTTTGTACAACATCAAAATGTGTTTGTTTGGTTGTGTGCATGTGTCTGAGTTTTCTCCACACTGTAGTGTGTGTGTGTATATCTGCTGTACTGCGTATAGGCACTGCATACGTGTGTGTGTGTGTGTGTGTGTGTGTGAGAGAGAGAGAGAGAGAGAGAGAGAGAGAGAGAGAGAGAAAGAGATCTTGAGATACCTGGCATCGCTGCTGCCTCTGTTTGTTTGGCTCCAGGCTTTCAGACTGTCAGCGCGAGGGCTGTGTAGTGAAACAAAACATGCTGTCATCTCCGTAACAAGTCTAGCCGCCGGGATTCAACACACACACACCTCAGTGAGACAAGATGCAATGGCACAGCCTCCACCTCTACCTCTCCGCATTCTGGCTCCAGCAGTTGACACTCAGGACCACAACCGCTCTGGGGATATTGGAAAGCTATGAAACACTCTTCCGTTGGCGTGTTTATCCTCGGTATTTCTTTAAGCTTCATGCAGCTCAGTCATTTTGTATAAGTATATTACACAAGGCAAATGTGACAAGATGCAGATCATGTATCCTTTCGGGAAATCAGCATCGGTTTTCAGATAAGGCATCACACAGACTGATATGTGGAGACGAATGTGATAATCTGCGAGGTGAAAATGCCTTCTCTCTTTGAATTGTTTTTTTTTTTCTTCCCCTGCAATTCTGAGCCAACTTTCATGTTGTTTGTCTTTGCCCATCTGTTTTCTAAACGCCATGCTCCTAGAGGCACATCAGCCCTGGTCTGTAAGCTGTTACAGACGGGAAGTCAAGCGCCTCTTTCAATTACTCTCTTATTGGTTTAGACCTCCCTCTGGACAGGCCAGGCCCAGTGTCAATCCTGCTCGTAATGAGAGGAGATCTCTCCCCATGGAGGAAGTGTCTCTTTGGGTTTACGTTATGTGTCCTCGTGCTCTAACCTGACAAATAGGAAGTGCAGGGGGTAGGGGTCTTATGTTTGAGCACATGTGTGCAATGATTGTGGGAGTGTGTGTCTTGTGTATCCACTTCTTTGTTCTGCATTTGACATTTTCTGCAGTCAAAATCCCTTCACACACATATAGTCTTTATCCTAATCTCCATCATGTATGTGAATCAAATCTTTGACCAGCTAAGCACCCACATTTGGAGCCACATTTGACATTTTGTTCAACAGAGCACGCTGCCCTTTTGCCTGCCAGCTAGTTGACTACTGTTGCTACCAGCGCAATAACACATAACACCCAAAACCTCTCTCCCAACTAAACTTTTTGCTCTTCCCCAGGGATTGCAAGCTTGTTGTGTGTGTGTGTGTGTGTGTGTGTGTGTGTGTGTGTGTGTGTGTATGTGTGTGTCTGTGTGTGTGTGTGTGTGTGTGTGTGTATACCGAGGGTGTGAGTGTGTGTTTGCGTTTCCCAGCCAGACAGCTGTACACCAGCCCAGTGTGAAGGTCAGGGTACAGGCCGACTAGCAGCAGGAGATGTCACACCAGGACAGGCCATGGCAGCCATGCACAAAATTGCCTCAACAGATCACAGACCTCCACCCATCTGCTGTGACGCCAGATTGGGGGGCTGCAGAAGGTTGAATTCGGTGGTTGAGCTAATAGCCCTCAGTGAGATTCACCACAGTAGCATGGACCGATTTGTAAATGAAGTGTTTGTTCCCTCAGAGATTTGGGGATTAATGAAATAATATTGAAACGCTCTCTGATTGTTATTGAGGTTGCAACACCAGCACAGCCTCAGATGATGGTTGACAATTACTCTTCCTCTCGTCTTGAATATATAAGTTTTGTAAAGTGAAGTAACGTTATGTGGGAAAGTGGGACAAATAAGGTTTTACATCTCAGGCTCTTTCAATATTAGCAGCCAGCCACCAAACATTTAGTTGCATTGAAACTACAATTGTGCTTTACTTAAAACAGTCATTTGGATTAAGTTGAGATAACCAGCAGAGATAAGATTTTAAGATAAGATTTTTTTTTTAAAATCCCAGGTCCCCGAACTTTCATGGTAAGTTATCTTCCATGTAGATTTTCTGTTTTCTTGTAATAAAAATGCTTCAGATAAAACAATAAGCGTATAACCACAGACTGTAAAAATAATGGACATAGCTACTTTGAATTCACCCATTCGTGTGTGGACTGCTGTTTTTTAAGGCCACAAGTTTTGCATTTTAGCTGTCACCATCTTTTTTGAGCCAGAAGTGATCATATTTGGGTGAGAGGCTGTTGTAGAGGAGTCAGAGGTGAATCTGATTGAGAAGCTATGGACACTATTTGCGGACAGCCTGTCTCATAAAAGCCTACCCTTTAATAATATGTGCCTTTAAGCTTTAATAAAATCTAAATGGGTGAGTTATATAACAGTTCCCCCAGATGTATTTGTCATAAATGGGGAAATTAGCGATGGAGACCAATGCCTATTTGTACCAGGCTGTAAACATGTAAATTTCTTATGTAAAGTTGGGCATTTTAACATGGAGGTCTATGGGGTTAACTCTGTTTAGGAACCAGCCTCATGTGGTCATCCGATAAAGTGCAGTTTTTTGGACCAAAATGTGGGCTTCATTTTTGAGCTTTGGGGGTGCCCACTAGAATAAATTACAAAAAAAAATGTTGTACTATGTTGTTCTTTATAAACAGTTTGAGCTGAAATCAAAATATTTCCACAGTACATGTTGCTTTTTATGATAAAAGGTAAATTTGGACAAAAAATAAGCTAAATTTAGACATCTTTCTAAACTGAAACCAGGGTGTTTTTGGCTACCAAGTGTCATAAAATCATTGATTATTCTATTGTGTGCCACCTTGTCATATTGCAGACATTTTTAGTGTTTTGCCAGCTAAAAAAATACTGCAATGAGCCCATGTCAGCCACAATAGTCCAGAATTATCCATAATTGTTACTTCCACACATGTCACTTGTAGACAATATGGCACCAAGGAAACAGGCGGCAAAAGAACAGAGAAAGCTTGGCAGAAAAGTTGGCTGATCTACTGAATTAATGACTGAACTGAAGAATTGATTTAACCATTTGAAATAAACATGACTGTCCCATTTTACCTGAACACCTCAGAGTGAGGCAGCAGTTCTTGATGTGTTTGAAGGTCCAAGTTCCTGAAGTAGCTGAAACAGCAGCATGTTTGTTTGTTTGTTTCAACAGAAATATGGCAGACATGCATAACAAGTTCTAAAAGTAAAACAAGGTAGTCCTCAGAATTTAAGAACAGCAATCTAGCAATATAAGTTTATTTACTATGACACTTTTGAGGTAGTTCTGTATCTTGTATGACAGGTAGAAGTATGGCACACACTGTGAGGTAGTAATGTAACACTTATGTTGATGACTTATCATTGCTATGCAGCATTTTCAGGACAGCATCCCAGATTTGAGAAACCTGGTGGGCCTGTCCACCAGGTCTACCGATGACATAATGTATTGCCAGCTTTAACAACATAAATATGTTCACCGAGCAGCCTACGTCACACTACCACCTGTGAGAGAGGTAGAATAACAGTCGCTGTTGTCAAGGTAAACATAGAAATATTGCTAGTGTGTCAATAAGAAATAGCTCAGGAAAAAAAAAAATACAGGCAAATAAAGATGTGTTTTTTGTTTTCTGTGGCTGCTGGAGTGCTCAAACACACCTCAAAAGCACCAGTAGTATTGCAGTCGCAAAGTGTTGCAACAGAAGTGGGATGAAAATATAATTCAGCAGCACATCATCCTCTCTCTAGGAACCTGACAAAGTCGGAAATGTGTAAACACCAACATCATCCCACACACGCATCACAAAAATGATTTGACTAGACTGAAGACGCGGGGACCGAAGTGACAAGTGCAGTGCAGTGACTAAGTTTCTGCGTCAAAGTTTAATTACATTCTCATAGTGTGGAAATTACAAAAGTGCTGACCTCTGGGAGAATTTGATGGCTTGCAGTCACACTGCATAGAATATGTATTATTATTATATACAGCTTTGAGATTGGTTGGGGGGCTGAACAGAAAGTCTGTGAGCAAGCGCCTTTCTGTCGGCAGTTTCTATTTCTGTTTCCGTTCCTTGTGGCTGATGTGTCCCATCTTGGAGGAGTCAATCTTCCTCACAAAGGAGGAGCCTGCCTTCCCCGGGGACATCGTTTATTCATGTATCAGATTTATTTTTTGCTGCCATGGCCTCCCAGGATTCACACCGCATTTATTACGGGGGGTAATGAAAATTGAATTCATATGGCGAAGCCCCACATGCATTGTGTGACTTGGGTGCAATGTGAAGGTCTCCTCCCTCCACTATAGCTGGCTGTAACCGCAGTTCCAAAGTTGAGATACAAATTTACTGTTAAAAAAAAACCTTGAAAGTTTTCAAGGAGAATAATGGTGTCGATTTCAAGTAAGAAAAAAAAAGAATATTTAAGGATGGAAAGTTTGTTTTTGTTTCTTTTTCTTTTGCAGTTCACTGCGGGAAGAAATTCAGCTGCTGGTTGAATTGAGCTCTCAGTTTCTTTTTTGGAAAAGGGTCGCACATCAGTATGAAGCTATTGATTGTATAGAAGCACCTGTCATCTTATATTTTCTTTTTCCAAACAACACAACTATACAAATTTCAAGCCTCTGTGAATGGAAAAAATATGTCTTAAAATGACATAATGGGCTGCATTTTTCTCAATAGGACAATCTTCACTCTTAAGCTGAATCCCAGATCTATACTAGACACTAATTATCGTACAATGTGAGAAAATTAAGTGTACTCACAGATGGCTTTTCTAAATGAGCTTGATTTTTGAATGTGGTATTGATGGACACTATTGTCCCACACCACACTGCACAAAGGAAACAGGAGCTGTTCACAGCTGGAAAAAATACAACACATTGTTGAAAGTGGCGAGACAGCTCCCGGAACATCTCTGAAAGCCAAAACTAAAGCATTACATCTGAGGAAACATCATTTCCTTTGTTCAGTTTAATTGGCAGTAGCTTTCTAAAATAGCAGTTTGATTGGCGTCCGTCTGTACATGTCTTGTTTCATTTCCTGTTGGTACAAAATGGTGAACTGCAGTAATTTCCTGCAAATGCAGCCAGTTAAATATATACCTTGAAAAAACACTGAAGAAAAAAAAGAGTTTGAGATTTTTACAGGAAGCACAGTTCATAATCTAGTAAACGTCCACAAAAGTAAAAAGAGTAAAGTATCAGTTAGCCCAACAGTTAATTCGCAGTTATTTAGAATGGAGTTTTAGCAACACATAGCCATCTGTAGGTACTTAGACAAACACAAAGCAAATTTGCCCTGCTGGACTTTTTGTGCCATCTTTGTTTATTCACCGACTGACGTTAGCTGCAAGCCAGCTAGCAGCCAGACCGTGTGTGGTGGGTGTTTGGTTGTGCAGCAGCTCAGGCTTTGACTGAACACCTGGAACTGCAGTTCTTTATTTTTGGTCAAGTTGGAAAAAAATGTATATCATGTGCTCACATCTTTGACTCAATTTGTACGACTCCAGTGAAGTTAAGCTGAAAGCAGCTGAAAATATCAGTGAGCTTTAATGGAACATTTTAAACTTAATATATGTTTGACTAAATGGGTCCCTTTGTTTTCCTTGGTGGAATGTTTTGCAGTGTATCACTGCATACAAAATTACATATTATGCACTACATAGCCATACTTTTCAAATGCGCTGAGCTGCAAATACCACATTATCGCAGACCGCATTTCACTTCATTGTTTAGTGTGTTTTCAGCATTACACTTCTCACTTAAATTTAAAAAATATTGACATTATGACGTTATGACATCAGCTGACAGGAAGTTAACACAGATATATTTAATTAACCCCTCTGTTCAGCTCTGATTTAGTAAAGATTAGATTTAATCTCCTGCCACGGTATTGTCAGGTAAAATACATTAATTTGATTGGTGATATTCTTCATTTTGCATCATTGAATCTGTTGGGGATCATGTGGTTGGATGATAGATAGACTTACAAACTGAATTATTCATTTGTTTATTTATGGGCTCAGATGAATACTTTGAAATGATTATTTATAGTGACATTCCAGCAAATTCACAGAGGGCCGACATGCTCAGCTTGAAACTTTTTAGATATAAAATGGATGCATGCAGGCTCACTGATATGAAGTCGGCAGCATGCATAGATTCAAATAAAACTGATTCAGAATATAGTGAGGCTGCTCCACACTGGGACAGGGAGTCAGGAACCTTCAGTCTTTTTCCTCTGAGGAGTCTTCATCTCCTGCCGCTTCATCTCCATCCCTTCCTGTTCAACTCACCGTGATCGTTTGTCTCCTTTACCTTGAGTATATTTTTCCTTCATCTGTCTCTGCAATGCCTTCTGCCGTGCGCTCTTGCCTGACAGGTTGGCCTTTTTAAATGACCGTTTGTCATTGTGGGAGGCGTCAAGTTGCTTTCGTGAGCCGTTTGCCCTATGAGGCAAAAAGGACAAGGAAAGGAAGAAGGGAGAAGGGGGAGTGGCAGGATGAAGAGAGAGGAGGAGATGGAGAGAGGCAGGAAAGGGACAAGGGACACAGGAGAGAGGGGGGACAGGAGGGGAGATTTAAAGAGAGAAAATAAATCCTCCCGTCGCTTTGAATGACTGTGAAAGAGCATTTTTTCGCGCCTGATCCAACACCAAATTATGAAAGGTAATCTCTAGTGCAAGTGTGTGACACGGTGATAACTTGGCCAGGTGGAGACGAATCCTACATCCTTAGGACCAGGAGTAGAGCCAGCTGATTTTATCAAACATGGCTGATGAGGCCTTTGCTGTTAGCTGTTTCTCTCTCTCTCTCTCCCCCTCTTCTCTCTCTGTGTCTCATTCTCTCATTTCTGTCCTACAAGCTCACTGGGCCTCTCCTGCTGACATGCTTCAGCATGACCACTAAGCACATCCCCACTGTCGGGTCCAGAGTTCACACTGCTGACAGTGCCAATTCATTAGTGTCCACTGACGCACAGCCAAACTCTAAGTCATAATGCCACAAAGCATTACATTTAACTTTTTTTTTTTTTTAGATCTGTCCTTTTTTCCCCATTTTCATCAGTACAAAGGAGCGATTAAAAGTATGTGCTCCATTCTTTCACACCGACATCCTAAATCAATTAGATGGAGAGTGACTGAGAATGACAGTAAACTCACCCAAGCATCTGAAGCCACAGCCAGAGAAAAAAACCCACACAGGCTCATTTATGTGTGGCTGGCTTCCTCTGAGGCTTTTCAACACTTTAATTAAATTGGATCTGCCTCCTAATTATTCTAATTGATAAATTATAACTTGATTATGTCACATTTCGGGCTCTGTAAATCTAAAATGCTCATTTGCTTGACAAATACAGCGATGTCTACCACGTGTTTGAAGTGAACACGGGATGGCCTGGTCCATACCGAGGGGAACGTGCGGAGCATTGAAGATCCCCTCTTTTTTTCAGTTGCTGCTCAGGGTTGGGCAATTATTTGTCTCCTTTAATCACTAGAAGCCAGTCAATTAGAGCTCTTTTCATTTTATTTCAATAACTAATCTGGGAGTTGAGGGTCTAGACTTTAGAACACACAGGCTGTAATTATATTCAAAATATATTGCCACACTTTTTTCTTGTTCACTTCTGGCTGGGAAATAACAGAACCCAAGGGCTGTATTGCTGGAATGGCTCCTCTTTGAACCACATCAGCTAGAGCTTGATGATGTTAGATTAGCTGAATTGGAAACAGGCTCCCGGAGAGGGGATTGTATAACGTGATAAAGATATCAATACATGTGAGTGGAAATCTGTGAAGTCAGGAGTGTCGCTGCTCACCTAATACAGCGAGGAAGCAAACCAGATGAGCAGCTCCACCATGAGCCAAACAGCAGCTTAGCAAAAGGTAGGTGCTCATGGCCTTTTATCCTCTGCAATTTAAAATAAGATTTCAATAAACAATAAGCTCTCCCAGGATGCCTGCTCATCCTGCAGCCACCTTTGACCCACAGCATGACCTACTGCGTGAACTCGACCGCCTGCAGCCATAAACAGCACACATAAAAAATTGTGTGGGTTGCAAGTGTACGTGTGCTGTGTGTGTGTGCATGATGGAAAAAACAACACTTGGAGAAACACGGAAAGAAGCAGTTAGGGGGGTTATGAACCCTCTGAGACCTCATTAACTAGGGAGCTTTCACCACTTTGTGTCATCCAGCAGCATCTGCTGTCTGATGCTCAGAGGCCAGTACAAGTGGATGACCGCACTGTAATTTTAGTTATTTTAACTTCAGTTCAGTCAGAAACATTCTCGTCATATAGAAGTTGCAGCTGAATTTGCAGTCGTGGCTCAGTTCAAAGCAAAACAAAACCCTCAGGGGGAGCAGAGGAAACAGGAGTCGCAGTGTTGTTAATGTGCATGTGAAAAGGTGCTCTCAGACAGAAATACATATTAAAATTCTTTAGGTTTTCTACATATAATGCCAGTAAAACAGTTAACTAGTCCAGCAAGTCAACAGCTTAAATCAAACAACATGTTGGTGAAGGCTGATGTGGGAGCTTTAGCTGCTGATTAGTAAAATGCAGTCAGCAGCAGGAAGAGATGTATGTAGTTATGCCTACAAGGTGTTTTGTAAAGTGAATGAGTGTTTAGTTGGTACTGATCAAGTAATAATCAGTTCACATGGAGGACACAAATTACTTTATGTTCCTGCCTGAACCAAGCTCCATTAACACAGGCATAGACATATATGCACCATATCACAGTAATGCTGGATTTAGATGTTAAGGCCCTAGAATTTTTGTTTTTCGATTGTTTAGTGTTTTCATCTGACATAACATTATTGACAGTGCACAAAAGTACACATTTTAATATAAGATACTTTCCCCTCCACTCTGAGCCACTTAAGGCTAATAAAATGAGCAGGGAGACGATGTGTTTGAGCATGGAATCTAAAAATAAGCCTATAGTGTGTTTTGAGCGGTATGTGGCTCCTTTTAAGAATCTCAGGGACGTTAGAATACCATAAAATGCAGGGTGCCACTGCCATTTTTTTGAAAGCGTTTCTATTAATTGAAGTGGATATTTTGATCTTTGAGATCAAATCCTGAGGGTATTGAACATCAACAACTTGTCTGCTAACTAGATGCTGATTTTGTGGAGTTCTCAATTAAGTAGATTTTCTACTGCTGATTTATTGATGAGAGACGAAGAGAGATGAATTATTTGCATAAAGAAACAAATTGCATACACAGGCTGACTTCATGTCAATAACATATAGCAAAAAGAAATGAGGACCTAAAATGCAACCCTGTAGGACTCCACGTTTAAATAGTTGCAGTATGAACATAGTTCCATTTACATTCACCACTTGCTTAATAATAATAATAATAATAATAATAATAATATAATAATAAATAATAATAATAATAATAAATATTAGTATGATTATAAAGGGAGAGGGGGAAAGTGCCAGATTATCTTGACCACTTAAATTATATGTAAACACTGACAGTAATTCACTTGTAATGTAGCTCATAATCCCTCAGTGCACTTGAAAGCTTTAGTTAAGTATGGTAAATTGACACCTTAAGGCACTATGTAATCTGAGTTTTAAAAGGAATTTATTGCTCACTTTCATTTTCCGTGTTATGTCGTCTTATAACTACATAAAATTTAGTCTGGGACTTTTGAGGAGCCTTGACTTGTCATTCACAATAAGCAGCTGATGAAAACGTTTTTCAGTTTATTTATCTAAGAAATAAAAGCCCTGTATCTTTGAACAAACAGTGGAAATGTGGCTATGGCAGTGTTTAACCTTGCCTGTGTGTTTTACATAATGCCTACCTTAGAGATGATTAGACCTTTTCAGTATCAATCATGTGCCATTACAGGTGGAACAAGGGGGACACTGAAAACGTTTCACTTGTCAGAACTAGAGGGTTGGTATTGTTGCCAGGATCTGATCTGCTGGGAATAAATGTATCCTGTTCTGCTTCTTACACTTTCCTTCAAATTGCACATTGTTAATTTTGAAGATAAGTAAACATGCTAGTACATACTCAAGACTGTGATGGAAATTTTCACCTGACACTGAAAATTGAACCAACTGAACGTGTGACTTCATCTACGTTTCTGTTTCATGTTAGGTCTCTGAGGAAATCGTTTCCTTTGTTGCCACAAGCAGTGATTCTTTTTCAAAGGTTTTCATGTTAATTATTCTTTTTGCAGATTTACTGAACTGTCTACAGGGTTGATGACAGTGAACAAAGTGATTGCACAGGATTCGGTCTTGTGTTGAGCTTACAATTATGGAATTTCTCATGAATGACTTCTGAAACAAAAATAGTCAGAAGATGCCTGGATGCAAATTCCATCAGTGAAGTGATGAATTCAAATCAAGGAAATCAAAAGCCTCCACAGTACCTTGAGTCTTGATTTTTCTGTTCTTCCTCAAGCTCGGGCTGACAGCATAAATCTCACTTGGTGGAGTTTAAGGCCAAGGACAATATTGAATAACCAACCACAGCAGAGTGACAGATTGATCTAGCGTGAACATGATACAGATGTAACCACGCTATTCATCTTCTAACTCTGTCAGTCTATTAAGATGCAAGGTGTGTTTCCCATGCCCTGGTAAATAAGCTTTTATTGCATCAAAGCCTCAGGGACTCATCTGAATATTTAAAATCTTTGGATGAATACACTGATTTAGTAGCTTTGAACATTGCCCTCAGGGTGCTGACGAGAATTTGTGAGAGTAGATTCAGTTTATCATCGTTAATCTTTGAAATGACAGAAAAGCGATGCTGGATGATGGGAAAAGACTGTCCATTAGGGCGAAATTATAATTAATATGTAGAGGAAGGAGACAGGAGAAAATATTTTTATTGTTGAGCTTGTGCTTATTAAAAAGACATGGTTTAACCCTTACAAATCGGGAGCAACATAATTTTTCTTGTGCTACCTCCAAATGACTTTCACAAGTATTGAAGCCTTTGAACCCTGAACAAATTGGTGCAATTTTTCTCAAAAAAATGAAATGTGCAACTTGGTAAGAAATTTATTTTTCAAAAAGCTAGGGAAATCATCTAGGGCAAAAAGAAAAAAGCTGGGGAAAAACAATATTTATAATAATAATTACATCTTTAAAGTAATGTTACAAAATTATTCTAATTTTTAAGCAATTTTTCAAAGGTAATTTCTTTGTTGCTGTTTTTAATATTTCTTTTTTATAAAACTAATTTTCCTGTAATTGTTTTGTTTTTTTGCTTACTTTAAGCCAGTTTTCAATTCATTTTTTCTTTTTTTGCTTATTGCCTTCTTCCGATGTTTTTGGAGGAAATCAAGCCAATTTGCTCCGGTTTTAAAAGGTTAAAAGTTATTGAAGCACCACATTATCATGGCAATTTCCAGTTCATTTTACATTAGAGTTTTATATTTTGAAAGCAAAGTTTTTATAAACTCAAGTGTTCTGCAGGCTGGCGAAATATCAAAAATGAATTTTCCAGGCAAGGTGGGATCAAAGCAATATCAAAACCTCAATCTATCATCAGCACCTCATATCTCTGCAAAACCCACATGAACTGAGGTGGATATTGATCATGATACCAGCACACACCGAAAACCTGCGTGAGGTCAAGAAAAAAAGATCCCTCGGAGGGACCTCCAATTCCCACAATCCCCAGTTAACCTGAACATCAGCACAAAGTGAAGCATCTCTCAAGGTCAGAGGAGACGCCTCTACCTACATAAATCATGAGAAGAGTCATCACAAGAAAAACTCGAATGCCCATGAGCGTCACTCAGCCTCGGTGTGTAAGCAGTTTTTTTTCCCTGTTTTCTCACAAAAGCATCCATCAGATTTTTCATCTTTGTTTTCTTTTTCTGTTTTTCATGATTCATCTGTTTTGTTTTCATGTTTGTTGCAGGCTATTCAGTAAAGGTGGATCTAAACCTGTGTGCACAGATGTTTCTGTCTTCTTATCATCTCTTTGTATATGTTCTGTATTAAAACCCCTTCCAGTGAATATTCACCTCGGCTGTAGGAACAGCCACTGCAATATTTAGTGTGGATTTTTTTTTATTATTATTTGAAATGCAGCTTCTTAAAGATCATTTTAATGCATTTAAGTTCTTAAAGGGATACTTCACTCACACAATGATCATTTGCATTTCAATTTCTCACCCCAAATTACATTACGTTCATGGAGAAGACTTTGTTTTTCTTGAATGCCTCCACGGTGAACAAAGAATCCAAAAACTGAGCAAATGCTTGATGAATTGAAGGTATAGGTGGCCGCCTTCAACAACAGCAATTCTATATTAAAACATCCATTTACAAAGCAGTAGGCTATAATTTAAGTTTCATTAATAATGTCTTATGCTCAGTGATTCTCGGACACATCCGTATTTTGCTAAAATGTTACTATTTAAAACACTTCTGCATAGGAGTGGCGTCTGGGCAAAGCGTGTTAGTTTGAACTCTGCTTATGCATTTAATTAAGCAGAATTCAAACGCATGTGGTCTACCCAACTGTATGGGAGACTGTATATGAGTATATGAGGAAGTATTTGAAAAAATGTGGTTTTATAAAAAATGCATGTGTTTGGGAGGTAGTAGGCATACAGCTGGATAAATGAGAGTTGTGCAAGAGTTTTCTAAACAGATGTCTTAAACCACTATAATTTCACTTAATCAAGAAGTTTCTGGATTCTTTTTTCCAGAAGCATGTGAGAAAAGCAAAGTTTTCTTGGTGCATTCAGCATAACACAGAGAGGGTAACTGAAGTACAAATTCTAATTTTTACAGGGGAGGTATTCTTTCAAGTGCCAGTTCTTAATATCAGCATTCATTGGGCTTTTACACCCACTCATGTCTGAGCTTTAAATGTGATCTTATCAGCTGCAAACGTTGCCTTCAGGGACAGAATCACAACTCCCAAGCAGATTGCACAGCACAGTGAAGACATATGTGAATAGCATATTTCCCATTCAAAGGATAAGACTGCTGATGTCAATAGATCCAGTGTTGGGGTTATTACTCTAGAAAGTAATGCATTAGACATTACTCATTATTATTAAAAAGACGAATGCATTTTTTTACCCAATTACTTCCTGTAGAAAGTAATTTGTTGTACTTCTAGTTACACTACTTTTGCATTTCTCTGCAACATTGCCTGAGATGCATTGTCATGTAGTCTAATTGCAAGTAACAACATGGAATATAGGGTGCTTTGTTTAGGCCCCTTTCTAAATCAGTATGAATATGACACTGTAAAATCTGAGTTGATTTTACTTAAAAACATATTGGATAGTGACTTCCTTATAACATAACTATTAATTGTTTTAGGTTTACTTTATATATTTTTATGGTTGATTTTGTAAAGTTGTTGCAACTTAAATGACAAGTGAAACTGCCTTGTTCTCTTAAGTATTAGCAACTTCAGTAAACAAGGTTAGTCTGACTTAACTTGATCATGACAAAGAGGATTTTGCCATGATGAAGTGAGGAGATATAACATGTAAGAATTTTTAGATATGACTGACTAAAATGCAGCTGACAGAATACAGAAATGGCACAGTACACATGGTTTGCTGAAGTTGCTAAAACGTAGACTAAACTTATCTACTCACATTTTTTAAGGCAATTGGTTTACTAGATGTGTTTAATAAAATCAGCTTTTCAGATTTTATAGTGTAGCAGTGCCTACCTGTAAAAGAGAGAGAGAGAGAGGCACACACAAAACAAAATGTTCTTGCTCTTTTTATTTATGCATCTATTTTTTATCCAATGAATTGCTGTTGATTTGAATATCATTATTTTATTTATTTATTTATTTATTTTGGTATTTATCATCATTTAAATTGTATCTGAGAATTTTGCAATATTGTTTTTTTTACATTCATGCCAGTAAAGCAAATTGAACTGAATTGAATTGAGATAAAGAGAGAGAGAGAGAGCGAGAGAGTGTGTTACGACAGTCGTTTTACGGCACCCAGCACACCTCAACAGCACTTTCTATGTGGCAGCAACACTCGCAACTTGGATTACTTTTTATGAAGAACTTCTTTTTTAAATATTTTGATCGGTGGACCTTTACACAGGGGTACTGACGGAAGATTTAATCGAGGACAATGCACACGTTTGGACGTTATGACGTTTTCAAAGGTAGGGAATCGCCACTTTTTTGGTCTCTTTTGTTTAGCACGTCAGCGCTAAGGTTGGCCTAAATGAATACTCTTTGGTGCTCATGTGTTTTTAATAACATTAACTGAAAGATTGCAATGTGTGTAACCGAGCTGACGGTGTGTAGCATGTCTATACCGACAACAGTTTTAATATTTACGTTTGTATGCGCGAGCCTAGCGGCTAACTAGCATTAGCTCTGCAGCCATGTTTAACCCTAAAGCTGCTGTTCACCTCATGAGATCCCCAAACCGTCTGCCAGACAACCTGTTGTCCTCACAGACTGTCCTGCAGGCTGCAGACGTCCGCCAGCAGTACACTGCCACTGTTGTTATTTTATTTTTCTATTCACTCCGTAAGCAGATTATTGGATAATTATGTAAAGAATAAAACAACATTATTGATTTGTTAGTAGCCGAACTGGAAACTGATTACTGACTTCAGAACAGTGGTGTGTTAGATTACCTTGTTATAGACAAATGTTAATAACAAATGCTAATTGATTACAGTCACACCCAACACTGCATGTAAAGACAACAAGCCCATTTGTTTAAGACATAAATCTTTAAAAAAAAATCAGGCCATATAAAGTTTTTGTGTTTTAAAGTCCTAGTATTTTTATAAAGAGCCAGGCCCTGTTTCTAACAGATGTAACTCACACTGGAGTAAATAGTGCATTTGTTGGGAAATATATTCACTGGTGGATTAATTCACATTTAAGGCTGTCGTGCAGTGGTCACCAAGTTTTTTTTTGCTTGTGACTCCTTCGTATGAAGAAATCTCTCTGTGTGACTAGGTTGCATGTCTACAAATTACAAACAGAAACAAAAAGTGATTTTTCTTTGTCAGACTCTTTAGTTGGAATAATAGTAAGGCCTGTAGAGCTAAACCTATATACCAGGGATACTCAACTTCCTTTGTTTGGGGGCCGCTTTCGCAAAATAACTGGGGCCAGCTGCAGCAGCCCCATACCTGTTTATATGTTTTTAAGATGTTTCAAAGATTTTAGGATGTTACTAGGATTTTAGGACATTTCTTGGAATTAAGGACAGTTAATGGATTTTAGGACATTTCTAGGATGTTTGGACATTAGAGGCTTATCCAGGACCTCCATGGGGAGTGCGGGGGATCCTCCACAGGCACTTTTTTTTATAAACAGTGCTCTATTTTTATGTTGTTTTATGCACTCTGGAACTTTATGTATGCCAAAAGTACAAAAATAATTCTTATTGTGAATCACTTCATTTTTATTGTGAAGGGGGGCCATCCGGCACCTTATCACGGGCCAGATTGCTGAAAAAAAGTTTTGTGTAGCAAGATTTATTTATTTTTTCTCATTTTCTAACTCAGTAATCACCTCATGATGCATTAAATTCACCACACAACCCTTTCTGCTGGTCGTGATCCCTGGGCTGGGAAACACTGCTCTAGTGAGTATGTACAGCGTTTGTAAAATAAACTTCAGCAAACATGTTCATCGTAGTAAAGGAGCATGTTACCCAGTGCAACGCTGTGGTTCGATGAAGTATTTCTGATTACAATGAAGGTCTCTGGCACAGAAGAGTGAGCTCAGGCTTTGGTTTAACGGGCAATACTTGCCAGTAACGTTTCACTGCTGGTTTTGGTCTTGTTGTGGAATTTGTTGGCTATTAGAAACATACAGATTATCATCATACTCTCCTTTATTTTAGCATGCATTTCTTGAGAAGCTGAGATCCCTAAATTTACATCATGAACATGATACATCATAGAAAACTCATTTTCCCTCTCCATACCTAACTAAGATAGTTGGTGGAGTTTAAAGGTTAGTATGTATGACTTTGATGTTGCATGCATGGTTCCTCGTCTCTGAGCTGCAACAAGCATTCACTCATCTGCACGGTGTAGTCTAAGTTTCTCACAAAGGCCCATTAGCGTTTCTTTATCGTGAGTCTTTGATGCACCTTTTGAGAGAAATGGCTAATTAAATAGTCGATACCGCTTGCAATTCCTGGAAATTTGCTTATTATTGATCCACCCTCCATCTCTCCTGCTGTGAACCAGATGCATTTCTCTATTGATCCCGCTTCAGACTGTGCAGTGTACCGGCACAGTATTTTTAAATCTCAGGCTATTACCTATTGATTTCAAAAAACTTTTCATTTTTGCTCCAAAATACATACAAGTTTAGTTGGAAGGGGAGTCATTTTCAGCTCAAAAGCAATATCAGACTCACAGGGACATTAATTGCTCGGCTCATAATGAAAAATGCATTTGTTGCCATTAATTCAGCCCAGGTACTACCACAATGTTCCTGTGCTCCATTAGAACAAAGGGCATTCTTGGCTTGCATGACACCTTCATAATAAATCCTTTCCTCTGTCATCGTCAACATCATCATTTTTCTGAGGGCGTTTGAAATGTTCCAAGTCAACAGCCACCTCAGTGTTAATTCATGCCTGATTTACAAGATTTCTATATATGGCTCCTACTTCAAGGTACACCCTTTGCGGTTTTGATACAGAGGTGCTTTGTTGTTAGGAAACGGGGATGAAAGACCAAAAAAACAAAAACAGTCTATTTCTGTCGAGCGACAACCCTCTGCAGTCTCGTGGATGTCAGAAGTTGAATTTACAAGACAAAGGCGGTGAGTGCACCGTCGACATGCTGCAACTCTCTCCTGACAGATGGATGAGAAATAAACGGCAGCAGCTGAAAAAGAAAGCGCACCCCCTGTAAGCCGAAGTAAGACGTTTGGCAAGATGTCCACTATTTCTAAATGACAGTCGGGGCTTTGTCACTTTATTCTTTCTGTGCGATCTGTTCACCATGTGTTTATTGTATCTTTGGTCTCTATTGTGTTCGATCTAAAATGTAGCAGCCTGTGCCAGCATTTGTGTCACTTCAGTTCCAACTTATCAGCCAAGAAAACGGCATTTGTTAAGCTTACAGTAATAAGCTGCAAGGATGAGGTCAACACATTTGATTCAAGCTTCTTGTCTCAAATACATCCAGTTCATTTTAGTTCAAGTATTTTGCATTTACCTTTAAATACAGTTTTCAAGAGCACATTGACCTTGAACCACAGCAGCATATCTCATATTCACTTCCCCTTATCCCAATTAATTCAGCATACTTTTGAACCGTAACGTTAACATCAAGTAGTTTAACATGTGTATATAAGAAAAGTCCCTGTGTATGAATATGTAATGAGGTTTCACAGAGCCTCAGCTATGATTATGACTTATGAATATGCATACTTTTAAATCTGGGAGACTTCCACGCTGTTTGGGAATTTTCCAGGCGAAGGGTGTCGAGCATCACACTGTTGCTGCACCGGGGTAACTGATGGGGAGACACTCTTAATAAATTCGTAAGGAAACAAGCAAGACATTGTCTGAGATGCTGCATGTACGTTCACATGTCTTCCTGGCGTCTGTATCAGCAGGTGGTCGCACAATGAGGTGGAAATTCAAGGATATGACAATTATTATTTGTGATTTCAGATCTTCAGTTTTCTGTTGTTGCTCACAACAATGGCTATAATAATAAGATGCAGCTTTAGTTGTTTTTTTCATACTGTAGCAGAGTGCTGTATAGGATATTGACAGGCAGACTTAAATTATTCTGTATGTTTATGTCTCAAACTCGTATCCTATGCAGATGCACAGATTAAACAAGGGATTTCATAGATATTGAATGAGTGTGTCAAATGATAAATAGGCAACGGGGCGATGTGCCATCATACTGTTTTCCACATACATTTCTTTGCTGTTTATAGCCCTCAGTTGTTCTTGTGCTGCATGGTCGGCTGTGCTTTAACATCCTGCATTGTTTTGTATAATCCCCACTGAGGCAGGTAGGCCTGTGTCGTATCATTATATTTTGCCACTGAGACATTTTCATATGGTTAATATTCATTCTGGATTAGATTTTTTAAAGGATAAGATAGATCCTGCCCCATGTGCTGAAATTTGAAAATATTCACCTCTGAGATATCTCTCTCCACTAAATACAATGGAGGTAAATGGGATTTTGTTTGTGGCGCTCACAGCATTCAACCAACACCTCTTTCCCGAATGAACTGTTTTTATTAAAACTCCTTCCTACCAAAAAAAAATACCCTATCAAAATAGTAAACAGGGGCTGTGTCCAAAATCACTCTTTTTGCTCACTCACTACTATCATATTGAGCAATAAATTGAGATTTCAGACACATAACAAGTTTCATTTGGCTTCATCACTGGCAGATGTAGTGTTTTAGGACACTATGTTGAGGATAAATTTCACTTTCAATCAGAATTGGGACACTAAAAATAATTGGACAGTAAATATAATGTAGGGAGCGGTTTCACCTCAGCCACCAGGAGTAAAAGTTGTCATTGTGTCTTTCTGCAAACTACAAACGTGGGACATTATTGTCTTTCATATGGATCAGATCAAAGTTTTCAAAGAGACGTAATGTCCGAGGTGACTTTGTCATTGGAGGGGATCATCATCACCATTTTATTTCATTAAAAAACCTCAGAAAACACATTGAGGGAGAACCTTCATTTGTCAGTGGGACAAAGGTACATACAACATACACAACTTGAAAACAAATTTCAATACAAGAATAATACATGCAAACAAAAAAAGTAAAAACAATGACAGTTTCAGTCAATAAGGTTGCCAATTAAACCTTTCTCTCAGCTGTGTTATGGATGGTATGGATGGCATGATGTTGATGACATGACATGATGGATTATTTTTACCAAGCCGTCACTGTGTTTTTCGGCTGGGATAGCGCAACAAAAAGCACTAGCTTTTTACCAAGGCATCACTGCATTTCCAGGGTGGAATTGTACCCCCAAAACATGGTATCTGAGGCCTTCTGGTGGTGCTACCCTGCTGGCAATCTAGACTCACACTGTTGCTTTTTAATACTGTTTAAGGCTGCAGGTACTGTGCAATAGTTCTGTGAACAATAGGGTGTGTAAAATATGTAGTATGTGCAATATTTTGCATGTGCAACTTTGATTATGTGCAGTTTATTGATGTGATTTGGTGCAGCTATAGTGCTGTTGTGTTCATATGTGGTTTGTTATGTTAAGGCTGTGAAGGCATTTAGGTGTGCAGCATCTCAGTCCAAGTCCCTTCAGGGACAATAAAGTGTATCGAATCATATTGTATCGCATCATACTGTATCATATCGTTTTGTCTTAATTTGCACGATTTGATGCAAAAATATTGATTTGAGCATTTTAATTCCTGCCAGTTTAATTATGAGAGCAATAGTTTAAACTGTACATTTTGAAGCACATATTCCACTTCATCTGTGTCTATAAAAAACAGGTGAAAAGTAAAGAAAAGGTGGAAAAGGAGTGGATTTACAGTACCAGTCATGAGGTATTATCTTAACTTAAACACAAAAAAATACAGCATGTAGCAGTGTGGTTTGTAGCATGCGTTTACTTTCTCTCTCTCTCTCTCTCTGCATATGTGAGTGAGAAACTGTGGCTGATACTGTGCCCAGGTGATGAATGACCAACAGTGGATAAAGTACACAGCAATAACCTCCAGGCAATCCAGAGCACACTCGGGTGCAGGCCAGCAAATTTATCATTCAATTGTCAGAGGATTTTATCAAGTCTGTTTTCTCACGTGTCTTTTGATTTATTTTGCAATTTATAAAAGTCACTCTGAGTCAGCATTCGACAAGTGTCATTGCAGCCAATACACAGAGAACTTGCACGAGGATCAGGAGAAATCCAGGAGCAGATCCAGAATTTAACGGTGACCGATGAACAACAAAAGGACGTAACATTTTGCAAATTCTATTAATTTACCAAGTTGTACAATTGTCAAATCGGCCGACAACAGATGAGCGTGAGTGGTGCTGAGGCCAACATTATGCTTCAAACTAAACAAATGACCTCGCTCTCTCTCCTCTCTCTGCTTAGACGAGTGGAGTGCGTAGGTTTGGGCAGCGTGGTGTAGGAGGCACAAACCCTGCTGAGCCCCGTGGGCTATGCACACTCATCAGCACATGGAGTGCACTTCACTATCTTGAACAGAATATACAGGCTCCCCCCATTACACAAATGGGTCTACAGGAGTGGAAAAGTTGTCTCGGCAAACCGCTTGTTTATTTCTCTCTAGCAGGCTAATTGTTAATCATTTTCTTTTTAATTGTGGTGGTGGGCCCTGCCTCTCAATCTACAGTGGCAGGCCTCCCAAGGCTCACCCCGGTGTTAATGTGATGTTCAATCTCATGTGTTGAGCCTTGCAGCGCCAGCCTGTCCCCCAGCAGCCACTGAGCACAGCATGAAGGCAGCCCTTGAGGGACATTACCAGGCCAGCCTCTCGGATGCGTAATGTGTAAGCTGCTTCTCACTGGAGGCAGGGAGCCTGGTTCTCTATCTTGCCCGGCTCTTGCATCTCTCTCTGGGGGCTTGGCAGTGCCCATGTGGGGGTGGCAGTGATTGATGATGCCCACTCCGTTTAACACACTGTGGAAACCCAGCGGCAGATGGGGATCTACAGATGCATGCTTTGCTGCAAAGCTACACAAACTCAGGTCTTGAGGAAGTCGGCGTTGCTACAGTGTGTGTTTTACAAGCGCAGTAGATCATGCTGCCATCATTGCTCATATAGATCATTGCATTGAACATGTATCATCCAATATGGCACATGTCAGGAGAGGGGTAACTAATGGTTCAAAGTACTATATCATTCTTAAAGGCATAAAGACGTGGAGCTTGCTTAAATATTCTTCCGCAATGTAAGTTTTTTTCACCCATTTTAAATGCATTAAGTATAAAACTTAATGCATTATGCTTGCATGAATGTTCTCATTATGCAGTCATTGGAGCATTATCACTCTGTGTTCATGTCGTGCAGCGTGGCTCCATGTCCAGAGAAATTGCATTTGTGCTGCCGGTTACCACTTGTTCATTCTAGAGAAATCTGAAACCCCCATTTCCTCCACCACTTTGATTTGACGTATTAATCTTATCAACTTTACAAGAGTGCAGATGTGCATAACTTAAACATCCCAAAGTTATTTTTATGCAAAGGGGAGAGGAGGGTAGGAGGAAGTTATTTGTCGGTCTGGTGAAGTGGGAGGAAGTTCCATTTAATTGGATTTTGATGTGCCCTGTTGTCATGGCACCCAGATCCCATCCTTACACATGAACTTATGTGTACACGTGGGTCTGTGTGTAAGTGTGTGCGTTGGACAGAAGAGCGAGTGAGAAGAGAAATGGAGACAGAAAGACAGACGGGAAACAAAATGGGAATGAATTATCTGACACAGGACATGAGCTCATATGAAGAGCGTTTAGCGATGGAGGTATAGCCGGTGATATTGATTGAGAGAAATAAATGTGTTTGGCCATTTGTCACAACGGACTCAGGCTACAGCTGGTTAAGTGGCCATGTATCCCTTCACCACTGGCAAGAGAAATCATAGCCAAGAGGTTTAGTGCATGTGTAATGAAGGGACACAAAGTCCATCTGCATCTCAGTCTGCTTTGATGCTTTGATGTGGCATGTGCTCTATCTCGGTTTATCTCCAAAGGCGACTCTATGAAACCCCAGTTTAGCAAGATACACACATCGTTTGTCTGTGCTGGATGTGGAGCACAAGCATTAAAGTCCAGAGCATATTTTTTTAAAAAAACCTTAATTAACTGGTGGAGAAAACATTCATATTTAAAGCAACAATTCTGAGAGGTTACCATTCAGACTGTTTCTGCTGCCCAGTGTGTCTCGCCTTCTTCAATAGAAAGGCTTGGATTTCAAGTGTTTTTCTCAAAGCGCTAGTTGGTAACTTTAATTTTTTTTTTCATATTTGCTGATGCTGTCACATTATTCACACAGCCCTAAATGAGACAGATAATGTTTGGGGAAAAAGCTTACTCCCCTTTTTGTTCTGTTGCCTTGCAGCACTTACTTCGTTTACTCATGACTCGTAAACTGTGGTCAAACTGTCAAACTAGGCAGCGTTGAATCAAGATTCTACTAATGTATTGCATATTTCTTATTCCAAATGTTTTCAGAAACATATTGTAGTGTACTGTTTAGCTGTAAAATGAGAAAATTGATCCAGCCTTTGAGCTGTAGAGCTTTAATCAGCCCCAAAAAAATCCGGCCCCACTCCACATCACACTGTTCAGTCCAAGCCTGACCTAAGCCGAACCCTGGCAGCAGTTTTACAACCGAGCCCAATGAAAAACCAGAATTCCTACTGTAAATAGTAGGAGTTCAGTAAAATTCCTGCTGTGAATAAATTAATATATAAATAAACTCAAACGAAATTACAGCCTGGGCCCAATCAGGCTTGGGCGGAGAATCAAAGTGCTGAAGGCAGTGCTTGGTACTTCAGTCAGCTGTTTTTGTAATTGTGGCCAAGTCACAAACTTTCTTATTCTTCAGCTAAACTGTAGACTAAAAAAATGTTTCTGAAAATATCTGAGCCGAGAAATTGGCAATGCAGTATCAGATATTCAGATATTCAATTAATATTTGACCAAGTTTGATAGTTTCAGCTCAAAACATTGGTTGTTTTGTGCATTGTTGTCAATTGATGTGAATGCCATCAGAAGCAGTTTGAGGGGAGGAGGGACTTTTTTTTCAACAGACTATCTGTATCATGTACTTCTTTCAAAAATAGTGACAATTTCAGCAAAGATGACACAAAGTTAAGGGCATGTCATTAATAGTTCAAGTTCAATTCCGCATTATTTTTACATATTTCTTAGAAGTATAGTCAAATGGAATGAAAAGCATGGCTATCTCTGTACAATATACACAAAAATAATGTATGTATTTCCAACTTCTAAAGCTGTTGTGGCTAACATGTTAGCTAACAGTTGCTTGTTTACACACCAAGCAGAAACACAGCAAGATTTTTTTGTGTTTCTGGCCCCCTGAGAAATGAAAATTTAATATTCTAATCTGATCTAATATTAAGTAACCTTTTAGCCCTGTTTTGATCTCATGAGCATGCATGAGAAAAGTTTCTGGCTCTTATCTGCAAAATGCCCCACCATGTTTACAGCAACTCTCTTACTCTACTTCTCTGCTGTTTGGTGCTTGTCTGCAGTGGAGTTATCACAACTTCCTAAGAGCAAACAACTGCCTGCTGCACCTGAAAACAACACTGCTGAGAGCTGTGAGACTGAACACAAAACAGTGAAGTTGCAGGATATTAAACCAAAACAAGGGACTAAAAGAGACTAAAACGCTGTGTAGAGATGAGGGGAACTATAGAGTTGGGTGATGATTCTCTGTTGGTTTGTCACTATGATCAATCCTGTTAATGTTGATCATAGCAACTTGAGCTAGAGCTGATATTGATCAGTGCAGCTTTAAATACTTAATATACAGTTCGGAGAAAGTATTAGGCCAAAGATGTACAATAAATAAAAAATAAATACAGATATACAGCCATTCTGAAAACAGTCAATAAAATATTCATCATTTCTCCACCCAGATTCATGCAGTAAGTGTGAGGATTCAAATCTATAACTTTCACATGGCTTTTCTTATATGTGTTTGTTCAGTCTTCACATTACAGATTTGTTAAGTGGGATGGAAGCAGGCCTTTAAATTCTAATCAAAACAGCAACTGCATTTCTTTAATTCCTTCTTTGTATATTTGTGTATACCAGAACACTGAAGCTGGAAGCACAAGGTGAAAAAAAGACATCAGAAGTAACTGATTCACTCCTCAAACGCAGTGTTGAATTAATTGCTGGTCCCAGTCCACTGAAACAGAGTCATTAGTCTATAAATCCGGCCTGTTGCCAAGGATGTTAAGAGTGACATAAGGCAAGATTAACCATCCGTCCTCAGAAGTACCAAACTGAGTCACAGTTGAGTGTGAATGTAAACACTAATATTGACATGGGGAGCTCTTGTAGCTTAACTGTGCACAAGGGAGCTCTAGCCAATCCACTGACACACTCTCAGTCACAGACACACAAAGAGAAAAGACACTTCTTTTGAGGACGCCTTACATCATAAAAACAAGTACATCCTACTTTTGTGAGTTGTTGTTTCATTTCAAGAGGTGTTCCCAAAGCAGAGTAGACACTCCTAAAATAATTTACCGCAGTCGTAATTTAGAAAAACATGGTTGTTTGTTCAGAGGAGGTAATAATAGAGGAGGCTTTTAAGAGACAAAATGAGTCTCGTTGCATTAAATAATGGACTGTGACACAGCTGTTCATAGTGATGGATTATATGCACTGTATTATTTTTATATCATATCATTACTTGTGGCTGGCAGATATCAATGGTGAAATGTAGTTAAGTACATTAACTGCAGTTCTTTACTTAAGTACAAATTTGAGGTACATTTATCTAATTATCCACATTACACTATTTAAGAGGAAAATATTGCACCTTTTACTCCACTATTTTGGAAAGTTTAGATTTTTGAGTACAAAACAGTCCCTCCAGGTTTTCATGATGTTGCAATCCCAACAGTCGATGCAAATTCAGGCAATCCCTGAGAATTCTGTGCAACTTTACCGCAGATTAACTGCTAACTATTAGCATCACACTGCGCACGTTGTTGGCATCAAATTGAGATTAACGACTCGGTGTAGGATGTTGCTGTGGGGCTTCAGTTCATGATGGCAAAATATGAGGATGATATCACATTGTGCCAGTCTGTGGAAAAAAATGATGTTCCAAATCTGTGTCAGCATTACAACTATTTTACAGGTACAATTTTCAGAACCAGACACTTTCATTGCAAAAAAAAAAGCATCTTTACAAATTGCAACTTGCATCATAATTTTTTAGAACAGCTGCCATGAAATCAGGCATTTCAGGCTCAACAATCCTGACAACAGCCCACAAAATTCTGGAGGAACTGATACAAGTACCCAAGAGCTGAAACAATTAGTCACTTTACTGATTGCTTGTTTGACAGAAGATTTATTGGCAAGTATTTTGATTATCGTTCTAAGCATAAACGCCCATGAGAATTTGCTGCTTTTCCCTTAAATAATTGAAATCTATTTTCATTTTGAGATTTGGATTATTGGTTGGACAAAACAAATACTGTGAAGGTGTCTCTTTTGCTTCTGGGTAATTGAGATGGCATTTCTCCAGGGTTGCCTCTTAAAAGTTAGAGATATGAGTCATCACTCAGAGACCCTCAGTCGACTGAGACTGATTCAAGTCGAGCAGTCGTTTATATTTTTTAACTATATTTCTTGCTAGTAAGTATGCTGTGCAGTGTATTCACGAGGACTATTTGGTCCCCAGATTTTGCTGCAGAATGAGTGCTCTTGACTGTCACGCTACCCTTTGATACAGAGAGATACGGACATGCTGGCAGCAGCACAGAGGATGAGATGAGAGACGCTCTGCTTAGAGATGGTGAATTTATAGCTCACAGCACCTTAATATAACACGCTATCTGGCTTTTTTTTGATATCTAGTGTTGGCAAAAAGATGTTGTTTGCAAATTAACAACCCATGATCAGCACAGTTAGCCTGTTTACTATAAAACATAAATGTCGATATCACACTGATCTTCCCATGGAGCCCGTTAAAACATTAAAACTTTGTATGAAAAATAATACCAGTTGTCAAATATTCGTATTCAACTGCCAAATCGGATTTGACTGGCGTAATTCTGATTAGGGTACAGCCCTACATTTCCCAATGAATGATGAATAATTAAAAAAAATCTAGTTGTTCTAGTTGTAGTTAAAATTTAACTGTAAAAACCTGCTTTCATATTAATGCAAAAGCAAATAGTCTACGGGGTTACCACAGATCCTAAAAAAGTCATAAAAAGCATTTAATTCATTAATATAAATATAAGGCCTTGATTGCTATCAAAATGTCTTAAAAATGCTTAGACATGGGAAGTAGGATTTTATGAATTGGCTTTTTTTCTGATGTTGCATTGTGAAATATCAGAATAACTGGAAACATATTTTTCTTTTTTGAAACAATTTACCATATGTCTCTTACATCAATGTCATGCAGATCATGGTAGCATAGACAACAACACTCACATTTTTTTTCCTGCTGGCATGCTCAGAGCCGCTAGCTGTCACTGTACCCTAAATTCAACGAAAAAATTCTGTTTGATTAAGACTTTGCAGCATGGCTGAGACCACAGCAGGGCAATGTATATGAGGCTCAGTGTACTGTATGTATGCAAAAAGGTCTTCATACTCGGCAAAATGGGTTTCACATGCAGAGAGAGAAACACAAAAATGCCAAGAAAACTCACTAAAAATATTAGGTCTTTCTCACTTCTGTTGTACCCTCAACTCCAACCCCATCTCCGATACCAGCACCAGGGACAGCCGCAACGGATCTCTGAACTACATTCAGGCTTAGGCTTGTACAGAAAGTAGAGGGACTGTGGTGCCTGAACACAGTGACAAAACACCAGTCATACAAGTCATATGAGGGAGACCTCAAAATGGGTTGGTTCATGTTTTTTCCCCCTCCGTTTTGGTGATTGTATATTGGTCATAAAATTTAATCCCAAATTGCATTTAAAAAAGGTACTTTTAAAGCCTTTAAAGTGCATATTCCTAATTATACATACTTTTACTGAAGTAGTATTTTCAATGCACAACTTTTACTTCTAACGGAGTATTCTTACAGTGCTTTATTAATACTTTTACTTGAGTAAATGATCTGAATACTTCCTCCACCACCGGCAGATATCAAAAATAGATAAGGAAGCACCTCAGTGTTGCGAGCGAGCACTTAGATCCCACCACAGTGCTGACGAAAATCTGGAGCATCCAAATTTAGTCGAACGAAATCCAGGGTTAATCACCCAGGATGCAATGCAGACACTCAAACATCTGTTAGAAAAGAGAGAGCACGGTGGCTTGCATGGAAAATTCATTTGCTCCTCAAATAAATAGATGGGAATAGGGAAATTACTTTCCGATCTCTGAGTGGAGAAGACACATTAATTCAGTTTTTGACCAAGCTAAAAATTATGTCGAAGGGGGGGAGAGGAGGGGAGGCACAATGAAGCTGTCCACAAAGGATGCCTGCCTTTAAACAGCAAGTGTTTTATAAATGCATAACCTATTATTCCAAATGGGCTGGCTCCTCATTACTCATTTGCGTCAGAGAAATTAATTGGTATACATGCAAAATCTTAATTGTATTTGCTTCTGAACAAAACCACGCATAGGCTTGCATTGCTGTAGGCTATAATAAGCTGTGCAAATGGTGTAGATATTAACCCACATCAAATGAAAGCTCACTGCTGGCCAAGTGAGCTAAGTGCCTCATAAAAATCTCAAATATTTGGACTTCAGATCTATGAAGCATGGACGTAATGTATGGTGATGGGGTTTTTTTTGTAAGGCCACAGCTCGGTTGCTCACCCTGCACTAAGAAAAGCTTTGTTTTGTCTCTGGAGAGTTTTGGGTTTCTATCCCAGAAGACTCTATCCTACTCCACTCCACACTACCTGATGCAGTGTTGTAAACAGTTACATGAAAGTGCATTTCTCTAACAAGGAGTTTTCCTGGCTGTTAAATTGTGAGTAAAATCTTTTGGCTTGATGCCTGTTAAGCTCCTGCTAATTGTCGGGGAGGAGAGTTACCTTGAAAACACTCTTCAGCTCTCACGTCACATTAAGTCTAACCAATACTGAGAAGTGAAGAGAGAATGAAATAGACTTCACTCCAAAAAACTTAAGACAGAATCCTATGGGAAGATCCGTGCCCATTCATCTTTAATGTATCTCAACTTGTGCTCCGAGGCTCTGAGGACTGACAATGGAGAACAGACAGAACGAAAGAAGAATGGCAAAGGGAAAGAGAGAATTTGGAAGGAGAAAAGAGAGGACGATGGGGCAGCTTACTGGGGAATAGGAGTATACTGTGAATGATAGATGAGCAGACAGGGCTGTTGGGTGCGTTCGCCAAGCAATAAAAATGGACTAATCCATCCTTTTCACTCCCTGAGGATCATAGCGCCATAGCCATCACTGAGCTAGTGGGATTTTTGGAAGTTTCTTTTCACTGACCAGTTTTCAAGAAGCAAAAACAGTGGAGGAGTTTGTGCCAAATGGTATCCAGCACACTGGAGTCTCTCCATCACCTCTGTTTTTCAATAATTTTTCTCCCTTCATCCTCTCCCTGTCTGTCTCTCCTTTTGTCCGCCTGTACCTGTCCATCTGACGCTTGCTTGGTTAATTTGCTTGGATCAATCTGTTCTCCCCTACAAAATGTCCACACTCATCTCCTCTGTCATTTCCCCCTTGACCACCCACTCTCACCAGTGTAATTTTCCCTCCAAACTCACCTCCATTCATGCTGCATCCTGATTACCCTTTTCTCTCTCTTGTTACTATTTTACCCCGTCAGCTGCCGGCCTTTTTTTTTTTTTTTTTTTTTTTTTTTGCTAAACACAGAGTGACCCCTGTTGGTGAAGAATATACTTACAGGCAGTGGCACATCTTTTTCTCCTCTGGGGGACATCAACCGTGAAATCAGTCTGGCATTGGCTACACTGTGACAGACCTTCTGTCTCGGGGCCATATTTGCCCCCTGCACTCCCTCCTCACTTGGGAAGTAGCACCAGTCAGCAGGTGGGGTGAGTCTCCCTGCTTCGTACGTCTCCACAGTGTTTCCTCCCACTCTTTTACAGCTACTGTACAGCTGACCAAGTCATTAAAGGCTGTACTGCAAGTCTTGTAGCTGGCCATCAGTGCCTCCTCGTGTTTTTCTTTTTGTCTTAGATTCATGAAGTAATGTTTTTGTCGAAGAAGTTCTCAGATTCTGTACTTAAGTCAATGTAGTAATACCACAAAATACTCCATTACATGTACAAGACTTGCTTCCAGAATTACACTTAAGTATAAATACATAAGCATGCATTAACAAAACCATGCTGTAAATGTAAAAAATAGGAGTATCTGTTTTGCACAATAGTCTCTTTTAGGTTGTTAAACATTATACATACATTATACATACTGGACTATTAAAATTGACCTTTTAACATATAAGCAGCATTGTAATGTTGTAGCTGGTATGCTGGACTTAGTGTAGTTTTACCCATAACAATGCTTCATAATGTATTGTAAAAATGGGATATTAGTAGCATATACATGTCAGTCCCAAATTCGGCCTGCCTCCAAAACCCCAGTGAAAATAGGCGGTGACTTTATTGCAGTATCCTGGGGATTTTTTTGCACTGCATGCACATTTGTGTATTGTATTTCAATTTATCAAATACATTTAATCAATCAGTCCATTAATTCTTTGCATTTAATTCAGTTCTCGACAAGAATGACAAAATGTAAGCTAGAGTTGTGTCATAATCTACAAACTGTTAGTCCATTTTTCTTTCTTTTTGTCCTTATCTCATAGTTTAATTTGATATTTATTTTTAATTTGCTTTCATTTTGACTATACTCCCAGGGGCAGAAAGAGGGTTTTTTTTCCTGCAGCTCGAGCCCTGAACATTTTTTAAAAGCCCTGACCGAATCTCTATTTTCTAAAGAAATCTAATATAAATGAGTAAATGTTATTGTGTTGGACTAATATTAAATTCAGAGTACTGAAGACCACATTGGCATTGTTGGGGATCATCGTGAACTCTACTTCAGCACTGTATAACAGAAAAAGGATGATGATTTAATATTGATTATATGATAGAACTTGTCTGTTTGTCCATTTTATCTTGTATTGTAGGTCATTTAAATCTGACAATCTGCTAGTGTGCCCTGTGCATGAACCCTCATCTTTCTTCAAACAAATCTGAATGGATTGCTTCACATCTGCTGTTGAAACAACTGACTGACTCATCCAGTCTGAGATACCGTAGCTTCCTGAGAAACAAGGTTGATATCATTGTATTTATCCTGCCGTTGCTCTTGGAAGTCAAAACAGAGAGAAGTGAATCATCTTAAATTTGCTAAAATGCTTAAGTTATGACACAGCCAGCAGAGATTTCCTTTGAAATGTGGAATGCGGTTTGCAGGGCTGTCTACAGTAAGTGAAGTGTAATTGGGTTTCAGTGTAGAAAAATGTCCTGAGCCTCACTTCAAGTTTAATTTGCTCCAGAGTGAAAAGAATGAATAAGACATATGCAGATGGGAATGTCAATATGAACTATGCTTTCTCTTTGCTTTCATCATTCACTAAAGGCGTCGTGGCATTGCCGATTTTGTTGAGGGGATTCAGTTTGAGGAGTGAAAAAGATGTATGCTTGAAACAGGTGATGAGAGGGTTTGTGTGGAGCACCTGGTGTGTTTGATAAAGTCATGTACAACAGCTCTTCTATTAGAGAGAAATTAATCTCAGTTACAAACTGAAACTTAAAGGGACAGTTCACCCCCCACACATTTAAAAGTACACATTTCCCCTTTTAGGGCTCATTTATGCCCGACATTAGATACATATATGGACACAAACGGAGCCTTCTGTCTGTACTCTACGTTAATTTCGTCTGTATTTGTTCACATTTTCTGAAAGCTTATTGATCTGGACAAAATGACGCAGTACCCATAGAAATCATGGAGCATAGATCAAGCAGGATAAGACACCGAGGAAACCACGAGGACATGAAAAAATGGCAGATGTGTTACAATGCGAAAATATAAATATTATATAATGGCCTCACAGACCATCACAATCTACAAAGTTGCCTCCATTAAAACATACATTATTATGAACTCCTTCATTGTCTTCTATGTCTGAAACTTTTAACTCTGCCCTCTAGATCCGTCTGTTGGCTGTATTGTTGCCAAATAAAGGACACATGGAAGTATGAGGGCAGTGATGTCAACCTAATTTCTTACATAAAGGGAGTATAAATGAGCCCTTAACCAACCTGTAGTGTTATTTGGGTTAGCGCACACTTATACCGTCAGATACTGTATACCCAGGTGAAATTTCAGGAGGACGCCAAGCCTTTCTACTATGAACAGATACGCCCTTCTTTCTGCATGGTGATACGATTGGTGGATGGACATTGTTCACATGTGTTTTCTTTGGTGCTTTTTGCACCACAAGCCGAGTGCCACCTAGTTCTACTATATTTGAGAGAAGGCAGACATCTCTACGGCAGATATCTCCAACACTCAGCAAATCGCACCAAAACAATTTAGATTGATAAATAGCACTCCAGCTAAGAGGCCAAATATTTTGTTCTAACTTTTCTTTTAAGTTTCAATATCCCTCTAAGTGATAATTCACATGAAGATAGTTTACCACCAGAAGAAACTGGCCCCTCTCACGCTCCCAATTACCTTTTATGATTTATTTCAAATTTCACTTGATGAGACTGACCCATTTGCCCCAGCCACAGAGAAGACTGAGTTATAAACGCCAAACAAGAGAATTTGATTTAGGGAGATCCAAGTGATTAAAAGTTAATTGTAGAAATGTGTCAAGGTGGCTTGTTTAATTATGGCGAACGAGGCATTCATTTGGGCCCTAACTTAAAGTCGCGCGGCAGGTAACTAACACCGCAAGGCTCGCCTGTGTGGATGCAGCGCTGCTTTATTTACTTTGCAGAAGTCACAGCGATGACCCCTGAGGAAGATAATTAAGGTGGAATCAACATTTCATGCGGTACGTGATGAGCATATCAAGACAATTATGCTCTTCAGAAAAGGGACAAGGGAGCTTGAAGCAGGAGAAAGTGCTGATAACCAGTGTTACGCAGGTTTAAATTGTGAAGTATAACAGACAGTTTTGAGTATTCAGATGCGGCTTATCCCCAGGCTGCTGCTTACACGGGATAATTAGGTCCGATGTAGTAGCTGGAGGAGGTAGCTGGTGGAGTGGGAGTGCACGAATTCAATCAGCCTGTTTTTTTTTTTTTTTTTTTTACCGTATTGTTAAGCACTTGAGCTATTCCCCACTCAGTTAGTCAGCCCCCCCGCTTTCACTGCAGAACCAACAGAATGCTCTACCCATCTCCTTTAGATTTGTCGGGCACATATTCATTGCCATTGATTTATGTGTCAGGTCATAGTCCTTCGTTGGCATTAATGTATTCCATCATTTCCACTGTATTTGAGAAGAACAGGAGCCATGAAGAGCTTTCTTGCCTCCCGCAAAGTTTGAACTGGGTCATGATAAAGACCCCGCAGGCCATTTCTCTTTGCATAAGTATTCCTTTCATGGCATGCCAGTTACACAGCAGATACTCAAGCAAGGTTCATTTTCATATGAACTACTGCCCCCTTTCTCTCCTTGTGAATAGGAAAGAGCACATCAGACTATTAGTCAATAAGGACACGCAGTGTGATTGAAGCACGAGATACCACTCAGCTAATAACATCCATTTACAGACCCGCAGTACTGAAAGTAGCGTCACCTGAAGACTGAGTTGTAGCTGCAAGAGCAGGATTTTTGTTCACACAATAGCTGTTTGTTCGATGTTTGATATTTTACTAGGCCTGTCAAATGATTCATTTTTAAAATCATGATCTAATCACAAAATTTAGTTAATCGCAGTTTATCACATATTTAAAAACGTTTTCAATTCCATTATTTTGCATTTCAAAACTGTTTTTGAACTCCATATTGACAAGCTAAGGCAATTCTTACCAGATTGTCTTGATTAGGAATCAAATTACAGCAAAAAAAGGTATGGGACCTGCAAAAAGTGGGTATATCTGTAAAGGAGAGACTCGTGGTTACCCACAGAACCCATTTTCATTCAGATATCTTGAGGTCAGAGGTTAAGGGACCCCTGTGAAATAGCCATGCTGCTTTTGGAGCGTTATTTTGCCTGCTTACTGAGAAGCTAACATGACATGGTTGTTACCACTGGATTCCTCCGGTCTTCTAC
Source organism: Plectropomus leopardus (assembly GCF_008729295.1). Classification (NCBI taxonomy): domain Eukaryota; kingdom Metazoa; phylum Chordata; class Actinopteri; order Perciformes; family Serranidae; genus Plectropomus; species Plectropomus leopardus. The sequence goes on from NC_056469.1 coordinate 21,701,426, forward strand.
TTTCATATGATACCAGAGATGGAATTATGATGATATGATCCCATATCATCATCTAGCTTTAAATCCCAGCCCAGTACAGCATCTTAAATACAGGATGAGGCTGGAAATTTATTAAAATTTATTAAAATGTATTTGTTTCTATAAAAAAATTAAGCCGTTAATTATGGACCTTTATCGCATTGTGATTAATGCATTTATGCTGACAGCCAGTCCTATATTTTATTATTTTAGAATTTGTCATTTGTAAGTTATTGCAACTAAGTATTATTTTTTTTATAGATTAATCTGTTATTTTCTTGGTTAATCAATTGTTCATTTAGTCAATAAAACATCTGTCAATTTTATTTTATTTGCTGGCATTTGATTTTATTTTTATGCTCTGTAAGGTGACCTTTGGTGTTTTGAAAGGCACCTTTTAAACAAAATTGATAATATTATTATTCTTATTTTCAGTAGTAGTAGTAGTAGTAGTAGTAGTAGTGCTGTTATTATAGAATCAAGGTTCAAGGCTTCATTATACTCATTACAGCGATGCAAATACATGAGAAGAAATAAATTAAGTACTCAGGTCTGGATGGATAGATTTGGTCTGCATAAAAGACATAACTCAAAAAGGACAACACCTCATTAATTTATGTCAGGTCTCTATTCTGACAGTTTTACTCACCAATCCTTTATATTCTGCTTAAAATTTCTATCTGCTTCAGTGACTCTCAGAGATACTGGAAGTTTATTGCAGTGAATTGCAGCTTTGTTCAAAAAGAATTTTTTGCCGATTGAAGTCTTGACTAAAAAGGATCAAATCTTTTGAGCTGCATCTTTTTGCAGTTCTCATTGTCTCTGTGTTTCAAATAGTTGGACAGATATTTGGGGACCTCGGCATAATTAATTTTATGGGTAGGTCTCAACTTGATTTGTATGACTGTTTTTTTCCACTGAAAGCCAATTAAGTTGTTGAAAACATGCTGAATCAAGATGGGTTTGAGGAGGCAATGACTTCAGATGTCTTGATTTTTCCAACCACTAGTCAAAATCCATATCCAGTTTATAATGATATTAAAGAGAAAAAAAGTCTGAGATATTGGAGACGCAGGAACCAGATCATTTTTGGCATTTTTTAAAAAGTTAGTTCTCTATTTCAAAGGCATACTTTGCAGATTTTCAACCAGCTTGGTATAACAATGTGGGCAACATGTGCAAATGAACTACAGTAAACTTTCCTGAATCTCAACAGCACCCAGATCTCCCTGCTCATCTCTCAGCTTTTTTTTTTGCTTGCTCTAGGGCTGTTGTTCAAACTACAGGTTGTACTTCTGTGTAAGGACACAAAGGGAATAGAACTGGATCGAGAGAGCGAAGCTGCCTTTCTCTTTCCCTCAAACTCAGAGCAAACTATAAAATGTGGCAACGCTGATCAAATATAAACCAAGATGTTACTGTACTGTTACTATATTGCCTAGTTCTCGCCTAAAATGTTTTTGGAAATATATTTTAGATGCTGTTCGGATGTAATAAGAGAGTTTATGAACATAAAGCAGGTGTCATTTATTTGAAGGTGATGATTACATCTGCACTTGGGCAGCACCCATAAATCACTGCTGTGAAATTGGCAAGACTGGAGAGGGAAGGATGAAAGTATGCATTAAATTTAGGGCTTAATGATATGACAAAAAAGTCATAATGCAATTATTTTGACAGATATTGCCATTGTGATAGAAGTTGTGGTTTAGTAGCAATGTTAAATTTTGACAGAAAAAAAAAATCCTGTAATTTGTTTGCTTGGCTCTGTACCAAACAAGCATGTTCCCTTACATCTCAAAAGTGATGTGTGGGCCAGTGCATCTCTATAGCACCGCAACGCTTCGTTCATAATAGTATGTTGTGACACGTTTCACCTTTATCTTAAAATTGCTGCTCCTGCGGTTTGGATATTGCACTTTGCCGTTTTGTGATTTTGATTGTATTATGATGAATTGTGCAGCCTTGATGAAGGTATGCTGTTTGTGCCGCATATTTGAACCACAGATGACTGTTACTAATGCATCAGCTTACTTGTCCACTTCTTAAATATGTAGAAATGGAGAGCAATGATAAATCACATAATATAAATACAACCAATCTTAGAAGTGCTATTTTGCATGTTTCAATAGCATTAAAACACAAACACACACACACACACACACATAGACTCATTCAGTATAATTGCAAAGCTAAATTATGGCGGCCATGGGGAAATAAGAATTATTTTAGTGTGCTGTACTCATTTCACGCCTGATGGACTCTCACCTTTAACCGGGAATGTGCATGTCTTTCAATGCAGTTTCAGGCAAGGGCCTTCTAATAAAAGAATAATGGAAGCATTCTCCCCTTTTAATTGGACATTGTTAGAGTGACATATCAATCCTGCTGCAGAGATGCCCTTTCCATGTATACTGTAATTGAAACGTTCCCCATTTTCCCCTCACAGCCCCACTATACAGGAGATTGAGACTGCTTATGTCGTGCAAATCTGAATTGCCTGCGTGGTTGTTTATTGTTGACTCTGCTTTACTGAGCATCATATCATCATATCAATTCATTTTTTTTATTTGTTTTCTGACTAATATCTTGGTGCTCGTGTGATTTACTCTCTCTCCGTCTGTCTTCTGGGTCGTAAATTCTTATTGCGTAGAAACCCACTAATGTGCAATTCTCTTTGTATTCTCACTGATATTAGCAAAACTATTTCTATTGGTGATTCATCCGCCTTCATAGCTATTTGTTTTCTGCAATTTTACATTCCAAAAGCTCTGATTTCCATTAGCATTTTTGCAATTATCCAGAAATTCTATTAAAGTTTCTGGCAATGAAATGACAAGAAATGATCACCCAATTAAGCCCCGGAGCTAAAAAACAACATAATGTGCACAGTATTGTATGGTAATAATTTTCATTAGAGGGGAAAAAAAACTGAATTACTACCTGTGTTTAACCACTCAAAATTCCATTTCAGGTATTCATGGCATGAGGCTGACAAGCGAGCTGAAGCCGAGCAAATAAAAACTGGCAGCCGCTGGATAAATGGCTGCATGTTTGGGTCATGATAAGGAAGAATTACATTTTTACACATCACTGAGGAGAGGAAAACAAAGCCTGGTGTGAGGTTAAAAGCTCTTTAAACTGTTGGAAAATAACCCAGTGGAAAAAGAAACAAAAAAACAAAAAGCATCATTCTCTCTTAGCGGTTGAAGCCTTTTCCTCAGTGAAAGATGTAAGTGATTTAGAGCTCATCAAAATCACACAGTATGGCCCCCAAAGCACACATAGTGAAAAGCATGAGAGTGGTCTGCAGGATGGGTAAGGTACTGTATCAATCCTTTGGAGGAGTTCCTAATGGAGCCATTACAGTCAGTTGTCATTTCCAAAGAACTTCATTTATCATGACGAGAGGGATAATACTGCATCATTTAGCAGCGAAACTTCTAGATTCTCCATTTTCTGTAAGATCAAATGTAACACTTCAAGCTCATTCATAGATGTTGGTCCATCTGTCCATCCATCTGTCCGTCCATCCATCCATCCATCCGTCCGTCCATCCATCCATCAAGTCTAACTCACTCTAACTCATTGTCCTGCTCATTGTCAGTCTGTCTAACATTAACTGCATTATCAATATTGATATAAAACAGAAAAATGGCTGCAAAGATTTTTCTCTGGCGTTAAAAACAATCCAACTGTTGTAGAAAATCTTGTACTCTTGATGAACCGATGAACAACAAATTAAACTCGATGAATAATAACAAAAACTCAATGAATAATTAAATAAACTGGAGTAATGAAATAAACTAGGCAAGCTTCAGTTGTCCTAACTTGAATTTATGTTTATTACACAAATCTGATCAGCTTTTGGCATGACGTGTGCATGGACAGAGACATACCAAAACTTTAAGTAACAGAAGAATCCCTCATCTTTAAATAGTACATTTCACATGTCAAATAGATGTGCCTATCAATGTAGTCTACACGTCAACAAGATCGTGCCCCTGCAGTATCTTAACTTTCAGACACCCTGGAGCTTCCTCACATGTTTACATGCAGACAGTGAAGGACCCTGAAGCCATGATAACTCATGTTTACATTTACATAATTTAATAGTATAAAATACTAATTTTCTATGACACCAACAAAGCCTGATTTTTGGTAAATCACTCGTCTTTTTTAAATTGCCAGTGAAAGTCATATAACGTGTGTTGTCATTTTAAAATCTATATAGTAGATATAGAATAGAAAGTAAATATCTCCATTATTTTTATTGTGAAAATGGTGCCCCAGTTTTTCTGTAATTCATTTTTCCTGGTATTTGTGTTTCTGTATTGTTGCCAGTAATTTATCTGATGTGATTTACTGTAAGATTTTTTCATTTGTTGCTTTTATGCATTGGAAAATTTTAATAAAATGCTGAAATTACCAAAAGACAGAAAAACAACCTTAAAACAAAACTGAAAACAAACAACACTTTATTATTTTTTATAAATTGCAAAAAATCAAACTTAAAAAATGATAAGAATTACTATTAGATACTAATTACTAATAGAACTAAAATAATGGATTTTTTTTTGTTAACTGTTTCAAATGTCAAAACTTGCTTCTTGCTGCCTTGTGTTATAAACAGGACCATAAGAAGTGTGCCGAGCTTTGAAACCATTTTTCATAGTGGCCAAACAGTGTAAAAACTGTCCCTGTGGCCCAAAAAGACTTTTTCCCGTTGCCGAACATGGCAAAAGACGTCAGTAAATCAGTGAATAAATGCTTTTTCACTATCAGGAGTTAATCCCTTCAGTCCGAGTATATATGAAAACACTAGACAAGCAGCACATTTGAGTCTTATCCTGGTAATTTGATGCACAGCAGTTCAACTGATTTGACTTCATGCACTACTGAGCAACTTTTAAAGGGGCTTCGTCTCTAATGCTGTATCCAGGTCTGTTTATACATCGATGGTTACAAACTGGTGGCATAGAGTTTGGGAGATGCAGGCAGGGAGGGGCTGTAAAATGAAATTATGCTATCAGTGGCATTATGGGAAGTGTAGGATCCGGTTGTTTTGAAATCAACCCAGATACTTAGAGTCAAGTTGTCTCGGCCTCCACGTCTTTGATTTTGACCAACTACTCTTTTATTTTGTGCTTGCAAGTCCTCAAACTTTAAAGAAGTACAAAAGTTCATTGTTGGAGTGCCCTTATAATGGCCACAAATTTATTGCCGTGTATCTAAAATCAAGTGATTTGTGTTTCTTTAAGTACTTGAATATTTAGTCAAGTTAATCAATCAACTATTTTGATATTTAAAGGTTCCAGCTTCTCAAATGTTGAAATTTGCTGCTTTTCTCCATTTTATATAAAATATTGTTTGTTCTTTTTATTGTTTTTTTGGGGGGGTCAATGGTCAGCAATGGCCAGACAGAGAGCATAGATGCAGATTCAGTTCGGTCATGAAGCACAAAAAAAGGGGGGGGCACAAGGTCTACTGTACATTATCCCAGCCAGTTGGCAGCTTGGCTCCTGAGAGCCCACTCCCACTGGGTGTGAATCAGAAATCTAACAGCTAATGGCAACAGTCGCCCCATGGTAGCGCTACTGACAGTAAACTAATGCCCACACATACAGAGTGGAGCACAAGAGCTGTCAACACCCCACCATGACCCTGTGGGTATAAACTGGCAAAAGAAAGAACGAGTTGAAATTGATGGCTGTTATTTCTTTTCCCAACACCTCTTAAGCACACTTTAGCTTCTACCATTATAGCTGGATTCCCCTCTTTGGTGTTTGTTTTACAATAATTACAAGTGGAAGAGGGAGCATATATTATTATCAACTCAAGCATTTATTTCAGGCGCTCACACACACATCAAATGTGGATCAGCAGGAAAATTTACAGAACCTGCAAGTGGGCAACAATTTAAGGGAAAAAAGTTTTGGTAATTCTTCTTTCTTAGTCATGCAGGACCCTGCTGGTGGGATGGAATAACAGATTTTAACACATTTGTTTTTTGTTTGGATGATGGTTGTGGTAGGGCTGTCCAGCATGTTGTTCCAAATTCTCCCATAGGTGTTCAGCTGGGTCGAGATCCGGTTTCTGTGAAGGCCATGGCATATGATTCACAGCGTTTTCATACTCAAACCCATTAATAACGCCTTGTGCTTTGTATGGAGGTGTCTGTTTCTGTTATGTTTTTCCTCTAATCGTGTATGCAGTTTGATGATGATTTGGCACAAAGGGTTTTGTTAGTACTGAGTAAAAGAACATTTCACCTGTATTATTATTAGTATTATTATTTTATTTTGAATGGTATTGCCTCTGCTTGATTTTTTAAATAAAGGACTCAACATAAGGAGCAGCATGCAGCCTGTTGTGTTAGATCATGTGTAGCTCTGCAGAGGGCTCTCTGAGGTCTGAGAAAAAACCCTGATGATCTCGGCTCGAGCGTTGAAAGCATGTGTTACAAAATGGTGGCATGGAGTTTGAAAGAAGTGGCATTGAACAGTCAGAGTGGGTCAAATGAAATGTAGATTGGTTGCAATCTTGGAAGATCTTGGCATCTGCTGCTTTGATCTCTTTTTTTCAATATGTCGCTTTATGTCTCCAAATGTTACCGAAGCGCAAAACTAAAGTGCCCCTTTAAACATACAATATGTAACTTTCTGCCACTAAGGGTCTCTTTATCCAAACAATAACGAAGGACAGAGCAATGCTGTGATGCAGTCAGTTTCTCCCGGTTAGGATTTCTTTATGGTTCAGGAGATTTTTACCAGGAGCCGAATTATCTGCAAAGCAAAAAAAAAAAGGTTCAGGTGATTAAATCTGGTAAATACACCAAATATAGCAGTATTAAAAATCAATGTTTCTCAGACCCGGCTGTTAGCTCAGCTCCTGTTAATGTCTACTCACCTTTATTCTCTGATAACTAAAGATCCAGATGTTCAGGAGGTTTTTACCAGGAGCCGAATTATCTACAGTGGTCTCTTCTTCTCCCAAACAAATGGAGCAGGGGATTTAAAACCTCTAAAAACACTGGTTAAAGCAGTTTTAAGTTGAAAATTAGTTTTTCTTTGATACTGTTCAGCACGGCAGGGACTGGAGTCGAGCTGCCGCCAACGCTCACTCAGCTTGTTTCTTTGATAACTTCAGATCCAGACATCGATGATCAAAATCCTTCATCCGGTTAAAACATATAGTGAAAAGCAACCAGTATCAGTAAAATGTATTGTAAAAATATGCCTTAAAACGGTATAGGCGCATGCGCAAAAAGGACATGGTGCCACTGACAGTCAAATAACACAGAGTGTGTCCTTGATTAAACATTTGTGGTGGAACATCGTTGGAAACATGTAAGAACACAACTCAACAAAATATTTAACACTGGCCAGGTCGTTTTTAGACATTAATGTGGAAAAGTTACATATTATATCTTTAATTATCAAGTATCACATGTATGTTACTGTAAATCGTGAGAGCAGAGGGAATTAGAGGCTATCAGAATATATTAAAGCGTTATTTAATTAACAACAAAGCTACTAACCCTGCAGGGTGTCGTGAGACGAGCACTGAATATAGTGAGGGAGCCGCTGAACAGCTGCACTCACGGAGATGAGCAGTATCTCCAGCGTTCAGCAGCAGCACCGAGCTGAATCAAGTTTGTGTTATCAGTATGCAGGTTAAACACCAACACAGAGCACCATCAGCAAAGAACAGGAGTCCTGAGGGGAACAGACATCAAAGTAATCAACCACTGAATGCAAGACGAGAGAACGGCTGTCACACCATCCAACGATTTCACCTTTTTTTTTTACTTGGTAGAGTGGAAAAGTGTTCTCTACTAACATTCCTATGAAGGCCATCATTTATTTTACAAAACATAATCCACTGCCATGATAAACCACCAACAATAATGAAATGCCATTTTTTTATGCTTAGCTCCTACAGGCCATAACTGGCTTGATTAATAAAGGCGGGTACAGGTTCAGAAAGTTGAATTGGGAGCTGAAAGTGAAAAACAGCAGCTTATTCCCAACAATACTCTGAGCAAACAGGCATCAGCTTAATCTATCTCGAGCAGCACACATGGCAGAATGCGAGACCGTCATGATTTTCAATTTTGTTATTTAGTTATTTTTTTGTGGATATTGTGTGACTGAATCACCACAATGTGAGCGAAGCACTTCAGCAGAAACTCCAGGTTCTTTCCCCGCGATCCCAGCTGAGAGTGCATTAATCATCACAGTCTCCCTTCTAAGTGAAGACAGAGAGCAACAGCTGGGGGAGAGGAGCTCGGCTTTAAACAGTACAGACTGCAGGAGGTTCAGCCATCACTTCTTGTTGTGGATTCTGACATCAATAGTAATGAATACCTTGGAGCGTTGCCTGACTGCCTGAGCATGAATTGCTATCACACATGAGGCCGGGCTTTGGAAGCAGTTTTGTTTGTGTGTCTTTGTGTGCGCTAGTGACCATGTGTACTTGCAATGTGCGCACTTCTGTGTACCTGGATGTCCTCACGCATTGCTGTGAGTGTGTACCTTTGTTTGGGCAGATGTGAGTAATTCATAGAAAAACAGGTAGGCTGAAATGACCTTAACTGACAGCAACAATTAATCAGAACATTGTTGGTGCTCTTGGACGAGGCTGGGGCCTCATGCTGAGGTTACACCTGCAAGGGCTGGAGCTGCACTGGGATCCAGTGCTCCTATATGCAATGATCTTTAAATGATGTATGGCCGGCTGGACCACATTTATTTCAAGCAAATAAGCAAGAGTTTGCAATGGTTGTTGGACAGTTATAAACACATCTTTAAAATCATGAGACGGTCGCATTTCACTCCAAATCTAATGGAATACAGTATTTTATAAGAATTTTTGTCATGTGACCTTTGTCGCACGACAATATGACTTTTCACTAAAGTCACTGGTGTAGCATTCTGTTATTAAAAGTAGTCTGTGTTGACTTTGGGACACGCTGGTCTTCTCAGGGGAAGTGCTTTGTTTCTTTGAACTATCCACCACCTGTCCCGCCCATCCTACGGTGGTTTTTCTGATATTTGTACAAAATTGTGCACATTTTTTGCTTTTAGTGCTATGTTTAGTCATTTCCTCCTTTGCTATTGTAATGATAACTACAGTCACTAGAGGGCGCAGCCTTATAATAAATTTAAGCATTAGTCAGAATAAGCTGCTTGCACAGTGTATGTGGTCATTTTTTTCAGTGAGAGCAGCCTGAATAAAACGATCTTTATGGCAACATGCCACACAGATAGATGAGAAAATGCTTTTTTTTTCATTTGGTTAAGCTAATCCTTTAATAGAATAGAGGACAATACACTCAGGATACATGCCAATTCTCTTTTTTGATTTCCCCGCTCCTTGCTTCACCCAACAATCACTTCAGTCCGCCATCATGAAGGCCGCTCTAAAGTTCTTATTTCTGCTATGAGTAACATAAAGTTACAAGGTGCCAACAACTCACAGTCTAGAAAAAAATATATATACGTATATAATATGTACAAACAATTGCAATTGCAATTGGGTCTTCAGTTGGAGGGACTAAGATGCAAGGAAAAAAGTGAAGGGAAATTTGGATGCAATAAAGGGAATTGTCATGGACTCATGGACATTTTAAAGTTTTTGTGGCACATTAGCAAACTGTTATTTTCAAACTACTTAACTCAACTAGCTGACAGAGAAAATAAGAATTATAAGATTTTATTTAGGCTACGTTCACATCACAGGGCTCAATGCCTAATTCAGACTTTTCTCCTCAGATCCGATCTTTCTGGCTAGACTGCTGACATTCATGTTTGAAATAACTCATATCTGACATCAGTCTGAACAGATCTCTGCCCTGAAACTCCTCACATGCAGTCAATAACATAACACAAATGCGTATTGGAACAAAAACAAAAAATACAACATTTGTGAGACACGTATTTTAGAGAATTACAAATGAAATAGAGATGCAAACTTTCATCACCCAGATGATTTGCGGATGATGATGATTGTCGGATGACAGTTTTTCATATGTTGAGGATGAGATGAGAAGACAAAGGAACCAAAAGCCAAAGCTAATTTAATAGCTTTATTCACAGCTGCTGCTGTTAGTTCTGTGGTGTCAGAGGTGTGAGTGCATCCGGTAGAGGAGTCAAGAGTCAAGGGGCAGAGATGTCGAGGGTTTCACAGAGGAACAGTTTCCTCTAAACTTTAGGATGTGCAAGGCTGCATTCCAATATCTCTGTCGGCACCTCATGACAACACTGTCACAGCAGGACTCAAAAATGTAGGCAAGCTGTCTTCATCAGAAAGCGTCGGGCAGTCGGGCTCTATTGGATGGCAACCGGGGCAGCATACTGCAGCAGCTGTACAGCTATGACAGCCTTCTATAGTTTAAACAGACACTATATCACGAGTATGGTGTAAAAACAATATGGATGTATGAGAAAAACGTGCCAATTCTGAAATTAGTGTTTTCATAGCAGTTGCTTTGCTAGTTGTTTGATTTGTATCAGATGTAGGGCCACATATGATAGTTTCCCCAATCTGATTGGAAAAGAAATATGATTTCTTTGTTCACACTAATCTGGAAAAAAATTCTGATCAGTGTCACATGAGGGCAAAACAATCTGATTTAGGCCACATTTGCTTCTGTGAACGCAGCCTTAGAGTTGTTTTCATCCACCTTGTGACTGTGCATCCAGTATTGACATTTCTTATGGCTCTGTTTTGGTCTCCACCAACCCCTGAGGGGTAATATCTGGCTCATTAGTTGCTAAATGCATCACTGCGTTCACTATCTAGTGGCTAACCTCATGTGCCATCGGGTGCCGGCAGGCAGTATAAAGTGAGTTTCATGGAGCTTTTTTGATTCTATCTGTGGCATCCGGTAACAATGTTGATGAGAGACTGAGAGTGAACCAAAACAGTCAAATTGGAGGCCATAAAACCAAAGAAATTAGTTAAAAGACACTGAAACGCTTCAGATATCTGAGGAGAACTGGAGAATAGGGCAACAATTCTGTCACTTTTTCATCTTTCACTTTATCCATTTTGAAATCACCTTCATTTGACAGCATTACAAGGAGTGCTGCATATTTACAATAATAGAAACCCGGTGAATACGCCTTGTAAATTAAATTGTTGGCCAGTAAGAAATTTTGACAACCCACTCAAATTAGTGTTTGTGATGTTTAGATAAATACAAATGCCTCAACAGTTTATCTCTGTGGGTAGATGTCTATGATCAGCAGGCTGGAGGAGTCACTAAATTGCAATTCTGTGCTCACATCCTGCTCAGGGAATTCAGTTGTCACTAATCAAAGCAAATCTAATTAAACACAGACTTAAAACCTGGGCCGTCTCCATTCTACTGCTCTTTTGTCCAATCCTCTATCAATGCTGTAGCCACCTCGCCAGCTCTGACGCCGCACCTTCTCTGCACTCTGCACACAATGCCAGGAGGTCTTTGCTTGCTGATCTATGTAGGACAAGCACTGGGATGTCTGAAGTAATAAATGAACAAGATGAATGTGAGGGATATGTTCATTTGAAAGCTCTTGTCACCGAGGGTTTGTCGTCCGGCTGCACAAAGGGTGGAGCCGTCCTGCCTGATTTACTTTAGATTCAAACCATGGCTAAATTGGAAATCGTGAATCACTCTGACACCATTGGCGCAAGATGGATTACTCCAGTTAAAGGCTGCCTTTTCTTTACTTTGCTTCTTTTTAAAGAAATCATACAAAAATTAATTTTTCTGACAGACGGCTGACCCGGGCAGTCAACGAAAGGAATAGCAAAAGGAGGCCGGCGCTGAGGCACTACAAAGCCAGTTTTATCAGCGCGGCGCTATCCCAGCCACATCCAAAAGCTCTCAGCAGCACAATGAGCCCAGCTGAATATTTGATCAACTGTCTCAGGTTTAACAAGCCTTGCCAAACTACACCTGCCTGGAGGAAAAAGATATGCCTTTGAGCAGGGCAATGCCTCCCTCCAAGATGTTAAGGAAATAAGCGTTTGATGTTCACAATACCCAATCTGCGCTAATCTCATCCGATCTTGGGCACTTGGATTCTTAGCGAGGTGAGAGATTTGCATTGCTGAACAATAGCTGTCTGGATGCCAATGATGCCTTCCAGTATAGCTGTAAATTACAGAACAATGCACTTACCCAGCCCACTGTAGGCGAAAAAGCGCTTTTACATATTGAATTCAATAAAATACTATATAACTGTCCTTCATGCCGAGTGTGATACAACTGATATTTTTTCATAACTTAGAGACTACCCCGTATATACAGTCATGGATAACTCACTTCTATCAAGGGGTGAATTCACGTGTGTATGTTTCTGTCTTTCACCCTGAGCTTGAATATGTGTGTGTGTGTGTGTATATGTGTCCACCTCGAGTCCTCGTCGCTGGCTGCAGCTCATTGCCCTGCAGTAATATCAGGCCTTGCAGACACCTGGGACCAGTGGTGTGGGCCCTCTGAGGAGGCAACCGCCTGGCAACTGGTCCTGATTACTTTCTCCACTCTCCGGAACTCAACTCTGTATATGCCATTAACCAGCTGCACGCGGTGTGATCCCAACTCGACTGTGCCATTAACCCTGTACACAAAGGGTTGTTTACAAACACACACACACACACACACACACGTACATACATACATACATGCACGCACGCACACACACTAGACCAAACTTCACAATTTAACCGCCAGCCTGCTAAAGCCACAACCATCTGCAGGCCAACGTCTTCCATAATCTCCCGGTGAGAGTTGTGCAGCGGGATAACACGAAGCGAGGGTGACATCTAGTGGGCAAATCATAGAACAACTAGACATGAGTTGTCATTTTAGTTGCAATGTGTTATTATTACAGTAATAATAATGCACAATAATATACAGGGTAAAAAGCTGTACAATAACGTCTACTGAAAAAAATAGGAGGTGTTTTAGTGTGATTTCAGTATGTACAGTTTGATCATGCAGTTTGGAAGATAGTCTGTTGAAAATGGCTTTATTTCCTTGTTGTTTGTGCTCCTGCAGGTTACTGTATGTTTAAAATCAATGGTAATAATTGCAAAATTGCAAAATCTGCCATTTTTTTCCCAGTAGAGTATAAAGTATTGATGTTGTAAGTCTTTACTTTGCTTTTTTCATGAAGGTGACAAAATGCAGAAATTATCAGGAGTGTAGACTCAAGTCACATGGCTTAGACCCATAAATATAATGGTTTGACTCCACTTGACAAATCAAAAAAGACCCGACTTGACTTTGACTGTAACACCAATTCTGACTTCACTTGGACTTCAGCCTATTGACTTGAAAAGACTTGATACCTTCTTCAAGTCCAAAGATTAAAAAATACATTATTTGAAATAATCTATAGAAGCAAATCTCATAAAATTTAAGAAAAGTCATGAAGTGTCAAGGCTATGAAACATTACATATATATATAAAGTACAGAAGTATTACCTATCAACATTACATCCTTTAATTATGGGGTAGCTGTGCTGTAATAATGTACCTGTAGTTCAGAGAGTTGTATCATGTAGTATCATATTTATTGATTCTTAGTAGTACTTCATGTGTAAGCAGTGTTTTAATTATTAGTGTAGCTTGTCAAATCATGCACTGATTATGAGGAAATTTGTCATGGTTTTGTGCCGCTTTATGTGTCATTGAGGTAATTTTGTGTCTTTCTGGGTCATTTGTGTCTCCTTGTGGTTGTTTTGCCACATTTTGTAGTCATTTTTCTGTCTTTGCAGTTAATTTATACCTCTTTGTGGCCATTCTCAGTCTCTTTCTGGTCGTTTTATCTAGTTTGAGTTACATGTTGCCGGTGAAGGCCAAGGCGGCACCTGACACTTTGAACCCGGGGCCTACGAACAGTAGAGCGTTTCAGTGATCCATCCATGGTCAGGATATGGCTTAATTTTGTACTGTTTTGTATATTGTACAAAAGGTGAGGTACTTTCCACTACTACCTCGGAAAAAACCCCAGTAACAAACAGCATTGAAATGATGTTTCAGTTTCTATATTTTAAAGAGCTGATTTCATGTCTTTTAAAGACAACATAATATTCTTCTTTTTGTGTTGTTTTTTTTTTTTTTTTTTTTTTGCATTTTTGATTAACTTTTACACATTAAAAAAAAATCAATCCACATTAAAAATTCCAAGGGAGATATTTGTTATTTTTCCTGAAACCACGAGGGGGCGCCTTGTCTCAATAAAAATGTATTTATTCATTCATTTAAAGTAGGGAAGAATACCTAGTAATATTTAACACATATAGTCAAAGTGAAAGGTTTATAATAATTTAAAAAGACAGAGCCATTATCCCAGCCTTAACAAAATACAGAAAAGTAAAATGACAGCTACTATTGCATCTAGGCTACAATAAAGCATAAGATTTAATTACTCTTCCAATCGTTTTAACATACAGCCTAACAATACATATTTCTATTTGTGTTTTTCTTAAGCCATTATTTATTTATTTTTTTAAAAAAGTATTTGATTTTATTTTTCAATTTTGTCTGTATTTGTCGTCTACAAATCTGCTTTATAAATGAATTAATTTGAGCTGATTTTGTTATAAGGTGCTACCTTATTATAGTAAGGTATTACTATATTAAGGTATTATTATAGCCCAGCCAAATACTACAATAATAAAGAGTGGATTTCATTTCATATCGTGCTTTTACTTCCACTGTGTCGCCTAAAGGAACAACAGCAACAACAAAGCAAATGTAAAGTGCACACTCAGTCGCACACAAAGAAAGACAGAAAATAGCTGGTGTTTACTGCGTGACCGACTGACTGACAGCCACAGGGAAACGTACACCTTATCTTATCTCTGATTTATGCAAATGTTGCAAGGCTCGGCATGCCTCCGTCCGTCTGGAGGAGGAAAAGGAAAGAAATCATTTGCCAAGTGGGAGGTGCTTTGAAGTCCGTGTCAAAGTTACTGTACTTGGAAACATTAACGGGAGTTGTGAGTGAATTCTGCTGACAAATGGGACGCGAGCCGAGACAGACGAGCAGTGGAGGTAAGTTGTCTTTTCGTGACATTTGTTTGCGAAATTTGAGTTGTTACCAGCAAACCTGCCGACCGGTTAATAGTGGAAATGTCCCTCCGGAAAGCTGTCACCTGACCCAGGTAGATGTCTTCTACCGCAGAGAGACGTTTATAAGTCGTTTATATGTTTGTACAGTTAACTTAAAACTAACATAGAGTAAAATGGCGCGGCGTTTCTTCCTGTTGATGTCCAGCTGTCTTTATTTAACAGAGGCTGAGGCTCAGTGGACTTTACAATAGGCTATGTACGGAGAACAGGCCTTTTATATTGGATACTGTGTAGTAGTCTTTGTTATTTAATTTAAACTGCTCATTATAAAATGTAACAATGTCGACATCCACATTCACAGACATTTACATAGAATTCAACTTTTTGAATGTCTAGGTTGATCAGTTTTGGGCTAGCAAATGATATTTTAATATACATAATAACTTGGAAAAATGGAAACTGACGACTCTTTTAAGGGTTTTTGAAAGAATAGATATTATGAAGTCACATTTAGGCTATTAGGATCCCCATTACTTGTAGTGGAAGCAGCACTTGTTCTCTCAGGGGTCAGTGGAAATTATTGGTGAATGTTATTCGTAAAAGTACTTAAAATGAAGTAGGTTAAAATGTAATCTATCCATTTTTATTATAGGTCAATCATTTATTTATTGATGGTTTAATTAATCTCTCGGTCTAAAAACAGATTACAATATCATAGAGCCTGAGTAAAATCATCAAATGTGTTGTGTTCACCCCAAAGTCCAATCCACCCCAAAATATTAAATCTACTATCATTTAGGATCAAAAAGTAACAAAATCTCACACCTGAGCAACTGAAAGTAGCATTTTTTGTGTTTTTGCTTTTAAACAAAATGATTTACAGCTTTAAAGAATCCAGCTGTACTGTATGAAATTCTTTAACAAGCAGTTGATGAGATAGTTATTGAAAAACCTTTGTTGTGCAACAGTTTCCAAAGACACCAAATTTGTCAGGCTTTTTGGGGAAATGCTTGTAAAATGGTGACATCATCAAACGTCATTTGTTCAGTCCAAAACCCCAAGCAACAAATCTATCTATCTATCTATCTATCTATCGTGAGCTCACGGTAAACATGTTACAGTCAGTCAGTTTTGAATATACTCTGTAGTCTTTCAGACAGTGTGGATTATTCTGGTCTTAATGCTACTTCAAGGGAAACAAAAAGAGAAAACTGGATGTGAGGATGTTAAAATTTGTCATGTTTCTAATTCAGTGTCATTTCCTCCAGTCTGTCGATGAGCATCGCCCTGAGACTGCGTCACACGTCTTCTATGCTGCTGAAAAAAGGCCTAGATGCTTCAGAATGGATCAGGCACTTCCCAGCCAGAGTTCAGCATTGGACCTGCCCGAACCAGACAGCGAGGAGCTCCAGCTCAAAGTGGACTTTTTCAGGAAACTGGGTTACTCCTCAGATGAAGTGAAGGCTGCTCTGAGGAAGCTGGGCCTGAGCATGGACACTAACGCGGTGCTGGGAGAGCTGGTTCGGAGCAGGACCAGTGCTGCACCCTGCTCGTCCAGTTCTGACAGTGATGAGAGGAGCACAGGCCAAAAGGACCCCCTGCTGCCCGCCAGCTGGGCTGTCGGACCCTTTAGAGTCACACCGCAACTAGGAGAGCGGAAGAACGCAGATGCAGAACTGAGGCCTATTGTTATTGATGGCAGTAATGTTGCCATGAGGTAATATTAATAAGCTTTTTGTCTCTCTTAATGGTATCATAAATTCAAATCATAATTTACAATCTGCCATCTCTCATTCTCATTTTGTCATTCAACTCTGCCCTAGAAACACGCATTGTCGTGTTACTTTAAAAAGGTGGGTGTTCACCACCCTGCCTGTGCATGTTTTTGTAAAAGCCACTGCTACAATATGCAAATACTCGGCACACACCTCAAAATCTCCACCTCTCAGTAAATATGAGATGTAATACAGGAAGTTTGCAGCAGAGTAATAGCCCGAGGGACACTTCCCTCTGAGAGAACACTCAAAAGCATGTGGTGTTTACACAGATCAACTGAATTTTTGCTTTTCCCTTTCATTTTATCTATAGACAAATTACTTGTACTCACTTCTCTCCCCTACTTCTTTTTTTCAGTCATGGCAACAAGGAAGTGTTCTCATGTCGAGGCATCCAGCTCGCAGTGAACTTCTTCTTGGATAGAGGTCATAACACCATTACTGTGTTTGTTCCCAGCTGGCGCAAAGAGCAGCCCAGACCTGATGCCCCCTTAACAGGTGAGGATACAAGCAATGTACAAGCAAGCAGACAGATGGTTTTCATCGAGCAGAGAAGTGTTAGTTTAGCCACACAAACACTTCCCAGTCAGAGCAGAAACACTTTCACTGACAATGTTTACATGCACACTAATATTCCCCCATTATTCCAAATATTACAATCTTCTGAATTTGATGCCGGTCACGTAAACAGCATATTTTGTTAGGATTTTCCGAATTAGGCCATTTTCTGAATGATAAAATTTTCTGATTAAGACATGAGATGTGCCGTATTCGTCAGGTTTTACAAGGACTCTTTTGACTTCTATGCAGGAATATGCATTTCAGTTTGGTTTTTACTGGACTTTGTGGCAGACAGTCTCTAGACTGTTTACGATGAGATCTTGTCATGAATGTGTTGTTCACTGGAGATGCATGTCCAGAAGAAAATGGCACCTTTCTGATTAGTGGGACAAACACATCTACTTCTAAACAGTATTAAAGACCTGGATATCAACAGGTTTTTCAGTATGCACCAGTTTCACAATGCCAACCTTTTCAAGAAGGCGGTTGAAGATATGAGAGATGGAGGCTGTGTGTGCATGGTCCAAGAAATCAGCCATCGGTGAAGACCTTTAAAAACCTCCTGTTTTGATGCAAAGAATCAAAATTCACATTTTGATATGATAAACAACCTGTTCAGGCATGTTAATTGGAGTATCTACAGCTGCATGTGAACGGGAATATTAGTGGAATATTCATTTTCATTACTCATGTAAATTGCTTAGTAGGAATATTGTCTTTTTTAGGAAAAAAAGGATTTTTTTTGCGGTTCATACATTCTTGACCCTTGCATTCATAAGGTTGAGTGATCAGCAGGTAAGCCAGCCTAACTAGCTTACTTATAAGTTAGTAGTTACAGCAGTGGACTTCACACTATTAGCATTCAGGAAGAAATCACAATTGCTTATTTGGCTTACTTTTTTTTTCAGTTCAAAGATTTGTAGTCACTGATTTCTTAAAGGGCTTTTCTATTGGAACTGCTTGGAGAAAAAACTTTCTGCATCTATTTGGATTTCCATCACCAGTTTAAACGCACACAGTTGCGCTGAGTTTGGCCCAATATGGACCATCTCCAAAATCCAGCCAAAGTGTGTCCGACTGCCCTCAAGCGGGTTGCTGTGACATCAGATGGGCTTCATCATCATTATTCATTACTGTAATAAAGAGACATGTTAAGAGTTACACGTATTTCTTTATTTTTGCATGTAAATAACTTTATACACTGTGTCGCTCACAGGTGGAATGTTTTCTTGCATGTTACGCAGTGTATGAGTTGACATCATGAGTCTATTGATTTCATTTCATTTGAGGTCTTTTTGGCTCTTCCTTATATGCTTTACTGATGGATGGATCTTTAAGCCCTTAAAAATTTCAATAAGATTTTGAAAAGTGCAAAAACATTCTCTACCTTGGAGAAAAAAAAGTGGTGGAGCGTTATTCATGTGTGCTCTGTCAGCACTATACCTACACTTCTGAGACAATGCAAGCCAAACTCTGACAACAGCACGAAAGTTGTTGACCCCAGTAACACCAGCACAAGCACATCCTCAGTTAAAGACACACCTTAAAGCGGGTGGTTGTAAGGAAATTCAAATCCTTGCTGCACTAAGGTGACGCGCGGGCTAAGCAAATGTATGGAAAAGCTTCAAACATTGAAGCGCATGATTCCAAACTGTCACGTTCAGTTCTGTACACAAATACCCTTTACAAGGACTTACTCATTCACCAACAATGGTGATTCAGTGGAGTCAGTTCTCGTAAGTCAAATCTGTTGAAAGAGATTTGTTCATACACGTACTTAACAATCCTAAGTGACAGTCAGTTTTAGAAAGAGGGGTTGGCTCTGCATCTTTCAAGTCAACAATGCCTTAAAAAAGCCTGACATACCAGCATTGACGAGCTGTACTGGATGCCTGCACTAACATCTTACATGACATTTATAGTTTGTTCTGCTCACAACAAATGCATTTATTGCTGACAAACTATTTTGATCCTCAGCCATTTAAGAACTCTATTCAAGTCTAAGGGGAATTTCAGTGATGACAGAAACACTTCATAGTGAAAACCACTAACCACAGGTTATCTTAGCTTGACACAAAGACAGGAAATAGCACGAAACAACTAATTTGTACAAAAACTAAAGTGTAAAAATATCAATTCACCATTTTAAAAAAAGGGTTTCTGTTTTCTCTGTTTCTTGGCTGGGAGCACTAACTTCTTGGAGTTTCTGCTGGTTGCACTGATCCTGCCCGTGAATTAGTCCAACAAATAAACCCTGTACAGTAAATGAACTTTCATTTGGTGCTTTTTTCCAGGTTCAACCATCAAGATATAACACATTGATTAGTGAACTTAAGGTGTGTTTGTAACAATCGAATAAGCACATTTTCCATCATTTTTAACTAATTGTAGTTAAAGAAATCGGAGGTTCTTATGCTTTATCCCTGAAGATATTTTTGCTTTTGTAGAACTTTTCTCTTACCAGGAAATGTGAGAATGGCTACTACATAAATTTTCTCTGAAACATGGAGGAAGTATTCCCGTATCTGTGAATCAGTCCCGCAGCTGCCATGAGATACAGTTTCAGTATTTTCTAAGGCAGAACTACTGAACTCATGCCAAATCCATGTGGTAATACATTTAGGATTGTGAAACAGTAGTTTACCCAATTGGCAATCAAGTTATGTTTCTTTGTTAAGCCAAGACAGCAGTAAGCGTGGGCACACGAGGAATGATTTGCTGTAATAATTTCCGTGTGGGTACGGTGTGATAATCTCTGGCTGTACACGCAACAAAGAGCTCCGCATTTCAAACAGCGGAGTCACTAACATTTTTGGGTGTATCTGAACAATCCAGATTATTATCACATTATTATCACATCTTATGTTTGAGTACACTGCTAAAGCTGGCAAATTTATCTTACTTAAAATAGTCTTGGAAACCCATTTCCTTGAAGAGCTTAAGTAAATATAACTATCTTAATTTATTTTTACTTTAAATCTAATTGTTGAGTTTACTGAAAATTGGCTGTATTTACTTGATTTTGTGAAGTTGCGGCAACTTAAAAATAACTAACGGAATTACCTTGTTCACTCTAAGTTTTAGCAACTTTTGTAAGCCAAGATAGTCTGACTTAACTTGATCATCAAAAAGAATACAAATAAGGTTGACTAGTTTGCAGCTGGCAGAATACAGATATGTAGTACAGTAAACTTGGTTTACTGACGTTGAGATGCTTACAAAGATTGATTTAATTAAACCTGTTATTTTTGACATTGCAACTTCACAAAATAAAGTAAATAGAACTACATTTTAGGTAAACAAAGTAAACATAAATTACGACTAATAGTTATATTTACTTAGATTTTTCAGGGCAATCAGTTTCCTAGATTATTTAAATTAAAATCAACTTATCATCTACAGTGTAGATGTCTGTAATTCATTCAGTCTTAATGCAGCATGTTTTCAAACTATTCATTCTGAGCTAACCTCTGACATCTCCAACAACTATATAATGAATGGTGGACTATTATTTTCAAAACTGATGCATCATCACCATGTGGCTGTCATGATTTAGTAACTATGTGCAGCCTGGGTGGAGCAATTCAAAAGCTCTATTCTCAATATGGGAACAAGGAAATAAAAGTCACCCCACTGTCATTCCTGGGAAAGTCCCATCAGGAAGTACAGCTGTGTTTTTTCTTCCTCACCTGACCCACTTGTAGTTAACTGCTGACTGTCATCTACATTAAGAGGTTAAGTGAAGACAGTCACCCTGAGAGGCACTTAGTTAAAGAGGTGCTTTTAAGTGTTTGTGTGTGTTGTCTGTTAGTCAGTAGCTCAGGCATACACACTTCAAGCTTCCATGTCACCCGACCTCTTTGTCATGCATTCAGGTTTCATGGTTCATTTGACTTCTTACTTATGTAACAAGCAACTGCAGTGTGTGTATTTTGTTGTTGTCCAGTCATATTGCAAATATGATTATATATTTGCATATTAGATAGTTATGTTTGTGCGGGTTATGTAATACCTTGTCTGCCATCTTTTGTTTCCTATGATTGATTGCTGGGGCTTTTGTAAAATACTTAGTGCATGTTTTTTTTAAACATTGTGGTTTTTGAATCCTGAAGGTGCGGTTGTGAATTGACAAATGTGTGACATGTTACACAATAGATCTGTTCGCTCAAGGGCATAGGTTTCAAAACAATGTTGGGGTTAGGAGTCCTTTACCAGAAAATTTTCGGCGACAAATACTTAATTAGCATTCTTGGGAATTTCTCCGCATCAGTTTTTGCCTTTTCGGCATCACTTTATGAAAGAAATGTCTTTATTTTTCACTTAAAAGTCTAACTTTCGACATATTTAGAAGAACGTGTCTCCTGCGTCCCTCCAAGATCTATGTTTACAATTAATACACAGCTTTTAACAAGAAAGGGTAATACAAGTACCTCCTCTCTGCTATTTCTCTGCCACCATTTGACTCCAGCTTGTTTGCACTTTCAGATCAACACATCCTGATGGAGCTTGAAAAACGGAAAATATTGGTCTACACTCCATCGCGCCGTGTTGGGGGTAAGCGAGTGGTTTGCTATGATGACCGCTTTATCGTCAAGTTGGCGTATGAGTCAGATGGAGTGATTGTATCCAATGACACCTACCGTGACCTCCAAGGAGAGAGACCTGAGTGGAAGAAATGCATCGAGGAGAGGCTCCTCATGTTCTCCTTTGTGAATGACAAGTAAGCAATTAGGCTGTTTTCCTACCTGAGCTTTTTCTTTCCACCGATGCTGTTAAATGTGGTTCCAGAGGGCATATTGCATCTTGAGGGTTAAACCAGGGGAACATGATTATGCAGCACCCAGCTGAGTTGTCACAAGTAAATGAAGAAATCACTCATTTGAAGCCGTGTTTATCTGGGTCTAGGTTCATGCCCCCAGATGACCCTCTCGGTCGCCATGGCCCCAGCCTTGACAACTTCCTTCGGAAAAAGCCTCTGGCGACAGAGCAAAAGAAGCAGCTCTGTCCGTATGGTAAGATAAGATTAGCTCAGGAGCTCAGGAAGCCCTCTGCTACAATATACAGTATTTTTTATTGTTTGACTCCTTTAAAAGTTTTAGTCAAGGAAGTAAGTTGTTTCCCAAATAAGATGAACTTTTGCTTGTGTTCATTTTTGTTTCCTTCAGACAAAAAGTGCACTTACGGCATCAAATGTAAGTTCTACCATCCAGAGCGGTCAAACCAGTCCTACCTGTCCTTGGCTGATGAATTGAGAGAGAAAGCCCAGATTTCTTCAGTAAAAGAGGAAAGAAATGCCAGATTATCACCCAGACAGTTCCAGTCTGATCCTGGGCCTGCTCACAATGCCTTTTCCCACCCTCAAGACAGATTATGTGCAGAGCACATAAGAGACCAGCAAAGTTCTTCACATCCTGGCAAGGTTCGTGAAAATACAATGCTGTACTGGGACGATCCCAGAAAAATAACAAATCATATGCCCTGTTCTGTAACGGGAAGCCAGTGTCAGAAAGAGTGGCCTGGGCTGCACTCTGTCCCAAATCATTACTATACCAACATCTCTCACGAGCACCTTGATTCTGGCCTTGGCTCGTATGAGAGTCAGTACTCTGACTATTCACCTTGCCTCAGCAACTCCCACAGGCTCATGCCCCAGCAGCAGAGCGCCCTCGCTGGACCCATACATGCCCCAGTGCAGGCAGAGAAAAATAACACGTGCCAGTCTTGCAGTCGCTGTTCCCATGTAGCGCCCTCAGCTGCTCACCAGCAACACCACAGACACCCTGACCCTGAGTGTCACCCTAAATATGACACCTACCCTCCTCACATGTTCCCGCCTGGTGTGCCACAACAAAACAGCCTTCCTAGCCAGCTTCATTACAGCACAGCCCCACATCATCAGCAGAACTACTGGTCAGATCCCTTTCAGGGGCTTCTCCAAGCCAGGTCAAGTAGTCTCCCCTCTTCAGTCCCTTCCCCACACTCCCACAACTCACACTGCTCTTACAAAGGCCAGCAGTACCACGCCTGGGGCCAACAGCAGTCCTCCTCTGCTGTGTTTAACCCAAAAAGGGTGGAAATCCGCAAGAATCTGCAAGCCATCTTCAACCCACAGCAGGTCGATACAGTCATGGAAATGTTTCCACATGTGATGAATGCGGAGAAACTGGCTGCAGAGATCCTTAACCTGAAGGCTCAGAGAGGGATATTCTGATTATTACTGTGACAACTTCCTTCCTTTGCTTCTTCTCCAGTCAGACCTACATGATACTTGTGCTGACAGAGCAAGTAGGGAATCTCTTGAGAAGCTGTTTTAGTGCCTAGAGTTGAGTGATTTGAAAGCTTATTGAAGAGATGTTTAATTCTATGTAATGTGCCATTACATTGCCTTCCTATTTATGAATAGTTGAGACAATCTGTTTTATGCATTTGTATGACGCTGTAGTCAAATGTGACCCTGTCATCCAGTGTTTTGGATGAAAAGTGCCTCTAGACCAAAACTGAGTTTCTAGAGTTTTGTCTGTTGATGCATATTGTGTCAAATGTGATATATTGTAATCTTTATCCAAGAACATTTTTGTCAAGTGTTGAGGAATTGCTGTGTAAAGTATTAGTTTTTTTTCTTCTTTTACTGCAGTTCTCAAAAAAAGATTGTTCAATATTATCCTGTGAGGTGTAGCTACAGCATATTTAGATATACAGAAGCCACCCAGCGTGTAGGTTACACTCCATCCAGCTGAGGATCCACACTACCAAGTGGTATTTACAGTAAATACTATCCTAACAAGGAAACTGAGAAGACACTATCAAAAGGAATTTGCTGGTGTGTAATAACCATTTCCTGTAAATCGACATCAGTTTCATGAAACATTGTCAGATCAAGTGTTGCTATAATACCTCACATGTATTTGGGTCACTGTCATTGAAAAATGAAATTGTAAAATTTGGAATTTAGTTCTCATGAACGTTTAGATTTATTTTCTCTTAGAAAAATCACTTTGTTAATGTATACTGTAAGATAAATGTATAGTAAGCATGTCTAGAAAAAAGCATGCCAATAAAGATTTAAAGATGTGTGAGATATGATGTGTGTAGTACTTATAGTGCTGCTCTTTCTGGAGCTCATGCATCTGTAAAGACATGTCCAAAGATTATCAGGAACTTAGTATTGGCACTCACTCATGCTGACATCATACCATATTGCCTAAGATTCCTTCACTCCCTGGGTAGAAGATATACTTGCGTAATTAAGTAAAATTACGCAAGTATATCTTCTACCCACAGAGCTGACGACAACTATTTTTCTGAAAAATCTGGGACAGCCCAAGGGTTTTACAAACTATGAAAAGTTTTACTCTGCAGTGCATTTCACAAGTATGAACACATCAGTAACTTTGTGTTTCTAATGTGTGTGTGTTTGTGTTAACAGAGTTTACTATTGTTGAATGATAGTTTAGCTTGACAACTATTTGATGGATTGCCATGAAATTGTGTACAAACATTCATGGTGCCCGCTTGATGAATCCTGATGACTTTGGTGTCCCGCTGATTTTTCCTGTGGCACCACTATGCTGTGAATGTTTGGTGAACATGTTGTAATCATTTTCATCGCCCAGACTACTTTGGTTTCTGACCAAATACCTGCAAAAAGACCCATGGCATTTCCATCAGCCTCTGCTGTACTTTGTGTTCAGTGCTAATTAGCAAATGTTAGCATGAAACCTCTGGTTCCCACCCTTTTTCAAACCACATTGTCGATCCCCTGACCAAGTGGCATACTGCTATATTTCATGTTAGACTCAATGCGTAACAGTAACAGAACTACTATTAAACTGTACAATTAACCCAAATAATGAATGCAGTAACTGCAGGAAGATTGTGTAACCAAGATGCCAATAGATGAATTTTGAGCAGATTATTTCCGGTAAATGTTGTTAGTTTGTTTGTGTTTTTTTTTAATCATACATATTTAACAGGCTTCTTTTTCTTCTTCTCCCTGACGCTTGATCATTGTTCTGTTAGCTCTTTGTTTGTTTTACCTGTGTACTTCTCTAATGTATGAAAAGGCCATTTACCAGAGAGTGAAGGCGTCCTCACCATGCCATTATCCAGAGAGAGTTTTTTTTAATTATTATTATTTAACCGTTATTGAACCAGGAATTATACCATTGAGATTCAAAATCTCTTTTCTAAAGGAGTCCTGGCCAAGACAGCAGCACACAGAATTTCACATAAAAATGTGTATATATTTGTAAAATATATATATTTATAACAGTAAATATATTTGCAAAGTAATCTAACTTTTACATTTATTTTTTTTTACAGATCTTTTTAAAATGCTGGAATATAGATTTACTTTTTTTTTTTTTTTTTAACTCCCCTTAAATTCAAAAAGACCTCATGACCACCCATGAAGCTTCGATGACCCCCATGTTTGGAACCAATGTGCTAAACTAAGACAGTGAACACAGTAAACATTATATCTATAGCACAAGGCCCAGAGTATAATGACTTCAGACACTTAATTTCCTTAATTTTGGTGCCTTTTATGCATTAGTTCATGGCATAAATGTATTTAATTTTGTCAAAACAAATGTCCTCTGCTATTTTCATCTTTTGGGTGACACATAAAAATATTCAAAATATTGAGTGGGACATGTCCCCTGTTTCCCCCCTGAGTTCTACACCTCTGCTATAACATGTCATTACCATTTTAAGCATGTTTGAGCATGAAGCTCAGGGCAAGAAAAAACATTTTTTGGTCACAAGCTCAACAGGTTTTTCAGAACCTATGCTTGTCATTTTTAAATTTTGGCCAAACCTTACCTTGTGCTTGAAATTGAGCATTTCTCAGTGTGACTGAGACGCCGTGTTGCTAGTTTTGTGAGCAGCCTCGTGCTCCAACTCAAGCAAAGAACAGCAGTTACTTTTGTGCAACTGTCTGTCCAAACTCACACAATGGAAGTATTTGATGAAAGAGTGTTTTTATTGTGAATAACAGATGATTTTACACTTTTTATGTATATACTTTGATACAAAGCTTGATCTCATCACGATAAGATGTCAACTGAATTCTGTTGGCCTTGTTTCCATGCATCCAGATGGGACCAGCGGTTTGTTTTTCTGTCATTCCCAGGCCATGAGTAGTTTGTGGAATGGCACAAAGGCACCATAGCCAGGCTTGCTGCAAAGTACAGACACAGAAACAACAAAATACTAATGATGGGTGTGTTTGAAGCTACTTTAAAATAGAATCTTCCTTGAGATAATGGGCTAAACATATTTCAAACAAAAGAAATGCACATAGGAGTGGTGTTAAAGATCATCCTTTAGTTTTCCCATGTGTAGCCTACAGTAGCTCATTTGCTTATTGTTCTTTACAACCGGGTTAAGTCAGGCTGAGTTTAATTTGTCATTGCTGCAGGCAAGTGAGTTAACACCTCACATTCCAAGTTCATGTCTTGCCTCTTTAATATTGTAATTTGAGGCTGACAAGTTTACCACAGCCTGAGATTTGCATATTCAGCTCAGCCACTAAGTACACAGGATTTACTCAAGTGTGTCTGGAGGCAGTGTTTGGATGTTAAATAGCTAAGGACCACAGTGGGATGTCTTAATTCGCAGAGATACTTTAACCCTTTGAAACCTGAGCAAATTGACTTGATTTCTTTCATAAACACGTGAGAAAGCTAATGAGCAACTAAAGAAGACGTGGCCCAAAATTAGCAAGAAATTAATAAAAAAGTGAGTTAATGAGTTTAGACCTCCTCCAACTCCTTTTTGAACATGGTTTCATGATTCCAGTTATCATCCATTTTGGTTATAGCTATTTTTTTAATCATTTTTTAAATCTTTTTTATTTGCTATTTTATTATTATTTTCTATTAATTTGGTGGGTTTTTGTGCATGTTTGAAATATCTATCTATCTCTCTATTGATGAAAAGTATTAAAAATTTGTTAAAAAACAAATAGTGCTTAAAAATTATATTAAAATAATAATATAATTTCTAAGCACTATTTGTTTTTTAACAAATTTTTAATACTTTTCATCAATAGAGAGATAGATAGATATTTCAAACATGCACAAAAACCCACCAAATTAATAGAAAATTGCGGAACATTTTTACCAAGTTGCTCATTGCCTTTTTTTCCCATGTTTTTTAAATAAATCATAGTAATTTGCTGAGGGTTCAAAGGTTTAAATACTTGTGAAAGGCATCTAAAAGTAGCACAAGAAAAGTGATGTTGGTCCAAGTTTCAAAGGGTTAATGTGTTTTATGTAACCCTGGCTTTGGGAATCAGATGATCCTCCAAGAATATTACACACCGTGAGACGCATTAAGGAGCAACATGTTGCTTGTGTTCACACGGTAAGAAAATAATCGGTTACCATTCAAAGTAGTTGTGTCCCCTGTGGCTGCCATCGTGCAATCCATGATCAGGTGTCTGCAGCTCCACCACCTTGGGGTGGAGCTGCCGCCCCCTGCAGGTGGCCCAGGAAACGAATCGTCCCTGTGCTGATCCGTCCAGACGGCAGCACGATCTTAACCCGGTGACCCAGCTCCAGGTCCATGGGGGAGTGAGGTATAAAAACCCGGTGAGGCCCTTTGGACGTCCTCCATGACCTCACACTGGAGCAGGAGGGTTCAGTCAGTTTTAAAACATCATAGAGATGATCAGCTCTCTAGGACTTTGGACAAATCAGTGATATTACATCTAACATCACGGATATTACATCATACGTGAAATGTGGGGGTTTTTTGTTGTTTTTTTTAAATTAAAGGTCCTGTATGCAGCATCAGACCATAAATGGATATGCATAATTATAATGGAGTAGGGGCACCCTGAGTCGAGAATGAAGTCACCTCTTCGTGTGTTGTAATCTGAGCTTCTCCGTGGTTTGTTCTGGTAAGATGGCCCAGCTGCATATGCATAGTAGTGCATGTATGTATTCGACTAGCTACCTTACTGCTGCCTCTTTGCACGAGCTTATATGGCGGTTACTGCTGATATCTGGAATAGCCTTTCAGAGGAGGTCAGACTCTCCGACTCAGCTGACAGCGTCAAACAAAGTCTTAAAACCTGTCCTTTTAGACTTGCATTTATGTAGCTTTTATTAATTAATTGGTATCAAACCTAATTTTTATTTTTTTATGTGTGTATGTCTGTGTGTGGTAGTGTGTGTGTGCGCCGTTGTTGTGGATGCTTAGATTCCATCCACTGTCACTGTTAGCTGTGCTGGTAACAGTGCTGCCATTGGTTAACACTGTTAGTGGAGTCAGTTCTGTTAGCAGATAACTCATATGTTCTGAATTCTGCGTAGAGCCCATTTAAAAATTAGTAGTAAAGGGAAATAAAATATAAACATTAGTAGGGTTTACTAGATCTGTATCTCCATGCAGTCCTAATTTGACTTTTGGGAGATACACGTATTTGCTTTTTAGCAACAGCCAGCCACCAGCGAGAAACAGCAAGCTTGGCTCTGTCCAAACGCAGCAGCTGTAAAGCTCACTAATTTGCATATGTCCTTTGTTTACTGAGCACAAAAACTGAGAGTAAAAATGTTGTTTTACCGGAGTCATATGCAGGACTACGTCTTGCCTGGGAGCAGCTGTCAGGCAGCCTTTCCAGACTACAGGAAGATGCTGGGCCCTCCCAGTCAGGAAGTAGTCCTGCATACAACCAACCCCCTCATAAGACTGGCAAATTGTGGTTCTTGCTCTTTGGTTTTTGGACAGATGAAACAAATGATATATAAGGTGTTGGTGAGTGAGTTTTAGAGGTAGTTGCTTCCTGTTTCCAGTCTTTGTGCTAAGCTAGGGTAACCGTCAGATGACTGTAGTTACACATTTGCAGCACAGATATGATTTCACTTCTTATGTAACTCAGGCCGACCTGTTTTTAAAGGCTGTACCTGGTGGCTGAAGATGAGGAAGAGGAAGGTCTTGAGCTCAGACTGCTTGTATAAGTGTCGCCCCTTGGTGACGCCTCAGACGCTCTGTGTTGGTACATCGCTCTTGAGAGACCGCCTGTTCATTAGAGCACAGCAGTTGATGTCATTATTGAATGCAGAAGCATGTATGAAAACTTCATCACTGTCGGTGTGTAGTTCTGTCGTTTACTTGAACACTCCTCAAATGCCTCTCCGTTGTCCACTCCTGACTCTCCCTGCTCATCACAGCCGCCCACGTTCACCAGCACTCCTGCCTGAGAGGTCAGCTAAAAAAAAAGGAGACAAGTTACCATTACTGATGTCCACTGGTGGAAAGTTACTAAGTGCATTTACTCCACTTATGTTCGAGTACCTTAAAATTGTACTTCAGTATTTCCATTCCCATCCTACTTAACTGTACTTCGCTATGTTTGAAAGGGAAATATTTTATAGAGCTACAGTTACCAGTTACTTTCAAAATATAAGATTTTACATACAAAAAACTCAGTTTATAAATTATCCATTTTAATATTTAATTACCAGAATATGTGAAATAGCATCCACCTAAATCAACTACATTTATGTACAGCTTACATATTAATATATCAGTAATGATGATCAAATATACAATACTATAACACTGACAGTAGCCGCTGAGCATTATGAGTCTTTTTACTTTGATACATTAAGTGCGTTTTGTTAATACTACCTTATTTTTACTTAAAAGATAAGTGTGGTCATTTTATTCTGGACCCTAATTTCCCTTTTTTTTGTTTTTAAGTGACTTATGGAAAAACAATTTTTGAAACTGGTCCAGTAACTGACAGCCAAGAAACTGGCTGCAATGTAAGCAACCAGGACATTTATGAACCGACAATGTAGGTCCACAAAAGCTGTTTGGTTTTGCAACTGACAGAATAACAGTTTGAACCTAAGTGCAAGGCCACATTATGGAAAGGAGCATACAGTGATAGACCTATTAAAGAGTGAGATTGTTTTTGGTTTAACCAAACAACCTCGAAAGTGACTCTGTATAAAACACAGTCATTTTTATCATTGTAAAACACTCTCCGTTCAAAGTTCCAAGAAACAACATAAACTCACAAAAACGTCTTGGTTTGTCCTTCTGCGGTTTCAACAATCGCAAAAACCTTAATTCACCCAGTTAGATGTGAAAATATGCTGTCTTTATACATGCTGAAATGAATAATTATTTAAAGTACCACACAAAGTCTAGCGATTTCAGGACATTTTCTGGTGAAACAAATAGGATCTTACTCTTTAACAAAAAGGTCGAGCTTGGAAAAACATTAACAGAAAAACAATAGAGTCCAGGTTGAAAAATACTGAAGTTACCCTTCAACTGAAAATTTGGAGGCAGGAATTTTACATTAAACTGAATATTTTTATACTGTGGTATGCTGCTTTTACTTTTTAGGTAAATGATTTGAATATTTTTTCCACCACTGCTGAAACCCATAGAACCAATTTTGACTACACACACAAACTCACGCACACACACACACACACACACACACACACACACACACACCTGATAATGTAGCTCTTCCTGTTTTCTTTGCAGCTCTCCAAACCTCCTCTCCCATGATGCTCTCTCACAGGCAACCCTCGTCTTGAGTGACAGTATTTCTTTCTCAGTTTTGGTTAGTCGTTTATGAAGGGCAGTTGTTCGGTCTGGGCTGCCCGGGATGGCTGGCACCCCTTTCATTTCAGAACCTGACAAATAAAGTCGAATAAGGTCATCACATCATATCTCTTCTCACACACGCTGAGGAGATGTAAAGTAGATTTAGAGTAGGATGCAGACAGACCTTTGGCTTCATAAACTAGATAAGACAACACAGCTTGTTGTTGGTTTACATTTAACCTTGATCTATGGAAAACATAGACTTCATCCCATCATAACAATTCATTTTGAGGGGATCATCTTTAAAATTTCCCAAATGACTGATGCATGTTTAAGACTCCTGGAGGCAGAACACACCAGCATCTCTGAATTGATTTAAGCCAGCCAAATAAAGTCTTTTCAGTTTAGAATAAAAATTTTATTAGGCAGTTTTTATCTGTGATTTTATGAGATCCTCACCCACAAGTTGTTTTAGGTGTCGGCTTTTGTCCTCTGTAACGCGCCGTTCCCTTGGCAAGAATTTGATTGCATTGTACGGGCATATCTGAAAGGCACATAAACATGGTTGATGGTCACCATAAAAATCCAAATGTGTTATTGACGAGATGTCCAAATTACAATATGAATGGTTTGTTTCATGGAGCAGTGGTTCCCAACTTGTCCAGCCACGGGGTCCAGATTTCTCCTTAGTCATAAGTTCAAGGTCCACAAATAAGAGAAATTGCCACAAATTAAATTTTATTTCAAAAAATGTTAACAGTTTGTGGGCTTAGAATACAATGACATATTGCAAAAATAAAGTGGTCAATTACTTAAAACTTAGGAAATTAACAGCACTGCAACACAAAAGTGCATATTAATGCTTGAAGACCAGTGACAAAAATGCTACAAAAGCAAAACATGTTAATAGGCCAAATAATACTAAAAACAGTCAATAAAATAGTTGCCGTTCTCAAAAAAATCACTCTCTCACTTTACAGCAGGAAACAACACTTCAAAATAAAAGCTCTGTGCAGGAAAATCTGTACTTCAAACTGATATGGGTTTTGGGGGGGGGGGGTTATTTTTAAACAAATTTTAAATGCTTGCAAGTCACTTGTGGTCCATTCAGAATAGACCCACGACCCACTTTTGGACTGCGACCCACCAGTTGGGAACCACTGTCATAGAACACACACTGACCCAAAGGAACCTGCAGGTGCACAGTATCCCCTTGAACGTCCATGTAAACGCAGTCCACAGGATGTACGACGTCATGTTGAAGCATGTTCATCTCACATTGTGGTAATCTGACTGGAGAAAGAATTACTTCTGAATTACATTGTAATTCACATTATGTTGGATCTCTGCGGTACATTGTCGTGATGACATGGTTTTACTGAACTGTGACGTAACGAGTCCAAAGGATCAGGTGTAGGCTGCTAAAAAAAAAGACGGCCTTCTGTAGTTGGATGCAGCCACGCTATCACTTTTAAAACATTTATGTAAAAACAATTTGGAAATATACTACTGGGAAATGTGGAATCAGCTATAGACAAACAATCAAATAAACATGGATGGAAGTTTCTATTGGAAAATTTAGACAGAGCTGGACACTGACCTTTGCCAGAAGCTCAACTGTAGGATGGGAGGAAACAATCCCATGTGGGGTCATAAGGAAACGGTAGCTCCCATTTCTCCTCAATGGGTCTCTGTCCTAGTCCATGCCGGTGAATGCTAATGTGGCGCACAGGGCTCACTGACCTGTTGCTATGCACCAAGTCTGTGTGAACAGCGCTGCTGACGACTGCTGGGAAGGTAAATCTTGTCTAATCCTCTTAGTCATGCAGTTACACAGTCCAGTTGCATCCCGGCTGCTTAATTTGGGCTGCTGAGCCTTATCTATAAACAATGTGAATAAGCCTCCACATGCAGTGCAACTGTTACCCCTGTTGGAGGGAGGAGGATTCAGTGTCAGCATCCATCTGTTCTGTCTGTCGTTTGATTCAGTCGTAACAGATGAGCAGGTCATGAGCAAATTTTAGGCCTAAAACTTTTTTAGGGTGGATACCTATGAGGTCAAGGGGTGACTCTCAGCTTTAAACACGTCATTTCCCTTTTGATTTGCAACATACTCTATTGACATTTCCCGAGTGTGACAGCAAACACATAGATGTTTTCTATTTGCGTGTGGTTTTTACACTGAGTAAAGTATTAAATCCTAAGGGACTTTAGACTTTAGACTCTTCTTTTTCCACACTGTGACCCTTCCTGGAGGTTTGTGGACGTAGTTAAACATGAAGAAGAAAAGATAACAGATATAAAGTAAGTGGACAGTGACCCTTGCTGTCCAGTTATACAGTTCAGTTTAGTATACAACTGAGCAAACAAGCACAATTTGGTTAATATTCAACAGTTACTGAAAGGAAGCTTGTGCTGTTTAATTTATTATAACTCTTAGATGCCCTTAAAGCCTTTACTATCAGGGCCCCTTGTTTTTGAAACAAATTGCCTGAGGAGATAAGGATGGCAGAATCAGTTCTTTTAAGTCACTTCTAAATGCCCATTTTTATAGACTTGCTTTTGTCTAATGTCGCCTTTTTTTAAAAACTTAATTTATTTGACCTTTTTTTTATGTCTTATTTATTTTATTTCCTTTTATTTGTGGTTTTATTTCTTTTATTGCTTCTGGTTTTTTTTGGTCTTTATTTATTTGTATTATTTTAGATTCACATTTAACGTATGGTATGTATTTTATTAAATGTCAATCAAAATTCAGCCTGACATGCAATATTTGGCATTTTTGGAAACTTTGGCACTGCACTAGATTTTGAACATGCTAGTGAGAACTTACCTGCT
This sequence comes from Plectropomus leopardus, assembly GCF_008729295.1. Classification (NCBI taxonomy): domain Eukaryota; kingdom Metazoa; phylum Chordata; class Actinopteri; order Perciformes; family Serranidae; genus Plectropomus; species Plectropomus leopardus. Next base: position 21,735,269 of record NC_056469.1, read on the forward strand.
GATGTCTGTGGATTGTAGATTTTTTAACTAAATGTTGACGACAAAGGATTTACAGCCAAGTAATAGATATGATAGCTTCATCACATGCTCACTTGAAAAGGTTTAATAACTATTTTGTTCCTCAGTCTGTCAAAGTATTACATAAGAGTTTGGGTTTTACGTAGACGTCAGTGTGCCTGAGTTTAACACTGAATGTAATAAGATGTGATTATTCCACTTTTCTAATGTGACACATTTTATTTGTAGTATGGATTTGTTGTTTGGTTGAACATTGTGTTTTGTTTGCGTATTCATGTGAGACAGTGCTCATCATGGGATGCAAAACATATTTTGAAAAATATTCTTATAATAAACCCCTCACTTACTCTCTCTCTCTCTCTCTCTCTCACACACACACACACACACACACATGCACACAGGTCACTGTCCTATTATGCGGTCTGCACAAAGGGTCACTGTTGCCTAGTTGTTGTTTTTTTTTGCATTAGCTTTGTATGGACACTGTGCCCTATGTCCAGTATTTCCAAGGCAAAGTTTCCAGGCAATGCAAATATTTAATTCACTGACTAATATATTCCTCATAATGTGGTTTTGGACAGCATTCATTTCCTGAGAAAAATGTTGGAAAGCTGTGAGTAACTGAAACAATAGTGACTGTCATGTAGGTGCTTGTGAGACACAGGAGTATTTGTTTAACATTTGCATCACATGTCTCACTGTTAGGGGATCAAGAGTGAAATGATTATATAGTATTAGAGGCATTGGTTTCAAAGCATTCAAGTGAAATCTGAGCCTACAGGCAACAGCCATTTACAAGGTTAACCGTTGTGTGTCAGTAAGGCGTATAAATTCGGCACTTATGTGGTCATTTTCTGTTCAGGTGTGCTATATATTTTTTTTCGAAATGTTTGCATTGTTTACCTCTGCAAACCCACAAATATGTTACAATTGCGCATTTCAGACAAATCAGATGAATTTGCCATCAGGAGGTGGAGGGAATGGTAGATGGTGTGTCACTTAGCAGGGACACCTGCCAAGCTGGAAGCGACTTTTGAGATCAACAAACAACAAACTGGTTGTATTATAGTGACCTGTTGCTGTTTTTCCAGCAGCTTTTTTAGCCACCAAATGCAGGTCTTTCTTAATGACCCACCACTGTTTTTCCACCGGGAATAGTGCATCAACAAAAGGTTGTTTTTTACAGAGACGTTGTTGAGTTTCCAGGTGGGATTGAGTCCCCTAAACCCGATTCTGTGCCTAAACCTAACACCACATTAACCACAACATTGTCGAAACATAAAGTTTTGGTGTATAAAAATTGACAGTAACAATGATATTTCACCTCTGTACTCACAGCTACTCATTTGGCTCGTTTGTGGCATGTTGGCTGTCACACAATAGTGTTTTTGTAAAAGACAATTTTTGAATTATGAAAATGATGAGGATATTTACATGGAGATTCTGTTACAAGAGATGTGTTCCCTTTTTTTGGAATTAACAAAGAGGCAGTTAATGTGCAGTAGTTCTGCAATATGGAAAGACGACCCAATTTGATAGATTTTTTTCCTGTGTGCCGTAGCAGCCCTAAATAAAATATCCTGTGGGGAGCTGCAGTATGTATGAGTGTGCATGTATGTTGTGTCAATCTGTGTGTAAAAAGAAAACTCCCCCTGAGATGCAATCTTATATTTAAAAAATAAAACACATTTTATCTTTGACCTGTAGTTCTATTATCAGTCTAGACTGTTTTGGTGGGAGTTTCCCAGAGTTGGAGATATCTGCTGTAGGGATGTCTGCCTTCCCTCAAAGATTATGGAACTAGATGACACTCAGTTTGGGATGTTCAAAGTGCCAAAAAACAAGCAACAAAAAAAAAAACATTGAAAAACTCAACAGCAATGTCTCTTTTGCAAGATAATCCACAGACGTTGTTGTGAGCAGTTTGTGTAGATAGCATTTCCATTGTTATATGCTGTAAAGCCCTCTGAGGCAAACTGTGATTTGTTAAAATGTTTTTTTTAAATAAAATTGACTTTACCACTGATAGCTCTCCTGGCACCACTGAGTTTAGCTGAGGTTACAGCTCAGCTCAGGGGGGACGTCATTTATATTCACATCTCACACTGTCATGAACACGAGCCTCCATGAGTTAATGTCCACTTCTTCCTGCGCAGTAATACAGTTGGCGGGTGCAGTTCTGTAGAAAGAAAATAGTTCCTACACAAACTGCTCCCAACAAGGTCTCTGGATTATCTTGAGTAATTGGGTCACGGTTTCTGGGATGAGACATTACTGTTGAGTTTTTAAATGTATTTTTTGGTGCTTTGAGCACCACAAGGCGAGTGCCATCTAGTTCCATTATATTAGAGAGAAGTCAGACATCGTCCGATATCTCCAACACCTGACAGCTCACACCAAAACAATCTAGATTGACAAATGGCACCACAGGTGAGAAGAAAAGCGTGTATTTTTGATTTTGGCATCTATTATCCTTTAATGTAATACTGACTTGTATATATGCACAGGAGCAAAACAACTAAACAACTTATATCCAACAACAGGGTTGAAGATTGTGTGGGCACACAAATGTAAACCATTCCCACATTTTCTGGTCATGTGAAAAGATATTTTGGAAGAATATATCTTTAACCGTTATTATTTGCATATTATGAAATTCCCAAGGACAATAAGATGATGTATCTCTTTCTGCACAGAACAAAGACTGATGAATCAGTCCCACATCTTGTATAGAAAATACTTTATCAAGGGATCGCTAGAAGTGGAACAATTACAGCTATTTATCATTTTTTTCAGTGTACATATGGATATGTTAGTATTCCTTTAATGCTCACTTGAAAGATACAAACATATCTTTTTAAGAATAAACACAGCATGCCTCTTTTTTTTCACCTGCTGCACATTTTATCCCACTAGCAACAGCAATGATGCCCAGAATTTCCTCTCATACTCTTCAGCATCTTTAGTAACATCTTGTAGACCAAATACAGCAGACAAAATTTCATTTGTTTTGTGAAACTGCGATGAAAAACAAGGAAGGACTTCTGTCACCTGAATTGCGCAGGTCCCTTTTGTGTCGTGCCCAAGAATTCTACGTTCTGTTGGCCACAAAGAGGTAATTGTAGTCTGTGTGGGCTTTATGGCTGGCAGAGAGAGGGGTCTGATTTCACATTGTGTTGAACAGAAACCAGGAGGGTCCCTATACAATCACCCCACAGGGCACTGAAATCTCACCTGTGCTCTTATAGATTCGCAGAGGCTTAATCCACTGAGTTATTTGACTAAATCTTTAAATGCTGGGTGCACAGTTTAGCATTCGTTGAAGTAACCCAACAATGTGATGTACTGTAATGTAATATTGTCTTTTATGTTGAATGGGCACAATATAAAGTCCTGTTAAAAAATATTTTGATAGCTGAAGGTTGAAACTGGAATTATAAGTATTTCATACACGGTTTTACCAAATGTTGGATTTAAAAAACAAAGCAAAAAATTAATTACTATGTCACCGAATTCATTTAATTTAAGCATTTAGTTTGATCTGTCTTTGTTTGGACAGATTCCAGGTCCAGATGGAAAGCCTGAAGCGGTCATAACAGGGATAATTATGAAACACGTGCTTTTAGTTTTGACAAACAATGCTGTAATTTATCTTGCCAATGAGGAGCTTTTTCCAGGAATCATTACCACATCGATTCTGAGGCATCTTTAGACCCACCCAGCAACCACAGGCCTTTAGTCTCCTCCTCTCACACCAGTGTAGCTGTGCAGGTGAGAGTTTCCACTTGATACGTTGCCACTTCAGTACTGTCGGCAGGAAGCGAAGAGGGGGGGAGGTGACAGAGAGCAACTCAGAAAGGGAACACCAGAGAGAGACCTCATTCACTTCAAGCACAGCTGACAAAAAGCCCACAAAGTGCACTGCGGGTAAGTGGAACATTACTGATTTTATATGATGTTTCTTTTATTTGAATTCAACTGAATAGAGCTTTAATGTTTGTGCACTGGGAACCACAGGGGTGATGGAGGTCAACAACAGCGGTGCTTTTCATGTTTCTCTTGCAAATGTTATTTTACCTACGTGCTCTCAATTTGTTATATTTGGAATAAGTCAATTGCTAACAATTATTTTGTTAAAAATATGGGTGAATTTATCTAATTAAAATATAAATGAGTCAATCAGAGAGCCAGTCCAAGGATTTTCTGTATTTTTTAAAATATTATTTAGATTTCTTTCTCTATACAAATGACTTACAGTTGTGTTTCATAGTATTCATAAACAGATTCTTATGAATCTTCACAGCAGGTGATACAGATGAGGATGGCTTTTGTTTCCATTTAACTACCTGACACACCTGTACAACAAGATGAAACAAGGTGTGATATGAGAATTTAGCACATTAACACGCCTATTGAAGCTCTGTACATCAAATTGAATATCCACTTATAAATCTAATCTTTACTTTTTCCAATTAAACTCTACATTTTCAGCTTGAAGCCAGAATGGCCACTGTTGTCACTCAGTTTCCAGGGTGGAGAGCCCTGAGGAGCCCGTTTTGAGCTCCAAGGGAGAGGAAAAAAACAAGCTGTGTCGCTTAGCGGTTCTCCCAAGGGGACTAATGGAGGAACAAACACTTTTTAATTGTGTTCACTGATAAACCACTGCAGTCAGAGATGCTTTGGATATAATTGTGTGCCACCACACAAACTAATCTTAGCAGAAATTGACCTTGTGAGGACGTCACTATTGATTGAAATGGCTTATTGTGCTTAAACTTCACTTCAAATATTATTATTAAAGCTTTTACTCCACTAATGTGAGAAACTGTGCGAAAGAAGTAAAAGTGCAGTTTTAAATCTCACATTTACAATTTCTTATTGTTGTGACCCAACCAAACAATTATGAGATCAGTTTCACCAGAACAATTAGAGGATTGTAAAGGAGGACTCACAGATCAAAAGAACTGCTCAGGTGGGTTACAATGGCTCTAATTCAGAAACTTATTAGCATGGGTAAAACTTTGAATTGTACCCAAATTATTTGTACCCAAAAAAGGTTTGTCCTTGCTCAGTTTATTTTAATAGCATTAATTGCAAAACATCTGTCAGTTGTTTCATACGTGTTAATTGTGTGTTTTTACTCTTCACTTCGCCAGCATTCTGGCAGATATGACTTCATTACAGGCTGGACAAAGACCCCTCTCCCTCTCTGCCAATGTGGTGATGGCCTCCACTGCTTTTTTAAAAGACACAGGTATGAATGAGTTTGCTTTATTTTAAATCACTGTCAGCAGTCACATAGCTACATGCTCACACTCAGAGCAACATAATAGAAATTGTTCTTTTCATAAACCTTGCCTGTAAAGGAAGGTCAGATTTATTTTAAACAAACTCGTTCTTTAGATTCTAAATTTAGATAAAGTCAAATTAAAAATAGTGATTGTATATACAAGATGGACAATCTGAATGGCAATATTAGGTCTGTTGAAGAACAACAACCTTAGTTTTTGATAGTTGGGATTTACCTGTCTTGTGCAAAGTGACGTGCATGTACTGCAGTGCGTGTCTTGCTGAAATCCCTTTGGCAGGTCACGTGACTTTTGTGTGGTAAAAACCTGAAACCTCTCTCTGCCTGTTGGTTGATGTTTTCCATGCAAAGTATTGCATATTAATTTCTTGTTCTGTTTAATGTATATTTTATGCCATGTAGGCTGTATTATGTATTGCCTGATGAACATTTGTAAATTAACACCCATTACACAATGCAGATAGAAATGTTAAAACTCTGCTGCCGCTGTCCCAAAAGCAAAGATGTCATGCAGTAGCTCTCTTGTGAAATGATGACACGTGCTATTGGTATAGGCACTGTGCACCAGCGCTGCACGTATGGCCACAAACACATACAAGCATTTATGCTAATGAAAGTTTACACTGTCTGCTTGATTTCGTTGCTGCTGTCTTTATTTACATGTATGTCTCAGTTTCTCTTATCTTTTCACTTTTGAGTAAATGCCATGTCTTGCTTAAATTTATTTTTTTCCCCCTCTTTTGTCACTGTGCTTTGAGTAATGCAGACAATAGCTCGCTAAAATACTCACAATTACAACGCTAACATGCTGATGTTTAGCTGGCATAGTGTCAAAGGTTTAGTATTCTTCTGGAGCATGGAAGTTGATTGTTGAGTATCATTCCCACATTGTGAAATACCAACAACCTTGGGTTGGTGTACTTGGACCAAATGACAAACCCAGAGTGACGCCATTTGATGACAGGGAATGAGACTCAACCTCTGCTATGCTTAAGTGAAGGCAAAATATCCAGGATATGGCTGCTGCCATCTTGTGCTGGCAATAATTCGAAGCCAGAGTCTGCAGTACCGATCTCTGTGGTGGAGGAGCTCCACCCAAAACAGAAAACAGTGCGAGAAGCTACATTGATCTTGAGCTTATGGATTGGCACACACTCATGGCTGAAAATCCCCTTTTTGTTGAATTAAATAACTCACTAATCTTATTAGAAAAACAAATATTAGGGTGATGTAAACTACCTTCAATGACAAAAATCATCTTTAGGAAAAAAAAATTTGGCATGTACTTTCAGTCTTTAGTTTGGACCATTTCCCATTCATCCTCACTTTGAGTGAGCTGTCAAGTGGTCCATCTTTATATACAGTTTATGGACTCAACAACTTTCAATCAACTTTCTTTCTCCAGAATTAAATATTGCACTATTTAATTACGTTGAGCATCTTCTTTTTCTTTGTAACATTTGCTAATGCAGCTGAAATAATTAGTTTTACAGATAGGCCTGATGGTGCCACAAGAGTAAAAGTAAGGGGATCACCAAAGTTGTTTAAAAGAGTGCAAAGCTATGTTGAATAACTGCAAATAATTTTCCTGTTATTTTCCCAAAATGCCAGGCTGCACAGGCACCCTGCGCCTCCTCCTGTTAGGACTACTTCTGCCATCAGTATTAGTGTCAGGCCAAAGTCCCACTGCTTCCTCTTCGATGCCCTCCACTTCCATGACTGCACCAACCACCACCTCCCAACCCCCTGCAGCCACCACCTCCGGAAGCACTATCATGCAGGCTTCCATCTCTACTAACTCTGGACCCACAACACCCTCAACCACCATACAGCCCTCTACGACAACCAACGGTGGCCCAGCGACCCCCACTGCCCAGTCTGCCACCTCCACCACAGTTGGAGGTACAGAAAATACTGCCGTCACCCAGTCTCTCACAGACACAGCAACCTCTGGAGGCATAGCAACCACCACTATCACCCAGTCACCCATAACCACAATAACATCTGGAGGCACAGCAACAACCACTTTCACTCAATCACCCTCAGCCTCTAGCACCTCCGAGGGCACAGCAACCACCACCATCCAGTCTCCCACAAACACAGCAACCTCCGGAGGCACAGCAACCACCACCATCCAGTCTCCCACAAACACAGCAACCTCCGGAGGCACAGCAACAACCACTTTCACTCAATCACCCTCAGCCTCTAGCACCTCCGAAGGCACAGCAACCACCACCACCCAGTCTCCCACAAACACAGCAACCTCCGGAGGCACAGCAACCACCACCACCCAGTCTCCCACAAACACAGCAACCTCTGGAGGAACAGCAACCACCACCATCCAGTCTCCCACAAACACAGCAACCTCCAGAGTCACAGCAACCACCACTACCCAGTCTCCCGCAACCACAGCAACCTCCAGAGGAACAGTAACCAACATTTTCACCCAGTCATCCTCAGCCTCTAGCTCCTCTGAAGGCACAGCAACCACAACCATCCAGTCCCCCATAACCACAGCAACCTTCGGAGTCACAGCAACCACCACCATCCAATCTTTCACAACCACAACAACCTCCGGAGGAACAGTAACCAACACTTTCACCCAGTTATCCTCAGCCCCTAGCACCTCTGGAGGCACAGCCACTACCACCATCCAGTCCCCAACAGCCACAGCAACCTCGGGGGGGTCAGCAGTCACCACACAGTCTGGCACCAGCACAACAACCACTGCCAATTCTGCATCTTCAACTTTAACCATTGATTATAATTATTCAAGAACCACATCTGCCTCCTCTACAGTTAGTTCAGCAACGATGAACCAGCCCACCATGACCCAATCCAGCCCCTCCATGCCCAAGTCCAGCCCCACTATGCCCAAGTCCAGCCCCGCCATGTCCAAGACCAGCCCTGCCATGCCCAAGACCAGCCCCACCATGACTTCTAGTCCTGGTTCCATGGCCTCAATGATGACCACTGCCACTGGTATGTTTTGTTTTAAAAATGAATAAGTTGTTAGCTTCCCAGCCTTTATTTTCTCGTGTGAAAATACAAAAAGAACAGCTTTATTTTTATTTGTCTTTCCCTCTCATTGATCGTAACATCTGTCTTTTTGCCGTAGGTGGTATGCCTGGTATGAATAATAATGGAACCAGTATGGTAAAACCTACTTCCATGAGCATGCTAAGTTCACCTTATTAGAGAGAAGTGTAATGTTGTATTTGCATGTTTCCCTAAGCCTGTCATCTTCATCATGTACTTTTCATCTCTCTCAAACACAGATTTACTGCCCCTCATTCATGTGTAACTACTCAGACTGCTATACAATGTACAACAGTCAGAATGCCACTTCATGTGCTGCTGGTGACTTTTGTCAGGTAGGTAGGAAAATGACACCGGCAAAACCTTGAAAAACCATACTAAAAACTTTTTTTCATGTATTTCCCATAACAACCTATGTATGAAGCTAAACATATATACAGCAAGTGTATTGTACTAAAAATTCATGGAAACGAGAAATTTTGAACGATGCAATTTAATGTCTAAGAAACTGCTAAAAGTAATGGCTGATTATCCTTTTTTTGTACAACCCCAATTCTGAAGAAGTTGGAACACTGCGTAAAATATAAATAAAAACTGAATGCAATGATTTGCAAATACCGTTTGACTTGAATTAACCTGAATACAGCACAAAGATATACTGTTCAAACTACTAAATGAATGATGCCCCCCCCACCCCCCAACTTTTTTTGAAATGTGTTAAAGGTATAAAATTCAAAATGAGTATATACTTGTACAGTAAATATATTGTCTTTGTACTGTATTCAGTTGAAAATCGATCAGAAAAGATTAGTAAGTCATTGCATTCTCTTTTTATTTATGTTTTGTAAATACTTTATACTGTTACTGTCTGTATAATGCAATTAAGTATCATATTATCATATTATTTTGCTATATTTTCAATTTCCTTTATAAGAAAAAAGGGCTATTAAAACATGTATTCTAATGTGTCATTCTGCAATGCATCAGCTGATTCGACAGACGGACATGTGCTACATTGTTAGCTGCAGCGCCTCCTGTGCTGATAGTTGCCTCAACGCCTCTCTGACCAACTGCTCTGTGAACTGCTGCAACTCAACTGGCTGCCTCAATGGTAGTTTTGCATCCATGATGATGACAATGACAACCACAGGTAAAACAGACTCATCTTTAAGATCCCCTGTCTCATAACTGTTTCATTTATTTCATAATCCTCACACTGTCCTGACAAATTAATACATTTTATCTAATATACTGGTTTACAAGTGTGCACCTTTTGTTGTAAACTTGCACATTTGCAAATCTCTTAAATATTTTATTCTTTTCATCACGTGATTTCAGCACCCACAACAACCCCAACACCCAAACCAGCGACCACAAAGACTACAATCAGTCCACAAACAACAGCAGACAATGTAAGACAAAAGGCTGCATGTGTGAGTGTGAGCTGGCATGTGAATGGATGCAAAAGTGCGAGCAGAAGACTAGAGAGTTGTGTGCATCACTAAATTCAGTTAGTTTTGTTTCCTCTTGGTCAACATCTCTCAGACACAAACTGTCTTTGTTTTGATTAAATTGGTGACTATAAATTGTCCGTAGGTGTGAATGTAAGCATGAATGGTTGTTCATCTCTGTAGCCCCTTTTACACTGCCTGTTCAAGGCGGGAATATTGTGCCGGTCTGACGCCTTGGCGTTCTGTATCTGATCGCAGACTAAGAGGACAGAGTTGTCTCGCCTTTAAAATGGCAGCGTAGGTAGTAGCTGAATCGAAAACTGTGTAAAAGTGACAGCTGGCAGAACGGGACCATGGGTCTGCAGGTATGATGTTTTGATAGCATGTCATGCATACAACCCACTGCGGGAGATTTAAAAAGTAGCTAGCAGCGGTTAGCGGATAACTCAAAAAAGAAGAATAGCCATTAAATTAGGAAAACAGTGATAAATTAGGAAAAATTAGGAAAACAGTGTAAATTAGGAAAACAGTGATATGTCATCGATATTGTTTAGAAATGTTGACACCTATGTTATATATCACACTAGAGGCAGACACTCGTGTATCAAATATCAGGCCTGTCGCACCTCCTTTACTTCCATGATGCTGGCATGCTATCTGAAATCACGCTGGTGTGGCTTGATGCTGCCGTTGTTTGGTTCTGTGTAGAAATAGTTCACCCCTGCGATAGTCTAGCAACTTGTCCAAGGCCTCCAGGGACAGCCCCTGCCTAAAGCAGCTGGGCCTCACAAAGTTTCTCCCTTTCCCCCCTTATGCCAACAGCTGCCAATGTCTAAAAAATATCTGTATACAGTGTTGACCTTAAGCCAATGCCCAGCAGTTATAATAACATCCTGCCCAATTATTTTATATTTTAATGGAGTATAGAACATTTGTAAAACAGTCAAAGCCAGGCCTGGTGTGACATTAATATCATCCTTTCTTCTGTGTTCTTTTTTTCAGGGAAACAAATGCCATAAAGGTATGTGCGTTGGTACAGATTGCTACAAACAGTTTGCTACATCCCAAACATGCGCCCCCTCACAGCCACACTGTCAGGTGAGAACTGCTCCAGCAACATATTCATATTCCTTAATATACGATTGATTAAAATGTCCAGGTTCATGTTGGTTCATCTTTACAAGCTTATATGCATTCAATTTTGTCTTTGTTTATCACCTTTTAAATTATTCTTAGCCCACACACACAGGTATCCACTTTTTCAGCACAAACTCAGTGACAGGACTGATTTAACAATTTGTCAATACAACAAAGTATTAGGTTGACAGGAACCCGAAACACAAGAAAAGATGTATACATCTTTAGTGATAATCACTCAAACTACAATTATAAAACTGTTTAAGGTGATAATATCCGGAAGTTTTATTATTTATACAAACAAATACTGCAGAAAAGGGGAGAAAACTATAATATTTATGTTATGTAAAGGGATCTTATCCACTTTTTTGTGTATTTTTCATTTAAGTTTATGTATGCTTGTAAATTACTGAAAATGTTAGCGCTTCATAGTTATAAATTTTCTTTCAAAAATATTTTAGTCTACAAACATACATAAAATACTGAGTGAAAGACCCACATATGCACTTTTAACTTTTCTCAGCTTGTCTCTATTTGATATTTAAACTAAACTTTCTATATATGAAACATGCTTAGTGTTTTTTAACATTGCATAGAGAAATAACAAACATTAATAGTTAATAATGTCTCGACTTTACACCACAAGGAGCTTACCGTAGGTGCTGTACGATTCTTTCCCTTTCAACTTTGCCTGTGCAGCTGAAAAAGGAGTCCAAAGATTCCAGTTTTCAGTGGACATCAGGTTGCACTACCAACTGTTCTGGCGAGACCCCATGCAAGACCAACACCAAACCTCCGTGTCATCTAGAGTGCTGCAACGCCACCACGACCTCCTGCCTATGGTTGAATGGTACACTCAATCACCCCAATTTTGCCACAAGAGGTCCTCATCTTCACACAGAGTTGATTGCTTTCTTAGTTTGCCTGCTTGCCATCACTGTGCTGCTGTGAGAGACTGAGTAGGAGCTTGCTCAGCGGCTGTGTGGGTCATTAGGTAATCAGAGCTTTGTGTAACTCTCCATCCAGAAACAAAACGCTTAGCAGTGCAGAGGTTAACACTACTTCGCCTACAACCATCTTTCTCACTGATTTTCACATCAGATTGTAATGTATATAGTGTATGTATGGAATTATGTAAAGCATAAGTTACATTGTTTACTTGTTTTATTAAAACTTCCCAATTACATTTTTTATCTCTGATTCAAGTTCAAAGAAAAATGGATTTGAACAGTATTTCTAAACTGAGAACATCAACTTCCAGAATTCTGAAAAACATGCTGAAAGCAGCTCAGTCATCACATCCAACATTTAGTCTGCGAATCACTGTTGTAATTAACAAAACCATTGATTAAAGGGACAAAAATACATATATTACTCTTAACCTGTACTGCTGTTTATCAGTATAAACAGAGTTGGTGTGAGTTGCTGAGTGTTGGAAATATCAGCTGTAGAGGTGTCTGCCTTCTCTCTAGTAGAAAGGAACTAAATGGCCCTCAGCTTGTGGCGCTAAAAGAGGCAAAAAAAAAAAAATTAAAAAACTCAACAGCAATGTATCTCTCCAGTAATTATAAGCCAGTTACTCAAGATAATCCACAGACTTGTCAGAAGTACGAAGCATTTTCTGTCTACCAAACTACGCCTTCAAACTGTATCACTGCACAGAGGGAGGTGCTTCTACTGCTAGCTCACCTAGCACCACTGAGCTAACCAACATCACAGTTCAGACAAGGAGGATGCCGATATTGCATCTCATGCTGTCAGGAGTCTCTTATCTATGAGTAGATGCACGCTTCCCTCTGTGCATTGATATGGTAAGCAGCTGTAGTTCAGTAGAAAGAAAATAGTTCCAACATTAAACTGCTCACAGCAAGGTCTGTGTATCACCTTATAAAACGGTCATAATTTCTGTCAAGACACGTTGCTGTTGAGTTCTTCAAATATACTTTTTTTGGCACTTTGGGCTCCACAATCTGGGTGCTATCTAGTTCTTTGACATTCGAGAGAAAGCAGACATTAGTTCGGCCAATATCTCCAACACTCAACAACTGACACCAAAACAATCTAGGCTGATAAACAGCAGTACAGGTAAGGGGGAAGCTATATATTTTTTATTTTGGGGTGAAATCCTTCTCACTTACAAGCTTTGAGAAAGAATAGGAATGGCTTAACACCTTATGATTTGTTTGGGCCATGACCTTGCCCGTAACAGTTTGAACTCAGGGCCTATCTAATTGAAAAAAAGCAAAAAACACTTGCTGTCTGTGTCCTCTCACTTTAAATGGATTTTCGACACATTCAATTTTAAATGGGTGAGTGAGCCTAAACACAACATTTTATGTTGACATGGCTATAATTGTTTTATTACCAAAACGTCTCTGTAGATTACAATCTCTTCAAGCCATCGTGAGAGTAACGCAGCTATGACTCTATATGCACTTTATGAAACACAGATGTTGAGGGTTGCTTCAGCAATTTCAGTAGATGTGCAATTCAGTACATTTTGGCTACTTCTTGTGCTATATTTATATATGATTTTTTTTTTAGCTGGATGTGTATACTGTGTGGTTTACAAAGTATATCTAAAGGTATAATGGTGTCATGTAAATGTTGAATCAGAGCTGTCTGAGTTATAGTTTTGTGTACTGTGTAAAATATGATGATTGTACCTGCAAAGATATGAATCTCATAAACTATAAGATGAATCTTTGATAATTTATCAGTTTAAATACGAAATCTATTTACCATAGAGGGGTGGTGAAAGGTTAATACATTTCTTGGGGCTCATGGTGGCAAAACAGCCAACAAAATTACATTAGGATTATTTTATTATAAATGTTAAGTCCTGTAAATTTTGTTGTTGTCACGTGTCAGTTTTTCTTAAACACTTGGCTAATTTAAACAAGTCAGTCAGTGGTGCTTCTGACTGAGCAGATGTAGGTCACTGATGAAATATGCACAATACCTTAGTGTCCATTACATTTGCATTAATGGGGATTTGTCTTAGGCACTGGTAAATAAGACAACACTAAACTATACAACAGTTAGTCCATCTTGCCAGCTTAAAGTGACCAAATGGCAGAAATTTAAACTGATGAGATGATAGTTCTTCCACTGATATGTAAAACCATAAAAACATCATCACAATGCATGACATTAAGCAGTATTTATTTTTTTAATTAACATTTTTAGTCTGTTGCAAATAAAACACTTTACTACTTATCAAGAAATTTACTCAGAAATGCAATATTATTTTAAACTGAATAGCCTAAATCAGAATCAGAAATACTTTATTGATCCTGGGGGAAATTGTGGTTTGTTAGAATCGCTCTGATGCCAAGCATAAAGAATAATAGAAAGTTGAAATATATATATATATATATATATATATATATATATTTTTTTTTTTGTACGTATATGTGTTTGTGTGTGTGTTATATGTGTTTATGAGATTATTGTAGTCACTAGTTGAAATTAGAGCTGCCAATCACACATTGCAGTTTAGTGTTTATATATATACTTTATTTAACCAGGTAAAAGACTCACTGAGATTTAAAATCTCTTTTCCAAGAGTGACCTAGCCAAGAGGGCAACTTAAAACAAAGTTACAACAATAAATACAGACAGACAAATACAACTATCACACAATACAAAGAGTGCGCACAATCTTCAGTTAAAAAGTAGAAATAAGTACCAGAACGAAGTATATAAATAATCTAAATACAGTAATTTAAAAAAAAACTCCAATTAGCACTTTTATGTAAACATTTAAAAAAAATTAAAAAATATAAAATAGCCTTTAAATATAGCAATAATAACAATTAACACTAGTGTGTGATCATTAAAATTTAAATATGTGTAATGTGCTGATTGTGTAAAGTGTGTAAAAATGTAAAATAGCCTCTAAATATTGTAACAAGGAACAATTAGCACTAGTATGTGAATATTCAAAATGTAAATGTACTGAGTTTGTAAAGTGTGTTAAAATATTACATATAAATACAGTAATAATAAAAACAACTGGCACTAATAAGTTAATACCTAAAATTGAAAAATGTACAATGTGTTTGTAAAAATATAAAACTATGAGCCTTATGCTACAATACAATATATAAAACGAGTAGGTAAAGTTAATCAATATAAATAAATATATCACAAGTTGGTTTCAACAAACGCCCGCTTAAACCTAATTGACCTGATCGGCTCACCAAAACCTCTTCGAAAGCTTTGATATAACTTTGTAGAAGTTGGGATACGGCTCTATTGTGGGACATAATCCTCTTTGGATCAAACGCCTGAGGCCTAATCCAAACCTGATCCAGACCTGATCCAGACCCAAACTGCGCTGACGGTGACAGCCCAGGCGTGACGTCACCGCGGGTGCACGGCACGAGCCTGAATCAGTGCGTGGCAGTCGGACTGGGCCGGGCCAGCAGCGCAGGAAGAAGACAACATCTGGACCGAAAAGGGAACAATGTCGGATAACACGAGGACCCCGAAGTACCTCTCCTCCTTCTGCTGCGCACTGGGAGACAAATAAGAGGTGTTCCGTGAAACTCCTCCGGGTATTTTCGCCGGGGAAGCGCGTAGCAGAGCAGAAGCTGTCACACAAGTCTCCACCATGGATCAGTCCGTCGCAATTCAAGAGACTTTGGAAAGGGAAGAAAACTGCATCATAGTATCCTTTGCTGCTTTCATGCGCTGTTTTTAATTTTTATTATCAACACTTCAGACGAAGGATTACCTGCGCCAAACTAAACTGAACTAACTCTGTTGAGGAATGTCTGAGCTCTGAGAGAGGCCTGTGAATAAAAGGCTCTGCCACGTGTTTGACATATATCTGGACAAATAATACAACAGTCCTGGGAATGTATTTACAGTACACGCAGTTTTCAGCACGAGGGTCGGTTTAGTCGGGTGTGACTTCTCAAGAATTTGAGCCAGTGTTTGTAGTGAGACCTTTCATCCACACGATGGCGACTTTGTGCCGCCAGGTTTGTCATATTGGCGGAACAAACTTAGAAAAATACCAGTAAAAGTGCATTCAGATGTCACTTAGGTCAAAGTATTAACAGCTTAAAGCATCTAAAGTAAGAGGATTTTTTAGTAGAATTATATAAAATAATATTTGATTATTATTAATGACCACTAACACAAAAGCAACATTTATTGTTGCATGGGGTTGAGGTTTTTAGAATGTCATATATTTTATAATATGGTGAAGCTGTTGATACAAGGCAGTAACTATAATATATACCTAAATTAAAAATAAAACATAGTATAACTAAAATATATATATGTTAATAAATTGCTATGCTACAGAGACGGCCTTTTTATTTTATATTTTTATTTGCACCATTAAAAACAGTAACAAAAAAAACAAAAAAAAACAGGGTGCCAGAGGTTAGAAACCCAACTGGGCTTATAGAAAAATACTTCACTGAAGGTAATACAACAAATTACAAGTCATACAATAAATTACAGTGCTTTGATGCAAAAATATACAACAGGGTCATCAAATAAACAACAAAAAGATACAAAAAACACCCAATATTGACTGCATGGCTACAGCCTTGGGTTAATATGTAATTTACCAATTACTAACTCGTACATAATTATGTCAGATCAATGCTGTAGAGTATAACAAAGCACATTATTTCCTTGTGGAATGAAGAGGAATTAGTATTAAATGGAAATACTCAAGGATAAGCACCTTACCACTACTGTAGGAAACAATCTTAAAACATTGCCTATTGTAGCAAAAAAAATGACTTGGTGTGATGAAGAGCATGTAGCTCGAAACGTCTCTTCGGCAGTAATTGTGTTCAATATTTATGGGAGCATAATCTAATGTGCGGACTTTGTTTCTCTGCTATTGTATTATCTCTTCTCCAGCACCTAGTTTTTTGTCATCTGGATGTGCGTGCGTGCTTTTGTGAACATTTAATATCAAAAAAGGTGCAACTGAACGAACACATGAACACCTTTCCACTAATTCCTTAACTGAGCTGTAAACATGCTGTCCAGTGTGACGTCTTCATGGATGACATCACAGAGAGCAGACTGCTGGGATTGGTGGAGTCTGCAAAAGAGCATGCGTGAGTTTTAAAAGACACTAGAAATTATGTGTAATATGGCTTCTGTGTCTGCAATGCTGCAAAGCTAACAAAGTAATTTTGTAAGGGAGTGACAGCATTATGCAATCCATGGCAACGCCACAAACCGGCCTAAAAATGACCACAGAGTTGCATCAACCTGCCTGACACAGTAACCCAAATTATACGTTGTATGGAAATGGTAGTATTTACTGTCGAGCTGCAAGGCCACTCCTGTACTGGCTTGCACATTTTTTTTATACAGGTGTGTTTTTATGTGTCAAACCCTGCATGTGCCTTCAGACTGCCAAACTAAATCCACCTTTTGTTTCGTAGACTCTTTATTTATACCCATCGAAGGATGGCTATCACTGCTGATGACGTGTCACTGGAGGACATCGTACCCATCTCCCTTGACTTTGCTGTCGTGGAGGGTGAGCTGCCTTCACGTCTTGTTTCTCATTGAAAACACACTGACCGATAAGATCGATGATAATGTGTTCCTCAGCGTACCATGTAACAGCACAGCAGTAATTTCACTAAAGTGACCTGAAACAATTCTCACGTTGCACTCTTTTTTTAGTTTCCTCACCAGAGGAACTTGCAGTTGTGGGTGAGTTGCCCTCATTTCCGCTTAATCATAATGTGCTACAGAAATGATCCACTGCATGAAACTGAACATTTTTTTGCCATGTTTTCCATCCGATTCTAGGTGCCGATACCAAAGTGAGATTAAGCTACCAGGAAGAGGAATTAGAGCTCAGACTTCCTTTTGGGTCCCACTCGCGACTCTTCCTCAGCGAGGTCAACAGAGCGTGGAGTGGTAGGTCAGCCCCCAGATATGTGTGATATTTTTACACAACACCCACCTGTGATTGCTTTTTAGAGGATTTTCACAGCTGTTGAAAATTCCTTGAAACTTTAAAGAAATTTCAAGGAAAAAAAAAACATTAACTTCGATGACATAGGCAAGGATGCCACTGAAAGACATGTGGACACTAATACACATTCAAACAGAGCAGACACATGGACACTCACCTTTTTGCATATGTTTGAGTTTAGTAGTTGATATATTTAGACTTCCTCCTCAGAATAGCGTAGGAGGCACCCACGTATGAAAAAGAACAAATAATCTGCTCCCGCCATCTGTTTGGAGTGAACCCGCTCAGCCAGTCTTCAATTGCCTTGAGGTTACATTATGTGGCCGATTATTAAATACTGTTTTTCTTAAAATATCACCTTATTTTACCTGTGAGGGGGGGTTAAAATACAGAGATAAAAACACAAATACTTTGAGTGACTGTCGGCAGCTGTGTATCACAGCTTCAGCCAATTTTAGAAACCGGTGGTGTCACTTCGTCTGTCAGTGAATAGGTGTGCATGACGCATGGCTGAAGAAAAAAGACAGACGAAGAGAAAAGGGGTGGGGTTTAGATGGTTTACTCTTGTGTAGTTTGTCTTTTTCCACAGTAACCGTTTACACGGGACAGGATAAAAACAGTTTTTCAAGGATCTTCCTTTTCATTACTCCCTTTAACTACTTTTTACTTCATGTATCCTGTGATTTAAAAGGAATGGGCCATTAAAAGAGCAACAGATGATCTGCTTTGTTAGGAATGTGTCACTTTTGCCACTGGCTCACGACTTTTCACGGTGGAAACCCCACAGACACGCGGACCAAGACTGATATGTTTGTGTCACTTTTTTTATGTGGTACTCTAAGATGAGACACAAAGGCTTTTAACCTGGTGAGGGATACCAGTGATGGAAAGATCAAATGACCTGGCACCTGTTGTTGTTACCAGGAAGAGTGCGAAAAACAGTAAAGGTAAGCGGATAAGAGAGCGATATCTTTAAGGAAGTCCAGCACACGTATCTCATAGTCACACTTAAAAAAGTAGAGCATAAAGTGTGAAGGTGGGCTTTAGAACAAGCATGTAAGAGCAAAAAATACAAAGTTTTGAAAATTCCTTTATTTCTTTAGCACATGTGGAGTAGATAAAGAAGCACTGTTGTTAATGAATGAATCTTAGCATTACTGTCGCTCCTGCGTCTCCACTTCTGCCTTAAGACAGCAGAAAATGTGATGTTCAATTCTGCTCTTCACTCATGCAACAACTTATTCTATAACTCAAGTTTTTATTATTTTTGAATGGGTTGGTATATGACAGGTTATCATACCTGATGTGACATTCCTTTGGCGACAATAAAAATAAAATGGCTGCAGAATAAAGGAGAACCGTACAAGAGAGGGCACAACTGAAGTCAAAATCCCCACAAAAAATAAATAATTTGAGATGAAAAGTGATTAATACTGTAAAAAGAAAATTAAAAGTAGGCAGAAGGAGACAGAACAATAGTCATATTTCAGGGTTTTCAGACAGTGTAATGTAATTCCACCCCCCCCACCTAAGTAGCATGTTTTTTGTCAGTCATCCTGGTCAGCATGGATTCATGCGGCCGTTTTTTGTCATATAATTGACCCACATTTTTTATTTCTGGGGTTTTAGTTGATTTCCAGTACTGGAGGATTGTTCTAGCAGCTGCGGTGAACCCAAAAAAACGTATGATGATACAATGATCTTACGCTCTCGTTTTGTCTTCCTTCCTTCCAGATGTTTGCAAGTCTACCACACAGACACCTAAGTTCGAGTGGATCAGCAAGTACCACAGAGCCAACACAGGCCAGGGAGTTGTCAAACAGGCCCTCGCACCTCTCGGCACAACACTCACTAAACTCAACCAGCACCGGAAAACAGGTTTGTCGTCTTAATTCTACTTGAAGGATTTCATAGCCAGTATCTTCACGCTGATAAAACTTGGATGGATTGTAATAAGTCTAACAGTGCTTGTGAGGTGGATGCTCATCTTTATCTTTAGTGTTGACTCTTCCCCTGCATCGATAACCTCACATGGAGAGAAATCTACATGAAAGAGTTGCGTCATAAAACTGGGCGTTTTTGCAAGTGCCACTTCCTTTAAATGCAATTTGCCCAACCTGTGTATGAGCTGAGAGAAATTTACTCAGAGCTGTCAGGGAGTCACACAATATGTTTGACGTGTTGGTTTTCCCTCTATGACACAGACACTACATAGAAAGTTTTTTTCTGGAGCACATAAATTACAATACTGTAAAACAATTTCAAGAGAGGGTAAAACTGTGCGATAAACAAAATAAATTAAAACAACATATAGATATTGAAGTAATAAGTTAGAAAAATGCCATCCTTCACACGGCCGGTTATTAAAAGCTTTGTGAGATGGGTTTCAGACTTAACTTGTCTGACACTGAGGGGGAGTTTGCTCCAAACTGGTGGAGCATACACAGCAAACACATGCTTTCTTTTGACACTTCAGCATATTTGGTTGCCAGGTCAAACAAACAACAGAGTAAAAGTAAAGCACCCTCTAGCTATTAAGTGATATACATAAAAGGCAAACACATACAAACGATCTGCAACAAGATTCCATATGAGCTCTCTGAGTGTCTTGCTGTGAAATGCTCAATTTGCATGCTTTATGTATACAAATATGCATAATTGATCTTACATGTTGATGTCATACAGATGTCATACAAGGTTAAGTTTTTGCATGCTAGATTAGAGCCACGCTATTAATGACATGCATGTTATATGCAAAACATATAATGTAAAATGCAGCGGTGTTGTTAGGCCTGGGCGTCCGAAGCTTCAGCCCTGGATGTTTTATAAAGAGCCATGGATTTAATATACATGCTTTATTTATTTTTCAAAAACAAGAATAGGTCTAATGATAATTTTAAAAAAATGCCCCTCATCTAATAATTTGTCATTCCTCTCAGTCTTGTGCTAAATTAACTTAGCTATATTTGTTAACATATATTTAACTATTTTTCCAACTCTAGTCTACTCAATTTATAATGATAGAATTTGTAAATTAGTATTCTGTACTCAATACTAATTACTAACAACTACTTATATTTTTTTATGCTATTACAATTCATTATTAACTTGGAAAGTAAACAAACAAAAAAAAACAAAAAAGTTTTTAAGGTTAAATAGGGTGCCAATTTCATTTGATCATGTCCTTGGTCCAGGAAATGCTTCAGAGCAAATCCCTCTTTTTTAAATTACCCACACATCCATAAACTGTATTGCACTACATCTGAACTATTTACTGTATTTGCACTATTCTTCCCATAATCCTGTCTATGTACTTTCACTTTGAAAAAAAAGCCTTAAAATAGATTTTGAACATTAAAAAAAAAAAAAAAAAAAAAAAATCCTGGGGAAGGATCCCCAAGACCCCCCAGCCGAGGTCTGGGCTAGGCCCCGTATGCATTCAAATCCTGGAAACGCCCCTGGTAAACTGCAACTAACAAATCTAATGCAATGTACAAATGATGCATTTTCAATTAAAAAAAACAAAAAAACAAAAAAACACAGTTACATAAACAAAGATTGTGTTTACGGAACTTAATTGTCTTCTTGTGGTGCCTGAGCTTAACTTCCTTATGAAATGCTGATGCGATGAAGCGTTTTCAGGTCGCATTTTCTGCATAGTGGATGTGTGTTTGGAGAAAGATACTGTTGGTTCGTTCAGCCTCCTGCCTCTGCAGCAGGAAGGTAAACTCCTCCTACTACAGCCTTAGCATGGGCAGGTCTGACACAAACTGGACATTGCTCTTCTGCACAGAATGCGTTGGAGCGGGGCTTTGAGATGTCTAGGGTGATGAGAGACTCTGGTATGAAACATTTTCCTACATCTTTTTTTCTGTCCTTTTTGAGTTGGTAAGAGGAAACGCCATCGCGTCACTCTGTACGATTCAGTGTACGCTAATTAGCTTCGTAGCTAATGCTAGCGAGTAGTAGTGGTTGTGGTAGTTATTTCAAAGAAGCTATCTTTAGCCATGTTAGCTACAGGGGCCAGTGTCGGGCAGGTGGAATAATTGTTTGTCTTAAATTTTGGTTGAATTAATGTCTGTTGCTGCCTCAATGTCAAGCTACCGTTAATATTAGCCCACATAGACGGTTGGTAATAACGGCTAATGTTAGTCCTGGCTAAACGTTAATGTTGTTGCTATGTCATAGAAACGGACACACCTGTTGGTGTTGCAATACAGTGTTGTAGTTAAACAGAATTGTGCCATTTATTGAGACACTGTTTCTCAATACGCAGCTTAATCTGTGTGCCGTTTTATTTCTGGCTGTTTCTAGATATATACTTTCACTTGCGGCTCATCCTCTAAGCTAAGTTAGCTTGTTAGCTTAAATCAGTTGTCTGTAAACTTTGTTCAGACAGCCTCTCACTCAGATAAAGTTGTTCTCTGTCTGCTGCAAATGTGAGACAAGTCTCTGTCAAACAAATGATCCAAGCGTCTTATTACATTTTTTTTTTAATTTTGCATAATAAGATGTACAGTTGAGAATAAAAAAATAATTTAAGAATTGGTTCCCCTGCAGTTTATTACCCATAATTTTAGATCATGAGAGGAAGTTGTGCAACGCTGAACTTTGAGCAGTTGTAGTTAGAAAAAAAGCTGTGGCTGTTTTAATACAGGAGATTCTCAGAACTGATATGTCTTGACATTTGTGCTGACTTAAGATCCACGGCAGATATAAAGGCGTGCGAAACCATAGTTAGTGAGACTTCATGCAACTTATTCCTCTGTGGTTAAAAATTTAGTTAAGCTCTTTAGCTCATTAGCTAGTTAAGAATACTAAAGCATGGGCAGGAATGTAAAACATGTCATGAAATAACAAAACCCTCATGAGGCCGGGCCTCATTCTGGTGCTTGTTGCATGAACAGTTGCAGGGGTGGTTAAATTGAACAAACTAACTAATGAGAAACACATTGTTGCATTACTTTCTTCAGCAGGTTGCAAACACAGCAATGACCAGTCACTCATATTTTCAGGGACACCATTAGCTGTATTGTTTATCTGAAACTGTCAATATTTTCTGACAATTACCATATGTAAATCTTGTGTCTCAAAATTTGCTTAAGTTCTGTTTTGCGTTGCACCTTGTTTTTACAATGGGAATCTTAGTATTTACGGTACAGTGTTTAGTGTGCCATTGCTGCTGTTCTACTTTTTCCAGCTGAAATGTAGTTCATTGAGAAAAAAACTGTGAAACTCTCGCATATCACTTTTGATTAGGGATGCACAATATTGGATTTTTCTTTTGATATCTTTCAGCTCAATTGCTGATTTTGATAATTGCAAATATGTTTTAACACCTAATTCCTGTGGTGGAATTATCACATTAAGCTTACCCTTAACCTGATGGCTGAACTGGCAGATGCAGACATAATATTCAATGCTTTTCACATTGTACACATTAACCTGGCAAACAGGAAAGCGGCTTTAACCTTTATGTTATGGGTAAAAAATGCCATATTTATTTCCATGTAACACATTTAAACGAAACTGTAAAAATTATCCTAATTTAACAGATTGGTATGACCCTCTCCCTGAGACAATCCTGACAATAGTCAAAACCAGGACAAATTGGACATATTTCAACCAATTAAAGTTGCATAAAGAAAGCTTCATCTTATCAGTCATACTCGTAGATATTTCATTTTAAAGCCGATATCTGCCTGATAATATCATGCATCCCTACTTTTGATCCACCTGCTATTCTAGCAGATTAGAATAAGCATTTTAAACTTACTGTACCTTAAGGTTATTGATACAAACTAATATCACCTATAATGGGTTATGGTTTATCAATCAATATGAGTCCTTGCAGTCCAAGGGTTGTTAATACTCATGATCTCTTTTATTTAACAATGAAAACTCTTATCAATTGAAGTTTTTGCCATGCATGCACATGGAGATTTTCTAAAATATAACATGCCTATGCACATTTTCAAAAGCATCTCTCAGTTTGCTGGTGTTTTTCTTAGGCAAACACCAGGCCATCTTCTCTTCTGTTTCTTATTCTAACAAACAACAATAACACTGATCTTATATTTAAACATCAATTAAAGCCTTTGGGAATTTTTTTTGAAATGTTGCTTATGGTCAGCTCTGTGTAGCCTTACCCTTTTTTTTCTTTAAAGAATGTACAAAATGTAACAAGCAGTGTAAGCATTTCTGACATGTCTTTCCAGAGTCTGGTCACATAAGTCACAACCTGTTTTCTTAATAAAGTTAGAGTAATGAGAACATTTCCTTTGTAAAACATGGATGAAGCAAAAAATAATGTCACATGCCAATTGTGGTCATCGTGAAAAAATCAATAGAATTTTTTGTTATAATTGACCGAAGTGCTGCGTTTGACACAGCTGCGACAAAACTCACACCTTTCTAATAGAAGTTGTGCTTTGGGTCTGGCAAAGCTTTGTCAGTCAGTCTTTAATTTGCATTGTTAAGTCGGATATATTTTTAGATAGCCCAATCCCTTTTGTTTCACAGGTTTACCTCCTTGTTTTATTTCCTTATCTCTGTGAACTTGTTTTGAAAATATATATTTTTAGTAACTTAAAAGTATGGTTGATATCCATGTCCAGTCAGATAAAGTCGGTTTAATTCAGCTACAGTGTTTAGTAGTGAAAGTTGCGCACAAACAGATCATAAAACAAATGCATTGCAGGTTGTGATCCCTTTTTAAGAGCAAAAGTGGCTCTTATTGTGCCAAGTAGAGGTCATGTTAATAAAAAGATTACAAGAAAAGAAGCTTATTTATTTATCTCATCTTTTGGGTCATTAGGCGGTGTTGTTGGTCAGGTGCACTCCTAATGTAGTCTGCTATAACTTTGTAGAGTTAAATTTCCTGCTCAGAGAAAGTGGCTTTTCCTTTCAGAGCAGCCAGCTGTGTTCCCTGCCAAGCTGCAGGAGACAGGGGCCATGCTGTCTCATACTTCACACTCGCCCATTAAATCCAGCTACTTAGGATGCAATAACTGTAACCAACTGCAAAAGGCAGCCTCGGCCAATTGACCACAACAACTGAACCCTGACTTGGCACTTTTATGATTGACTTGCGTGTTACTGTGTGTTTGTTTTTAGTCATAATTAGCTTTAATTTATTCTCCATATCAGTTAGAAAAGACTTGAATATGGATTTGCACAGGGTTGGGTTTCTTCTCATTAGGTTGTCAATACCTAGGGCAGAGTTTGAGATAATGCTGATGGGAAGGTCTCCCGGCAGCTAGAAAGACACGTTGTCACATAGTCTTAACTGGCAACCTGCAAATAGTATATAAGTTTGTGATTTAAAGTACAGGCAGTTCTGATCAATTATGCAGAACTGTGGTATAATGCCATTATTTACCTTTATGCTCTGTGTTTAACCTTGTAAACAAGAGATCTAAACAAACACTTAATATTACTTTTCTCTCCCGCTCTTCCTAAATAGAGAAATCATCAGACAAAAAAGGAACTTCGGAAAAGGAGAAAGGGTCAAACAGTGGCACGCAGAGGTCCAAAGCACACTCCAGCCCAGAGAGGTAAGGCCTTGTATCAGTTCACATGTGGGAACTCTCAATAACAAACTGTATACACGACAGTGTCTTTTATACAGTAGTAGAGAAAGTCATAGAGTTAAGCAACAGTTTATGACAGGCCATGATATGTTGTGCTCATATCACAGTTAAGGGGTGTTTTACGGCCAATACAAATCTATATCAGTTGTGATATAATCATATCACGGCCTGGAGTGAGCTATTGCTTTTACAAAATGGTTTTCCATTTCACTATGAAATTTATAGATGGCTTCTAATTTTAGACATATTAAAAAAAACAAGATCCTGGAGTCTGACATTATGCAGACAACCATGGGGGGGTGAAACAAGGGACTTCACCTTAAGGTTAAATAATCATCATGTTTATGCTTTGATTATATGCAATCTCAAACCATAACGCATTGGTGTTTTTTTCTACATTTTCTTTAAGTATTTGTAAAACATTGTTCTTACAAAGAAATCGACCGCCCCCGCTGCCTGCACAAAATGCAGGACAATTGCTGTGCAATATATTAGCTTTTTTATTTATCACCCTGTAGTTCCTCCGCCACACTTTTACCGTGGGTACACTGCGTCGCTCAGAGGAGAGCGGACAGCATTTGCGTAGATTTACCTTCGGAGAATGACTGAAGTAACTCGAATTCAGCCAGGTGATTTTCCCCCTGAAGATATGCACTGCTCAGTCTACTCCTCCACAATTATACCCAAACAGAGGTCAAAGTGGACCTTTAAATGTTTCTATTTTGTAGCAGTTTGCTAGCTAACTTGTTTTTTACGCTAAACTTGTTATCACCTCATGTGCAGAATTTGCCTGATATCAGCAGAATTGTTAACTTGTTACAGTCTGTTTCAACTCCGTGGAGTGGGCGGATTCAGGTGTGACACCCAGGCAAACATGGAGTGATCCTAAATTGTGTAAAGGAAGTACAAGTCATTGCCATTGTGTGGTTGTTACACTATGGCTAACGACTAATCAGTTTGCGTGTTTGTTTTTGTTTACACATTTTCAGTGTTACCCACCAAAATGTGTTGTTTGTATCCATGAGGCATAACAAAAACATTGAAGGCAATTCCTTCTTCATAAAACATGCACATTTTTGTTGTTAAAATATTTAGAAACATACAGTATTTATAGCCACTATTACCGTCTATCTGCATTCCTCTTTCCTGCCTTTTGTCGGTGTACTTCTGTGTTTCTTGGTGCATTACCGCAATCTTAAGATGAGTGCGCTTATCTAGTGTGAAACCACAGTCTTTACCATTTGTACAGCTGCGTAAAGCCTAAAACATATACTATGTACTAAGTATAAGTAGATAAAAAAGCAGAATTACAGTAATTTGAGTACTTTCCTCCACCTGTCTCACAACAGATAGTGTGTACGTGTCTGGCAGCAGCTTGGCAAATAGTGATTATTGAAAGTTATTAAAGTATAAAATGCTAATTTGTTCCTTGGAGATGTTTAACCTGGAAGCCTCTGCTGACACTTTTGGAATGAACGCCAATACTGGAAGATTGAGTTTCGTTACAGCATATTCCTGGAAGATTACAGGGTCCAGGCATATTAGATTTCTTCCTCTCCCCTCCGTCTCATTCCATATTGACAGCATGGAAATAGAGCTTCACTGCAGAGCCTGGGTTCCTGTTGTCACTGCAGTGATCTACTGTACATTAATCTTAGTCTGGAGCAGAGTGTAATACCTCTGCTATGCCATAATTTTATGTGCAGGCCATAGGAGAGGTGTTGCTTGATGCAGTTAGGCCGATTTTTAATGTGAACCTATACATACAAGCAAATGAATGCACCGTTTATGTTAATATGTTCCTTCTAAAATCACACCAGAGATAAAAAATGACCCTGTTTCTATCTTGGTCTGTCTCTCACCCCCACGCCTAACTGTTATTTCTCCTCTCCTGGTGTTCAGTCTGGCCATTCCCGGTCGAGAGGACCGGGATGACCTGGTGCGCTCCTCCAGCCATACCCCGTCCAACAAAGCCCAGATACTGGCCATGCCGCAGTTTGTCCTGCGTGACAACCTCATCAAGTGTGAGCTGCGGAAGAATGAGGACCTTTACACTTATCTGGAGGATTTCAGGTAATTAACTCTTGACTGCTTGTTTTAAATCTGTTTAAAATTGTTTGGCTGATAGGTGCAGGCAAAGAACTCGGTGATCATGATTCAGCTGAATAGCACATCACTTTTATCATGGGAAGTCTAACTTCTTACCTCCTTTATATTAACACGTGTTGATACTTGGGTGGGGCTACTTAATAGTTGTGTTGATCTGTACTCTGCTTGTCAGTTGTAAAATAGTCATTGTCGGGGAGACAGTTTGTGCAGGAGCAGTGTGAGCCCACAGTGTAACTATGAGCACAGTTTGGATGGAGAAGCGTTGTGTAAAAAGAATGAGTCAACATCTGTGGGTTTGTGTTTCTGTGTACTTAGCTCTTTGCTAAATTAAGCACCACCGTCTCAGACACTGTCAAGAAATGCACCAATGTAGTGTAATGTAGCTAATCTAGTTTTATATTTATTGTAGAAATGAAGGCCCCTGCAGAGAGATACTTTTAGATAGTCAAACGAATAAAGCATTTGCTGAGTTGGCATCATGTTGCAGCTTTTTACTACACTGCCTCCTGCTGGTAGATCTGTGCCTTAATATTGACACCCATATAAATAATAGAGCAACAAATAAAAAGGAATATTGATATAATGGGAATGGAGAAAGGAATCTTAAATATGAAAAGATTAAAATACAACATCATCAATGATACTAACAAATAAAAAGGGAAATATTCCATACGTTGTGTTAAAACATGCAGAAACATTCATGCTAGTGTAAAATTTTAGAACTGTAAGAACAGGCATTATACATGGCTTTCACAGCATGTTAGCTCAGTGGATGATACCCAAAATGGTCCCGTGTTATTTGTTCTCAGTTCTCATTTCTTTCTGTGTGGAATTTGCATGTTGGTGCAGGTTTCCTCTGGCTGCTCTGGGACATGAAGCTAATGAAGTTAATTGGGAACTCTAAATTAACTCTGGCTGTGTTTGTATTATGTAGCCTGTGTGACTGCCTCCCAACCTCCCCAAGGTATTTCACTACCTTTTGCTCAAAGCATTCTGGGAAGACTCCTGTCCCTGCATGACCCTGAATAGAATAAAAAGCTTAAAGTTGGCCTCTACAGAAACGGCAGTTATACAGAAAAGGATGTGTTGTGCTGGGACATGTGCATTTCCTGTTTTCATCTCGTATTGCGCTACATACTGAGAATGCACTTAATTTCTCTGCTGATGTGCAGATTAGAAAAAAAAGCTCGGGAGATAAGTAGTCCAGGATTATGTTATACAGACAGCTTCAGCGTGTTGCTAGTTGGCTGAGAATGGGAACATAAGGGCAGCAAGTGTTGTACTGTGGGATGACGGTCAGCACTAAATAAGAGCTCTTTGCTGCCCCTGTGCAGCTGCATGAGTGGAGCTGCAGCTGCCTGAAGGTCAAAGAAAAAAAGCTTTTGGATGGAAGGAAGTTGATTTTCAATTTGGACCCGCAGAATAAGTCTCAGTAGGAAGGTAAAAGACAAGGGCTGGGTCCTTTTACCATTTCTCTCAATTTTAGACATCCTTCAGCAAAGAAAGTTGCAGTGGAGCTGCTGAGAGACTTTTTTTATGCTTTAATGTCACTTTCCACTGTAGACTTCTAGTTGTTACTATGTATGAGTGAAAGGTACAGGGTATTCTCAATCACAACTAGTTCTTAAAATGTGTCCAACCAGGTTGGAAATCAAAAGTGTTTATAATGGTAGTTGTTCCAAATGGCTAACAAATAAAGCAAGCAGAGGTGAGGTGAAATGTCAGCCGTCATAGAGACAGAGGAGATGAGATATTGTTCAAATATGGGGATATTATTGCACACATTTCCACACTGTCTCTCTCCTGGAAGACATTTGTAGTGTTTCACTTGGTTGTACACACGAAAAGTGACATGTTTTGTCAAGAAGGAAAAAAAGAGAGCAACAGGGAAGTTAAAACCTTGCCTCCTTTCTCACACCTGCACACCTGGTCAGTCATGGCGTGAAGCTGTTGTGAGTGTTGTATCATAAATTTCAGAAAGTTACAGGAATAATTGGACAGAGATGAAGGATACGGGGTCTGTGTAGCTGTCTGTCAAGCTGTTGTGATGAAAACTGGCTCCTTAATTGAATAGGAACATCGTTGAAAATGGTTGTTCTCATGTAATCTAAATTTAAAAAAAAAAAAAAAAAGAGAACATGAGGTGGGGAGCTCTGCAGTAAAGCAGCAAGGCGCCATCCTAACATAGATTGAGGTCAGTGTTTCACTATTGACTCTATTCAGTTCTGATGTGAAGTGAACAGGAAATTATAAAAAGCAGCCTTCACAGTCTACAAGATAAACTCGAAGTAGTTGGCAAACAAACTGTGGATCTTCACTCCTCTTCTTTTGTGCCAACCTCTCATCTCTCCCCATTCTTTTCTCAGCTTTTTCCTCGGCACATACAATGTGAACGGACAGACACCAAAGGAAAGCCTCCGTCCTTGGTTGAGCTGCACCCTCAACCCTCCTGACATGTACTGCGTGGGGTAAGATACACTCACCCTGCTGGAGAATAGCCTTGCAAGTCTCTGTTTAATCCCATTTCACAGACAGACATGCACTGCTCAAACCTACAACAGATGTATGCAACCATTGATCCTGTTTTAAGTAGAACATGCCCACCCACAGATTCAGCACTATGTGTAATCCCGCCTACGTTTCAGTTTACTAACTTTGGTATTGAAGTGTGGAAAAAGTTTTGAGAATACCATGGAAGCACTGGGAAAAGCTTAAACATCACAGTTGTAGCTTTTGTCATTTCTGATAGTTTTCAGGAGCTCGACCTCAGCAAAGAAGCTTTCTTCTTCAATGACACCCCCAAAGAGTTGGAGTGGACGAAAGCAGTGTCTGAGGCCTTGCATCCAGATGCCAAGTATGCCTTAGTAAGGAAGTCTTTTTTTCTTAAATCATGTTTTCATGCGTTAATATAGTTATCAACCCCTGGTTGGTGTTTGGACTGCGAATGTGTTTTCCAGCTGACCATATACTTCCTGTAAAGCTCATGTCTTTTTAACATGGAGGCTGGTACTGAATTTTGGTTGATTGTGTTGGAAGTGTTCCGTATTACAGTAAACTGTCCGACAGCTTGTGCAATTTCTGCCTGTCGCCACAATAAATAATAACCCACTACATAACACTGTACCATCAGATTATTACACAGGATATTCCTGCAGTCATGATATCCCTGCTTATTTCATGAGCTTAGTCAGGCAGTATATTTTAAGTTACTTTTTGGTCTTTCTCTTTTTCTTCCCCTTACATGCTTTCACCCACTTCTCTTTTCTCAGAGTGCTGACTGGCTTATTAGCTTCCGCCTCTCTTGGCTTGACTGTTTTCTTCTAGTCATTTTGGGGCTTACAGGATGTCTGCAAGTCACGTAGGCAATATAATGACGTGTCATTTCTTCATACACTGTCAATGCTCAGACTAAAGCACACTTGGCTGATCTGTGACTGACACTGCATAGCTCAGCAGGCTGAAAAATAAATGTTTTCACCATCACATCTGAATGTTGATTTGTGTAGGATTGACAGGGAGGGGGATCAAACTATTTTTGCAACTGCTTTATATTCTGTGTCTTTTTTACTTCTGTTTTCTGTAAGTTGGGATGAGACTAGGGCTGGAAAAAAATATGATTGCATTAATTTTTCCATACTGATATTAATCACACTATATAATTTGATAATGCTGTCAGTTTAATATCCTGATAATGACTGAAGCCTGAGGAAAGAAGGTAGACTAGAATAACATAAACATTTAACTGTGCAAACATGGCTTGGTTTAGAATATACATAGTAATGAAAGGATGTTTTGAATATTATCTAAATGTAAACATTTAACCTTGCAAACATGCTTAACAAACAGTACAAGTTAGCCTATGCCTTGTAACTTGCTAAAATAATGGTGTGGTCACTGGGATTGTATCTTCTATGGTGATGGAAAAGATTTTAAGATTTTGAGATATCTAAACCATTTCCAACAAAGTGATGTCAGGCCAATTTCTTCAGCTTTGGAGTTCACTTTAGCATAATAAGCTCCGAGCGGAGAGGCAGCAGGCTGACTGACTGACTGTTGTCACGTGTATTTCCACTGTGGTTTGTCTTCTATTTTCTGCATGAAATGACATTTGTAAATCTACTCATCCTGTGCTGCAGGTGAAGTTGGTGCGTCTGGTTGGCATCATGCTGATCTTCTATGTGAAAAGTGAGCATGCAGAGTTCATCTCTGATGTGGAGGCTGAGACTGTGGGCACTGGCATCATGGGAAGGATGGTAAGGACTGATTTTACAGCTCTTATTCTTTAGCGCACTGGTCCTGTAGATTTACTGGTGGTGTGCACATTAGAAGATATTACATTATGAGCTGTTGGGAAATTTTTAGAACCCCTGTTTCAAGCAAGCTGCCCTTTGAATGGGCAGGCATAGAAGTATAAAAGTGTCACTCATTCCCTTTCCATTCCTCTCTTTGCTCACATACCGAACAGCAGTCCTTAATGTTTCCTGATTCCCTCTCCTTGATCTTGCTTAGTCAGGGATGTGATAAAATCCTTGCAGAGTTTCAACTTCCAGGCATCAGGTGCCAAAAATGTCAAAATTGATTTTTACAGTCAGTATTTTAACCTCACTGTTATTGTCTTTGGTTTCACTTTAAAGGCCTTTCATTGCCATCATAAAATGCATTAGTTCTGACATACAAGAAGGAAGTGTTGAGTTATTATCAGCAGTGAACAGCATTGGATTAGAGCAGCAAATGAGTGAAGCAGAGAAAAGCATTTGGGCTGCTACAATGAAAGTGTTGTTTCATTGCCAGAACAACTGCAGGCAAATACCAAAAAATAAAGGCAATATTATGCTCTAGGGTTTTGAATTCAAAACACTTTCTGGTTACTGCTTTGAACTGTTTTATCTTTAGTGCTTATTAATCCATTCAGTGCTTCATCCAACAGTCCCATCTTAACTCCTCATGTTCTGTTGCAGAATAGATTATTCTTGCACAGAATGTGGCTGTGCTTACTGAGCAGTCCCTGCAGTGTAGAGCAGATGGCTGGCTGGTGACCAGTAGGGGCCTTTGTAAGGTTGCTCCATCCTTCCCTGCAGTAATGAGAGGCTGGTTTATGATCTGCACCAAGAGCCATCTGAAACAAGTGTCAGACTGTTTGCATAATATCGGATTACAGTCAAGCAAAGGAGCTTTTAACTGCATACTGTCAAAAATGTGTTTTCTCAAAGTCTTCTGGCAGGAGATTGTAGTTGTGCTTCTTACATTATTCTGACTGAAGTTCTCTTTCTTTCTTTCAACCAATCATTGATTCGCAGGGCAATAAGGGTGCTGTGGCGATCCGTTTTCGCTTCCACAACTCTGATATCTGTGTGGTCAACTCTCATCTAGCTGCTCACATTGAAGAATACGAGAGACGCAATCAGGACTACAAGGACATTTGCAGTCGTCTCCAGTTTCGCCAGCTTGATCCTACCCAGCCTCCACTCACTATTATGAAGCATGAGTATGAAAACAATTAAATATTATAGAATTTGTCATCAAATGTATTAAGTGCTTTCTTTAGAAACATTGAATAAAGTCATTATGCCACTACATCAAGAAATTGTCATGCAAAACTCATCTCATAAAAATAATGCCTTTTTTGCTTTAAATTCAGATATGCTGGGATATATGTTGAGGATTAGTATGTTATGCTGAAAGAGATAATTCCAAAATTGTATCCAATGTCCAGATGACAATATTTCATCCATATTCATGTTTCTTCTGTCTCTCTGTGTTTCCCTCACCAGTGTGATTTTATGGATTGGGGACCTTAACTACAGGATCAGTGAACTTGACGTCTCTAACGTGAAGGAGCTCATCAGCAAGAAGGACTTTGAAACGTTGCACAGTTATGATCAGGTAATGTCAATGAATGTCTCGTCTTTCTGCTGTTTTAATAGTCTGCACTCATCATTTGTGTTTGTAAATGGTGAAACTTACCAACTCCATGTGGTCCTTAGCTCAAGAGGCAGATCGATGAGGAGGCCGTGTTTGTTGGCTTTGCGGAGGGAGACATTGATTTCCAGCCCACCTACAAATATGACACCGGCTCTGACAAGTGGGATACAAGGTAATCTTATATGAAGGCCTGACTGAAATGCAGAAGGGAGCATTTTGAGTAAAGAGATCATTCTTCAATGATGCGGTTATTTTTATAGTTAAAGTAATCGAAAGGGGAAGTACTCGAACAATAGTTGGGTTTCCATCCAAATGTAGTGCAAATGTTAACCAAATTTTTAGAAAAAAGAGAGAATAAAATACAAATTTATGCTAAATTCTTTTTTTTTTGCATTTCGCAATTTATGCAAATTTTATGCTTTTCTATCCACTACTGGGAGTTGGTTCATTGATAAAAGCAGTGGGTGGCGCTAATTCTCCATGCCAAAGTCTGCAGAAGAGGCCACAACCAGATGAGGTAATTAAAAGACCGCCAGCCAAACCTCAAACAAAGTAAATCATTGAATGCTTAATAACAGAGAGCACACTGGACAGTAGAAATAGAGTTTAGAATTATTATTACAACTATATGCCTTTTGGTGACTGCCCTGTGTGCATACATAAGTGTGTTAAAAACCTCCAGAAATGTCAAAGAAAGACTATAGTTGCCTATGCAACGACTGTATGTTGTTAGTTATTTGCTGAATATGTTTCCATTGCACTAAGTCACATTTACCTTTATCGATACTTAGACTTTTCCATGTCTCCTAGGTGTAAATACTTTCTTGCAATATTTTAAGATTATTTTGAGTTTTTGGTGTTTGGATGGAAACACACCGAATGAAACTATTTGCAAATCTTTATGGATGCTTTCTAGTCTATGAACATACAAACGTCTCTCCATTTATAGACCAGCAATGTCTTTGCATGTGTTCTGCTATTTTAAAACCATGGTATTGAAATACTCCCAAAACAACAACAACAAGATAACATCACAGCAGCATTAATAACAGAAATATGGGGTTCAGGGAGGAAGGCTCATATTGTAAAGTAATGCAAATTATGCAAAAGGGGAAAGGGTTGTTTATTAAGTGAACTCTGCTCATGAGCACTTTTGAAACAGCTTGCCTTGCACAATTCACCTGGCAAACATGTAAAGGGGCTTCTTGCATTGAACCACTTACATTTGCACTTAAGAAATCACTTTACCCACCCTTTTTAATTAATGTTATCAAAAAAAACATCTCTCACAGTTAATTTGGCTCTAAATCGTAGGAGCAGTGTTGTGTGGTAGTTTTGCTCATGCACCTCGTTACCTTTGAGTGATGTATAATCACCCTGTGTATTTGGATAACTTGTAAACTAAAAGATGTTATAAACATGCTTGAGAAATAACCTCTGTCCTTTCTTCTGCATGTAGTGAAAAATGTCGTGTGCCTGCATGGTGTGACCGTATCCTGTGGAGAGGGAAGAACATCATGCAACAGCATTATCAGAGTCACATGGCTCTGAAGACCAGTGACCACAAGCCAGTCAGTTCCCTGCTTGTTGTTGGGGTAAATATTTCAGCCATCCTTTTGGTTTTAATCTTGAATTTCTTTCATTTGGTTTCTTGTTGTTTGAAAAAGATGCAGTGGTACTCCTTTTGACATTTGTACTTACTTTTGAAAAGTGGGGCAGGGGAAGAGAGATGATAATTCAATAAAAAATGCATTTAGATTCAATGTAATCTGCTTGTCAACAGGTTCTTTTTTTTTGCACAGGCCATACCACATACCTATTGCAGTCTTGTCTAAGGGTTATATAACACAGATATTTATGCTGCATTGTTTCTTTGCCCCTTACGTTTTTCTTGTCTGTTCATACAGATCAAGAAAGTAAATGCGGAGGCCTATAAGAAGACCTTTGAAGAAATTGTGCGCAACATAGACAAAATGGAGAATGAGTGTATTCCATCTGTAACCTTATCCAAGCGAGAGGTAAAGTTTCCCATCCCCTTTGGTCCTATTAGAGTGTAATGGGAGCTATAATACCTCTCTGATACACCTTGTAGAATCAATTTCATTCTCATTACCCTTTGATAAATTCAGTCGGTTAACCACAACTAATGAAGCTGTGTATTGATCTTCGGCTGTGAGCCGAATGCAAGTATTTGAAAGATTTGTTTACATGAAATTGAGTAAAGTTTTTCTTTGCTTGCCACATGAACCTTTCCCTCTTCTTTCAGTTCTACTTCAAAGATGTAAAATACATGCAGCACCAGGCAGAGACGTTGAGCCTCTTAAATGATGGGCAGGTCCCGTGTCAGTTTGAGTTTATCCAGAAGCCTAATGAGCCGACATACTGCAAGCCCTGGCTCACAGCCAACCCCCCGAAAGGCTTTATCGCTCAGGGTGAGTAGCACATAAAGTCAGAGTTTTATCACATAGGCACATATTTCATCTTGATAAACATTACTGTTCTGCCTTTAAGGCCCAGACACACATGACAGACATCAAAGAACCAGTGGCGACAAAGCTGACTGATCTGCTGCTTTCCGTCGCCTGTGTCATGGCCAAAATGTTTTACATGAACACACCTCAAAGATTTCAACTAATGGCCATCTAACACGTATGTTCTGCACCTGCGTATGAGGAAATGACTCCA
Source organism: Plectropomus leopardus (assembly GCF_008729295.1). Lineage (NCBI taxonomy): Eukaryota > Metazoa > Chordata > Actinopteri > Perciformes > Serranidae > Plectropomus > Plectropomus leopardus. The sequence continues at coordinate 21,771,503 of NC_056469.1, forward strand.
TACCAGCAGATGGTGGTAGTCTGTAATCGTCATTAAACCGGAAGACCGTCTTGACGATAGTTAGCCACTTAGCACTTTAACAACACCAATGTCAAAAGATCATAGCATATATAGCGTGTACCAGTGAACAACAACAAAAAACATCCGGAAATGGTACTTCAAAGAGCTCAATGGCTAAAGAAAAATAATTTCACCCCATATAACTAATTTGGTTTGATCTTACTTCTTCTTGACTTTAGTTCTTTTACTTTCCTCACTTCTGTTTGTCTATTCGTGCACTGAACTGAACTGCCAATCAGAGTGGTTATAATTCATTGACGGGCTCTGTTGTCTCTGACGGCAGTTCAGCATGCTAAATCGGTGAGGAAAAAAAGCAGATGAGGGCCAATATTGTGTGACACACTGCAGCAACGAGGGTGATGGATGCTCGCTAACAGCCCAACATTGACTGACGGCCAAATACTGGCTTGGTGTGTCAGGGCCTCAAGGTTTTAGAAATTATGAAGTACCAACATGAACTACGAGGCCAGAACTCGTTGATTTTGACTGACATTGGCAGGCGTTCTGTCTTGGAAGAAGAAATTTAATCACGGATCACAGATATCTTGCTGCTTTACAGATCCTCAGTAACTGCTTGTCGTAACCCTAGCACAGCATTACACAATGGGAGAGCATTTATCAGTTCCCAAATTATGACAGTTCAGCCACTCCCTTACTGTGGGTTTCTCTCATACAGGTGGCTCCGTGGACATTGAGCTTGAGATTTTTGTAAACCGCTCAACAGCTCCTGAACTTAACTCTGGCAAGGAGGAGATCGAAGACATCCTGGTGCTCCACCTGGAGCGCGGCAAGGATTACTTCATCTCTGTGACAGGAAACTACCTGCCCAGCTGCTACGGCTCCTCCATCCATTCACTGTGTCAGCTGAGGGAGCCCATCCAGGACATGCCGCAAGAGACCCTCCGTCAAGTGGTTAGTGCCCCCATGTGCAGAGCAGGGACAGTGTCCTTGAAATACCTTTTCTCCATTCAGGGTTGTCTCATAGCGACAGCAGAGTAGTTTCTTTAGTGTGCAAATTTGACCTTAAAACACTGTTGAGTCCATTTTGACTAAACTGCTTCGTTTGTTCACAATATCAGGCGGAGATGTCTGTGGACGAGAATGCAGCAAACACTGAAAAGCCTCTAGACATTCCTAAAGAGCTCTGGATGATGGTGGATCACTTGTTTCGCAATGCACTCAAACAAGTAAGAAAAATGTGTTTCTTAAGGTTCTATTTTTGTGCCATAATAAAATCAAAGAACACTTTATTCTTGTTTCAAGGTTTATGGTTGCTCTTGGCCTCATTCCAAGCTTTTTGTGTATTTTGTCCTCAGACAAATAAATGAAAGACACTGCATGCCACAAATATTAAGCAGAATATTAAGTTTTAATGTATACAAAGATTCTGGTATGACCCCATTATTTGTGACTGTGGATCCAGTGAAACTGGAAACTGAAAGTTTTGCATGACAGATTTTTTTTAATTGATTTTTTTGAAAAGGGACCATTTACAGTTTAAAACGTAAATGTTACTATATGATGCACTGTACCAGATTATATTTTGCATCTGCAGTCCCATCGCAGGCCAGAACAAAGACAATAACATAATATAATATAAAAATACACCACACGTCAAAATGCCCAGAATTGCACATGATACAAAGTGATGCAAAGAGGAAGACATGAGACACTCTGCAACATGAAAACTAAACCAAAAAGCACATCACACACTAAACACGCAATATAAAGCTACAAATTGTAGTTGCATAATGACAATGTTAAATGTTTCTAAATAAACCAGTTAATGCATCCACATCCATCCTGGATCACAAAAACAAACTGATCCACAGGTCTTTTGTCTGACTTTTCCCTTGAGTGGTTGTGCCAGCAGGCTAAGTAGTTTGTAGAGTTAGTGCATTGATTTGGTGAGGAGAAGTAATCATTATTTTAAAAAAAACTTTGATTCAGTTAATGTAATCATTAGATTGTGGTATTCATTTTAATTATGTCCATTGCAGCTCCACAAGCTTTTTTTTTGTCAGCCCAATTGAAGCTGTTTGTAATTTTTCTCCTTGGCTTAAAAAATGTGCTTCTTTAAGGACATTGAGATGTAATATTAACATTTCTCTATTTGCAGGAAGACATATTTCAGCAACCAGGGCTCCGGAGTGAATTTGCAGAAATAAGGGATTGTCTTGACACTGGCATTCCAGATTCTCTTCGTATCCTTCAACACTATTACCATTATAACCATGGGTTGAAAAAAATGTTTATAGAATATCTGGGTTAAAAATAGTGTAATCCATACATGTTTTCTTGTTTTGTCAACAGTCCTTTTTTATATTACCCTCTCTAATTGTTGAGCAGCTTTGGCCCCATAGTCATTGTTTGATTTCAGAGGTATGCAACAAAAAGTTTGTTCTTTCTAAACACTGCACTGTCTATCTCTTTTGCCTGTCTGGTGGTCAGCCTGCTCCTTTTGAATAAGTCCTGGGATATAACAGAATTATGTCCTTGACTCTGTATTGACTTGCAGCGGGCAGTAACCACTCAGTGGCAGAGGCCTTGCTGCTCTTCCTAGATGCCCTCCCAGAGCCTGTGGTCCCCTACTCCTTTTACCAGCAGTGCCTAGAAAGCTGCTCTAATGCCAGTCAGTGTGAGAAAGTGAGTGAGACAGCTTGCAATTAATCTATGATCACCGTTGATCTGTTCCCAGATGTGTTCATTTAGACAAGTTAGTCTCAGTTTTATTTTTCTTTGTTTTAAATATAATTTTGATTTCTTTTGTCTTCAGGTCATTTCCATACTACCTCAGTGCCATAAAAATGTGTTCAACTATTTAGCTGCCTTTCTCCGTGAGCTGTTGAAGAATTCTGCTAGCAATCGATTAGATGTCAACATCTTGGGTAAGAAAAAGAAGCAGGTTGCACTTCAGTCTCTTTCATTCGTTTATGTGTTGTTATTATTAGAGCTGCCTTGTGCTTTAGTTGGTATGTTAATAAGTGAAAAGAAACTAACAAAGCGATAAAATTTAATGAAAATAGCGTTTAATATTCTGCTCTGCTTATGGCTCAAGGACTGTTTTCACTTTATCTTTTCAATACTTAAAGCAGAGCAGGAAGTTTGTGTATAAGAGAATGTGTGCTCACCCAGCCCTATATAAATATATCTTGAATATGAATAAAATTATAGTAGCAAAGGGGATTGTAGCAACATCTACTGTAAATATGACATATTTAAAATCCTTCTTTTAGGACAGAAAGTCGAAAGTTCCCATCTTTTCTGTCTTGTTGAAACATGCAAAAAATGAAACTGTTAATAAAGGCAACATTTAAAGAAAAAAGGACACCTATTAAACGATGCAGTGTAATGCAATATATATAAATATTCATTTTCTCCTCTGCATAGCCACCATTTTTGCCTCGTTGCTCTTGAGATCACCTGCGAAACAGGATCTTGCAGAAAAGAGGAAGACTCAGGAGTTTTTCCAGCACTTCCTGACCCACAGCTCCTCCTAGATGGAGGACTTCTCCGTCTTGTTCTTCATGCTGAAGTGGAACACTAAAAACTGTACAGTCCAGTATTTGAAATAAAATGTATTGATTTCTTATATTCTTAGATGGCTCTTTGTATAGATATATAGTATAATAACTGTAAGTGACAGTTCTAATAATAATAGTTTGTTTCACACACGATAATGTTTGAGATCTGTTGATGCACAGAGTTTATTATATATGGTTAAGCATCTGTAGAGACCTAACAATTTGTAATGTATGAATATTTTATTTAAAAAAAGATCATTTGTATTTTAATGTTTTTGATCTCAACAGCAACGTATTGTTTTTATATATAAAACTGCTGGAAACAAGGTGTGTGTAAGTGATGATTTTTGCCAGTCACAAGCAAAGAAATTAAAATTAAATGAATATGTTTTTCATTATACCCTTCTCTAAATGCAACGTATACAATCACATTTGCCTCACACAAATAAAAAAGTTTATTTTTTAGGATAAATGGCTTTTGATGTAGTAATTTAGCATTAGGGATGATATTTAATTTCCCATAATTCATCACGAATGGCTGAGTCCGTGACGTTGTTTGGTATCCTAGGGAGGGGATAGGAAGAAAGTGGCAAACATCTAAAGCATAGGGATAAGCGTCAAATTTTCGCAGGTAAATACATTTTAATGTAATTTCCTTTTAGTCCGTGAACCATTCATTGCGGGGTGTTTGTTAGTGTATCACTCTGTAGCATGAATCGTGTTAACCTTGTAAGGAAAATGGGTAATATAAACTGTCGACAGTGAGCTGGTTAACGTTATCTGCTAGCTCCCCTAGCTAAGCTATGAGCCAAATTGCTGTTAGCTAGCAAAGCTATACATGTGCAGAGAAATAAAAGATAGTTGAATTTTGCTATCTAATGCTCGCATAAAAAGACAAAAAGGGTCCTGTTTGTGACACAAGTTGAAGAAATGCTGATAACGATAGTCGTTTTATTCAATGTTAAAATAACCTTACACGCAACACTAATACGTTTTGATATCTATTTGTAATTAGCAGGAAGCTAGCGACACATCTGAGGCTAGTAATGCTATGATATAAGATGTACTCTACACTAACATCAGGATATTATAAACTAATGCATTATTACACAGTACGCTAACTAATGTTATACTGGTAACAGCCTCGGTACCGTGACATTAAGGTAGGTTAACGTAAGTGTATTGTCAGTTAACGGGGTAAACTTGGCGTGTTTATCGGGCCACCCGTGTGTTTGTAAACGCTAGCTAGTCGTGTCTAATATGGCAAAGTTGGATGGCATTGTCAAGTGAGAGTGACATCTTTCATATGTTACATGTTACTTTTTCTAAAAATAGCTGGGGGAGTTTTAATCGATGGGAAATCATCAATCATGTCAGTTATATTAGCTGAGTTTAGCCGCTAACGTTACTGTCGCGTGACTTCTGTCATTGAAATAAGAAAGTTCTAGATTTCGGTAACGTGAGTTTCTCCTAAACGGGGCACGTTTGTGCTGTCATTCATGGTTTACTAGGGAGCAATCCGTGTTTCAACAGTGAAATAATTAAATTTGATTGACTCAGGAAGATATTTTTCATTGGCATTTACCGATTTGAGTTGGCGCTAGTAACTGTTTCTCTCAGAATAGGCCTCCAGCTTTTTTAACAAGGCACTGGGTCTCTTTATTTTGTGTGTATGGTGTTCATGTGGGCCAGTGCTGCGTTAGATCTGCTATGTCGAGGACAGTCCAAACCTCTCAAATCATTTGGGACAGGTTTGTTTACTGAGGAAGCAGCTTTCAGTTTTATTTTTACATCACATGTCTGGAACAGGCTCTCAGAAAATATGAAGTCTGCTTCAACTCTTAATTATTTTAAATTTAGACTTGGGTTGCTGTGGTTTTAAATTTTCATGATTTAATAATAATTTCTCAGAAAAGATGGTTTCGTGTTATGCGATATAAAACTAGTACTGTTATCAAATGCAGTTACCTTTAAATTATTTTTTTTTTTGGTTTAACAAACACTTCATTAGAATTGGAACTAGTTTTTAACTTAAGTATGAGTAAAAAATCTCCCTTTTAAAAATAAAACATAAAGGTGAGATTCTCTGTCCCTTGACATCCTTTTCAATACTATAGATAAGCAGATGCACACAGTATGATAACTGTCAATGTTCATACCATGCTATACCTTGAAACCAGTATATCACTGCAACCTTTATTAAGATATTTCCATTTGGTCACGGGGGGGCTGGAGCCCATTTCAGCTGACATTGGGTTGCATTGATAATATTGGATTGTTGATCACTGTGTATATGTAGGTCCACATCGATGTATCGTTACATCCCTACTTATTTATAATAATTATCAAATTTGTATTTCAGGCTGTAACGTCAACAGCTTGAGTGTGCAGTCCTCCTTGCCAAGGAAGGAGAGGCGCCAGGGACCATGAGTGACAATGGCCCTCATACAGAGGCGCCGATGTACTTTGAGGTGGAGGTGGATCCCCTGGGGCATGACGATGAAGAAGAAGAAGAGGACAAGATCCACTTTGACAAAGATGATGATCTGATTGCTGAGCCTTCGTCGTCCTCTGGTCGGGTGTACGACCGAACCACAGTGCTAATTGAGCGGGACCCTATCCGGCTAGATGAGGAGGGTGAAGAGGAGGGTCATTGTGGAGGGGATGAAGATGGGGTCACCTTCTTAACCGAAGGGGAAGGAGATGGTGATGAGGAGGATGGCTCTTTGGCCTTCATGACCGACCCTGACGGCATGTCACAGGGTTATGTGCACCACACTATTTCTCCAGACCAGATCCAGTTCACTATAAATCCAGGCTCCACCCCGATGCCACGCAACATAGAGGGGGCCACCCTCACCCTGCACTCTGAGTGCCCAGAGACCAAGCAGAGAGAGGTAAGCCTAAAAGGGTGCATCTCCTCCAAAATGTACTGATAAAATGTATATGTGCTTGATGGGTTACCAAGGGAATTTCTTTTGTCATGTTCTCAAAAATATATATATTACTCTGAATGTTTAGTCTGAACGCAGGTGCACATTGATTTTGATAAGAAGCTACTTTTTGTATCAAGGTTTTGTGCTTCTATTCAGTAACATGGCGTAAATACATTTTCACACCAGGTACAACACAGGTGAGGTTAGAGTGTGGTCAGCTCTCATTGTTGAAATATTGTTTGGTTTTGTTTGGTTAGTGATGAAGTAATCACTTGGTTTTGTTTATGTAATGCTTGGTTTGGTTTAATTATTGTTGAAGTTATTGCTTGGTTTGGTTGGTGGAGGCCTTTCCAGTCATTCCAGCTAATTTCTCAACAGACCAGCAGATGGTTTAATGATTAAACCTGTCCAAAACTGAGATGCGTAATGTAACAATTAGGGCTGTCAGTGTTGGCACGTTAATCGCAATGCAATGAAAGTTCATACATAATGTTTATTTTTGTTGTTGTTGTGTTGCGGGTGATCCCTGCTGACATTTCGGTCTTTAAGAGGCTGTGCTGAGCTCAGTTTTACTGGTAGAGTGATGATACTGGTATGAAACTAGAGGACCTAAGGAAAGTGTATTCTGTGGGTCTAAATAACGCTCCAAAGTTAGGCTACCTTTTGGCAAGGGCAAATGACATGGACATTTCACAGGGGCCCCTTAACCTCTCACCTCAAGATGCATAAATGAAAATTGTGGTGAGTCTCCCCATGAGTCTCCCCTTTATAGACACGCCCACTTTATGCTAGTCCGTTGCATTTTTTACATGCATTATAAATATGTTATATTCGCCCATTGTATTTGAATATTTTTGCACACTGGGATTCCTAAACAGTCTTGAAATTGCTACCACCTACAATCTGAGCTGAATAGGTGGCAACTTACTGCACACTAGTCATTGAGTGATTCCCAATCAAGACAATCTGATAAGAATTCCTTCACCTTGTCAATATGGGCTTCAAAACGTTTTGAAATGCAAAATAATGTTATTGTAAACATGTGTTAAAAAATACAATTGATCACAACTAAATATTAGAATTCAGCAATTAATTGCAATTTAAAAAATTAATTATTCAACAATCCTAGTAACAGTATAAAAAATGTCATTATTTCCATGTATTTCTTTGGTTAAATGCAATGTACAGTTGCAAATATGTTAACATGCTGGAAGGTCTTTTAAAATTAGCTTCCCCAGCAGCTTGATGGTTGTTCAATTGGGTTAGGTAGAAGTTACCAACTGAATCTAGCAGAGACTTCAGCTTATGTCTGTTGGTGGTGTCACCTCGCTAACAGAGGAATTTTTACCCAGTGCTTGCCTTGGGCTTAGCGCACTCACAACACACCTCTTCTCTGTGTTCATGTGGTTAATATGCCATATTTTGACATCTATCCCAGTCTAATCAGTGGAAAAAGACTGAAATAACGTGATAGCGAGTATTCACTGGTAAAGCAGCTGGTCTTTGTAGAACAAGAGGTAGGGTGCTGAAGGACAACAGCAGGGAACGGCTCAGTTTTATGTTAAGTCAGTTGTTTCAAATGTCAGATGATGCACATTATATTCCTATCAAGGAAATGCAGCTTTCATTTCTTGTGCCAAACACTTGGAACGAGAGGTTGTTAATTATTGACCAGTTGCTTCAACATCTACAATAATGAAGTCCTGAGAGGACAGTGATAAATCCATTTGTGGTGTTACAAAGAAATTTTACAGTTTGTATAGGAGGCACAGAAGCATAGAAGATTTTGTTTTTTTATATCATGCATGACATTTACTGCCATCTTAATAGACCTAAGCAATATACTCTTCTTTTCTTTTTGTTGGTTTTAAATGTGGGTTTAATTCTGTAAGACTGTATTTTATTTTGTGAATAATAGCACTAGCATCATTAGATGGGTGGAGTGCTAAAGTGGGTGCAGTTTTTTTCTCTAATGTTATTAATACAGAGACCCCAAGGGAGAAATTCCTCTCCAGTGCGTTTTTTTAATCTTGACTTTCTAATGACAAAGCCAATATTGGTTTGATCAACAACAACGTTTGAGACAAAATATTGTGGATTGTGGATTTTAGGCATTACAATTTTTTTTTGAGGATTTTGAAAACACTGAGAAAATTATTTTAATTGTAGACCCCTATGCCATCCCAGGGAGAATGTCACTGAAGCTGTGAATGAATACACATTACTATAGACACTATACTATAGATTCTTTATTATTTAGATTTTCTGGAGATTTTGTGTTACTTTTTTGTCTTTAAGTGAGAAGAAACTGCACCAGTAGTTAACATTTCCTGGAACAACAAAATGGTGCAACTCTTTTCTGATGGTACTGAGTCACAAGAAAATGACAGACAATTCTTGGTGATGTATCACTTCCCTTTTTTAGTGAAAATTATTTGTTGACATGAAGTCGAGTGTATGGGTTGTCTTTTTGAAGTTATGCACCCGTAAGGCTTTTTAATCCACCAGAAAAATGTCACTAACCGACAAAATGTGAAACATGATACTATGGGTGGAGGTTGGCTAGTATTTGTGGGTGTTACTATTGTACGCCCAGCACAGTGTTTGTTTTATCTGATTGTCTTGATCGCCGTCATTGGCCTTCCATTGTAAGTTGGTATTCATCTGCATTGTTTTGACGTTACAGCTTAGTTTTTATGACACTGGAATGATGATTGCCATTCTTTGAGAAGCATTATTTTTGATTTAGTCCATGAAAGTGTACTTTCTGTCAGTGGAGTCTTTCCATGAAATCACAGCATGTAGTAAATTGTGCTGCTGATGTAAATATGAGGCCACTGTGATGTGGTGCAAATAATGCTACTAGTAATGCTATAGTAATACACAGAAAAAAATGTTCTAGCCAGTCTTTGAAAAGCATGGCAAGAATAGAGAACACCCAAGAAGAGTGGTTATTTCATTTGAATATATAGAATTTTTAATCTCCTGTTCAGCAAGTGTCAGAAAGAAACCTAATGGCTAGCAACGTCAAGCATTTAGTGATATTGTTATAAATACACTGACGTAACCATTTCATCTGGTGGTCTTTTTTCCACTATGCATGTGGGAGACCAAAGCATACAATGCTCGCTGACAATGATCGAACTGATGGTAGAGAAGAGTCACGATGGAGTGGGAGATGAATACAGTACTGAGCTACAAGTTTTAGCAGGCCACCTACAGTGGCTTTACATGGATGTTTGCCAGACAAATGATCTCTCCCACATCCTTAAAATCAAAAGGAATGGCTTTAAGATTACCCATCATTCAGATGAGTGTTTGTGAGTAAGGCTGAAAGGAAATTTAATCAGCTTTATATCAATCGCATTGTATGCACAACAGTTAAGCAGGTTTTGTCATTTTCTTAAGTTGTGTTGGAGAGTGTGTCCTGAAGTGAAGCATTGATACTGAAAGGATGAACATCATAGGGTCTCTGATGGGTCATTTTTCAAACTGACAAAGGCTGGGGATGTGTGCGATTAATTGATTAGGTGTTGGTTAGATATTTTCTTGCTAGACGGAACAAGAAAGGTGCTATTTGGCACATGGGACATCCACCTCTGTGTGTGTGTGTGCGTGTGTGTGTGCGTGTGTGTGTGTGTGTGTGTGTGTGTGTGTGTGTGTGTGTGTGTGTGTGTGTGAGAGAGAGAGAGATATCCCTTGAATCTGATGAGTGGAGATGAGTCTGAAATTGGGATGTAAAGACACAGTAAATAAATGTTGTTTGTGTTTTTATTAAGTGAGTTTTTGTCATGTTTTCTAAATGTATAATGGTCATAACACAGTGCAAAGTGCCGCACATTTCAGCAGCATTTAAAATACAGTTTAGTCATTGAAAAATGTGATTAATGGTTTCAAATTGCTATTTAAAATATTTTTTTCAGTGTTTACCATAACAGATTGAATTGTGCTCGGTTTTGACTTTTAATTTTACGCTCTCTTAGTGTTTTTCTACTTTTACACAAGTCAGACAGTCGAAATTTAAACTTCAGTTTAAACGTCAGGAAAGGTTACATTAGAAACATCCCCAACAAAATTATCACTTGCACCTTAAGAACATCATAAAGAAAAAGTTTTTGCTTATGAAAAGATGTAACCCAATGCATCAGCCCTTGACTTAAAAGTGTTTTGTCATTTACAGTTTGACAGTTTTAATGAATTGTTTAAAGCAGTTTCATTTCGACATCAGGTCTGTCATTTCAAAAATGTTGCTTCAGTTGTCTTGCTTTCTTGGATGTTTTGCAGCACTTTTGGTCAAAGGTCTTGCATTACAAATATCCTGATCTCAGATGTCTTCAACAAAATGAAGATCTTATCGAAACGCTTTGTATAGTTGTTCATTACTTGGTGTAAAAATGAAAATAAAAATAAAACATTTTCTTTCACTTTCTATTTTTCTCACTTAGCTGGCTACTTAACAGAAAGCACTCAGCAACTACCTGATCCGTTACAGAAGTTTTTTCTTTTTTAATTTCATGTACCAGATATTTAAAAGGGTAGGGACAGTGATTTACAAGAATAATGTTCGCTGAGAAAAGGGATCCTTTTGTTGAGGTGGCCCACCACAAACATCATCCTCCTGACTTTGCGTTCAACACAGGACAGCATATTTTGAAGAGGAGAATGAGCTGCCTTTATTCACATTGCCCCAGGGCTTTAGTGTTTGAAGAGAACAGGAGACTGCCATACTGCAGTGGATATTGCTGCTGTGAAACAGAATTGGAGGGGATGTATTGCACGGGGGTTAGTCATCATTGCTGTCCTTTGTGCTCACCCGCTTCATGTGCTGACGGGTGGCTGAGTCATTGAGTTCAGGTCCCGTCTGAAAGGTCACACTGAGTCAGACTGTCACTTCATCTTACGGCCTTGCAGGTTATAACTGAGATGGATTAACAGTTTACTTTCTCTCTGGCTTTAAGAAATACAGGTTAAACTAATTTTTCAGAGTGGTAATGTCATATTTTTCCATGGTTTGAGCATGATTTTACACAGTCCAGTTGAATTTAGCCATGCTTAAGTGTTAATTTCCCTCTTCTTTTCTCTCTCTATCAGGTGAAGCGCTACCAGTGCATGTTCGAAGGCTGCACCAGGACGTACAGCACGGCAGGAAACCTGCGAACACACCAGAAGACACACCGGGGAGAGTACACATTTGTGTGCAATCAACAGGGCTGTGGAAAGGCCTTCCTCACCTCGTACAGCCTCAAAATCCATGTCCGTGTTCACACCAAGGAGAAGCCGTTTGAGTGTGATGTGCAAGGCTGCGAGAAGGCCTTCAACACATTATACAGGTAAGCCTTTACTTAGCTTTGTTGTGTTTCATTTTGCCTCACGTGCTGTTCAGTTCATCATCACCTCAGGTTCTGTCAAGGAACTGTAGTAAAAGCAATAAAGATTAGACTGTGTTAAGATAGCAGGTCAATAAACAGGCAGGTCCTGCCTAAACGTGGGTGGCCCAACTGATGTTTTCACAATACACACATGTCTAACACAAATAATACAATATAAAGATAGGCATGTGTGTGTGGTTAATTTTCTTCTACCCACAGTATTACAAAGCTCAAATTTAATCTAATTATCCAAAGAAGTACATTTATTTGGTCAGAGGTGAAACTAAACACAATCAGCACAAAATTACACAATGTAAAAACACTAGAAACAATCCATAAATGGAACAGTGGTTCAATTTATGGATTGAAAAAGGAATTTAAGGTTGCCTAAATTCTGTGGTTTTAATCTTACATTGCAATTTTCAGACCCCTTTTACTCAAGTAATGAATAAGTAAAGAGATGAGTGTGGTCATTAAATGCATTGTGTATCTTATTAAAAAAATAGGTAAAGCTGCCTCAGAAATGTCTAAGGGTCTGTTTTTGACAACACCAGGCCCAGTTACAGTTTTAGCCCATTCAAACCAATGCCAGGCATGTTTTGTATTTTGCATTTTCACTGTTCAGATGTTGCTGTATTTTGCTGTGATCTCAAGCAGTCCACATCCAAGCCCTCTCTGATCTGTATTGGTTCAGTTGCTATGACAGCATGTTTGGGGCTTGGTGGAGCTGTGCCACTGCCATCAACTCTTTGTCAGAAGCTGGTACGGCCAACCAGTGCCACACATGGCTGGATTCTCTTTTTAGTACCATCACTTTTCTCTCGCCATCTTCCTCGGTGCCGTTCTCTTCTCTGTAACTAGAATCAGTTGGTTGTTTCAGTCTTTTTTTTTTGTTTTTTTGTTGTTTTTGTTCTTTGTTTTTTTTGCCTGTGTATATTATGTTGTCATCCAAATGTGGAATAAACTGTCATTCCATATGCTTTTTACACATTTAAAAGAAGTGCAACAGGAGTCAACATGCCATTTAATACCACTGTGCTCAGTGTGTTTCTCTCTGCATGTCTCCCATTGTGGTTTAATGAAACACATATGATTGCCTCTGCAGACTAAAAGCACACCAGAGACTTCACACAGGCAAGACATTCAACTGTGAATCAGAGGGATGCACAAAGTACTTTACCACACTTAGCGACCTGAGGAAGCACATTCGCACACATACTGGGGAGAAGCCATTCCGGTGAGCATTTCCATTATCAGCAGGTTTAATCCAGCCTGAGTAGAAGATGAAGGACCTTTGATGCTTATAGTTAGTCACAGAAGGCACTCTTAGTCTGTTGCAGTGTTTGCTTGTTGACACAAATAAAATGTTCAGGGTTTTTATCATATAAATTGTTTTACTCATAGTGTTCAGTAGAAGCCCTAAATATAAATTCTGTCGATTTTCATCTGGCCTTCAACATGATTTATTTTTCTGTCTTTGCCTTCAGGTGTGATCACGATGGCTGTGGCAAAGCCTTTGCTGCAAGTCATCACCTAAAAACACATGTACGGACACACACAGGTAGGTATTACTGGTGTGTTTTATGTAACCTTAGTTTTTTAAGGGAAAGTCAAACAAGGGCATTTGCTTTACAGCTATACCTGATTTGCATTTTGCAAATTGCCTCCTACACACTTAATTTGAATAGCCCAAACAAAGATGTTTCCTGCAGCCAAGAACATTTTTATGTGATTTTGTTTAAACAGAAGTCTGTGTAGAAATGTAGTTAAAAGACCAGTAATTAAAAGTGTCCATACTGATTGGACAAATAACTTCCCTGAATATTGTTGGCTTTATTCCTGGACCTGATGGATAAGAAACTAAGTTTTTAAAATAAGCCCCAGAAGTACCTTTTTTCCCACTTGCTGATTTAATTTGTCTTCATCTACCTGTAAACTTCCATTTATTTTTAAATATGCTTAAGTTACTTCACTTCATAAAGGTGATCCACTAGATCTTAGAAATTATGGACCAAATAAGAAGTTAATTTTTATTCAGTAATCAGTATAATACATTAATTATTTCGATGTTTTATCCCCATCACAGTTTGGTTTTGGTTCAAATTTTCAACTGCTAGTGCCCTTGACATCATTGTTTTCAGGCAATACAATGGTTTTATCCTCAAATGGAAATTTGAAATTAATAAATAGGAAGTTTCCAGATGGACAGCCCAAATGTTTGTATGCTTGTTCAGGGAGGGGAGTGTCCACTACTTAACAGTTACAGATATCACTCCTGTTCAATTCTTTATATGGTTGATTATCCCAAACTGTAGATCTGAAAATGTTGTAGATCAACAGTCCAGCGTCAATATCCTAAACTTAGCTAAAATCATGAAATGATATTTGTTGTGTCTGCAGTGGATCATTGTTACATTTCTTTGTAACGTTATCCATTCAAAGTTAAAAATAAGAGAGGACTTTTATCTCTGAAGTTAAAAGATTAAGGTGTAAAGATTAGCTCTCGCCTCTCAGTCTCCTTTCGTATTCTTCCCTCTCTGTCTGTGCTCATTCTATAGGGGAGAAGCCATTTAACTGTCCCAGTGACGGCTGTGAGAAGACTTTTAGCAGCCAGTACAGTCTGAAGAGTCACATCCGAGGCCACGACAAAGGACAGCCCTTCACAGTCACCCTCACCCATCCGCTCTCTGAAGTGAGTCAGAGTACAGTAACTTATTCACTCAATGTTCTCTTCTCCACGCACAGCCCGAGAGCAGCATGACACTTTTGTCCTCATCATTTTCACTTTATTAAAACGTGAATATAACGCATGCTATGTTCCAAGACTCCAGTGGGCCTTTTGATGTTGAGGGCATTTTGTGTTATGCTCTCACACACATAACATGGCAAGTTTTGCTACTAGATGGGGAGCATTAATGAGGGCATTGTAAAGAGTGTGTCGGCCAGACTCTACATTAAAGTCTGAATACCTGCATGATACTGACATATGCAAATGTCTCAGTTGGAGGGGTTCACATTATACATAAACTACAGTAAATCTGAATTTTATCATTTCAAAAAATATCTGTAGATTAAACTACTTGTATAAAAACAAAGTTTGCTTGTTCTGTTCAAAGGAATGATTATTTTTAATGTCACTAAGTGTGTCATTACCCACTTTGTGTGGTAAACTGTTCCTTTCAACTAAAAGGATTTTCAAATTAACATACAGTAGTTGCTGCATTCTCTCCAATTTCACTCCCCTGTCATGACTCAGCGTTTGATCCCACAGCAGTACAAAGTTTAATCAGGTCCAATTTATCTCTTAATTACAGGATGCAAATCACTCGCTGTGCCTCAGCGACTTGAGCCTCATCTCTACAGACTCAGAGCTACGAGAGAACATCCATAATGTAAGTCTGCCCTTTGCCTTAGCTTTATCAAACGGACAGTGGATTGAAAATGTTTAGCATAGATCAAGATAGTCAGTAAAGATTCCAAATAACAGGCATCTCTTTTGACACCTAAGATAAATTGTAACTGTAAAAGGAATTTAGAGTTTCATAGATGCTACAGCAAATCTCTTCCCTCTGACTTAACCACCCTTTCCACCGTAGCTATCCTGACCAAAAATAGGTTATATGTAATAAGTCAGGGTATTTTGTCTGAAATAAGTTTCTTATTTATGTGCCATTGTCGAGAAGTCTGTTTTATCACTTGCTAAAAGAACATATACACACTTTCTGTATTTAAATATGTGTAGATAGGTGCATATTTTTATATGTGCGTATTCTTCATATGTCTGTTTTTGTGAATACATACGTATGCATGTTTATTTGTGTATATACAGCACAATTTTGTTCTAGGTAAACTATTTTGTGATTTAAATTGTAATTAAAGTTTAATGTCTTAATTAATTTATTATGTACTTTTCTGTTTATATTAATTAATTAATTAACTATTATCACAGTTGTTAGCTTTATTATATTTTTGTATTCACATTCTTTTAATTTATGTAGTTAAGTCATTTAATGCATTTATTAAGTTTTAATTTGATTACAGGCTCAAAATTTGGACCTCAGCAATGTGACCCCAGTGAAAATCTTTGAGCTCATGTTCCAGAGTCCTGAAAATAGTGTCAGCCAAGATGATGTCCATCCCAATGGTCAGTGCATTTCAATACCTGTCAGTTTGAATTGAACTGAATGTTTTCGTTCACTGATGGAGGTTTTTTTTCCTTCCTCAGAGAGCCTTCCTGAATCCTTCAGCATAGAGAGGTCTACCCAGTCAGTAGTGACTGATGGCTCGTCTCTCATCTCTTTCTCTCTCCATCCTTCCTGCTCATCCTCCTGCTCGCACACATCTACAGTCATGGAGGCTCCTCCCCAGATCAGTCAGACCTCTTCCTCACAGGCATCCACTCCTGCCTCTGTCACCGCTACTGTCAGCAACACTCAGCCTTCCCCTTTCATGCAACTAACTGGGCCTCAGCAGATCTCTGATGTGCCTGCTCAGGCTTCTGTCCAAGCACCAAACCATGTCACCCCCCAAAACTATGTGGCACTGCCACCCACATTCCTGCCGCCAGATAGCGCCACCCAGACCACTCCTGTACCACCAGCCATCTCCGCTCCTCTTCCAGTGGCTCCAGCACTGACCTCCACAGCGCCAGGGACTGCTGCTGTGTCTGTCATTGCAGGTACTGCAAAAGATGCTCTGGTAGCTGGGGCTCAACCCGTGCCTTTGGCCAACAACCCTGTCCCAAACCCCGGCCCTAGTTTGGCTCCCGCCCCTGCCACCATCACCATAGCTCCCACCCCAAACCTGCTGCAGCCCAGCCTGGTCATGTCTGACCAGAACCTCCAGTGGATCCTCAGCAGTGCTACCAACAGCCAGCAGAACCCAGAGCAAACAGTGAGTAATGCTTCCACACAGTGTTTGCACAGAAAATGGCAACTTGATTTATACTTGTCTTGATTTTGTGATGCATTAGTAAGTGAAAAAAACACATTGCAAAAAAAAAATCATGATTACATTAAATTAAAATCAAGAATTTCTTTGATTTTGTCCTCTAATTGCATGTTAACATAGGAGGATTAGCAAAGAGCCAGCCATTCACTTACGTAAAACTTTTTAAAGTTTCTAATCACCTGAAACTAAGACTCTTTTTGTTTTCATTACCGTAGAATGAGCCACTTAAATCTATATATGTGGGGGGTCATCTTCCACAGAGTCTGCCATGTTGTTTTCCCAGAACGGACAAACTGACCACTGGATCTAGATAGAGCAATTCAGATTTTTGCATTAAGCTCTCCTTCAGTGTTAACACATAGAAGTTTCAGTTGGTTGCAGTCTGCAGCCTTACTACTAGATGCCACTTAATCCTTCACACCAGACCTTTAACATATAAATATGTAAAGTAAAACATCTTGAATAGCTATGTCCATTGTAAGCACTGACTGTGTTCGCAGTGTTTGTTTTTTTTTTTAAATAATACTTTTAACTCAACACAAATACTTCACAGACATCCCTTTGATTCGGGTAGAAACCAGGTGAGAACCAATCTGATAACCTCATAACAGCAGCGGGTCCCCTGTTGTGTTTGTTTTTTCACAGCCACAAGGAGGTCCAAAAGTGGAAAAAGTTTTCTTCACTACAGCCATACCAGTGGGAGGAAATGCTGGTAAGTTAATGAGCATATATTATTATGTATTTTTCTGTCATGGTTTGGCTGTTGGCCAACAGGCTGTAATGAAATCATTAATTTGTCTTGACACCCAGTGCAGTACTTAGCTTTAATAGGATTCATTAAATAGTAGATTGGTGTCCAGAGAGCTCCACTAAGGTACTGTCACAATGGTTTTATTACTCAAATGAGAGTTCCAAGACACTGACGCTCAATTAATGCATAGTGCACAGTTAAAACTTAATCCCATTATAATATTTAAAAAAGAAAAT
This sequence comes from Plectropomus leopardus, assembly GCF_008729295.1. Classification (NCBI taxonomy): domain Eukaryota; kingdom Metazoa; phylum Chordata; class Actinopteri; order Perciformes; family Serranidae; genus Plectropomus; species Plectropomus leopardus. The sequence continues at coordinate 21,789,329 of NC_056469.1, forward strand.
GGCAAGTGAAGGCACAGGAGCAATAACAGTCAAAACATTCAAGAAAAGAGGAGAGTAAGAACTGTCAACTTATTGATTAATCGACCTCTTCTGTTCTGCATTTATATTATCCTTATTATCCTCCTCAAGAATCTTGACAAGGTATCTCTCAATTTTTAATTTCTTAAAAGTTAACTCTTCGAAGGCTGTGAAGGAGTGCAGTGTCATCCACTTTAAAAGTTGATGTACCTGTGAGGAGAAAAGTTATCTCTAAGTCATATTTACTATATAGATTTTTACTTGTTGACCAAGAGGTCAGTCAGAACAGGTAGCATTTACTCTGTTCTCTACTCACTAATGAATGACTTCTTCTTACCAAGCAGCTAGTAATTTTTCATCTTATTTGTTTCCTCTTGATAGGCTTTGCAGGGCATTTAGACAGCAAATATGTTTTGTGGTTCTTCTTTTCAGTGAACTTCTGATTGTGTGTTTGTTTTCAGGCAACTCGGTCCAGCAGATCGGCCTCAGTCTGCCTGTCATCATCATCAAACAGGAGGAATCCTGCCAGTGCCAGTGTGCCTGCAGGGACTCGGCTAAAGAGAAGAGTTCAAAGAGTGCCTCCTCCACTGTTTCAGCCCCAGCACAGACACAACCACCTGAGCCCCCGCCTCCCCCGCTGCCACAACCCCCAGAGCCTCCACAGCATCCAACCGCCTCATCTTCCTCATGCTGCCTCTCTGAGTCTTCCTCCAAGGTGGGTGAGGTGGCCCCCTCTTCTTCTTCTTCCTCTTCCTCCTCCACAGCTCAGACTTTCTCCACGATAGTGAGCAGCACTGCCACAAACCCTCCTTCGTCTGGCACGTTAGCCAACATGGATGTCTCGGACTTCCTGTCCCTGCAGAGCCCCGAGACAGCTGCCAACATTGAGGCTCTGCTGCTGGTCGCCGATGATTTCAACATGGCCACTGATGGCAATCCTTAGAAGAGCTGCCTTCTGAGTCTGGCACCATGTGTTCGTCTGTTGCACCCACTTATGCACAGACATCTATTCCACCCACATCTCGAGTCATTCTCCACAGCGACGCCTCTTCTTTCTCCCTATATAGCGTGTGCATCAAACCCCCTGTACCTGCAGTGCATTCTGTTCTGTAAGGAACAGAATGCAACATATATATAGATATATATAGATAGATAGATATAGACACAAACTATGGATACTTTTTCTGTTGAAGCTCACCGCAGTAATTGAGTTTTAAAGAACAGGATTAGTTTGCGTTTTGAGGTTTAGCAAAGTCAGCGTATGCAGGGAAAAGGCAGTAGATCCTTTTGTTATGAACATAATCAAACTGTATATAATAACCCTTGATATCAGCTCTGAATTGATTGAATGAAACAAACGAGTGTCGTCCAAGCACTGATAACTTAAGTTCCATTTTCCTGGCTTGAAGGTCAAACACCTGAGCAGGAAAACAGAACTTGTCTGTATATCCTTGTACTGTACTACAGGTCCTAACAAATGTTTAAAGCTGGTATGCAACTGACCAGAATGCACTGTATAATAGAGGAAGTTCATTTTAACAAGCATTGCTCCCAGTAGAAATTTAAAGGGGTTTACCACGTAGCCCCTCATATGGCGGTCATACTATATGAAGTAATTTCTTCAGTGTTTTTGTTTTCTAGGAAGACTAGTGTAGTCCATAAAATGTGATAATTCTTTATACTTCTTTTGACAGTTATTTACTAATTGAGAAAAGAACCTGTGATCCGACCTGCCTGTCTTTAAGTGAAATTAATACATCAATAAGTTGCCTATAACTTAAACTAATTTAAAATTGTACATGTTAATTTATTTAAATGCCTGATTCTTTCATTATACTGGTAATAATATTATCTTCAAGATAGCAAAAAAATCTATTAATTTATTCCAATCACTTGTTGTATTTTTAAGTTGAGTTGTTTTTATGTTACTGAAATGTTTTTTTAATAACATAGTGGGGGAATGCTTGAGAAAAGAGGCACCTAGTAGACTGCACAGGGAAACAAATTATCCTGGAGGAAGTGCTTGTTTGCAAAAAATGTCCACAATGAAACAGTAAGGAACTACTGTCAACATCCCATGTTTTATAGGGTTGTGACCCTCTCAGGGATGCATCAAGTCATAACTGATCCTGGTTCCCTTAATTTGTTACTCTGACTTAAGTTTTTTTTTTCTCATCAGATGCCCCAACTTTGCAGTAGCCCTACGTTTTGCTGCACTCTTCCCTGTTTATTGCACACTAACTTGTAAAGCGAGTAATCCGACAGCTCGTTAGCTGAGGTGCAGCACCACTACAGATGTTTTTGTATACAACTGCTGTAAAGTAGCATTTAAAAGATGGTGTCCTGGCGACAGTGTAAATACATTTTAGTGTAAACATCTTTGAGAAACTTGTAGATTATTCTAGAATTTGTATTTTTGTATAGACTTTTGAATTACTAACTCTCAGAGTTTGGAGCTAATGTATACCCTCTATCCTTGCATCCTCTCCCCAGTCACATTTATGCAGAAGAGTTTTTGCTGTGTTTAGTTGAGTAGTTCTTCAGCCAGCTGGGCTTTTGTACAGTCCCCATAGTAACAAAATATATGTAACAAATAGCCTCCTGCTCAGAGTATAATTTAACAGTATTGTTTCACACGGGACACAATGCAATGATGATAGAACGAAGGCATTATGCCCTGTATACTAGAGTGTAGAGCTACTTGGCCTTACAACATAACTGCTCTATGAGCCTCCTTGCCTTGACAGTCTCTGCTTCAGACAGACTTGCCATCGACATGCCGACACGCTCATCTTCACTGAGTCTCAGGCAATCACTTCCAGCAGCAGATCATAATCAGGCTAAAGCAGTGAGACAAAACTTTATTGTTAACCTAGAATCTGTTTTCCAGCTATCTGTTTGCAAAGTAAGTGTTTATGCAGCCTATACAAGTGATGCGATTCTACATTTTTTTGATTGAGGTTTTGGGATCAAACCAAACCGGCATGCATGTAACATAAGTTGTCTGGCTTTTTTTTTTTGTCTATTTGCCAAAATTTAGGAGTTGAGCCTCAATTTACATGTGCCAAGGTGGCAGATAGATTTGTTGTGAAAGGCTCCAGGCTCATTCTGTGCTCAAAACCATTCCATGTATGCAGTATAAGAATCAGGATTATCTCTACTTTCAAAAATGTTTTTAATTTACTCACCATTTCCCCGTTAAGGCACTGGGTGAGTGAAATTACTGCCAGGAGTCTCATACCATCAATGTTTATTCTCATACACGCATACAGTCAATGAACACAACTATGCAATTTTACATATGGCATTCAGATATTTAAACAGACAGAGACAAAGATTTATTCCTCCCTCCATTCAATTATATTCTGCCACAATTTAATAATATGAACTCCAGAGGCAAAACCTGCCTTTCCAGTGCATACAATGTTCAGCATGTTTCTTGAACTCCAGTTTATTTCATTTCATGTTTGAGTGGTGTGATTCTGGACTTTGTTATGTGTCCAAGTACTGTTCCCATGAATGTTGCACCACAGTGATCCTTTTACATGCTGTTTAAACCCCAATTGGATTTGTTTGAAGGAGTACTTCATGAATGAATGATTCTGTTTTAAGAATTATTTTTTGGTCAAGTGTATGCAGCTTTTTTTTTTTTCAAACACATTATGCGTAAACATGTTTCATTTTGGGCTCACTCCATAAATGTAATCATCTCAGCCTTTCATGTATTTGAATTTGACGTGGATTATTTGTTGGTTCATTTTCACCACTGAAAGTTAAACTTAACAGCTGCAGTTTTCTTTTATTAATAAGCAGAGAAACTGTTTATGACTTGTGGCCCAGGTTTGTCTTTCTGAAGTTTACCTGAAAAGGTAACATCAGCATATCACTGATGGGGAAATTTCATTGGAAGTAGATTGTTTCTTCAAATATAGCCAGAGTTTTTTTGGAAATTGAGATTAAGAATTTCCTAACCTATTTACAATTGGGCAATATTAAAATAGTAAACAAACCATCTGCTTCCAGGGGAATGTCCGAACACCCAAAGAGAGAGGAATTGTTAAGGATTTGTATTTTTAAAAAAGAATGTATAATGTGAAAGTGTTTTGCTTATGCTTGTTTCGTATAAAGTAACATGATAAATACATTTGGGAATTGAGAGCAATATAATACTAATAAAACCTTATCCTTGTCACTGAAATGCGTGTTACTCCTGCTTAATGAAGTCTTTTACAGTTCAAACTCACAGGTGATCATATGTTGGATTTATTTAATTATATAAAATAGAAAAAAGGGAGGGGGGGGACTTCTTTTTACTTCTGTGATGGCAAGGACACATCATGGAGAGATTTTCTCTGTGGAACATAAAAAAAAGACTTTTGAAAAATGGGCAATAAGTCATGAACGTCCAATGAGAGAGAAAAAAAAAGCTCACCACTAAAACATCACTTAGATCCTTCAGATCATTCAGGACCTGGTTGCAGAGGCTTATCTGCTCAGACAGGGTCACCAGTCTGTCCCCAGCCTCCTTCAGGCTCTGTGGAGGACAAACATGTTGGTCACCAGTTAGTTTGGCAGACAGTCATCAAAACTTCTTGCCTCAGATTGTGTCTGACCAGTTTTATCGATGAAACGTGCTCATCAGTCCGCGGGGTCGTTGAGTCCTCTGTACAATCTGTAACTGTTTTACAAGCAGATTTAGACGTTATATTGATAATGTATCAGTTTGGCTGAGAAAGTGCATGTTTTGTTACCTTTTTCCGAAGCCATGAGCACACACTTGTTATTTGTCCTTTGAACTCTGCGTTGTGTGCGCTTTCTGCGTGTTAAAGGCAAGTGCTCACAGGTGATTTAAATTGTCCTAATCACTGAGGGCTGAGGAAGGCAGGTAAGAAATGTAGAATATATGTACAAATATAAATATATACATAAATATATATAGAGAGAGATAGATACTTAGAATAATAAAAAGAAGATTATTTAAAAGATATGCCTTATTGTGCACAATCTCTGAAGTTTTAAGAAATAACAGGAAATGCAGCTCCAGATTTTGCAAATGCATATTTCCAAAATAACATATAGAGCATTTAAACTGTGCCGACCCCAGATTAGAATTTTTATTTATTTTATCATTTACATGTATTACCAAACTTTTTTCTCTTGTCTCTTCAGACAATTGTGTTTTACAACTGAAATATATTAAATAGTTTTCGGTAAGGTTGATAAAGTTATGGACTGTCTGAATACAATGGTTGAGGGTTGTTTTTTTTTTTTGTTCTGTTTTGGTTTTTTTACATTTTTTTAACTGTATTTGATTGTTCGTTTGAGTGTTTTACGGTAGTTTTGGGGATATAATATTGTGCTTGGATTTATTATATATATATGGATCTATATATATATATATATATATAGATATAGATATAGATATATATACACACACACACACATATATACACACACACACACACACACACACACACATATATACATACATATATACATACATATATACATATATATACACACACACATGCATATACATATATATACATATATATAGCGTTGTTATTGTGAACAGCAGACATCATGAAAACGCGCAAAAATGTTCCAACCTGTATATTTGAAAAATCTTCCCAAAAATAAGTTTAACACAGCTCTTTAAAAACAACTTTTTTGATTATTTTTTACCATAAAGTCCACGAAAGGGGCATTCATGTTGTGTCCTTTTTTTGTTACCATAAAATATTTTGTTCAATATCATCGATGTAGTAATTTAATTTAAAACATTTCCCACTGCAGCGCCGACACAACGTGCTGCTGTCCCTTTAAGAAAATTTGGCGTAATTTTTGGGGGGCGTAACCCGGAAGACGCCAGCATGGTCCCTGGTTTTGAGATTTCAGCTCTGCCGCTGTCGCTTTGATTTTATGAAGTTTTTCTTTGTAACATCGCCGTTGAATTAATCAAATCTCGAGCAGCTCACATTTCAGCCGCAGCTCGTCGACACGGAGGAGAGATGTGTAAAGAGCTGAAGACCAAAGTGCTGCGTCTGCTGCCGCCGACCTCCAACGGACCCTCCGTTCAGCCGGAGGGCTACACAGGTTAGCTTAAATTTAAATGCACGTGCTTTACTGTAACGCCTAACATTAGGTTTTCGACTCTGATTGGCTTTATCTACCGAAGAAAGATTTGTACAGTGTGTTTGGTAATGTAATCATTGCAGCATGTTACATCAGTCATAAATGTCGACGATCCGCCCCACACCGATGACTGTACACAGTTTACGTCTTTACCAACACTTTTAAAGAGTAACTTTAAGTTTCTTTAAGATTACACTTTGTAAACAGGCAGCTGTCTGCCAAAGTTGGACATCAGGCCCAAAGCTTTATTTCTTAAGCTTTGATGCACTAGTTTTCTCACATGACAACAATCCTGAGCATTTAGCTGAAGTCTTTTTCTACAGTAATAGATATAATTAGGGTGGTATAAGTACATTTCCAAGATATCCAAATTTACTAGCCACCAATTAAACAAGTGCAAAAGACAAAAAGGAAATACTGTAGTTAACAATTCACTTACAGTCGCCAGAGACTGTGATTTGGCTGATACTTTTACAGTTTTACATTTGCCAGTTTTGTAAAATAAAATGACAAATCAAATGTGTTTTAAGTAATGCATTTTTATAAATAAATACAAGTTCTTATTGTTGTTACAAGTTGTATCTTATTGTTTCTATACAGCAAAATACAGTTTTCAAAATACCCAAAAGTAATTAAAAGCATATATTGAATATATTTAATTGAATTACTGCCCATTTCTGGGAGTGGAAAAGAAACCTTTTTAATTTTTTTTAAGAAAGGCCAAAGTATCCTATGTGGCAAAGAAATGCATCTTGTTGGCCTGGAACGACTAAAGGCCATCAACAATCAGTTTGTTTAAACACATTTTGAATGAGACTTTACACTTTGAGCTGCACTTATACCCTAAAAAATAAGTTGGACGTATTTCTGAAAACATGGGAACCACTAATAACCTCTGACCTCGACCTAGCCGGCAAGACTTTATCTGATTCTGTGTGTGGAAAGAAGACAATTGTTTTGTGACCATAGCTGATCTATATATAGTTTTTTTTTTTTTATTCACTCATTTATTTTTAAATAATTTACTCGCTTTGTTTCATTGTCCCAGTAATTGTTTTGTCTAATATTACTCCTATTTTTACTGTATTATCTTTTAGATGTTTGTCAGTTTTCTGTACATACTATATAAAATATCTTTATTATTAGTTTTGTTTGCTCTCTTATTTGCTGCTGTAACAATTTCCCTCACTGGATTAATAAAGTATTTCCATTCTAAAATGTTGAAAATCTTAAAGACATAATTGACAAATAAAGAGAGGTCAAAATGATAAAACAAGGGCTGAAATATCCCAAATTATAAACCCTAGTATAATAAGTATGGTTATGATTCAAAATAGCTGAAAACTACACTCCCCATAATGCAACTCAGTAGCTGTGTAACTGGTCTTACAGGCTGAGCCGCATTCAACCATTATTTTAACTCAGAAATACATTGAGGTAGAGACCTCATTTACAATATAGCCATGTAAAAACTAAAAAAAAACATCTTGTACACATTTACCAACTTGGAAAAAAATGGCGATAAAAATCAAGTGATTAAAAAACCAGCTTAGTAAAATAATAAAAACTGTAAGAAACTAGTTAAAATGTAAGCAAATGAATCAACTGGAGCAAGAACAGCTGGAAGTGAGAGAGGGGAATTTTGAATTGTTTTAAGGGTAAAAAATAGGTAACCCTTGATTGTTCTGCATGTTATTTTAGGTGACCGGTGCACAGAAAGAAAAAAATAGATTTTTCCAGCTCGATAAAAAACATCTGGCACCTGCAGCATCATCCAGTCTTGTTAGCGTGCTTGATAAGAGCCCACTTTAAAATACAGCAACGAGGTAATGCAAAAGAGTTAAAAAAAAAAAAAAAAGTTTATCATTGGAGTTTATGTGCAGTTCAAAAGCAACACGTGTAATTTATCACTGTTCACCTCTGCAAGATGAGCTCATCCAGTAAAAACCCCCAAATCAGTTTACACAACACAACTGACCAGCTCAAAACAGTATTATTGAAAATAATAACAAGTGTGTTGTTCTTGATATGTTTATTATCATATGTGTCTTATGGTGGATGTTGCCTCCGTTAACCCTCCTTGGTTTTTGAACTGCAGATGGTGCTGAAATCCTGAGCTCCACTGTGAAGGCTCTGAAGGACGGTCATGTGGTCGCTGTGCCCACAGACACCATCTACGGCCTGGCGTGTCTGGCCCAGAACTCCGAGGCCGTCAGAAAAACCTACAACATCAAAGAAAGAAATGGACATAAACCGCTGGCCATCTGTGTGGGAGAAATCCAGGATATTTACAAGTAAGTGTGTGTTTTGGTGTTTTACCACCAGACTGAGAGGATTTACTTTGAAATGGGCCCATTTTGTTGTTTGATGATGATGTATTAAAGGAAAAAAACTTTTACTTCTTCCAAAGATGATTTTCTTCTTTTCTTCATTCTTAGTTGTTTTCCAAAGTAATAATCTGAAAGGGGAGACAAAAATTTACCACCTGTTTTAATTTTCTTCTATAAAACCTCAACATAATGTTTTTGGGTTTTTTTTCCCAATTTGCATTTTCTTTTATCAAACTTACAATTTTTTAACTTCAAAAAATTCTTCGTGTTTTATTTGGTTGACTTCTCTTTTTTTTTTTTAAAACAGAGCTGCTGTTTGAGTTTTTTTGTCATTTTTGTAACTTATAATATCCGTGGTAAATGTTGCTGTCGGTCCCTCTGAAGTCTGAAGGTTTCTCTGTAGACTTTCAGTGTTGCACATAAATATTAGTCATCCACAGATGAGTCACATATAGAAGAGAGATACCGTCTCCACACCGAGACACATTTTACATTTTGAGCGACAGGAACACCTGCTGTCGCAGAAATACCCCAGCGTTTTATTATTTAATTTGTTAGGTAACTGTGTCTTAAATGATGGCATCTAAATCTCAAAATAATAGAGCGATGCAAGAATGAGTCCTGAAACCTGGAAATGAGTTTTTAACACAGTTCCCTCGTCTCAAAGTAAATGTTTTTTTTTTTTTTTAATTAAATTTTCATTAGATGCCTGGAATAAGGTCTGTGGTTAACACAACTTGCTTCCCACAGTTATGAAATTCTTGGAAAATTTGAAAAAAAACAGTTTCCAGGCAGGAAATGGTTTGGAATGAACTACGTGTTTTGGAAAAGTTTTGGATATACATTCAGGGTTCCCACGGTCATGGAATACTTGGAAAACTCGCGGATCTGATAAAATCTTGGATAAAAACATGCAAATTTGTTGTGTTAAATAGATTAAATTACTTTAATGTAACATAACTGAATTTATACACACCAATCACGAGCACACCGGCTGCCACATGTGGCTGTCAATCGTGACATCAGATCCTTTTTCTGCATCAAATAACTACTTAACTAATGATTTTTTTTTCTTTTACGCACAGACTGAATCGCTGTAACAATTCATTCTTGCCCACTTTCATCAGGTTCCTCACACCCTCACACCCCACCGCACGCACCCCCCCACCCCCACCCATTCCCACCCATCCCACCCACCCCCCTTTTTCTTTGCAATATCCACTTTAACGTGCAATACTTTAAAATGCAACATTCGGCAAATGTGCGGTTATTCCACACGTGCAATGATTATTTTTTAGGACGTGCAATAATTTGAAATACTTGTATAACTGCACTGCAATGTATTCAACAGTATAAATAGGTTAATGTGATGTATGTGTGTCAGTTACAAATGTCTCAGTTGTTTTTTATGCTGCACTGTAGTGAAACAGAGTCCAAAGCAAATTTCTCTACGGGGACAATAAAAGTTTATCTTATCTTATCTTATCTATCTTATCTTAAAACCAAATTTATCAAAAAAAAATGAGCCCTTGAACATACTTCAGTGTAATAAGAACTACCAAAAATAACAGAAACCATGTTTGGATAGAAAGTATTTGATGTGTACGTTGATCTTTTACTTTGCCCCATGTCCCCTCCATTAAAGTTAAGGGGGGGTTATGACCTATACTGCAGCCAGCCACGAGGGGGCGATCAAGATCACTTGGCTTCACTTTTGAGGGGCCATCATGTTATCCATCTTTATATTCAGTCATTGGGCTTTAAATCAATCATACACCATGGTGTAGTTCGTTCATAGCTTAACAAAGGGTTCCTACAAATTTATAAGGACAAAATTTCAAAACTTTTCTACGACTTTTCAAGAACCCTTACTCAGAATTTGCTTTCTTCTCATCCTACTTTCCCAGCGTTTTTTCAAACGTATCAGATTCAAACTCTATTCATACATAATTTTAGCTGCAGAGAATACATTTGCTGTCATGTTACATTATGTTAAAGGTGATTTGTGGAAGATTTCAGTAACAGTTTCATCACACACAACAAAATCCCATGTCTAATATTATTGAAATAAATATTATACTGGAGAGCTGTTGGCAGCGGATGAATCCTCATACCACGGTTACAGTTTGACTTTCTGCTAAACGTGAACATCCAACTGTTGACCGCAGGCTTCAAGTCCACAGCAAAAAACATCAACAAGCTGTGTCCTTCAAAATAAACCACAGGTTCCGCTTTGATTTATGTAATTATGACAGTACTTTATCTAACTTCACTATAACAGTACTTCATTTAACTTTTTACTTTACTTTATCAACTATTATAACAGTATCGTAACTTTATTCACTTTATTATTTAACAGTATTTTATTCAAACTTTATTTGTAACTGTGGTTCATCTAATACTTTTTTTAAATTTTAGAAGTTTACAGTAGTTCAGAGGAGATATCAAAAATATCAAAATACGTATCGTGTATCGCAATATAGCCTAAAAATACTGTGATATTATTTTAAAGCCATATCGGACAACCCTACGCAGCACCAGTTTTAAATGCACCGCTCAACTCAAACATTGTTTTTTTTTTTAAATTTTAGAAGTTTACAGTAGTTCAGAGGAGATATCAAAATATCGAAATACGTATCGTGTATCGCAATATAGCCTAAAAATACTGTGATATTATTTTAAAGCCATATCGGACAACCCTACGCAGCACCAGTTTTAAATGCACCGCTCAACTCAAACATTGTTTTTGTTTCCATGTACAGGTACTGTAAGGTGAAGGTGAAGGAAGCTCTGCTGAGCGACCTGCTGCCTGGTCCCGTCACTCTGGTGTTTGAAAGATCTGAAGCTCTGAACACAGATCTCAACCCCTTCACTCCAGTGCGTCAGCTCCTTTTTGATTGGATATTACAGAAAATGAAAACTGCACATGAATGTTTTATGAATAAATGTCAGTCATCTGTCGTTAACACGTCAATGTGCTTCCCAGCTTGTAGGCGTACGGATCCCAGATCATACCTTCATGAGACGCCTTTGTCAGATGTGCGCTGAACCACTCGCTCTTACCAGCGCCAACATCAGCTCACACACCAGCACTGTGGCTGTACATGTAAGAAAAAAATAATAAACGACTAGCCAAGAGATGGTTTTATCAGTCTCACATTCACAGTGTTTTTTTCCAGATGTTTCCCAGCATCCTCATTCAGATTGCAACGTAGTCTCTCTCTGTTTTATCTCTTTGTCACATAGGTTTACAAATGTGTGCTTTATTGTTTAACGCAGCTGTGTTTTTCCTCCGCAGGAGTTTCAGGAGCTCTGGCCCAAGCTAGCGGTGGTGGTGGACGGCGGGCCAATAGGAGACGACAGCCGGCTCGGATCAACGGTGGTCAACCTATCAGTGCTTGGGAAATACCGCATCATCAGACCTGGCTGGTGAGTTCACACTGTGAAAATTTTCTCACTCCAAATTAAATCATCAATAAAATCCCCAAAATTATTAACAGGGGCATTAAACCTTTGGCAAAGAGAAAGTTTTTATTAAATGCTCTGACACAACACAAATACAATAAAGGTGATCTAATATGAAGTGAGATTATTCTATTTCTGATTGCACTGAGCAATTAATTAAGCATTTAAGTGGCTTCGCATTTTACCTATGATTTATTTTTGGCCTCAAAATATATTAGCATGCTTAAAGGTCACATTATACTTCCATGCAGCAGAGTAGCCCAGAAAAAGGATGTGATGGATCAGATTGTGGTCATAAATAAATATTGATTAGAGCAATCTGTAAAGACTGTGTGAGACTGATGCTGCAGTTTGTTATTTGGTTGTGTAATATTGTACAAAATTATATCATTACTACTAAACTAACTAACTAAATTTGGCAGTTGTTCACACTTCAAAAGAAGTGAATTTCAAACAGAGCGTTTATATGCAAGACTGATATATAATGTGACTGTAGCTTCAGGTTTCCACTTTACCTCACAAGTCAGGGAGAAAGGAAACATGTGCTCTAAAGAAAAAGCTCGAGCAAATTCATAGCACCACACCAACAAAGTGTCAGTTGTTTTTTTTTGTCTGTTTCCTGCTGCTGTGCTTTCTACTAAAGCATAAATGTCATCACAATGTACTCCACCACTGAGAGGATGAGCGTCCTGCAGCACCTGCAGTGAATAGTAGTACTTTACAAGACCTAGTATAGTATGTCATGAAAAATATACAAAGAAGTAATAGTATGCCATAGCCTCGTATGTTAGAAAAATGTTTAAAAAAATTCTCATCATTGTATGTTATACAAAATGTTGGAAAAATTATAGTATGTCATAAATAAGGGCACTAAACAAGTCGTAGTTCAGTATGTCATGAAAAAGTCATAGTAAATTATGTCATATAAAAATATAAAAAAAACAGTCATAGTATAGTATAGTATAGTTTGTCATAAAAAAGCCATAAAAAGTCATACTATAGTACATCATTAAAATGTTTTTTAAAAAGTCATAGCATAGTATGTCCAAAAAATGGCATAAAAGTCATAATATAGTTATCATGTATCATCAAAATTGAAAAAAAAGCCATACTGCAGTATGTCTATGTAGTAACTGAAAAAAGTAAAAGTATGGTATGTCATGAAAAACATGAGAAAAAAGTCAAAGTACAGTATGAAAAAATATTAACAATAAAGCCATACTTTAATTTTCATAGACATATGGATAAAAACAAATGGGTGTAGTATGTTATGAAAATGTTAAAAAACAAAACAAAACAAAACTCATAGACTCATAGTCTCTCATTAAAATGTAGAAAACATGCATAGTATAGTATTTCATTAAAAACAATTTTGAAAGTCATATTATACTATGTCATAAAAATAATCAAATAAAGAAATAGTTTGTTTGTAATAACATGTAAAAAGAAGTCATCATATAGTGTCATTAAAGAACGGAGCCAGTCTCCAGTGGCCATTAGAGGAACTGCAGTTTTTAGCACTTATGCATCGGCGTCATTATTGCCGCTTTTACTCTGGAGGACACCCTGTGCATTAAATGAGAAATGACTGTAACTCTTCTTTTCCAGCGCCCTTTCTTTTACGGTTGAGGTGCTGGAGCACAAATATGGACTGTCAGAAGACACGGGGGACAAATGACCTTTGAACTCTCCATAACACATGCTGAGACGCACAACCAGCTCTGACCCCGGGGCTTTTTCAGAGAATATGAATCCTTTTCATGTTCGCGTGGAAGTCTTCCCGGGGAGGACTGAACTCAGGAACAACTGGATGGACGATATTATTCTGTTGACTGCTTTAAGGTCTGGACTTTTTTTTTTTTTTTTTTTGCGTTTGATGACCGTATTATCTGCCTTACAGCGTCTGCTATCATGGGATTATGTGGGAAACACAGTGCAGGGTCAGCTATATAGTATGGGATTTTTTTGTGCAACAAATTTAAAACTTTAACTTTCTGTACTGTTAAAACAATGTGGCTTAACGGAAATTGCAATGGTGCGAGTTTTTATTTTAATATTTCTATAATGGTGAGAGGTGTTGGAGCCAACTTTTTTATGGCCTGAATAGTCATTTATGATAAGTGTTGGGAGGAGCTCTAATTTGCGTTGACTCAATGTCAAACTTGAGTTCAGAACTATTTTTATTAACTTTGAAATTCCCTGTATTTATTTTATCCGCATTTCAGTTAAACAGTGTGCAGTTACGGTTACAATTATTTAATGTAGTTTTATACTGTGGCCTAAAGGAACCGTACACTCCAAAATCAAAAAGACATATTTTTCCTTCTCCTTTTGCCATTTATTATTATAGATTGTTTGGTTGTGAGTTGCCGAGTGTTGGAGATATCACCTTTAGAGCTGTCTGTTGTCCCTCGAATATACTTAAGCTAGATGGCATTCAGATTGTGGTGCTAAAAGTGCCAAAAAATACATTTGATAAACTCTACAGCAAAATGTCTCTTTTCAAAAATCATGACCCAGTTACCCAAGATAATCCACAGTTCATGTAGGAGTGGCAACCATAACACTAGACAGAAGGAAATACATTTTTCATTTTGGGGTGAACTGTCCCTTTAAACAATTAACATTTACAAGTTAAAAAAATATATATATCAGAGTTGTGTTGGTTAGCACATTCAATAAGTGGATAGACTTTATGAAATTAATCCGCCCTCTTGTATGTTTAGAGCTGAAGCATTTTTAAAATTCCCATCACCTACTGTAAACTCTGCAATGTACAATCATTGAACAGACACAATAAAAGTTTTTTTTGTATCAAAGTCTTATTCATGCGTAAGAAACCATCTGAGAAATATGTCTCTTTATTTTTAGGTGTCTGAAAGTTAAGTATTTTTAGAAAAAAAAACGAAACAGAAACCACTCAGAAGCGCCCTTCACAACCAAAGAGCATACTTTTATTCTCAAAAATGCCCGTCTGAAAGTAGCTTTTACTTTAATAGGTAGCAGGATTTCATTAAATCTAAATCTCACGAATCCATATAACAGAGTGCTTCTGTGTCGTACATTTTTATTCATCTAGTTACTCCAAAACACAGAGCCCCGGACCTTAACAAGTCTGATTCTGTTATTTTTACTTAGGTGAAAAAAGTTATTGCATACCCACAATCAACATGGCTCCTTTCCTTTGCAAATTACACCAAAACTCAGATGAATATTAGTCAAATTTATCAAATTTCAGACTGTTTTTACAACCTTAAGACCAAGTTTGGCCTCATGACACTGCATTGACCTGTCTGACTCTCTTCACTTGCCAAATAGATCGACATACTCTGACTCTGAACACTGCCGGTTAGCACAGTGGCGAGTGTATGTATGTGTGCTATAAATGAAAACATGCTTAAGGTACTTTTTTTTACTTACTATTATACTATATAATCTTTAAAGGGGCTTCACTTTAGCAGTCTCTCTGATAAAATTACCAAAATCTGAGATGATACAAAACCATTATTACCAAATAATTCAAAATAACATGACACTGCACTCATGACCCACTGGAAAACAAACATTTTTGCCATCTTACCGAGTGTTAGATAACATCGACATAGCCATAAGGTCGCCAAAGACTTAGGAAAGTCACTGCACCTGGTTAAGAAATAGTCGTAAAACGTCATTGTTAGACTTTGATTTTTGGAGGACAAAAACGCGAGGTATAATTGGTTAATAAAATAGCTTTAGAACTGCTGGACAATTTTGTTATTGTTAGGCTACCTGTTTCCAGTCTTTATGCTAAGCTAGGCTAACCGGCTGTAGCTTCATATTTAATAGGCAGCTATGAGAGTGAATCAATCAAATGTCTGCCAAAAACCATAAAACCATAAAAATGTCTGACTATTGTAATCAATTCTATTATTTTACTACAGAGAGGGAAACGAGGTTCTTACACGATGACAGTTTTCTCAGTGTGATTTAAACAATCGTTCATTCAGCTGAACAAAGACGACCTTTTAGAGCTCAGTGGAACAAATTCCCCAGAATAACCCTTTTATGCTGCTTTCCCCAAAACTCAACCGAGACAACTCACACTGCGACAGTGTCCCGTTCTTGCAGATCAGCAGGTGTGCACAAAAATATGCAAACAAACTTGCAGGAACATCTAGTCAAGTTATAAACAAGTCCTTGTGCACTCACATCTACACTGATCAGTCTCTACACTCACGCTCCTCTTTCGTTCTTTCCCTTTCATGTGCACACACACTACCACTACAGCATGCTGTTTCAAGTCAGTTTGATGAAAAGCTCACATGAGCCACTGCTCCTTCTCTTTGTTGAACTGCTCCGCCCACCGGCGCGTCAACTCCAGGTAATGATCAGGTCCATGCGGCTGATAGTCCAAGTACACACGTGTCACCGTTTTTTTAGGCACCGCCCTCTCTATCTGCGTCCCCTCGTGCCATTCATTGAAAGATGTGATTGTGACGACCTCTGGCCTCACATTCAGCGCCGCCTGCAGGGCCGTCTCATAGTAACGACCATTCACCCTGTTGCGCATGTTGTGGTTGTTCCACGGCCGGATGCTGGTGTCGATGTAACCAGGTCCGACACTGGGAATGAAGAGGAGATTGTTGCCATCACAAAAAGCTTTGATGGCCTTCCAGTTCTGGTGAGAGGAGCCAAAGGAGAAACCGTTGGAAGCAAAGTATGTGTACATGCCATCGAAGCCTCCCGCAAGGATGTCATGCTTGTGCCGCTCTTCCACAATCAGGGCAATGAAGATGGAGTCATAGGCCGAGCTGCGCACACTGTGGGAGCCGCTGGGAGTCAACAATTCAGACCAGGACTCTGGAGGAGTCAGGTAGGAGTCGTAGATGTAAAACAGAGGAAGACTCTTTCCTGTGCTGGAGGTGAACTTGTAGAAGGCTCCATGGTCACCGTACCTTTAAGGACAATAATACAGTAAAATAATAGCATGGTAAGTTCATGCTGAATTCGTTAATTAAAACAAAGAACTGCACTGTTAATGATTTTTCAAGTAGTGGATCTAATAATGTCAAGAAAAAACTGGAATTTGCCTGTTAAGATGATCAAATATCTTGTGTTTAAAGTTGACTGTGGGACAAATTTACTCAGTGAGTTTTTTGATAATCTTAATATTCAATGAAAAAAGTGAAACATGTGGCCTGACTGTTTTGATTTTCTCTTTTCTCTCGTAGATTCATTTATGGCTGTAGAGGAATATTTAGCAGCTAAAGAACTGGCAATGGCTTACAAGTTTTCCATTTTAAACTTACAAGGTGAGTAAATGTCACTGTCGTGTTCACAACATATTTCTGCTGCCGTTGAGATGATCTTCTTGACAGACTCTCCTTTTCAGGGCAACTTTCATACTTAAAGTTTAGAAAAATAGAAAAAGCTTTTGCTTCAAAAACTCATTCATAACTCATGAAACTAGCCTTACATAATCACAAATGCTTTCTGAAAGTATTTTAGTTTTGTGACTAATGTTCTTTGAACTGTGCATGAAATTTTAATGATTTTCTGAGTCAGTGATGGAGAAGTGCAGCCCACCTGTCAATGATATATTTGATGTTGTCATGCACACTCTGGTCGTTTCGCCCTCTGTATGGCTGGATGTGAAATGCAACCTAGAAAAACATGCAAAAAGACACACACGTTGTTAGTTTTAATTCATTGTATGACTGTCAAGTATTGGCTTTATGAAACGTTATGTTTCAAGAGGGAGACTTCTAAAAGAGAGCTGAAAAGTGCAACAATGTGTGGGGGAAAAAGACACAGAAAAGCATGTCAAAAATGTATTACTGAAAAGTCATTGTTTATTTTATGACATACTATAAAAGGTATGTGACACGCTAATACTATAAAAAGTAAAATAATGTATAGAAAGCTATATAGTCATAGTATAGTATATCGTCAAAAATTACGATAAAATGCATACTTTATTATGTAGTCAGAATGATGAAAAAAGTTTAGTATCCTGTCAAATAGTGAAAACAGTCATACTATATAATTTCATTGAAAATAATTTAAGATAATGAAAAAACTCAAAGTATCATATGCCACCAGAAATCATGAAAAGTCATAGTACAGTATGTTGTCCAAAATCAAGAAAGGTCTTAGTATAGGATGTCTTCAAAAATCATTAAAACCATTAAGTGTCTTACATAATCATTACAAAACTCATGTAACAGTATGTTGTTGTCCAAATATGTCCTCCCAAATCATTTAAGTAGTATGTATAGTTACTATGTATCACAAATTCTGATAAAAAGACAGAATCATATCATAGCAGGTGGTCCAAAATCACTGAAAAAAGTCATAGTATGTCTTGTTTCTGAACTCATGACTAGAAGTTATAATATAGTCAGTTGTCCAGAATCATAAAAAAAAATCATAGTGAAATGAGTTGTCCAAAATCATGAAAATCATGGTACAATATGGCTAAAAAAATTCTAAAAAAAAAAAAAAAAAAAAGTGATGGTATGTATGCTATCAGAAATCATGAAAAACGGTTGTAGTAATATATCTTCTTAAATATCATGTAAGAAGCTGTCATGTAGTCATAAGTAGCATGTCAAAAGAAGAGCCAAACATGTCATGATATCGGATGTTCAAAATTTGACAGAAAACGTCAAAGTATAGCATGACGAGACACGTCATCGTATAGCATGTTGAAAAAATGAACGAAAGGGCAAGGCTATAGTAAGGCAAAAATTTCAAAAAATAGCATGTCCCAAAAACAGCTGAAAACATCTCAAAACAGAGTAAAATAGTGCGTCAACACACGCCATAGTATTAAAATCCGCAAAAACGACCCAAAACACAATAAAATAGCATGTTGAAAAAATGAACAAAAAGGCAAGGCTATAGTAAGGAAACAATGTCAAAATATGACATGTCCCAAAATCAGCTGGAAACACCTCAAAATAGCATAAAATAGCATTTTGACATACGCTATAGCATTAAAACGTGCAAAAACGACCCAAAACACCATAAAAAAGGACATCAAAAAAATGACCGAAAAGGCAAGGCTATAGTGTGGCAAAAATGTCAAAATATGACATGTCCCAAAAACAGCTGAAAACATCTCAAAACAGAGTAAAATATCGCGTCAACACACGCCATAGTATTAAAATCTGCAAAATCGGCCCAAAACAATAAAATAACATGTTGAAAAAATGAACAAAAAGGCAAGGCTATAGTATGGCAAAAATCTCAAAATATGACGTCCCAAAAACAGCTGAAAACACCTCAAAACAGAATAAAATAGCGCGCTGACACATGCTATAGCAATAAAATCCGCAAAAACGACCCAAAACACGATAAAATAGCATGTTGAAAAAAATGAACAAAAAGGCAAGGCTATAGTAAGGCAAAAATGTCAAAATATGACATGTCCCGAAAACAGCTGAAAACACCTCAAAACAGCATTAAATAGCTTGCTGACAAACGCTATAGCATTAAAACGTGCAAAAACGGCCCAAAACACCATAAAATAACATGTTGAAAAAATGAACGAAAAGGCAAGGCTATAGTAAGGCAAAAATTTCAAAAAATAGCATGTCCCAAAAACAGCTGAAAACATCTCAAAACAGAGTAAAATAGCGCGTCAACACACGCCATAGTATTAAAATCTGCAAAAACAACCAAAACACAATAAAATAGCATGTTGAAAAAATGACGAAAGGGCAAGGCTATAGTATGGCAAAAATGTCAAAATATGACATGTCCCAAAAACAGCTGAAAACACCTCAAAACGGCATAAAATAGTACGCTGACACACGCTATAGCAATAAAATCCGCAAAAACGACCCAAAACACCATAAAAAAGGACATCAAAAAATTCGATGACCGAAAAGGCAAGGCTATAGTAAGGCAAAAATCTCAAAATATAACATGTCCCAAAACAGCTGAAAACACCTCAAAAACCAGACATAAAATAGCGCGCTGACACAACGCTATAGCATTAAAACATGCAAAAAAAAACACCCAAAACACCATAAAATAGCATGTTGAAAAAATTACCGAAAAGGCAAGGCTATAGTAAGGCAACAATGTCAAAATATGACATGTCCCGAAAACAGCTGAAAACACCTCAAATCGACATGAAATAGCGCGCTGACAACGCTATAGCAATAAAATCCGCGAAAACGACCCAAAAACAAACACCATAAAAAAAGGACATCAAAAAAAATGACCGAAAAGGCAAGGCTATAGTAAGGCAAAAATGTCAAAATATGACATGTCCAAAAAACAGCTGAAAACACCTCAAAACAGAATAAAATAGCGCGCTGACACACGCTATAGCAATAAAATCCGCAAAAAAACGACCCAAACACGATAAAAATAGCATGTTGAAAAAATGAACAAAAAGGCAAGGCTATAGTAAGGCAAAATGTCAAAATATGACATGTCCCGAAAAAACAGCTGAAAAACACCTCAAATCGAGCATGAAATAGCTTGCTGACAAAACGCTATAGCATTAAAATCCGCAAAAACGACCCAAAACACCATAAAAAAGGGACATTGAAAAAATGACCGAAAAGGCAAGGCTATAGTAAGGCAAAAATGTCAAAATATGAAATATGACATGTCCCAAAAACAGCTGAAAACACTCAAAACAGAATAAAATAGCACGCTGACACACGCTATAGCAATAAAATCCGCAAAAACGACCCAAAACACGATAAAATAGCATGTTGAAAAAATTGAACAAAAAGGCAAGGCTATAGTAAGGCAAAAATGTCAAAATATGACATGTCCCAAAAACAGCTGAAAACACCTCAAAACAGCATTAAATAGCTTGCTGACAAACGCTATAGCATTAAAAAACGTGCAAAAACGGCCAAGACACCATAAAATAACATGTTCAAAAAAATGACCGAAAAGGCAAGGCTATAGTAAGGCAAAAATTTCAAAAAATAGCATGTCCAAAAAACAGCTGAAAACATCTCAAAAACAGAGTAAAATAGCGCGTCAACACACGCCATAGTATTAAAATCCGCAAAAACGACCCAAAACACAATAAAATAGCATGTTGAAAAAATGAACAAAAAGGCAAGGCTATAGTATGGCAAAAATGTCAAAATATGACATGTCCCAAAAAACAGCTGAAAACACCTCAAAACAGAATAAAATAGCGCGCTGACACACGCTATAGCAATAAAATCCGCAAAAACGACCCAAAACACGATAAAATAGCATGTTGAAAAAATGAACAAAAAGGCAAGGCTATAGTATGGCAAAAATCTCAAAATATGAATGTCCCAAAAACAGCTGAAAACACTCAAATCGACATGAAATAGCGCGTGACAAACGCTATAGCATTAAAATCCGCAAAAACGACCCAAAACACCATAAAAAAGGACTTTTGAAAAAAATGACCGAAAAGGCAAGGCTATAGTATGGCAAAAATGTCAAAATATGACATGTCCCAAAAACAGCTGAAAACACCTCAAAACAGCATGAAATAGCTTGCTGACAAACGCTATAGATATTTAAAATGTTCAAAAACGGACGAAAACACGATAATAAAGCATGTTGAAAAAATGACTGAAAAGGCAAGGCTATAGTATGGCAACAATGTCAAAATATGACATGTCCCAAAAACAGCTGAAAACACCTCAAAACAGCATGAAATAGCTTGCTGACAAACGCTATAGAATTAAAATGTTCAAAAACGGACGAAAAACGATAAAATAGCATGTTGAAAAAATGAACAAAAAAGGTAAGGCTATAGTAAGGCAAAAATGTCAAATATGATTACATGTCCAAAAACAGCTGGAAAAACCTTAAATCGACATGAAATAGCGCGCTGACAAACGCTATAGCATTAAAATCCGCAAAAACGACCCAAAAACACCATAAAAAAGGGACATCAAAAAAATGACCGAAAAGGCAAGGCTATAGTAAGGCAAAAATTCAAATATGAAATATGACATGTCCCAAAAACAGCTGAAAACACCTCAAAACAGAATAAAATAGCACGCTGACACACGCTATAGCAATAAAATCCGCAAAAACGACCCAAAACACGATAAAATAGCATGTTGAAAAAATGAACAAAAAGGCAAGGCTATAGTAAGGCAAAAATGTCAAAATATGACATGTCCCAAAAAACAGCTGAAAACACCTCAAAACAGAATAAAATAGCTTGCTGACAAACACTATAGAATTAAAATGTTCAAAAACGGACGAAAACACGATAAAATAGCATGTTGAAAAAATGAACAAAAAGGCAAGGCTATAGTAAGGCAAAAATGTCAAAAAATATGACATGTCCCAAAAACAGCTGAAAACACCTCAAAACAGCATTAATAGCTTGCTGACAAACGCTATAGCATTAAAAACGTGCAAAAACGGCCAAGACACCATAAAATAACATGTTCAAAAAAATGACCGAAAAGGCAAGGCTATAGTAAGGCAAAACTTTCAAAAAATATTGCATGTCCCAAAAACAGCTGAAAACATCTCAAAACAGAGTAAAATAGCGCGTCAACACACGCCATAGTATTAAATCCGCAAAAAAACGACCCAAAACACGATAAAATAGCATGTTGAAAAAATGACCGAAAAGGCAAGGCTATAGTATGGCAAAAATGACAAAATATGACATGTCCCAAAAACAGCTGAAAACACCTCAAAACAGAATAAAATAGCGCGCTGACACACGCTATAGCAATAAAATCCGCAAAAACCACCCAAAACACCATAAAAAAGGACATCAAAAAAATGACCGAAAAGGCAAGGCTATAGTAAGGCAAAAATTTCAAAAAATAGCATGTCCCAAAAACAGCTGAAAACATCTCAAAACAGAGTAAAATAGCGCGTCAACACACGCCATAGTATTAAAATCTGCAAAAACGACCCAAAACACAATAAAATAGCATGTTGAAAAAATGAACAAAAAGGCAAGGCTATAGTATGGCAAAAATGTCAAAATATGACATGTCCCGAAAACAGCTAAAAACACCTCAAAACAGAGTAAAATAGCTTGCTGACAAACGCTATAGAATTAAAATGTTCAAAAACGGACGAAAACACGATAAAATAGCATGTTGAAAAATTTAACAAAAAGGCAAGGCTATAGTAAGGCAAAAATGTCAAAATATAGCATGTCCCGAAAACAGCTGAAAACACCTCAAATCGACATGAAATAGCACGCTGACACACGCTATAGCAATAAAATCCGCAAAAACGACTCAAAACACGATAAAATAACATGTTGAAAAAATGAACAAAAAGGCAAGGCTATCGTAAGGCAAAAATCTCAAAATATGACATGTCCCGAAAACAGCTGAAAACACCTCAAAACAGAATAAAATAGCTTGCTGACAAACGCTATAGCATTAAAACGTGCAAAAACGGCCCAAAACACCATAAAATAACATGTTGAAAAAATGACCGAAAAGGCAAGGCTATAGTAAGGCAACAATGTCAAAATATGACATGTCCAAAAAACAGCTGAAAACACCTCAAAACAGAGTAAAATAGCGCGTCAACACACGCCATAGTATTAAAATCTGCAAAAACGACCCAAAACACAATAAAATAGCATGTTGAAAAAATGAGCGAAAAGGCAAGGCTATAGCAAGGCAAAAATGTCAAAATATGACATGTCCCAAAAACAGCTGAAAACACCTCAAAACGGCATAAAATAGTACGCTGACACACGCTATAGCAATAAAATCCGCAAAAACGACCCAAAACACCATAAAAAAGGACATCAAAAAAATGACCGAAAAGGCAAGGCTATAGTATGGCAAAAATCTCAAAATATGACATGTCCCAAAATCAGCTGAAAACACCTCAAAACGGCATAAAATAGTGCGCTGACACACGCTATTGCAATAAAATCCACAAAAACGACTCAAAACACCATAAAAAAGGACATCAAAAAAATGGCCGAAAAGGCAAGGCTATAGTAAGGCAAAAATTTCAAAAAATAGCATTTTCCCAAAAACAGCTGAAAATATCTCAAAACAGAATAAAATAGCGCGTCAACACACGCCATAGTATTAAAATCCACAAAAACGACCCAAAACACGATAAAGTAGCATGTTGAAAAAATGAACAAAAAGGCAAGGCTATAGTATGGCAAAAATGTCAAAATATGACATGTCCCAAAAACAGCTGAAAACACCTCAAAACAGCAAAAATTGCTTGCTGACAAATGCTATAGCATTAAAACGTGCAAAAACGGCCCAAAACACCATAAAATAGCATGTTGAAAAAATGACCGAAAAGGCAAGGCGAAAATGTCAAAATATGACACGTCCCAAAATCAGCTGAAAACACCTGGAAATAGCATAAATTAGTGTGCCAAGACATGCCATAGCATTGTATGTTACAAAAATGGCCAAAAACACCATAAAAATGTATGTCAAAAAATGACCTAAAAAAGCAAGGCTATAGTATGGCAAAAATGTCAGCATTTGACATGTCCCAAAAAAAGCTTGAAACGCCTCAAAACAGTATAATCTAGTGTGCCAAGACATGTCATAGCATTAAAACCCACAAAAACGACACAAAACACCATAAAATAGCATGTTGAAACAATGACCAAAAATGCCATAGTATAGTATGTCGAAAAATGTCAAAATATGACATATAGCATGTTGAGACACGTCATATATAGCATGTCAAAAAACGGCCAAAATGTCTTAATATATGATGTCCAATTATGTCAAAATATGACATATCGATAAAACTGTTGAAAACCCCATAGTATAGCATGTTGAGACATGTCATAGTATAACGTCAAAAAAACCCCTCAAAATATAGTATGTTGTGACAGCTGGAGTTAAATCACGTGGGTGTAGAGACTCGGGTCCTGTGGGTGTGTATACTGTCTATGCTGTGTCTCCAGATCCTGGACCATGTGGAGCCAACTGCATACTGCCCTGACGTTTTTTTAGGATTTTTGATCATGTTATAGTATGACTTTTTTTCATGATTTTGGATGACATACTATGGTATGACTTTTTTCATGATTTTGAAAGACATAAAGTCATAGTATAGCGTGTCCTACAAAATCATTGTGAAAAAAGTCAGACTAAAGTATGCCGTACAAAATAATAAAAAAAAGTCAGACTAAAGTATGCCGTACAAAATAATTAAAAAAAGTCAGACTGAAGTATGTCATCCATAATCATGAAGAAAATTACACTATAGTTTATTGTCCAAAATTACGGGAGAAAAAATCCGTAGTATACTATGTCATCCAAAATCACAAAAAAAGCAAAGTATAGAATGTCATCCAAAATCATGAAAAAATGATAAAGTACAGCTTATCGTCCATAATTTTAAAAAAAGGTAATACTTAAGTATGTTGTGCAAAATTATTGAAAAGAAGGTCATAGTATAGTGTATCGTCCACGATTTAATTTACAATACGAGATGTTGTTTAAAATCATAAAAACAAGTCACAGTATATTATGTTGTTGAAAGTCACAAAAAGTCAGAGTATCATATGTTGCTGAAATTCTTGAAAAAAACTCAATAGTATGCCATCCAAAATCATGAAAAAACCCATATATACTATGTGGCCCAAAATAATGAAAAAAGTTATAGTATTGTATGTAGTCCAAAATCATAGAAATTGTGACAAAATGTCATAGTACAGTATGCTGTAGGGCTGGATGGTATGGTCTAAAATTTAAATCACACTATAATTTTGAAGAATAGACTGTAACAGTATTTATAAGGGTATTTTAATTTCTCTTAAAATTTCTTTATAAATGTTTCTAAAGGGGTAATACACTGGTAGCTATTTCTGTATCGTAATGGCCTAATAAATAAAATCTCGAATTTTGTCACACGTAACCTGATTTCCGTTTTTTTGGGGTTTTTTTCCTTTACACCAAGCAAACTACAAATTAAATATTCAATAAATTGAATTTCCCTTCGGGGTAAAAGTGCAAGCTGCAAACTTGTCTTTAAAGTATAGAATATGTCTTTATTGTCATTGCACAAGTACAACGAAATTGAAATGCAATCCTTACAGTGCAAGAAGAGATGTCATAAAACTATCTAAAAAACTACAAAAGAGTAAAAAAACAAACAAACTATGAAATAAATAATTAAAAAAACTATGAAATAAATAATTAGCATCCTCAAACAGCAGGCAAGAGACATATAACACACACACACACACACACACACACACACATTCTGCAGGCATTGAACGATCCATATCAGTGTTGAAGCTTTTGCATTGTTTAGTGCAGTTATGGCTCTGGCATTAAAAGTGTTCTTTAACCTGTTTCTCTGTGCTTTCAATGTCCTGACGCATCTGTCCAAGGGCAACAGTTCAAAGAGGGAGCGTCCAGGGTGAGATGGGTCCCTGAGAATGCTCTGCGCTTTCCTGAGACAGAGCGAATCGTACAAATCTTCCAGGGAGCGGAGAGGGCGGCTGATAATTTTCTGGGCCCTCTGGAGCGCTTTCCTGTCTACAGCTGTGCGGCTGGAGAACCACACACAGACGCAGTAGGTCATAATGTTCTCTATGGAGCAACGATAGAAGGACAAGAGCAGCGTTTGTGTGAGTTGGTAATTCCTGAGAACTCTCAGGAAGTGCAGTCTCTGCTGTGCCTTCTTGATGATAGCAGTGGTGTTGACGCTCCAGCTGAATTCATCCTCTATGTAAACGCCCAGAAACCTGAAGTCTGAGACCCTCTCGACGCAGTCCCCGCTGATGAGCAGGGGCTGAAAGCCCGTTCTTTACCTCCTAAAGTCTATGATCGACTCATTGGTCTTTTTCGCCAAAAAAGTGCACTAAGTAGTCTCAGGGGAGTGTAGTTGTTTAAATTTGCACTGAAGGTTGCAGTAATTTCACAAAACACATTTACATGAATTCATTTATAACATATCTTCAGCGATATGCAGCGCAACTGTATCAGTAAGAGCTTTCAGTGTTCCTGCGTCACCTGCACTAGTCTATATTAGGTACACTGAGGGGGGTAGAAAACTGCGTAACTTCTTCTACAGCTGCCAACAGCCCACCATCACTGGGTGAAATCAAAGCAAGGCAGTTAGGCTGGGGCACCAGGCCCCCAAATCATTAAATCCGCCCCTGATAATGAGAGCCGCTGGATGAGAGGTCTGTCACTGCGCTGCTCTCAGTCTGCTCCGATGGATCTATCGATCAGTTGTGTGATTAGCCAGCGGTGTTGTTTGTTTTTATTAGGTCTACTTTTTGTCAGTTGTTAAAAACAGTAAAGTTAATCACTTGGGCTCAGTTACTTTGGTTCAGACAGGAATGTGTGGCACGAGCGTCGCTCTAGTATCCAAATGTGTCTGTTTTCAGGCGCGTTTGCTAAAAAAAACCCAAAAACAATAGTCTATTTTTATGCATTTTGAGTATGTACTCAACCAGCTGCTGTTGGATGTTCCCGTCAAATTTCCCTCTTTGTATATCGGGGCAGACGTGACCCCTGGTCCCCTGTCAGTATTACGCGCCTGGTCTAGGGCTCTAAATCGGGAGAAATGTGACGCTGGGAGGACACCGGGAGAGGGCAGGGAAAAACATGGGTCTCCCGGGGAAAACAGAAGGGTTGGCAAGTTTGCTTCTGCCTCTTCAGGAGAAAAAATACAGTGTACTTCGCTGTCCTGCGCAAACCTCGCTAACGTTTAGGCCTGGCAAGGGCTCTTAACATTGTTGGAGAAACACTGTAGCTTTGCAGCAGGTCACTCTCCTGTAATACAGGACAAAATACTGTGTAAATAAAAGAAAGCATAGTACAGTACATCGTAAAAAATCATCAAAGTAGTAATAGTATAGTATGTTGTACATCAAAAATCATGAAAATAAAACCTCGTAGTATAGTATTTTGTCCAAAATCATAAAAAAGTCATAGTACACTATGTCATCAAAAAATCATGAAAACCCTCATACTATAGTATGCTGTCCAAAATCATGAAAAAAAAGAGTCATAGTATTGCATGTCATCCAAAATCACAAAGAAGTAGTATAGTAGTATAGTATAGCATAGTATAGTATGTACTCCAAAATCTTACAAAAATATCACACAGCATGTCATCCAAAAGCACTAAAAAAGTCACAGTATAGTATGTCGTCCAAAATCAAGAAAAAGAAGTCATAGTACAGAATGTCGTCCAGAATCTCAAAAAATAGTCAGTGTACAGTCATTGTATTGTTTAGCATGAAAATGGCATTAAAAAGATATAGTATAAAGTAATCTAAAATGCCCAAAAAGTAATAGTTTGTTACAAAAATCTCATTAAAAAAACCACAGTATAGTATGATATGAAACATGGGAGAAGTATGTCATAGCAAAATATAAAAATGTTATCAAAAGCAATAGTACATAATATCATGAAAAATGTTAAGAAATAAAAAATAAAAAATAAATCATAGTATAGTATGTCATAAAATTTGGCATTGGAAACTCTTAGTGTAGTAATTAATTATATGCTGTTTTGAGGTGTTTCCAGCTGATTTTTGGACATGTCATGTTTTGACATTGTTGCCTTACTATAGCCTTGCCTTTTCGGTCATTTTTCAACATGCTATTTTGTGGTGTTTTGGGCTGTTTTTGCACGTTTTAATAAATAGTAAATAATTATGTCATCAAATTGTTAGAAAAAGTCGCAGTATATGTTAGAAAAAT
Organism: Plectropomus leopardus; assembly: GCF_008729295.1. Lineage (NCBI taxonomy): Eukaryota > Metazoa > Chordata > Actinopteri > Perciformes > Serranidae > Plectropomus > Plectropomus leopardus. Next base: position 21,817,923 of record NC_056469.1, read on the forward strand.
GCTTGAAAACAGTCATAGGGTAGTATGCCATGAAAAAACGAAAAAGAAATGTAATTAAATAGTATATAGCATACCATAAAATAGAAAATAAAGTTATAGGATAGTATCCAATATATAATGTTATAATATATTATGTCCAATGAAGTCAAAGTACAGTAAATAGTTCATAAAAGTGTTGCTCATAGGCCTATTGTGGGCCCTTAGATACAATCGTCCATGCACTTCTCCTGTGCGGCCCTTAATCATATGGTTGCGTCCTTATTGTCACTCAATCATCAGAACTTTGAGAACCCCTGCCCTTAAGTATCGCATGACATCTGGTTTCTCTCCCCTGGTACCATGTTACTGATGACTATACTTGTTTACGTTTTTTTTACACTATAAATAAAAGGGTACAACACAGACTTACAACAGCAGATCCTTTCAGAAAGGATGTGACTGTAAAACACTGTTTTCCCTGTTTCATTCTCTGTCACACTGTAGGAGATACTTTTCACCCTAAGTGCTGCCTCTCTGGAGGCTTTTCTAACACTCAGTTAATGGCTCAGCTAGAAACGGGTTTTTGCAATTGATGAGCAAAAGCAGCAGAGGAACAAGGGACCCGAAGTGACACGTACACAAAAAGTGCTTAAGTTGAATATTTTAAGAAGCAGCCAGAGAATTCAGAGACTTTGAATTATGCATGATCAAAGTGAAACACTTTTCTTCTCCAGAAGTGGACACCCAAGGGAAACAATGTGAGGGAAAAGGGCTTTTTAAGATGTTTGAGGCCAACAGCAACTAAATGGATGTAAGATGATCAAGTGTGCGACATCACCTATGTTGTGTGACTCCTGTTATCCCTGATTAAACCTTATTAAAGTCTGCATTTAGAATTTGCTTGAACAAGACTACAGCGGATTAAAAAAAATGAAATTTCTGACTGGACAGTGGCCAAAATCAAATGTTAAGTGATTCACTTAACTCAGTATAAGCAGAGTAATTACAATTCATCCTGAAGGGGAGGGGTAGTAAATTTCAAGTTTATCTATCAATAGCTGCAGAGACATTTCACTTAAAACCACAAAAGTCTGCTGGTGCTGCTAAAGTGAAAGTCAGGGGATCAAGTCATTAAGCACCCACCGCTTTAATTCCTACATGAAAATGTCACTGGAATCCGTCTCATAGCAGAGATATTTCAGTCTGGAGTGGCTGACATTTTTAACACTGACCGAAAATCTGCAGGATTACAGTGCATATATTACTACCAAGAATAAGAGCTTCACAATGATGAAAAGGGATGTTTTTGATTTTTGTTCACCATATTTTACCATTGTCTTATGTATTTTGTAAAGGTTTGCCCATTGTCATTTAAAATGTCTACTCTAGGGACGCTGTATTGCAAGCATAGGGTGAAGAGTGCTTTTTCTGTGGAAAAAAAGGATTGTCGGCCACACTGACTGTCAGTATGACTTTGACCAAAAGTGTACTAATGGATTACAGTGACGTTTGGAATTGGCTTAAGCCAAGCAAAGTGTTTTAAACTGCAAATGTCTATAGATAACTGCCAACTTGAGGCAAGAAAAACAGAATCACTTGTGCCACTAATGGAGATGCTAAGTGCTTTTATGTGCAGCAAAACATACATTTTGAGGGATTAAGATGCACTTCGCTGGCAAAATATCAATTTGAAGAAAGATGGGGGAAAGAGGATGCTGACTATATGAGTAAATCATAGCCTGGAATCTGTGTTTGTGAAGCCATAACTCTCTGGACTTCTATTCATTTTGAAAAATGGTCAGGTAATAGAGGATATGAAGCCATACAATTAATAATCCACAGAGGGGGGCGGGCATTTATGGTCTCCTGTTCACTGCAGCAGAACGCAGGCCACTAGAAAACTCAGCTCATTTTCCATACACACTGGTCCATTACTCTGTGGTAATTTAGAAGTAAATGAAACAGAGTCGATGCATTTTAATACCTCATAAACATTGACAGCATGAGCCAGGAACAGCCCCAGCATGATTCATGCTGAGCAGAGTGGAATTTAGTGCCATGTCATGCAGAAAGCACTAAGGGAGGGATATGAGCCAACACAAAGATAAAGGTCCAGACCCTCGTAACAATTAGATCAAATCCAACAAAGCTGAGCACATTTCCTCATAAGAAAGTGCCAGTTTTGGTCTGTGGTCAAAGTCAGCAGACGCACAGAACAATGCAAGGACGCAAACGAGTGCGTGTAGCTACTCTCTACATCTGGGAAGTGTGGCTGATGCCATCATAGGGCACCCATGGGCGTTATTCCCCTGTGCACATGCAGCCACATGGCCTACTTACTGGATAGAACTTTTACAGCCCCTCAGGGTGCAGATTGTTCAGAGAGGCAAACTGAGTCATGGGACCCATAATGCACATTTCCCCTCTGCTCCAGCTTCCAATCACCCCCCACCCTGTCCTCACCAATCTGCCCCCACCCTCCCCTGGGCAGAAGGACTATTTCAGCTCGCTGTGGAGGCTCCATGTGATCTGCTCTCCAACTCTACCGCTCAAAACACAGGCTACACAAGCTGTGTGTGGGAGCTGCAGAAACACTGTTTAACTTATATAATAAAAAGTACATTGCTTGCTTGTGCAGCGTTACCTGAAAGAGGGGTCAGCGTGTTTTTAGCTGTGCAGTGTGGGATTGCTAGTTTGATAGAAGATGGTTGTTTTTGTTGAAGAAGCTCTGCTTCAGTTTCCATTCATCTACATTCTAACTGGGCATGCGGTCGTGTCTAATATGTAATTAGGTGCATGTCTCTCATCTAAACTGGCAAACAGCTTCCCCAGTTTGGCAACGCTACATTACCAACCCGGATAAATACAGGAAATGGTCCTGATGCCCAAGAACCCCAGTTCTAACCCCCCAGTTCTAATTCGATCTGACTATTGTTCAGTTATCTCTTGTTATATACCAAGAAATGTTCATAACAAATCCTCCATCTTGCCTGTAAGGAGGCTGGGAGTGATAACCATTTATTGGTATATTATTGACTTGAGCGTCACACCTTAATTGACTTCATCTTGTGTTGTGCTGCACTTTCTTCTCTATTAGGTTTATTTTTTCTTTTGTTCTTACTCTTGTTTGCTTCTGTATTCTTTTGTTTTGGTATTTTTTGCCTATTCAACACAAGTCAACGGCTGCTCTTTTTAGTGTGCTCTACGCATAAAGTTTGACCCAACTCAACCTGAACGCAGGGGTGTATACATAACTTTATCCAATCAGATGGGGCTTTGGACGACTAATTAATCCTGCATAATACTTGACCATTAGCTCAGAGGTCATATTTGCTAGCAGGCTAATGTCATAGTAGGAGTTGTGTGTTTGGATGTCAGTTAGCAATTATGGTGGTTAGGCTCAAAAGTTTTAGTTTTACCCACCTCCTCCTGATTCAAATATGAAGTGATGCAGGGCAACTGTCTTCTACAACTCCAAATCACGCTGGATTTACTGAATCACAGCCACTTTTAAGGGATCCATGCAAATTTGAAGAATCTGATTTGACAGTAAATTCATTTAGTATTTTGAAAATGAATAATATGTTAGTAATTTTTCAAGCAAATATGCCAAACACTTTCAGGTTTCAGCTTCTGGAATGTGGGAATTGTATGCTTTTCCTGACCTTACAAGACAGTTAGTTAAATATTTTTGGGTTTGAACTGATGATTAAATAAAAGGAGGGAAAATGGCAAGAGGGCAAGAAATTAGTCAATTTAGAATGTTTTTTTAAGATGGGGAAAAATGTCCAGAAAACTATATTCACAGTTATCATAATTATATATCATTTTAAAATTAAGTTCAAGAATTATTTCCTTGTTAGTTTTTTTATTGTACTTTTCTCTTTATTTATTGATAAGTAAAAAGTAATTTTCTTGTACTTTTTCACTACTTTCTGGGAAACTTAATGTTATTTTTGTGTAATTATACAGACTCTCCAAGGGCTTGATGTTTTTAAAAACAAAGCTGCCCAAAACTCTCCCGAGCATTTCTCAAATTGGCTGGTAGCCACTTTGCTACTAAAAGCAGATTGCAGATATGTGTTTCCTGAATCCTGATCTGATACAATTTTGGCTGTAGCCACTTCTCCTGTGGGACCATCTGTCCTCCTCACTCAGGCTTTCCTCCCTCCTTTTAGGCTGGCTCTCGGTGGAAAAGAGCAAAGAAATTATTTAAGGTTGTTGCTTTAGAAAATTTGCATTTAAGTTCCAAATGATCAGAGCCAAAGTTCTTTACCTTGTCAGCATTTTCACTGAAATTATGCAAGAAGAAGCACTCCAAAGATAAATGTCCTTCTGTGCAGAGGGAGTGGGAGGAGTTCATCAAAAATAAGTACTGGAAGAGGACGCTTGTAAACGCTGCACTCAACACGCTGCTGTATACAGAAAGAAAGTATTCAATGGCTTTCTCTCTTCTGCTGTCTGATTGTGATCTATGTGTTTTTATAGGACAGCACTTCCTTGTGTTTTCAGTGAGGCTCTAAAATGAGCAGCTGATTTGCAGAAAACATATCTCGGTCTGTTTTACCACACACGCTTCCTCTGTACTTTTTATGAAATGTCGTGCTTGCTCAGTCAGTCATGACAATAAAGCATGGCAGTAAGTTCAATCTATTAGCTTTTCTTCTGACAGCCTTTTGTGTAAAACCTCATCAGCTCAGTGTTGCATGTATAATCCCGCGTACTTGTCTTGCCCTCGCAGAGATACATTATTTCTTTGCCTGCAGCCAAACAGCAGACTAAATAAGTGCAATATCAAATCTGACAGACTGGCCTGACAAACCTACTGCTTCTCATCCGAGTTGTTTACACGGAGGATGAGGACAACAATATGTGTCACATCGCTGCTGGAAAATAAATTATCTTTATCTTCCCATCAGGATACAAACACTGGCATCATAATGGTTTTGTTATGATGATCCTTGCAATGACTTTGCTTTGTAATTAACCTTGATGATCAGTTTAGGGAGTTGCAAATACAATTTGTCTCCTTATAGTCTGGTTATATTTTGTCCTATATGTTAAAATAGGAACATACCTCAGTAGTCTTACAATTACATGTGGAACCTTCTGTCTTCAGCAGAACAGTTTTTCAGTGTAAGACAGGTGAGCTCCCTTAAAGCTTATTTATGCTAAATGCTAGATACTCAAACAGAGACAGACAGGGCCTTCTGTCCATACTCTGCATTCATTTTGGCCGTATTTGTTTTTAAGTTCTCTAAAAGTTTACTGATATAGACAAAGCAGAGCAGTTCCACTGGAGATTGCGGGAGCAGTTTAGCGAAGTTCAAGCGAGATACGACCATTGGAAATGACAGACATTAAAAAAAACAATGGGATGGAAAGAATCATTAATAAATTTAAAAGCATTCTTTGTCCATTATGTATTTAATGGCCAAGCAGACCATCGTCGTCTACAGTGTTGCCTACTTTGAAAGGTACATTACTACGATCTTCTCCATCGCCTTGTTTGTTGTTGTGTAAAACTTTTGACTCTGTCCTTTTGTGCCATCTATTGGCTGCATGTTGCCATAAAAAAGGACACATGGAAGAATAAGGGCAGGAGGTTTTTACCGAGATATGAATCTCAGTGCAGTGACGTTTAAAATATTTGAAATGGACGTATATATTTTTGTACATAAAGGGAGTATAAATGAGCTCTTGAAGGTCTATTTTAATGAGGCTGGATTTGGTAACATCAAACTTTTCCAATGTGTAGCGGTACTACGGTGACCAATGCAAATACATGAATAGCCTTATTTCTAACCACTTTTTGGTTTGTCCATTCTGGTTTACTGTAAAAACATGACGTACTCTATTGAAGAGGACCTGCTCCGTGTATAAATATAACCAGTTTATTCCAAGGTAACAAAAGCACGATTCGTTTCAGGTGACTTAACACTAACAAAGATATAGTTATGAATATTATATTTCATTTCTGCCAATGTAATCCCCAGAATCCTGCACACTGGACCTTTGAAGTGAATTGAATGGTCTGCTAAAAATAATGATAGTCTATGAATTGGGACTCAAAAAATAAAACAAAATAAAATAAATTCCAAGATTATTGCCCCAGATTTTTATTTACTCTGATCACTAGGGCTGCACCTAACATTTATCTTGATAATCAGTCATTTAGAGAACATTTTTTAATTAATCATTGGTATATTAAAAAAATCAATAGTAAAAATTGTCCATCACAACTTTCTAACTGACATCTTAAAATGTCTCCAAACCTCAAAGATATTAAGTTGATAATGACCTGACATCATGATGATGATTGCTTTTTTTTTGTTTTCTCATTTAATTTGTCTAATTTCATTTGATTTGATTTGATTTTTGCTCTTTCTTTTGTCTGACTGTGGATCCATTTATCTCTATATAATTTACATTTGTGTATTCAGTGCTAATGTCAATATGTTTTGGATAATGCTAAAATTAATTTTAAAAAATGAATGACAAAAAAAAAATGATATGACAAAGAGAAGCAGCAAACCCTCATATTTTAGAGGCCTGGACTGGGGAGTAGTTTGACATTTTTTTAAAATTAGTTTTCACTGAACTATTCTTGAAACTTGTCTGAATAATCAGCTAATCCTAGTAACTAAATCGATCAAAGCTACTCAAGCATATTGACCTTACAGTAATGCATATGCTTTTATCTAGTCGGTTGTATGTAGTGTGTCACACAAATGCTGTTGTTGCATTATTAATGGCACCTGCTTTGACATAAGAAAACTCTTACATGCCTACATCTCTTGTGTCATTTTAGATTCATACAGAAAGCTTCTGAGTATTTTTCATATGCACATAATGACAGGATGCATCTTTCTTCAATGATTATTTAAGACCATTTTTACCGGGGAAATCTGATAAAAAACACCTCAAACACTGATAACTGTTCCATAATCTCTAATCTTTCTGCACACGTCCTCTCTGTTAATCTGCAAAGCATCTGACGTGAATTGTATTGCATTGCAAGCGAGCGTTCCCTGTTAAAGTTTAATAAGCCTTCGATACAGTGACAGGACGCAGAGAGACCAACATGGAGGGCAGTTATTTCCTTCAATGTGCCATTTTCCAACCTAATTGGCAAATTGGTCATGTGGATTTGCAACCCCCCACCTCTTCACCCTGCTGATGTGCTCCCAAGCACATTCAATCCCCGCTGCACAACTGATCCAGCAGAAGCAGCTATTTGACCTGTTTTTTTTTTGTTTTTTTGCTCTAATGCTGGAGACGTCACTGCAGCTGCAAACATCCAGAGACAAATCCCTGAGTAGCACAGACAGCAGCAGAACAAGTTCAACAGCTCTCAACCTACCTCTCTTGTGACAAAAACAAACTGCTGCAGCTTCTGTGTATAACTCACGGCAGCAATATGGCTGCGTTGAGATTACTATCCTGAGCAGTGTTTAGCTCTCTGCTCACCACTATAAAAAGCATCATTAATCCTTTTCTGGCTCCAGTGTCACTGTGCTCATGGTGAGATGAATGGATGGAGAGATAATGGACAGACAATCATATTTACACAGTGTGTCTCAGCCTCAATCATATTCTGGCAACGATTCAAAAATCAAATAATGGCCAGTTCCTCAGACACTGACATTTGAGTTCAACAGGTTGGATGTTTTACACTATTAACCCATTTAATTGGTGCTGAGTGTTATTACCAGGTTCTCAAATACGGATGCTTTCAGTTGGTAATCCTAAGTGTTTTTCAGCTATCAATTATTTTCTCAACACTTCTGTACATCGTTTTTAAATACTATGATACAGCACACTGTTTGTGTATGATGTAGACTTTCTGCTGTTTCATTTAGTTTGTAGAGTCTGAATCAGACAAATGTCAATGGGCACAGTCAAACTGGTCAACTGTATTTATTGGAGTGCCTCAAGGTTCTGTGCTTGGCCTACTTTTATTTTCTCTTTACATTAGGGATGTCAAAGGATGTCATGGTTGACAGTTAATCTGTTAATCACCAAGAATATTACAGAATTATAATATATAGAATAATATCCCTGAAGATGTATTTCAGTATTGCAATCATCATTTCAGATCACAACATGTATCTGTCTGTCTGATAAGAAAACACTTGTTTTCTGATCCACCTACTTGGAACAGTCTGAAAAATGAGATTGATATGATGAATCTGATATAAATAAATATTTCTTTTCTTAATTTTGTCAGTTTTCATCTAACTTTTAGTCTTATATTAGTATGTGTCTTTATTTTTGTTCTGTGTTGGTCTGTGTTGTATGATTTTATATTTTTTTCTATGCTAAAGGAGATTTAGTGGGTTTTACCTTGATAAATTAACTCAATTAGAAACAACTAAAAGGTTTGCATGCCCACTTCAAAGTCCATGCCAGCATTATTGATTGAAAACCAAACAGTCTTTCAGCAACTGCTGATTTAAAATGGACAAATCATTAAAAAAATTAACATTCATTTTCCTGCAACAACTTGCAGTATGCATAAAAATCGAGCTCAATATCACAACTCAGGGGAGATTTGATTGCTCTTTTTCAAGCCTTGGACTCGTCTCCCACTTCGTTTGAGGTCTCTCTCTCTCTCTCTCCCACACACACACATAAAGGAAATGTGCTGATGCTTTTACCTTGAGGTTGTGTCTATATGCAGCATCCAGTACAGATGGTACTAAATCCTCAGACGGTTCCCCGTTGTCGTCAGCCAGACCGGGAGGATACCAGGACAGGACCAGAACCCCTGGAGACACACAGAAACTCATGAGTCTGATAATCCGCCCTGGACCAAAGACACAGGTTAATACCTCTGAGAGCATCTACTGCTGAGAATGTCCAAAATGCATATGAACCTCTAGAGGTGTTATCTTAGGCATTGTTGAAAGGATGGATTTCATGCTGATTGTAAGAAATGCTGACCATCCTGCTGAGAGAAACAGGAGCTGGAATATTTTTGCTTTCATGAATCTACAGTGAGGTTTTCACGCAGCCCTTCGCAAAGTTTTACAGGCCTATTTGAGACCACTGAACAAACTCAGTCAGTTGTGTTTTTAGTGAACACACTGAAATTTCTGCCCTGGTAATCCATTAGGGTAATTACCGTATTTTATGGGACTCAGACAGATGCTGGTAAGGATTGTGGCCAGGTGCTATTCATGGACGGATAATCAAACGGGTCCTTGGTGGCAGATATGCAATAGGTCAGACCATCACTCCAAAAAGCAAAACTTAGACTTTGTGTTGGTTTTATCTCTTTATGTCGTTGTCATTTTGTCTCTTAATTTGAGTGACATTTTGCAGGCAAGGCCACAGAGCACCTGACACTTAAGTAATTCATACATGGTTGCAGATATGTTACGTGTTCCTGACCCCACGTTATAGTCCTTTCTTGTCATTTTGCATCCCTTTGTGGTCATTTTGAGTCCATTTGTGGTCATACACGCCTGATGTTTGTCTTCCACTAAAATGCTGATTTCCCTTCTATTAGAGCAGGCATGTCAAACTGGTCCACAGGGGGGCCGGTGTGGCTGCAGGTTTTGTTTCCAACCAAGTAGCAGCACACCAGACTTGACTCATTTAATCAACTGATCTCCGTCTTCAGACAGTTGATTGGTCAAACTGTGTGCTCTTGGTTGGTTGGCACAAAAACCTGCAGCCACACCGGCCCCCCCGTGGACCAGTTTGACATGCTTGTATTAGAGGCTCTAGCCCAGACCCCTTGAAGCACTGTGCCCCTGGGTCTCTGCTTGGTAGCCCTGCACAGTAATCCATCCACTGCTGTGTCGAGGTCAGCTGACTCTTTATCTGAATGCATACCTGCCCATCACCATATCCCTCACCTAATTGATAAATATGCACTTGTCATCTTTGAACTATTTATTATGTCTTGTTTTAGTGGCAATCTCTCTGTGCAGCTCGAGTGTGTGACAGCTCATAAATTCCAGTAGAGAAATGCCTCCTCATGCTCTGACATCGGCTGAGAAATACTGTAGCTCCATATCAGCCACAACGGCACTTGGCACCAGAGACAATCTGGCACATTGGATATGCACTAAGAGCTAATTCATTAAACTCACATCCGCTTGCTGTGAAGCTGTGGGGACTATTAGATTACAATACCCAACTATGTCTGTGTGTATTAGGAATATGGCCGCTGCTATTCATTTTATTTATGGGCCACTAATGAAGTGGCAGGGAATTAGTCATCAAGCCAAATGGAACTATTTAGTGTTTGGCTCATTATGGTGTCTAATTAAATAGATTATTTTAAATAAGCACCACGAGCCAGCACTCCCATGATCCATCTGTCAAGGCAGTGAGGTTTCAAAGGGATGGACGGCCTGGTCATCAGTCTGGATGGTGTACAATAACCTACTGGGCCGCAGGACAGCAACATCAGGGCCTATCATGTGAAGTCTGCTGACGGATGGACAGACCAGGCTGTTACTTGACACCAGGCGACAGGACTTTGCTGTCTTTTAGGGAAGCCATACAAGTTTTTGAAAAGGCCAACAAAATACCCATTAATGTTTAATGAGACATTTAAAAAACTGATCTAAGCCTGAAGTTCTAAGAATAGACATAAGGGACATATGAGCTGGCTTTTTTTTTTATACAAGCCTTCTAACTACAGTACACAACCAAATTCACATTTGAAAATCACATTGTTTCATTCCTCTAGCATTTAAAGCTGTGTTATCAGATGTGTTCTGCACATCTTGGCATTGTTTTTACTAAATTGATGTGTTGGTTGATTGATGGTTGTCTGGCTTTAGTGTGGTTTTTCTAGAATGCTGGTTATGGTTGTCTTACTGTTAATGTTTTCTCAGGTGGCCCCTCATGAAAGAGAGATCTGGATCTCAATGAGACTACCTACTGATAGGAAAAGTGTGGAGGGAAGGGCCCTATCTAGAGAGAATATTTGGTTTTTCAGTTCAGGGCTACTGTAGAAATATGATGGTGCAACATGGCGGACTCCATAGAAGAGGACCCCCAACCTATGGAGAGATAAATGGCTCAATCTAAACTAACAAAAACACAACGATTTTTATTTTTAGGTGATTACTACCTATTTCTGCCAATATGTCCCCCTTAATTCTACATACTGGACCTTCACATAAAGTTGCAAAGATATTAACGTCTTTTGACTCTTAGTGGGAAAGTATTCTAATGATAGGACCATACTGTATTATTGTTTTACCTAATTGTGATACAGTTATACCGGTAAAAAGTTAATGTTTAAAAAAGAAAAAAAATTTTTTAAGTCCTACAGTTCACTGTATCAAATATACCACTGATATGGTTTTCGCCATATTATTTTTAAACATACACTTATTAATACCCTGATGTTATTCATACATGCTGTATTGATAAAGAATACTAAATTAAACCACACCTCCTGAGTAAGTGTGACAGTCAGGGAGGTGGTCTATTTATAATTAAGACCTGAGAAGTTTATGTCTTGATTACTGAAGCTTTTAAAGTCATTAAGTGTCTCTGTGCAGCAGGAGGAAGCATGGCGGCAGATATTTGGGGACTTTAAGCTGAGCGCGTAGGGAGCTGTCCACTGGACGTGTGGTGCTGAAAATATTTTGTGCCCCTCAAGCAGCTTTATGGATCCCAGATTTCTATGCAGCTGCTGAGCACGAGAAACAACACTCAGCTCTTTTCTCTCTCTCCAAGAAACTGGTTGCATCTCTGAACTGTACCTGCAGCAGATGCCCCGATCTGCTCCATGTGGGACTCCAACACGTCCGGATCCCTCGAGCTGTACGGACTGAGTTCGGGATAGAAACTGGAGCCGATATCTTCAGGCGGCATGTGTCTCCCTCTCGGGTAGCTGGATGCAATTTTGGGGTCCCAGTGTGGCACCAGGATGTGGTCCCAGTGGATGTATTTGCCATCCATATGTGGGTTGCCGTACCAGGTGTAGTAAAAGATGTGAACATCATAGAATATGGTCCCTTCTGGGCCGGAGTTGGACCAAACTGCTTTGGCGTTGCTGCCAGCCGGCTGGGCTTGACCCGGGGACGCAGTGGCGTCACGGGACACGGAGCGCCGGTCCATCTTCCCTGCTATCACCGGCAGGAGCTCCAAGCCCGGAGCCAAATCCGAGAAACCGTCACTGGGCTTCAGGGTCCTCAGTCCCATCATGGTCCCAAAGATGAATAGCGTAAAAAGAAACAGAGCTATACAAGCTTTCCTCCGTAGTCTTGCCATGTTTGTCTTGAGTGGCAGAGGCTGAAAACGGCGTGGACAAACGAGCTTCTCTCTGTCCTGTTTCTGCACCGAGAGTTCACCTCTCAGCCTACGAGCTCCTCTTCAAAGTGTCCTGCGTGACATCTGCAAACGGCATATCTTTCTGCTCTGAATTCATTACTAAAAAGTGACTACATGATTGCAGTCCGGTCGCGGCAGACTACTTGACGCAGTTGCTTGTTAGATTTTTAACTTTTCTCCTGCAGCTTTATGTTTTTCCTTCTGCTGAGCTGCTGTATCATCGAGTCTACAAACCCTTGCAGCTGTAACCGAGCGGATGTTCCCGATGTTGTCTCCATCAAGACGTATCACACACTGATATCCAAACTGTCACTCCTCCAGCTGGCTGCCGAGTGCCGCCCGGAAGCTGATCCATCCACCTGACACCCGACACAGACAGACGACCGGCGTCGAGATGCAGAGTGATGCTCTCCGGTGATGGTGTCCGGAGGGATTTTCCAGCCTCCGTGGGTGGTTGGTTGGTTTCTCCTTTACACAGACCGTTTTGGGTATCAAAGAGGCGGGACTCTTCTGATCTCTGTTTTGCACGTTTGCGCAGCTTGCAGACAGAAACATATGGCATGGGGGGAAAAATAACCTTATGAATGCTGCCCGCAGATCAGCAACAGAGTTAGGTCAAAGTCTTGTCATTAATGTCACCGTGGCTCTTTATGGAGTAAACGGGCCTAATATCTTCAACTGGAGACAAGAGCATTTGTCATAATATTGTTTTAAAAGTTCAAACTGACTGCACGGTGAATTCAGAGTTATACTGACATCTAGTGGTCAATTTATAGAACACAAGGGAACTTCGCCATGCTGCGTTCAGGTACTGCCGAGAATTATGATGTCTAATGTTATAATGTGCAGCTTAATATGCAGAGAAAGCAGGGAAATTGCAAAGTAGGTGTCGCTAATTGTGTTCTTATTATTTTGATTATTATTATTATTATCATTAGGCTGCAACAAACAATTATTTTTAGTCAACTGATCTGCTGATTATTTTCACAATTAATTAATTAAAAATTTTGGAAAAAAAATATTCAAAATTTAAAACCAAAGTGACATCTTAAATTTGACAAATTCTGTTGTCAAACCAACAGGCCAAAACGCAGTTACTCCTCATTTACTATTTTTACTGCTACTACTGTGGTAGAAATGCCAACTCAGTGAGCTTCTTTGATTTATGATGTGGGACCTATTTATTTTCGAAAGCAAAACGTCCTTTTAATGTTATTCATTACTTCCCACCTAGTACAAAATGAGCTAGTTTCAAAAATTTAGCCCACTGAAGAGCACTGTCGCAAAAAGGGCATCCTGTGAGTTGCCTTTATTCACATAAAGGAAAGTTGGTCCAAATAAAAAAATAAAATAAAAACAGCTATCCTGTATAATTCGGAAGGGGCCGTTGCAGTCTATCAGCTTGTTGCACCTTGGCTTGGGTCCAACAGGGACATCTTGGCTTCTGGCCAAGACAGTCTGAGGCACTGGGAGGCACTGACCCCTGCTCTGACTTGCTGACAGTTAATTAGATTGCTTTCCTCGTCTATTGGGCAGTTTGTTTGGGTATAAACTGATATATCCTCATGCAGCCGGTGTTTTAAGTTATGTGTGGTTTGACAACTAAATCTAAAATAATTGAAATTGGCTTTATTGTCGAGCGGATTGCTGTTTAAGGACGCTTGATAACCCATAACCCATTATTTAATTATGTAAACATGTCGTAAATATCCAACTTTTATTACGTGCAATTCTGGAACTACAATATTAGGGCGAACTGAGCTGAAGATAAAATGTCTATTGTTGTTAGTTTTTAAAAGGCAACATTTTGCGCATATTTTTGCTCAGATTCCGTGTTTCAGGGCAATAAATAGGCTACAAAATATGCGGAACTGTATTCTGTTACTGTTTGAGTTGAATACAGTTAGGCCTATTGTCTTTTAAAATATAGTAGTATACTTGAAGGGATTACTTTAGGCTATTTGTTTTGCTATTTACTGAATGTAATGCGAGTGAGTAACGGTTTCAATACTGAAATTTCCCGCGACCGACGCAGCAGTGCTGTTTTGGGCTGGACTTTCTATTAATTCTCGTCGCTCCTTTGAAAGCTCGGTAGTGGAGGAGGAATGACTGATTCATGAAGTTTAATGAGTAATCTGCACGACATCTGTTCATTGCATAGCAAAAGCCTAAAAACGGTCACAGTTGGTGATGACCAAGAAGTTTCAGGTAAATGACTATCACCGATAACAATCGACTAGCTGTCATATCATTTTCCAGATATAAATATCACAATATAAAATGTGACTTTTCCGTTTAAAAGGTACAAACGCCTATGTAGAAAGACAGAGCGTCCTCGCCTATATTTTAAGTGGTTAGGGACTATACTTTTCCAGAGCCTTTTTTCTTTCTTTCTTTCTTTCTTTCTTTCTTTAAAAAACCCCCCAAAAAACTCGTATATTATGATCCTTGCAAGATCTACAAATACACTTCCTTGTCTATGGCACATAGTGTGCTTTGGAGATTTTAAAGAAAACATCAAACCCACTGCACGACGATTTTGAAGTAATCCAAAAATATTTAGAATGCATCACTTAGATTGAATAATCTAATAAAAGGCATTACAAATTACATTGTAGGGCATGTACTCAGAAATATGTAGATGTCTGCAGTGGAATGCGTTTTAAAGAGAGACCGTCCCAAGACTATTATTTTATCAGACCTGGTCATTTCTTTCTTGTGTCGTCCTTCTATTTTTAAATAACTAAAATTTCAGACTTACTGTGGGTTATCGCATATAATAATAAATTATTTTTTAAACGTCAAGCAGTAGCCTAGTAAAACAGGGGGATACTTAAACTTAAAACATGATAAACTAAATAAGGGAGCATAGATGATTTTGGCAGATTGAAAAATACCACAGAACAACTACTTGTCATTCTACATTTCAACATCACATAATGGCACCTACGTTTCAAAAGCAATTCAAAACAAACAAATATCACAAACAGGACGATGTATGAATCTAACAAGAAAACAAACCAAATTAACAGCTGGTTATATTATTAAAATATATTAAATGCGTTGTATTCGGATGAGAAACTTCAATGGTGTCTATATTGGTTTAAATTTTCATCTCGTCGGTCTGTAGATGTTACACGAAATCTGAGAATGAAAGTTCTGCCTTTCATTATAATATAACCCCTCTCTGGTCAGTTATATATTCCAATACTTTTCTTTTTTCTTGTTGAAAACACCAGCTTATCATTTTAATGTTAGGCATAGCTTTCTCTGATTCTTGCCGTTATCATTTGGGATATTTAACGTGTTACATTACGTAATGTCCAGGGTCATAAACGTGCGTGTTTTGCGGGTCCACAAGGGGTCGTTGTGGTAGTTGTGATGAAATCGACAGGTCACCTCTGAAACATCCATTAGGCATTATATACGCTGAGGCGGAACCCATATAATTATAATAATACTAATACTAATACTAATACTAATACTAATACTAATACTAATACTACTAATAATAATAACATCAACAACAACAACAACAACAATAATGATGATAATAATAATAATAATAATAATAATAATAATAATAAATGAATACATATTTCTCCACAAATAAAAGTAGCTTATCAATCTCTCGCTCTCACGGGCGGACAATTCAGCTAATAATAAGCCTGTTCATTTAAATAGACCTGCATACACATATAAAAATTGTGAGTGAAACTTGCCTTATTCCTCTGATACTGGTTAGTGTAATTTGAACGAATAAACTATTCGAAAAATATTATTTCTCATAATTTAGTTATTTTTTTCTTATTGTAATTCTTTAATCCGTTTTAATTCATCATTGTAAAAATAATTTATGTAGTTATTTTTGGGACTCTTTCACTCAAAGCTTGGTTAAAGGATCACTTTCCTCTGTCTTTGACCCATCCATCATTCCACAAGGACACGAGTCAACATCTTAGCATGATGTGATCAATCACTATCGATCCATGAATTCGTTTGGCCAGTTTGGCTTGTTTTCGTGATGCCACCTTGTCGGCCTGCTGTGGGCTGGTTTTTTTTTTTTTTATTTTTATAACTGATCTTTATCCTTTTTTGTTTGGTTCAAGTCCGTTTTCGTTTTCTTTTATGTTTCAAAACGCTCCACCTCTGGTGTTAGGGTCAGATTAACTGTTTCTCCTCGGCTGCATGGCAAGAAAACACTTCCCAGCTTCAATATGGATCAAAATTATAAACCTCTCTTTGGCATGTTAGGACAAAAACTCACTGAGTACAAAGCAACTAATGCATTAAGGACCACAGACAAAATACGCAATAACATGGAGTACAATAAAGTGAGTCTCAGTATTGCCTAAAAAAACTACACATTCCTAATAAAAACACCTATTAAACCTAAAAAAAAATCGTAAAAACAGGCACTTAAGGTTTATCTCCTTCATTTTATCACCAAGCTTCATAAAGTTAGATCGAATTTTACACAAAACGTTACTTATTTCTTCCAATTGGCCTATGGAAATTTAAAGGTTTTTGGGGGGATAGGATTTGTAATAAAATACATTTTAACCAGTTTTATGCCGAAATAGCACTTATACTCTAAATAAAGTACCCTACAGTTATACACAGGCCAGTGAGTGCCAAATATTACTGCGGGCCTAAGTATAAATTATTTAAGTCACTAAACTTTCTGGTTGAAAATAACAAACATATCACGATGATTTTTCGTTGGACCTGATTGGTCACCTTCAACATTTGGGCCCTTATTTCACACAATATGCAATCTCTCCTTGGGGACTATAGTTGTGAATCACGTGGACATGACCGAGAGTGTGTGTGTGTATGTGGGGAGGTGTTAGATGAGAAATGGTCATTTGTATTGACCATCAGAGCTGACCACTGCAGGACAGAGAGAGGGAGAGAGGAAAAGGCGTTTCAAGAAAGACACTGGGAGTAAACATGGCAGAAGGTATGTTGGGAGCTTTTGGGGGGAAGTTATCTCCGGGAATGGTTGAAGTGGCTTTGGAAGGGGTTGGAAGTTGTTGCATTGTTTTAGCTTTTTTTGAGGGGGGGTTCTTCAGCAAAAACCCTGCCCGGTGGCCCCCACCCCCTCCACCCTCATTGTTTAGGGGGAATAGGTTGCCAGCCCCCTTTTGTTTACCTCCCTCTCCCGCTTTCCCTCTCGCTGCGCAGTTTCTGCTTTTCACAGCATTTTGCATGAAAGTGGCAATCTGTGAGGATTACCCAGTTTGAGGGCTAAAAAAAGGATACTGTAACTTGGGTGCTAATTTTGACTCAGGGCAGAACTGAAGACATGGGCTCCGTTTCTAACCAGGAATTCCCAGGTTGAGTAACGAAATGAACTGCATTTTTGCCTTTTTTTTGGTTGACTTTATGAAGTTGCTTTCTGATGCCACTGTGTGTGTGTGTGTGATAGTAGTGAAGCATTTTAAGGCATTGTTCACACACGTGATGTGCATCCCGTGTGTCTTATCAATGAATTAAACGCTCTTCAAAGATTCTGACATCATGCAAAGCTGCAAGAGTTTGCACGACTCGTGATAGTAGAGAAAAGAGAAAGAATGCCCTTTAGTTGCTTTTACTAAATTAGTAATAATCGAAATGAAGCCAAAATGCAGCCGAAGCTTGTACCTCACTTCATTGATTTCTATTGACTGATGATGCAGCAGCGCGAGAGAAAGGGGGGGAAACTTTTCCAGTTTCACTTAAATTACGTTTTTTTTATACAGTATGTGCATTTTAAACACGATCGCATCAATAACAGTACCTAGCCTACAGATTTGTGTTGTTTTTACATACATCTTATCTTTGCAGGCGTGTGCAAGACCGAGGAGGATGAAGGACCGAGCACCGAGGAGGATTCACAGTCTTTTCATGGGGTCGGCGTGTGTAAATGGTTCAACGTCCGCATGGGCTTCGGGTTCCTGTCCATGACCAACCGGGAGGGAGTGCCGCTGGACGAACCGGTCGATGTATTTGTCCATCAGGTAAGATGACTAACACGGTGCACGGTGGCGGAAACTGTGACTATCAGTGTGCGGAAAACCAGCACTGATCTGAACACTGCTATAAGTGTTTCAACTTTTCCGAAATCAAAAATGAAACCAGGAGCGGTGAGATCATACCACCTGTTCTCTATAGGCTACAGATTTTTTTTTTTAAACTTTGCCTTTTTTTCTGACGGTATCTTCGAAACTAGTCAGCAATGACTTATTAGTCATGTAAAAATAATCCGAATACAATCAAATTGGATTTGTTATAGCAAAACTATCATTCAAACAGTAGGCGTGGGTTCCGGCGTGTTTGATTAAAAGTAAAACAAAATGCTATATATTTAACTGGTTTAGATGGGTGTCCTTTTGCAGTGTGGTGGGTGTTTCTCCCTCAGGGGAACACGTGTTGCAGCCAGAGGAGAGCTGCTGCAGGCCTCCCTCGTGGGTTTTTTTAGGGGGGGGGGCTTAATTTAATGTGATGGACAAATAAAAGTGTGGCTGACATCAATGCGTATTATACATGAGGAGAATATAGAGTACAGGGAGCGCTGTGAACTGCTTGAAAACTGGTGTTTTAGGAAAGAGATGTAATTGATCCTGAAGCTATTTAAACAGGGCATTTGTTCACTTCAGTTTTTGTTTGGAGTATAGGGAGTGGGTGTCACATTTTGCAATTTGTCATTGCATCTGTTGACAAACCTGGAGCTTTTTAAATGAGTCATAGGTGGTTTGACCTCAGTGCATAGGAAACCATCTAAACAAGGAGTGCTGGTTACCTATTAAAGGTTAAATATGCTTTTGAAACACACACATTTAAGGCAATATTTATGATTGTGCCTTTTTGTGTTACTTTTTTACAGCATACAGCACAATCACTTCACCTATATCACGAAAGACTTCAATGACTATATGTTTGTGAGAGCTGGAAAAAATTATCATATTTGGATAAATGTAACTGCAGATTTGCAGAAGGTGCTTTCTGTTCATTTCACACTTGGGGTTTTATTTTTTCCTTTGTCAGACTAAAGAGAGAAAACTTCTGGGTTCATCCAGGTTTAAACCTTCCTATATACAACTAGTAAAGTGAGCGGTAGAGAGGTGGGGGATACATCTCCCTCTGACTTCTCATGTGAGTGAGCCCCTCCATTACTGTCTGATAAGATAAAGGCTTAGCATGTGAATGAGAGGAGTCCCCACTAGCTGCTCATTCACCTCAAGGTTCCTGTCATAAAGTGATTAAAGGCTCTTTGCTGTCTGCTCAACCCCCTGTGTGTGTGTGTGGGTGTGGGTGTGGGTGAGTGCATGTGTGAGGGGCACTGTGTTTTATTAGCTTTGGAAAGGAAATTTTTGTTTGAGGTAAATTTCCTTGTTCACATCATGCCACCAATTTCCAATGCCTCATACACTGTAGACATCAAGTGCCATTTCTTTTTTAAGGGTATGATTTCATTTGCCAAAAAAGCATCCATACAAAGACAGTCTATCATCTACATTTTATCCTTATAAGCTTTCATGTTCCACACTTGGTTAAGCTTAGTTTTCAGACTCGAGCTGCTCTAACTGGTTTCTGAGGTTGTATGTTTATGATGATTCAAATAGAGAGATTTCATTGCTCTGTGCAGCCGTTGTAACTGAAATATTGTTTGACTATGCACAGGAAGTAGTCTTCTGATTAATCATAATGCCACTGGGGTTAGAAACTTACAATTTGGTGCTCCAGTAGTTACAGAAAGGTATGTGTGGTTTTAGGTTTAATGCCAACTGCTATTATATGCAGTTTAATTTGAAAACCTTGTGTCTCCATGTCAGGTAAATAAGCTCATTATTGCTTAAAAAGGAACTAGAATTAAGGGAGAAGAGTAGTAACACTCACTGCTTAATCAAAGTAAGAACCTCACACGGCGCTCTCAATTTATCTGCAAGAAATGCGTAACCAATGACTTACTTCCCTTTCTGTCACCAGAAAAGGTAGACACACACACACACGTGTCCGTGATGGATGTATAGGGGTTATGGCAACGTAAAAGGCCTCAGCCCTAAAATTAGTGGCCGCGTGTCAAGGAAAATTAACTCCCAGGGTCCACTGGCCTTTGTGCAGGTGGACAATAGAGCCATGCATCCGAATGAAGCACCCCTCGGCCGTGACCGAGCCCCTCTTTGTCTCAGAAGCAGTCCTGCTTTTGTCCCTCGCTGCTCTGATGTCTTTCTCTGCCTCACTTGGCTTCCAGACACATCCTGGACAGAGTTTACAGTAGACCCCACTAATAAGGCCTACACATCAGATCCTTTAAGTTATAGGCATGTACACTATCTGTGTGTGTGTGTGTGTGTGTGTGTGTGTGTGTGTGTGTGTGTGGATAACCTGATGTGGGCATGTGGCTGCTGAGGGTCCGTTATGGGGGTGGGGAAGGTCACACATGGGAGAGGAAGTGGGTTAACGGTCACCAGGACAGAGAGGCCTGATGGGATTGGGGCTGTGCGGACATCCATGTTGCCACTCAAATGTCATGGCTCACCAAACGTGTTGCTTGGGACTTTGCAGCAGATGCTCAACTATGAGTCACAGGATTAGAGGACGGAGAGATTTGTTTGTTTTTGTTTTAATCATCCCAGACTGCGTTGCTAGTTTGCAGCTCACTATAACTATTACTTGTATCCTTTAATTGATAACCTGTCCCAAAGGATTGTCCCATAGGATTTGGTTTAAAGCAACCCCCAGACAATAAACAGAGTGCTTTGAGAAGCTCTGTTTCATCTCTGGTGGTTTTGGCAAATGCAGGCTGCAGACGGACATTCATAACTGACAAATCGACGTGATGTTACCTTAAAGTGAAATAAAGAAAATAGGATTAATGTCTATCAAAACAAAGCTGCAACATCATGGATCTTCCTTCTTATGCAAACAGTCTTCTATAGATGTGACAAGTTGATCTTACAGTCTCACCAAGGGAATTTTAGAAAGGGGTTTCCCATGTTGTGTTAACCAATCTTTGGGTTTTATCCTCGAAACCGCACCACACCTTCCCTTCCCCTTCATCACTGTTTTCTTTCCTTTGGCATCGGAAATGTTTCTCGCAAGAACATGAACCTCCTCAAAGGTCACTTCAGGTAAACACAGTTTCAGTTTATATGTAGCTAAGTAAGTGGCTCAAAGGGAGATATCAGTCATTTTTGCTTTCCCACAACTTTTATCTTCCACGTCTTTCTGCCAAACAACTATCCAAGGAATGTCACCCTGACCCCCAACCTCCCAGAGAAGCCTTCTCACCCCACCCCCAACCGTAGCCTAACCCCTGCATCCTGCAGTGTAGGGTTAGTGGTGGTGGTCAGTGTGTTAGTGGAGCTTTGTGATGTGGGTGGGAAGAGGGATGGGGTGGGGGCAGCAGTGTGGAATGCTGTTCCTCCAGAGGGGGGGATGGGTTGAAGGTTATCCTCGTCAGGTTTACCACTCAAATACAGCATAAAGACAAAGCAGCATAAAGACAACAGTGCCTTGTAATGCGGCGCAGTTTGAGTTTTAACTGATCTGTTGACTGGGAAGACCAAGCTTTGGGGCTCTTTTTTGTTTTTCAGGTGATTTAAGAATGATCACCAGAAAATACCTTAAGTCCTGTCTGGCTGTGATGGTATCGCAGAGAGAGGAATGAGTGGGGGGTTGTTCTTATGGGTCAAAGTGTCTTCAGGCTCCATGTGAAGGTGATTTGGTCAAAGGTTGTAAAAAATCAAGCTATCACTATCCCACTAGCAACTATCTACTGTATTTCTCCAATGGGGGGAAAAAACGTTAATTTATCCATTTGGTTCTACTTGTTATGTCTTTTAGGCCTTGACAAACCCAAATCACCATAAAACTTGAGTTTCCCAAACATCAAACAAAAAATTTGATGTCAAATCCTTTTCTGTCCTATGTCACTTTTCAGAGCAAGTTGCACATGGAGGGCTTTCGCAGCCTGAAGGAAGGCGAGGCAGTCGAGTTTACCTTCAAGAAGTCCTCAAAGGGCCTGGAGTCGCAGAAAGTCACTGGACCGGGCGGCATCCACTGTGTGGGCAGTGAAAGGAGACCCAAAGGGAAGAAGGTCCAGAAGCGACGTTCAAAGGGAGATAGGTAA
Organism: Plectropomus leopardus; assembly: GCF_008729295.1. Lineage (NCBI taxonomy): Eukaryota > Metazoa > Chordata > Actinopteri > Perciformes > Serranidae > Plectropomus > Plectropomus leopardus. Next base: position 21,840,325 of record NC_056469.1, read on the forward strand.
GCAGAGATGATCTGGGAAAGAGCAGAAATGACAATAAATGAATGTTAGGAACACTTTTCAGTTTATCTGAAACTTATTTGAAAGTAATCACAGAATTTGTAGATACATGGCATCAGATGATTCACCTTTACATTAGAGGGCCTGAATGTTGAGGCCAGTTTGGATCACATACACAATGCTGTTTTAGTTTCTCCCCATTTTTCTTCCTCTTCCAACCCCCACCTCAAGACCTAGCAAGGGTCATACCAGCAGGCTTGACATGTGACCTGGATCAATAACTGTTTAAATCTGCTGGCCCCTGGTGAATTCACAGCCACTGACTCTCACTGTTCCTAAACCTTCCTAAACCACCAACATAATTTGAATATTGTGGAAAATTAATGTAGAGTTTGTAAATTATTCTAGCACTTTCTCCATTTCATAGATTGAGGGATGTTACTGACTGGGTGATAGTCATTAATAACTGCCACACAAGAATAGATTTTTCTATTTTCATTTGATCTAAACCTTCAAATGATCCTTGAGGAAGTAGTTTTGTGAGTTGTGGTCCTGTGAAAGTTATGAGAAAACTTAATGATCAATCTACTTTTCATCATGAAACATTTTTTCGTAAGATTCAAGGGTTTCTTGCAAAGGCAAAAATATCCCAAGTGAAAGAAAGGAAGAGGGAAGAGCCGAGGGGGCTTGATTTTTGGGTCATTCTTTGAATATCAATATAGCATGGGGTTAGAGGTGTATCAACTTCACCCCCCTGTCAGTTGTGATTAGAGCCAGAGAGTAGTCAGTGTGAGAACAGAGATCATTACCGCCTCAAAGAGTCCTGGGAGGCCCGCTGTGGCTCAATAATTCTCCCTAGACCACACTGATCCATGGATAAGATCGTTCCCCTCTAGCGCATTTCATTATGTAACGCTGCATGGTGTTCCATCGGTTCATGTTTGATTGATTGATCATATTTATAGCCAATAGTTAAGATATCATTAGAACAGTAAGGAGTCCAGTTCTGGGTTCCTGTTCTGCCACCAGCTGTTTTTCAGTCTATGTTTTATAGACCACCTTTGTGAGTGTGTGTATATATATGGCTGAGGGTGGGGAAAAAGCCCCTGTCCATTTAATTGATAACAGATGTAAGAGCCTGGGCAAGGGGGTGAAAGGTCACTGTTGTCATGGCGACAGTGTATGAGTAAATGCAAGAGGGCTGGGGGCTGGGATGGGATTGGGGGTTAGAGAAGTGAGGAGAGGGCGGGGAGGGCAAGGTTCAGAGGTCATTACTGCAGTTTTTTTAGACAAAGGGACCACTTCCCCTTCCCTCCGCTTGCCTCCTCATGGCCGCTGATGTAGGGACCTTTCTGTGATGTGACGGTATAGACCTTGACACCACCTTTAACGGCCACACTGACCCCACGGCAGCCGCCCTGTCCAAACGTCATCTGCTGTTACAATGGTGGCAGGGGGTCCACAGTGGCACAGAGTGACCGCCCCACGCCCACTACCCATCTGTCTTTCGCCCCTGCACGCGTGGCCATTCTATAGATTATGTTTGAACAGAGGTGGCCGATGGCACCCGTGATGGCTCCTGCTGACCCCTCATGGTGCTCATTTATAAAGTTCAATGCCGATGAAACGGATGTCTTACTTTGATACAATAGAGTCCAACGGGAAGCTTTTGGCAGTGACAAACTGACAAATAGGACAAGCTGTTCATGATACACTGAGATAATATGAGTCATGGTGACCTAACAGGTCTATGGAAAAAAAGGATCCCTACTAGTTGAACAGTGAAACCTTCTGTTGTCCAGTAAGAACACTGGTGTTTTGGCTGTAATTTCTGACCATCTGAGGAACTATGTTTTGAGATGTTCTGACCTGGTTTGCGCTTTCAAACAGCAACTTGGTGTGACCTGGAATGCCCCTGCAAGATTAATAACCAAATGCAAACTCAAGTCATTTTAGGTAAATGTTGCCATCTAGTGGCAAACAGCTGCAACTTAAAGTCCCTGTCAATTCTAATGTGCTTTAGTTAATGGTGGGCCTCTTCAAATGTTTAACCATCACCATGCAGAATTATTGATGTGATGAGTTTCACACTGGAAGTATCTTTCTTCAACTGATGAAGGAGAAAATATTTCTGTGGTCATGATTATTTCAAGATATGTAGGCACAAGTATGGATTTGCAACATCATAACCACCAGCCAATCAGGGTTCAATTTACAATATGGCAAGGGACTTTTTCAGTGAGGTGGCATGTGTCTTATGTCCTGAGGTAACGTTTCAATTTTGAGGATTTATTTATTTAACCAATTAATTGGACCTTTTTTGTCAAACAAAATGCAATAGACACAATGTCGCAAAACATTATGCTTTTCTTTGACCTCATACATTTCTAGAGTGGATCTTTCAAGCTGTTATAATAAATATATAAGCCTACTTCAATATATTTAAGAATGGATCACAAGGTTACTTTTAGGCAATATAAATAGCGTCACTTGTTACAAACTTTATTTGTCACTCTTTAAAACAGGGTTGCACAACAAAACTACACAAGAAAAACAGAAAAACAAAAAAGTGGTGCATTCTTATAGTTTTTGAATTTGCATCAGGAGGAATGTTCTCTGGGCAGATGATACAGCTGGCATTTTTACATTAAAAATTCAACATCAGTTTGATGCTGCCCATCAATTTTTGATTATGTTTGAACACAAAGCATAACTGATGTAAACAGAGTCCACTTCCCCTCATCCCACTGAAGTCCTGCTGGTGGTCGACAGTCCTTTATCAAACAACTGGCCAATCTTGAAACTCACGATGAAGGCAGCATAACAGTCTCCAATCTCTTGTTACTGAGTTAGTCTGAGTCTGACTTCATCTATTATACAAAAGCTTGTGTCCAAGCTGGGCTAGCCTATCTCCTAACCAGGCTCTCTTTCCTCTTTTCCTGGAGTGGTCACAGCACCCTCAGTGGCGACTGGTCTAGCACGACGGTCATAAGATGTCATTGGTACTGGTCATCTCAAGGCCCACTGGCCAAAAACTCATCCCTGCCCCTCCATCTCTGATGTTAATGATTGTATTCCCGTCATAGGCCATACATGCTCCATTAACAAAAGGTGAAAACACATCAAATCCAAGCATAATGTATAGAAATAGGCCGCAAAATCAGCATGCACCACTGCTGCCACAAAGAATTATCTGCAGTTTCCCTCAGCTCTTTGGAGATTTTCATTGTCTTTCAGCTCATTGTTTTGGTTTTCTGGTCTGGATCAGCGCTTTTACTACTCTCAGTGTTGTTTATGACCGCTGCAGGCAGCAGTCTTTGAGTTTAAAAAGTGATGCCATGCCACCTTCCCAACAACGACAGACAGACAGAGGTAGTGAGGCAGCTGTCGAGCATAGCTGAGCGTTGTGCAGAGCTAGATATTTCCTTCAAGAATAAATGGAGGCTAAAAAAGAGTTAAGAAGAGAGTGAATATTGGACTTGCATTTGGTGGCCAGAAACATGACTCTTATTAATTAATAATGTTGCTCTGCTTGTTGTGAAATTGCATGATCAAGAACACATTACATGTGAATAAATCCTCTCGACTCTTGTAGGTGCTACAACTGTGGAGGCCTGGACCATCATGCCAAAGAGTGCAAGTTACCACCCCAGCCCAAGAAGTGCCATTTCTGCCAGAGCATTGACCACATGGTTGCCAACTGTCCAATCAAAGCACAACAGTCCTCACCAGGTTCTCAGGGAAAACCATCCCCCTCGAAAGGAGACAAAGAAGAGCACAGCCCCTCGGCACCGCCTCCCGAGACCTCCGATTAAGCCGGAAATTGGGCAAAGCTGATCCTGGGGAAGCACAGAGGCCAATCAAACTGCTTTGATGGAGAGATGCGATACAGAGATCCCCTTCATCCCGTTGAAGCTGCTTTTGGAACTACCTCAGGTTAAAAAAATGCTGATGAAGAATGTTGCTGATATTTTTTTTTTGTTTGTTTTCAGTTGGTGTAACACTCAGGAATACTGCTGTATAATTGCACTCAGGATGCTTTCTAAATGTTTGAATCACTGCTGTTGTTTCAAGGGATTGAGATTGTAGTGAGTAATGCCATATTACGGATTATCTTGATGAGTTTTTGTAGAATCTGCCTTTTCTTTTCTATGGTACATTGACCCTCTCAAGGGTATTGTACTTCTTGGGTTTTTACATAATACTCAATGTGTTTAGTATAGAGCTACACTTTTGCTGCCTTACCATTTAGTCCCTTTTCTGACTGTTACACCTCACTATCCCACAAGGCAGATGCGTGACAGTTGGTACCTCTGTAATGAATGTTAGTTTGCATATCGCATGGGGAGCGGGAGGGTTCATGAAAACACATGGGACGGGTTTTAGGGTATAGCTATAGGCAATGTATTGGCATACGCCAATATTGCAATTGACCATCCAGTTTTCCTGGGGCCAAATGAATGTCAGACCAGAAGTGGTTTCCAGCTTTTGGTCAGTTATTTTTTTGTTGTTTCATTATTTTCATCTATCTTTTGACAGTTTTGCTGACTGTTTAAAGGTGAACAGTCTACCTCATTGGTGCATGTTTGGTCTGCTACTAAAACTGTTGTTCTAACTGCTGATGGTAAACCAAATATTCTCAGAATACAGCTTTGGAGATTGAGATTTAAATTGGGATTGAATCAAATCCTTTTTGCACTACAGTATTTACACAGCATTGCCATTAGTTGGAATAGATCCCATTTATCACTGCCTGATCAGGAAAATTTGCCTGAAAAGGAGAAATTGTCAGACGCATTCCCTCCAATTCTGATGTCAGAAATGTGTGGAGAAACATGTTTTAAAAGCTTGTCAACCAACCAACAAGCACTTCAGCATACTGTTGAACCTCTCATAAAACCCAATAGCCATGAAAAATGACGGCATTGTACATTTCTGCAAACCCTGGATATGTTACAGTTGCACATTTTTATGGAGCTGATACAGTTAAACTTAAGGTTTCAACAATGCTGTGGATTATGTTTGGGCACAAGAACCATCAGATATGGCAAGGAAAAGTGCACAAAACTTGATGCCATTATTCCAACAGGAAGAGCAACACTTTTTGTGCCTAAAAAGCCACTGGAAACAGCAATTACTTACTAAATCACATCAGCTTTGGTGTGCGTTGGTCTCGAAAAGTGATCTACCATTTGGCAGGACCCAATGCATCTTGCTTAGGTGGCATACTTAAGATGACAAAGTCAGCTTATGTACCACGTCACCTTAGGAATGTTGATATATAATATGTTTGAAATGAGACAATGTTACATATTAATGGTTTGCAGAAATGTACAATCACAACATTTTCTCCAGGCAACTGGGCTGAACCACACTCCAGCTGGATGTGATAAGTTGCACTTGGCTACATCACAGCTGCTCAGTGCTGAAAAACATGTTGCCACCACTTTTTGGCAGGAAAATTTCAATTATCAAAATGGGTATATTGAAAGTTTGAAATGTCACTCAGAGAGGGCAGCAAACGTGCTTTTCTGCCAGGTGTGAAATCCCTATTAGAGTTTTCTGTGAGCTTACCATCTACCATATATTCTCATTTTATTGGCTGCTGTGTGAAATACTGCTGCTTTATAATTACCTCAACTTGGATTTGATAGTATTTCAACTAACATGATACTAAACCCAAAACATTACTTTTAATAAGATACTTGACCTGGACTGAGTTACTGAGGGGTCCAGCTAGCTCTCCTCTTGATACTTGAATATAACAAGGCAGAATCAGATATGATGTTGCCAGTGAGAAGGCTGGTGTTTTTGTTTATATCCAGTGTGATCCATTTCTAGGTAGTTATTTAAGACATTACCTCCCTATAACCCTTAGTAGGGTAATAGTTCAGGAACACCAAGCCTGCACGGAGGAGCATGTAGAACTAGCTAGCTAATCAGCATTTTACTCCCGTTTTACAGGAGAAGCTGAAACGGCTTTTACACCCAATTAATATATATGTAAAATTATTCTAAAGCTTTTTTAAAAAAAAATCATACTTCTTATTTATTTTCATCCAAGAGTGCTGCCGCTTCTTCTTCTGCTCCTGTTGAAGCCTCTCAGCAATGAATGTTCAAAGACACATCAAAACATTCAAAGCTAAATATGACATGAGAATATATTTGGTTAACACATTTTTAACATCAAGGTACTCATATTACTTTGTACATATGTGCTTGATAAATCAATGTCACTGTCCTTAACAATAATTCAATGCAGTATGAATACAGTGTGACAGTAATATATTCCAACATATTAGTAAAAATATACAGTATGTACTGTACAGGGACATAGTGTTATGAGGACTGACGTAAACTGTGAGTTTATTTTTATTTCTTTTGTTTTTTATTTTTAGTTTTTTGCCTTGAATGATTTCTTTTTTACTCTTTATTTTTGTACACAGTGAGACTTTCAGAAGACAGACTCATTGTTGATCTTATCTATCTATGCCAAAACCAATGCAATGTTACTCTGCACTCATCATGTGTAAGATGCATTAACTTTTTAAAAAAAAAATATTCAGTTTAATCTCTTTATGAATATATGTTCAATATTTTATATTATATTTTTTTAGATTTTCATATACCATAAACAGTCCGTCACCAGTTAGGGAAAAAAACTCCACTCTTAGGCTCATCTCAGGAATTGCCAGTCTGAAATCTCAGGGAATACATCAGATTGATTGGAAGGAGTCGAGGAGTGTTTATTCCGAACAAAGTAGGGACTGAATGTTCATCCACATGATGTGAAGTGTAGGACAAGGATGCCAAAGTAAAATGGGTTTGGGAATATCTTTGTGTTTTGATTGTGGTGAGAAAAAAGCAATGATTACAAATGATGTGTAACAGTTGAAATTCACAAGCTTTTTGACTACTTTGTCGACTTTCCATGCACCCAGTGTGATGATGTTCTTTATATTTTCGGCCTCTTTGACAGAACTTTGCCATGATATGAAGAAATGTTCCACTATTGTTGTTTTTGTTTTTTTTTTTTTCCTCTATAATCGTTGTAGATGGGGATGTAGTAGAATATTGTTAAAGGAAGTGGGGCGAGTAGGACATAATCCAGGGTTGTCTCATCTCAACACAGGGCCCATTCGAAGTGTTTCAGACTATCAATGCTTTTGACAAAAAGAATGTGTCATGGATGACTTAACGGCCAAATATTGCTTCATACTCTGCTGATAGGTGGTGTTTATATAAATGTAATAATTGATTTTTTAAAAAAAACTGTTGTGATGATTCTTCTCAGGACATGAAATGATGGAAAGATTGTTAAAGTGCTCTGATCAGATGGGATGGTTTACTTTTCTGTGTATTTTTATGTTGAGTTTACCACTTACGATTGCAGTGACAGAATATCCTGTAACTTGAACACTTTCCTTTCTCTGCATTTAAAAAAGCGACATACATGGATCAATTTCTTTGATTAACTTTCTCCAAACCACTGACTAACTCAACTGTCAAACCTTAAATTGTATATGGCACCCACTGTTTAGATAAAGGTTGAATTAAAGTACTGTATTGTGATGTTTGCAATATTGTGCTGTACTTGTTGATGTTTTCAAAGTATCATTTGAAAACTAAAGTCCATGAAAAACATTCTGATTGCAACAAATCTGTTTGACCCCTCAGTGGTGTGTTATTGTGATTTGATTGTCAGGTGTTAGATGGGTCCTTATATATATATACCTTGAAAACTCAAGGACTCTTAAGACTGTGTGCTCAGGGCAACATTTGAAGCACGTCAAAGAATGTATTAATGTTTACTGCCATAAAACTACATGTATCTTGATCCATCTTATCTTGATTTAATGGCTAGTTTGTCAATGATGAGCAGCATGTAGACTTTTCAAAGTATTTCTGTGATGATGTTTCTATATGGAAAGATCTGCTCCATTTCCTAGTAAATATGTCAATATTCATGTGTCCCTTTTGCCTCATTTTTTCTTCTTACAACAAAGATTTTAAACAACTAACAACTACATGCATTTAAAATCTTACTAAAGTAAATGTGCATATGTGGACTATTATCATCAAGGTGAACTGTAACATCCAAAGTGAAAGTATTCGTTGTGCCGGATATCTCCTTACAAAGGACGATATACTGGCCAAATGGATCTGTGTAATACCTGATAACAGAAATATTTTTGTTTCTTAATGGTTTATGATCAATCTATTCAGTCTTAATGAATTAAATTTTGACACTAATAGAGGCATTTGTTACAACATACGGTAGGCCGTATAACAAAATGGTACCCAATATTTTAATGATGTAGCAGGTTAAAGTGCAGCTTATTTTAACATTTTTATATTATTATTTTATATTGTGTTGGGAAAGTTATTCCACCACTGAAACCACCACTACAGAGTTTTAATTGCTGAAATTTGACATAGCTATATGTCAGGATAGTGAGTAACTTTAACTTTACAATGTGAGACTTTGCCCTTTTCTGCTTTAATATATCAAAATTTATATCATACATATTATCTTTGGTTTTGGACTGTTATTCTAACAAGACAGAGACGCAGAGCACTGCTCATTTTTTTTTAGTAAAAGATTAATAATGTTGAATGTGTTTGGTGTCCAAATGTCAATAATATGCATCCTTGGTTCCCCACCAATGCACCCACCAATAGTGAAGTAGATCGGATGAACGGTTATTGAGATATGCAAAGGACACATACACATACAAGATTCCGTGCTTGATAGTTTACTATTTTTTATGGAAAAGTCTGCTTTTCATTCAAAAGAATCCATTTTATGTGACTAAGTGACTCAACACCAATAACAAATAATATTGCACAAGACACAAAGGACACACACCTTAATAATGGATTTTAGTACTTATTCTATTCTATATAAATATTTGTATATGTCAGGCAATCTTGTTTCAAACAATACCGACAGGGTTAAAGTCTATATTATTTTCAGTATATCCATGCCAATTAAATTACTTGGCATATACAGTAGAAAATCTCACTTACATTATGTACCATTAATCGGTTAACCGGCAAAAATATCACTGACCAGGGATGCATGTCGGTCTTAAGATCAATTTTGCTACTCTTCAGTAGAGTGTGAGCACATTGCTGTACCAAACAAATCTAGATGAAATATTCATTCATTCACTCATTATAAGGGGTGGGATTGACTATGTTTTTTACTTCTTTTCAAATATTTGAAGCGAGTCATTTTGAATTAAACACTTCTTTTGCTTTATGTTTTTTCATTGTTGTAAACATTACTTTGCTTTTTGTCGGTCTGTTTTTGTTCAATATTTCTTTATTTCCTTTTTTACATGTTTGAAATAAAATAACAATCAACAAAAAAATAAATCAATGCTACACTGGCTAGCAAGCCACCGCCACTCTGAACTGTGCACTACACCTGCACATTCGTGGCCGACCCATGATGGAGGGATGGAGTTGTTACAGAAACATTGTTCCCACCATTTAATCTCCACTCAGGTCACCCCAGACAGCAAGCGGCTCACTTGACTGCAAAACCCCTCTACAATCCACAGCTCTGTCAGCACAGCTAGTGGTGCATATCCCTATAAGAAATGTAGCACTTCAGACAATGAACATCCATATCAGCAACCTTGCTCAGCTCCTTGGAGATCATCTATGTTGTAGATGTACAGTGCTTTTGCAGGATGAGTAAAACGCAATATTCCAAGAGTCCCTCAAATCCCTGGGAACATCCTGAGATGTATCAGAGGGATTATACAGCGACATGGAATAATTTCTCTACCGGAATTATGCACCATCATCTAACATCTGTGATGTCAATGATCTGCGTTACCTGCTCTTCTGCACCGAAAGGGTTTCACTGGAGTCCAGCCTACTTCCGCCTCGCAGGGACTGCTTACAGCTGCATATACAGTGTGCCAAGTACGAGACAGCAGTCTGGAAGCACTGCCTGGAAGAGTAACCAGACATGCCAGAGTTAAAAAGACATTACTGGACAACTGATGATTAAGAAAATACAGTAAATAAATGTTTATCATTTTTCTCTAGTAATAAAATTGCATAAATATGTAATGTAATGTAATATAATGTATAATGTATAATGTAATGTAATTGTAATGTAATTTCTAGACTCACTGCAAAGGATGAGAAATATTTTCCATTTATACTTACAGGTATGCTGATGTTAGATTGGATGCAGGAATCTTTCACACCAATGGTCATCCTGGAAGTTATGACCTTACGGTGCGTACAGACCAGCAAGCTTCCAGACTGCTCCTGCCCTGCTCCTGCCCTGCTGCAATCAGAGGGAAGAGGAGGAAGCAGAAGTTGTCATGAAACTGGTTACTATGGCAATAATAATGATGATTAAGAGGAGTACAGGGCATGTTTTCACACATACACACAAAGACCTGCTAAATTTTGGATGCTCTGCTGCAACCACTGCAAATGTTCAGTCACTTGACAGATCTATGTGCTGATAATGATAAATAAACAGAATATGAATACTCAAGAATGGATATTACTTTGACAGTATAATATGGATTTTTGTTGTGATGATGATTATGATAATTATGATTTTGATGATGACTGAGAGAGGTTGAAAGAGGTTGTTTTATTATTTTCTATGTTCTACACATATCAGGTGACAAAACTTTTTTCATTCTTTGGATCAACAATTTGTGTAATTGAGTGTTGATTACTATGACTAAGGATAGCATTTGAAAGGCTTATCATGTCAAAATATCACCGACAGATAAAAAAAAAAAAAAACTATTTCAAAATACCAGACATGAATTTGACACCTTGATTGGTAGAGGAAATTCTGGTTGGGTGCTCTAACGTGACTTTCTGCCTGGCTGGATCTGCTCTGTGCAGCTGCATTTGACACAGCGCTGCAGCAGCAGCGTGTCCACAGCATCTGAATAGTAATACTTATTTTTCAAAACGCACCATAGTTTGTTTTTCATCCCTCTTCAAACCGCCTACTGGACTTACTCCACATTTAACTACATTTACACATGGATGTAGTCCATTCTGATAGATTTATGTACCTGAGAGGATAACCTACTCCACCTAAATGAATGACCTACCCCACCTTTAACTACATTTATTATAGACACATGTCACCCCGCTGCTAATTTCTCTTCACTGGCTTCCAGTGGCAGCCAGAATCAAATTCAAAGCACTTCTCTTGGCTTACAAAACAATCACAAGACCTGCTCCAGCCTACCTGGAATCCCTGATCCAGGTCTACTCTCCTTCTCGCCCACTACGCTCTGCATGCGAAAGACGCCTGGTGCTTCCAGCCCAGCACGGCTCTAAATCTCTAGCCAGACTCTTCTCTTCTGTTGTTCCCAAATGGTGGAACAAACTTCCAAACTCTGTGCGTTCTGCTGAGTCCCTTTCTACTTTTAAGAGACAATTGAAAACTCAATTGTTCCGAGAACATCTAGGCACTTAACCTGACTCTTCTCCTCTTTGCCCTTTGGGGTAAATTAAGTCAGATGGTCCAAAACCCAGCACCTAATGATTAACAAAGTTGTGTGATGTTGTATGTTGACTGTCATCGTAAGTAGTGATACTGAGATTGTTGAATCTCAGATGCTGAGATCGCTACTGGTTATTACTTTGGTTTCCAAAAAAAAAAAAAAAAAATGGGGGGGGGGGGGGGGGCTGTGGGGCACTTCTTCTGCCACTAGACGGCAATACCTGTGACCAATCACACCTGAAGCACTTTTTGCACTTACTAAGGGTTTTTTCCTTAAGTCTAAATTCTTGCTTGTGTTGTACGTCGCTTTGGGTAAAAGCGTCTGCTAAATGAAATTGTAGAATTGTAGAATTATTAAGGAAGTAGGCCATTGTGATAGATATTTGGACCTGTCCCAATGACCTACACCACCTGCCAGAAAAACGTCACGGTCTGTCCGATACATTACTCGAAGTAAAATACCAAAGAAACAACAAATTCCTCTTTTTCTCTCCCTGAAGTACTTTACCATGCTTCTAGATAAAAGCAAATTACCGTTTTTTTCCACCAGGGGCGCTTTTCTCTGTTTATATTCTCAATGACACAACCCCACCAAATCCAACATGGCCGCACAGTAACAGGATTGCTATCAAAACTCGCAGTTAAAATAACAAATATCATTGCATAGTGGGGCTATTTTTTATAGTTTGAAGCGAACTCTTCAGTCGCTATGTGGCTGCCATTTCACACAGTGTGTTTGAGAGGCCAGGCTCCCTGCAGAAGAAGCGTCGCTGCTGGTTTTTTAAGGCGCTCAGGGCTCAGGGATCATGCTAACGTGTCTCTCTTCAGTCTTTCTGCTGGACTTGCAGCACCAACATGCAAGGCTCTTCTGTTCAGAAAACACGGAGACCCCTCTCAAGTTGTTCAGTAAGAGTTTGTCTGAATAAACATTCAAAATATTGTTTATTTGCCCCCTTGTGACCACGCAAATGCAAAGTTTCAGTTAATGTGAGGCTAAAGACGCTCTTTAACGGAGACGGGGCGGTTAACCACACAAACATTTGCAGTGGCAGCCAGTTAGTCTTCATTCATTAAGTTTTTAATCTTGTGACACTGAAAAAATACTGAATTACACGTGAAAATCACGAGTCTCACCTGTCGCTTGTAAACACTGTGTCGAGTGCGACGTCTTCTTCTCTTTATTGTGGTGCGCCAAGCAGCACTGGGCTCATTACAGCCCCTTGAGGTCGGAGGGCAAAAAACACCCACCGTTATCAGCATTTTTGAAAAAAAAAAAAAAAAAAACATTTCAAAAGACTGGAAGAGTTGCACAATTGAATAATTTCATCAGCATTTAAGTAAACAAAAGTCTAAACCAAATAAGCTGCTTGGCTCATAAAGATTTGTAGACTACTTGCTCAATAATACAGAATATAGGGGAAATCTTTACTTGGGAGGTCAGATTTTATTGGCTTCTGGCACCACTGAGACATTTTCATGAGAATGAAGGGGGCCTTGGTCACTGTATCAAGTTATCTGTCTACATCCATACATTTGACACAGCATGAAGTCTGTTTCACATTCTTTATTGTCTGCTTTGAGTATTACTTTTTTTTTTTTCTTCAGTTTTTTGTGTCCAATATTACTTTGGTCAAACTTTTCATACCTGTTTGCATCTTGATAAACACAAGGGACAACCTGGGCACATTTATCTGTTACTAGATAAAGTCTGAAGTCTGAAGTTTTTTTTTTTTGGTTGTCAGGTTGGAGGATGTAGACCTACCTACCATAGGTGCAAAGGATGTCCTGGTTAAAATGTTGGCAGCTCCAATTAACCCATCTGACATCAACATGATTCAAGGTATTTGGTTCAGTAGCCACCCATAAACTAGACAGCACCCATACTTTTGGCTTATTTGGATAATGCTTTACCAACAGGAACAAAACAGTAAATAAACCCAACACAGAATTCATTTTGGTAAGGTTTTCAGATCAGTCACTTATCTAACTATGTGTTCTCAGGTACTTATGCTATCCTGCCTGACCTCCCAGCTGTTGGGGGCAACGAGGGAGTGGCCCAGATTGTAGAGGTGGGCAGCCAGGTGAAGACCCTCAAAACAGGAGACTGGGTCATTCCAAAAGACGCCGGTCTAGGTTAATAACAGCTTGAATTACATAAATGAGTCAACAGGACCACAGTTACGTCTCTTAAAGCACAAGTTTTTGTTCATTCGTGTGAGCAGGGACGTGGAGGACAGACGCAGTGCTAGCAGAAGACGATGTCATCTCACTGCCAAATGACATTCCCTTACTGTCTGCTGCCACACTGGGGGTGAATCCCTGCACTGCCTTCAGGATGCTCTCTGACTTTGAAGATCTCAAGCCAGGTAATCATTTACAAATTTACAACCAATACATGGAATGATTCTTTATATTCTACTAATGTTCCACTTTCTAAAGAAAATGTTGGCCAAATTGCATTTTTGGTCAGCATGCATGTTTCAAAAGACCTCCAAAGCACAGGCGACTTTAAGAAGTAGTCCTTACTTTGGTAAGTGAATTTAAAGCCACTGCCTTGGTCAGGTTTATGGGCTGGTATACAAAGGAATCCTGCACTTTTAAAGGCAGTAATACATCAAGCCAACATCTGAGAACTAGAGGCAACAAAACAAACACATGATGGAAACAACACGACCAATTTATGATTTGAGGATCTCTAAAAACATGACATTTTGTGCAGTAATTTTAACCATTATGTTACAGTTTCCCTCAACCTGCTGTTCTTGCAGGTGATTCTGTGATCCAGAACGCAGCCAACAGTGGAGTTGGGCAGGCTGTAATACAGATTGCTTCTGCGAGGGGAATAAACAGTATCAACATCATTAGAGACAGGTGAAGTCAAGTACATAATTCTTTTTAAGAGGCTAAACTTTTCAGTCTTAATCAATGGCTCAGGTAATCAGTGAAGAGAGAGACTTTTTTTTAAAGAATTTATGACTGTAATGAATTTCTTCATTGTTTCTTCCTTTTCAAAGGCCAGAGTTCACACAGCTCAGTGATAGGCTGAAGGCCATGGGAGCAACTCATGTGATCAAAGAAGAGTCACTGAGGCGGCCTGAGATGAAGGAGCTGTTCAAGGTCTGTGGGCCTGAAGACAGCTTAAAAAATATGATAATGTGGCTTTGGCATTTGGTGAATAAACACAGCCCTAATATAATTGTTTTTTTCTTTTAAAAAGACCTGTCCAAAGCCTAAACTTGCACTAAATGGAGTCGGAGGCAAGAGTGCAACAGAACTGCTCCGTCATCTACAGTGAGGAGTCATCTTTGTTGACATGATCTAACGTTGTAAACTGAAGACAAAATATGATCATAAAATGTTGAAATTTCCTTTGCATTCCAGGTATGGAGGATCTATGGTGACGTATGGAGGGATGGCCAAACAGCCAGTTACTGTCCCTGTGGTAAGATGAAACCTCCTACGGCCTCCCAGATTTAATATTTCACTTCACAGGAAGATGTTTTCCTCAATACACCCACTAAACGTTTTCTCTCCAGAGTGCTCTTATTTTCAAAGATGTTAAGGTTCGGGGATTCTGGGTCACACAGTGGAAGAGAGATCACTCAAGCGGTAAGTTGACATGTACCTTCTTCTTTCAACAAATAAATGTCTTAAATTGAATGAAATGAGATATTAAACTGACTTTCTCCTTAGATGGAAGGGCATTTAGAGCCATGCTGGATGAACTCTGCCACCTCATCCGGCAGGGAAAGCTGACGGCTCCAGCCTGCAGCGAGGTGGGCCTCCAAGCCTACAGCAGAGCTCTGGATGCAGCTATGCAGCCTTTCACTTCAGCTAAACAAGTCCTGATCATGTGAATGGATTCATCAACTACTGACCAAAGTATATGAATTGACGTGTGACCCCAGGAGTGCCACATTATTGTTAATCAAATACACTGCTGAAGCACATACTCAATAAATGTGCCTTCACAGCCAGCTCAAAGTCCAACATCTGTCATTTTATGAGTTCTGCTAAGTTTACTGACTGTAATTGGGAAGTCATTACATCCAGATTTTGCAGCTTTATCTGATATGTTTAGTAACAGGTTGCACTGGTTTCATGTTATAGGGGCATGAGTCAATGTAATTGACAGTAATCACTTTTGCAATCATATTAATACATCCATTACATTGATTCTTGTTGCTAAAGTAACATTCAACCAATGAACAACAATTTTAGCTATTATTGGTTTCATTAAATAGATAGAGTTTGACAGAAAATAGAAACATTTGACAAAAGTCTGAATTTGATTTAGAACATCACAGGAGACTGATATATACTTAAGCCTCTTGAGCCAAATTACTACCACCTCATTGTTTTTCTGTTTACTGGAAACAAAGTATTCAACCAGCTTCAATAAACCATGGTTGAAAGGCCACACAAAAGATTGCTGAAGCCAAAGGTTGTTTTTTTTACCTGCGTTAGTATATGCATGACTCATCTAAATTAGAGATGTCTACAATATAAAATATAAAAACACATCCTGCAATGTCAATTGTTAAATATTTACGTAGCCACAATGATCTGTGATGGATGATAATTACTGATTAGCAAATACTAGACTTAAAGCCACAGAGAGAACTGGCAGCAACCGGCCATAAACTGCAGCTGCCCCTTCTTTTTCCAGACAGTGCTCATACCTTTCAAAGTCTACCTCTCTGGCTGCACATACGTGGTCAATACGGCAGTCCTTGTTACACTCTGTCAGATCATAGCTGACAGAGTTGAACTCATAGTATTTCTGCAGGTAGCAGCGGTCATTAGCAATGCGCTCCAGAACCTGATGCATGGAAGCTGGGGAGGCGTCTGGCACTCTGAAACTCTCTGTGAGGCGATACTCCTTCTCCCAGCGTCCGCGGGCTGAATTAGCGTAAGTCAGGTTCAGATAATAGGTCACCACATCCTTGGTGTGTTCAAGACAGTTTAAGAAACAGGACAATAAAATTGTTAGATACTTTGTGAAAGCTGTATATTGCAGCGTAGAAATGCTCCTTAACATATGTGAATAGAAATGATACAGACTGTTTTCTGACTTACTTTGACCAGGAGTGTTTGAGTGTCATATTCAAAGATGCGAATCCCAGGGTTGTTAGCTCCATCCACAACTCCAGGAAGTGTTGTTTCCCACGGCGTGACACCTGGGCTGAGGAACATCGTACTGACAGGAGAGCCTGTAGAAGCAGAAGGGCCATCACCTCTGATTACCACAATATTAAACATGCTATAGGCACTGCTCTACCCTGAATAAATGATGTTTACACCAGATGCTGCAGAAATAAGGTTGGGAGATCCCAACCACTGAGATAACTTCCTTTTCACCCTGTTGAGAATGGTAGGAAAGTACAGGCTGTTCCAGGCTAAGGAAGAGCTTCGACCCTCAGGACACAAGGATCCTATATGAAGACCCTGACTAATCCTAACCATTGCCATTGGTTTATTAAAACTATACTATTTTGAATATGCAAATTGATGGAAGTAAAAGCTACATTTTGCTGAAATCATATTTTATGATTTCATTTGACAAATAAATTGATACAATACTATGTAGCAAAAGGTGAAAAGCAACTTCTGGACACCTAATATTAGAGTCACTCATTGAATTGCCAACCAACAGCCACTTGTGCAAAACAAAGACAAACAGCAAATCAGTGTCATATCAGTCAGACCTTACCCTCTGAGCTGTAGAACATTCGAAAGCTATCAGTATGATGATGGCCGAAGAACTGTCCGAGTATGACTGAATGATGCTTCTGGATTAAATCCAAGTACAGCTTGTTGAATTTAGGCGTGAACCAAGGCTTGTTTCTCTTCTTCTCAAAGAAACCGGGGGGAACGTGGCCAATGATGTACACCTGGTAGATAAGCCAATGTGAAGTTAGCAAAAATAATCTATTTTCATTAACAGTAGAAATAATTCACCTTATTTGTCTATTTCCAAGATGTGAGTTAACCTGGCCTCAGATTTAATAATTGCTCATACAGAGGAAGTAAATTGAAAGTATACTTCCTGTTAAACAGCATTAAAAAGAGACATTAGGTTTTAATTACTAACTGAACAATTCATTGCCCTCTAAGCTGTTTTTCAAACATTACATTCAATCCAATTCAACCCCTGTTGTGGATCATAGATAGACAAGATGCTTTGCCTTTTCTTTGTTGTTGGCTGCCTCTGTGAGAATCTGATCCGCCCAGCTGAACTGGCCGGCTGGGTCGTCCATGTCCTGGGTCACCTTGTTCTGGTCATAGTAGAGGTTAGTGTTGAGGACCAGCATCCTGAAACCTGTTTGACCTAGCAGCTTTTCTGTATAATATCCACCTATAAGAAGAAAAATAACACAGGAAATGCATGACACAGCTGGACATATGCTTTCCCAGCAGGCCACCAATGTCATTAGATATTTAGTTGAATTTAGGATGTGACATCGGGGGACCAAAATTCAATGTCAGGAACACATCTGTAAACTTAACCGATTTAAAAATTCATTCGTTCCGACCTCCATTAAACGTTTAAATAGTGTTATTTGAGGCTGCAGGGATTGTGCAATATTTCCATGGGTTTTTACCACAGGGTATGTGCAATATGTGCAATGTGCAATATATGTTATGTATTTGTATGTGCAATATCCTGTGACGTACAATGTTAACTATGTGCAATTCATTATGTTTGTTTTATCACACTGTGGAGGCATGTTGTGCGCAGCATACGAGTCCAAATTTCCCCATGGGGACAATAAAGTATATCGTATCGTATCGTATCGTATCGTATCGTATCGTATCGTATCGTACATCTGATCATAATGTTAAGTTGAATGTAGAATACTGACAAAAGATGAAGTTGATATTTTGTTGGTTTTAAGTTGTTTTGGTAAGCAACTCAAATCCAACGTCCTCAAAATGTCTCACAGGGTTCTTGCGGATCCTCAAAAGGTCTTGAATCCATTAATCTAAAAATATGGCCTTAATTGGTATTAAGATATCTTCAACAGATCTTTCAAAAGTCTTAAAAATGATAAGACATGGCAAGTATGATTTTTCCAAACTGTTTTTCTCATGTTGCATTGAAAAATCTCACAAATAATTAACCTATTAACGTCACCAAAAAGTCATCTTTAATTACAATAAATATTCGGGCACCATACTTTCTTTTCTTAAGTAACTGATCTTGTGGCTTTAAAAAAGTCTTTTAAAGCTTGAATCTCACTTTCTGTAAGCTGTAGGAACCCTGGTCTCATGCCAACATCATCCTGCAGAATAAAAAATGTAGTCGTAAAGTATGGAAAACAAAACCCTTGGTTTACAAAACATCATGGTAATGTTAACACAACTTGAAATTCTAACGTTGTCAAACATTTAAAATATTGTCAAGACGAGGTTCATTCAACCCAAGAGTCCAACATCTTTCTGCCATCAGATTGACATCCAGTGCTAGCTGCGTTATAATGTTTAATGCCATATGTCACAATTTGATCTATTGATTCTTTGAAAAGCCATTGTGTTAAGAGTATCACCTTTTTTAAATGTTCCTTGTGACTCTGGCTCCAACCAGTCCTGCCACATTTCGACTGTCCGGTTATAGATGTAGTTTGAGGTTGCAGGAAGTTGGCTCTTTGGGTGGTAATCATGGTTGCCCAGGGCAGAGTACACCTTAGTGTCTAAGGAAGGTTTAACCAATAATATGAGTTAATCTCTGATGTTTTCTCCTTTAAATGCAAATGACCTCACACTTACTTGGAAACACCTCAGTTATAATGTGGGTAAGGTTGCTGATTATGTGGAGCACCGCTTCTTCCCCCAGATCCTCATTAGGTACATGTGGTGTGTCATCGCTAAAGGGGAAACAATACATAGCAGATATATTAGCACTGAATGCTTGTAGTGGAAAGTACTTCTTTTTGGACACCACAGTTTAGAGGGTTTATTCGTGTTGGAATATAAATTTCCAATGAAGGCCTATAAATTCTTTCCGTGGATCAATACTTCTGTGCACCTAGAGCATGATATCTCTTAAAAGAAAAATATAAGACACACAAGCATTCCTCTCTACAGATGGACTTGGGACTCTAGCTTGCAACACGCCATGAAATATGTAACATAAAGCTGATACATACCCTGTCCACACTATGAAGTCCGGGTCTGGTAGAATATCCCTCATGGCATAAACAGAGGAGTTTATTAGAAACCATGGCGAGTCACAAACATAGTCTCCATATTTCCCCGCCTTGGCTGCAGGTCGTTTGCCGCTTGATGCGCACACCGATTCAGGATTATCGCTCAGCTTGTATGACGGGTCCCAGTGCAGATCCGTGATGTGCCAGAAGTTTCCTGGATAACAACCACGCGTAATTGCGCACATAAAGTTGCTCCTCCACTAGGATTTTAGTTTGTTTAGAGAAATATTTTTTTTTAATGTTTTTGCTATAAAAAAAATAAAATCAGGCTACTTACCAGATAGCGTGACAACCTCTTTGAAAAGCAGACAAGATAGGACAAACCTCACTGCGGACATGTTGAACTCTCTCGGGAAAGCAAAAGTCCCAAAAAAGTCAAGTGCGGGTTTCAAAGGTAAGTCTATAAAGGGCAAACGAGATAAGAGACATGATACAGCTGTTCACGACGCGTCTCTGGTCCGAGGGGGGTCCATTACCGATTTCTCTGCATGTTATTTTATAGCTCTTTCAGTTCCCTGGATTGTTATACTTTTACAACGCAGATAAACAACCTGCCTGCAACAGGTTGGTGTACTACAAAGTTCAGACGTCAGTAGGGTTTTTTATGGATTAAAAGAAGTATAGGCGCAATATAGACAGATATTTGTCAGCAGGCCCAGAACACGCCTGCGTTGGTAGCTGGCTATGAGGCAGATCTTCTGTATTATGTGGAATTACTCCATGGGTTAAATTCAGAGATTTAAACATTGCAACAACAAATAATATTCATAGGCTACAGATTTGAGAGTGCCATGAAAAGAAATCAGATCGGCCTACACTAATACGGGTACTTCAGTGCTGAATCCCTCCATACAAACTATTTTTATTTGGGCTAAAGATAAAATCACGAGGGATGCTGTTGCAGTTGTCCTTTTTGGCATGTAGCCTAAATTTTTAAGTTTACAGATGACATTTATGTGTTCACAGCAAAACAAATGAGAACATGTGTCTCTGTTTTCTTTTATCGATGTGGATGCGTTTCCATTTTTGTTACATTGTAAATGTAGCCTGTGTATAGTCTATATGATTCAACGTAAAGTGACAGAATAGAACAAGTTGCGTGTGATGCCTTCGGGTGATGCTCGTATTAGGCAACATGAACTGCAGATTTCTTTAAAACTGTTGAATCAAATGATTCTCCTTAAAATCAAATTATGTGTTGATCAACTAGTATTTTTTTTTAAATGTACATAAGCCCGTTAGGTAGACATTAAGAACTCCAAAAATGTCTAACGCTTGAGAAAATTGTGCCTGTTCTTATTTCATAAATTGACATTATGCCCCTTAGTATTTACTACCTGAGAATTGCATATTAAGTGGTAAATGAGACTCTATAAATATAAATTTTAGTGAGCTACGTTCACGCAGCAGCTGCCACGGATACAGCAATAGTACGCTCAATATTTCCAACAGGACTTGAAGGCAACACAAATCTCGCGTTACTCTTGTTTTAATACCCCGAGCACTGTCTTTCAGGTGCTCTATTATCCGAGGCTGTGAACTGCCCCCAGCAAGCTATATGACCATAGTCTCGTGTAAATTAACGCTAACGGTATATTCAAGGAAATTATTAAGAAATGGGGTTTCCACAAAAGTGGTACTGTACGCATTCAGAGATGAACGACTCCCTGACAAGCTAAAATTAGGTCTAAATACCCTCAGTAGCAGCTGTTGGATAGAAGGTTTCGCGGGACTTCTGCTATGCGCATGCGCTGTATATCGAGTTTGGCGCGCGGGACTACACTAGGAAGTCTGCTGAACTGCGTGTGGCTGTTTTCCCTACTACACAGTGTTAATAACTTTTCAGATTTTATTTTATTACATTAAATACGAGGAGCCGACATGTGGAACCAGGGTGAGTTTAATGTTCGCACCGTTGTGTTTTTAAAGGGTTCAGATCGGCTTGTTGACGTTGTCTGGCTGCAGCTAATGTTAGCTTTACTACGAACTTGCGTCTTTGTTATTGTGTCTGTGACGTTAACGTCACAACAAAATAATCTACACAATAATCTAGAGTTTTCACGGGGAGAATAAACGGATCTTTATATCAGCTGTCACTGCCTTTTTTTGCTTTTTCAGGAGGATACGGTGAGTCGACTGTGGGTGGAGGTTATACTCAGTCTCCAGGAGGTTTTGCATCACCTGCTCTGTCCCAGGGAGGAGAGAAGAAAGGGGTCTGTATTCAAGTCACTACAGCTTCTTTATAATCAACTAGGAACTAGGGATGATAACATTTAATCAACAATCGAGTCAATCAGACGTTTATCGAACATGCACAATTGAAGTTATTAATCAACAGGCTATGAAATGCTGTCAAAGAATATCCAAAATGTTGCTTTTAGCTTTGACTGAGGAAAAAAATGCATTGGTATTGTGCTAAATAAGCAACTTTTTTGTGTATTTCTTTTCAAATAACGAGTAATCAATCATTAAATATACCGATTAATCCATTAAGAAACATGCTCACAATTGACAACCCTACTGGGAACAGATGTAGAGCACAAAATAAAAAAAATAAATAAAAAAAATGCTGAACATTATCTTAAAAAACATCCTTTAAGTTGCACATTAGGTTCATTAACCCATCAATATCTTAGCCCATCTCTCCAATTCACAAATTAGTTCATAAACTGCTGTATAGCCTATTGTTGGAAACACTGACACTGTGTGTGTGTGTGTGTGTGTGTGTGTGTGTTGCAGAGAGCTCGTGCCAATCAGATAATCCCTTGTACAGTGTCTCAGCTGATGTCTGCCTCACAAGCTGATGAGGCCTTCAAAGTTGGAGAAGTGGAAGTTGCCCAGGTAAGCAGAAGCAAAACAGGGATTGCATGTATATGTATGTATGTATATCATTTATTTTCTGTTGTCAAATATTTTGGCTTCTACGTGGGAGCATAACTGAAAAAATATCAGAGTTGCAAAGATGCTAAACATACTTTCCCTGAGTCCTAGTTGATGTCCTTAAATTGCCCCTTTTGTCCAAACAATGATCTAAGAGATTCAATTTCGGTGACATAAAAAAGAAGCAGCAAATCCCAATGTGAACACTTTTGTTAGTTTTGTTTTAGAAGTGATTTTAATGATTAGTCTGAAATTGTTGCTGCTAGAGCTGAAATTATTATTTGATTAGTCAATGAGTCAAGTGACAGAAAAACAACCTGCAACTATTTTGATTCAATTTTCCCTTTCGTAGGCCCTTGAGCTAAAATGCCCAAAAAATACAAATGTGAAAATTTTGTGTTTTTTTTCATATGGTAGTAAACTGAACATCACTGAGTTTTTGGTTGTTGGTGGGATAAAACAAATAATATTAATACATAATCTTGGAAAACATAATGGCCCTTTTTTCTGCTTCTGACAAATTATAGAGAACAACTAAAAGAAAGCAGCTGTCGGATAGATCAGTGGTTAAAATCTAGTCGGTAGGCTCCCTAGTTGTTGAATTAGTTCTGTGGTTCACTAATCCACTGCTTGTTTAAGCACAACATGGACGTCTGTAAGGTACTATTGGTGAGAGAAATTTTATGCAGAATAATTATCCAGAATTAAGCTTCTGTGCAAATCACAACCTCCCACTGAATTTTCTCTATCTCAGATTAATACTCCATTTGTGTCTCAACAGTGAGCGTTAACAGTGGCAAGGACCACAAAGCTGCCGGGAGAATAAACTTTTAGATATTGTGAGGAACACGGGGAAATTTGCCAAACAAAATCCAAAAAATATGAATGTTTTTTCCTATTATGTACGAACTGTATATGATGTACTATAACATATTGATACACCCCTATCATGGAAATGCAGCCATTTAACTGACTGGATTTCACAGTTAGATAACCCTTTCTGTACTTTGTCACAGGTAACCATTGTGGGTATCATCAGGAGCACAGACAAATCTATGACCAACATTCAGTACAAGGTGGACGACATGACCGGTGCCCCCATGGATGTGAAGCAGTGGGTAGACACAGAGGTCAGTAACAGTACCATTACATTTGCACAAACTATTTGAAAATATTCTGCTGTTGTATTTGTCTCAATCACTTGTGAGAGTTTCATTTGTAAAACATAAATGCATGATGAATAAAATCTATTACCAAAGATGTCACATTGTTAGTGATTTCCTGTCTCACACTGTCTAACAGGCTCTTGGACCATTTGATTGAACAAAACTATATCTATGTATTTATATATATATATATATCCTTTATTTAACCAGGCAAAAGAGAAAAACAGTCTCTTTCCCAAGAGCAACCTGGCTGAGAGGTCAGCATAAAACATTGTTACAACAGCAAATACAACTATCACACATTACAAAGAGCCAGCACAATGTCAAGTTAAAAATGCAAGATTGACTACTGCTGTCGATCATTTCTGGTGAGCTATGAGTTTTACTTCCCAATTTTGTTATGAACCGGGGAAGTTTTGGCTTACTGGCAGGCAGGCATCACAGAAACAAAAGTAATGACACTCACAAACACCAATATGAATATATACCTATATGAATATATTTTAAGTGCTTTAATTAAGCCTCTTGGCAACACTGTTGTTTTGGTTTGTGTAGGACCCCAGTGTGGACAGCACTGTACTGCCTCCGGGCACATATGTCAAAGTTTCTGGCAACCTTCGCTCCTTTCAGGTCAGTTTACCATCCAAACATTGTCTCTACAGTACCCAGAACCAAAGAGGAACTTAAGGTCCCTGGGGCCACAGGACTGTGTGACACTGTAATTGCTGGTAGACATAAGCTTGTTTCATGAGCAGATGCACTATTTTGTTCTTGTTATTTTTGTTTATGTCACAGTAGTTCTCTGAATTGAGCTGTTTTTCAGCTGTTTTAATTCCATGGGTCTGTTTCTTGCACTGTTACACTGTTACTTGTGTTACTTGTTTTGTTTTGCACTGTAAGACTCGTACTTTTTATATTTTATATTTGTATCTTCTATTTTATCTGTTTTCTTTTTCTATATTTATGTTGCACCAACCCACCAGAACAAATTCCTCGTATTGTGTTAACTATACCTGGCAGTAAATCTTTTTCTGATTCTGATTCTGATTCTGATTTAAAAATGACTGAGGGTGTGAATCTTTTTGTCTTCCTGCCTCAGAACCACAGATCTGTTGTGGCATTTAGTGTCAGATCCCTGGAGGACATGAATGAAATCACCTCACATATGCTGGAGGTTGTTCAAGCGCACATGATGCTCAGCAAATCTCAAACCATGGTGAGAAACTTTAAGCGTACAGCAGTCTTTTGGTGGTTTCAATCACCAAGCGAGGAAGTAAGGTTACCAGTTTCTGTTCTGTTCTGTTAGCCAAAAGTAAAGAATGCCTTGTTAAGTTAGCAGTGAGAAAATAATAATAATAATAATAAACATCTCTGAACTTTTAAGACACTGATAAGCTGACAGAGCACATCAACGTGAAGCTAAAATGCACTAAAATTATGTTTGCTGGACAACTATCATCTAAGAAGAGTATACTGCACGCACGGACACTGTTGTTAATACATTTGTACATTTGCTTAGCCTTTTTCCTGTAATGGTTCATTTAGGAGTCAGTTTTGCTCGTCACATTTCTAAGTATCTGTCTTGCATCTATTTTTGTTTTTTCTGTTCTTACCAGGAAATTTGTCACCACAGTTAGTTTCGTTTTTGTTTCTGTTTCAGTCAGGTGTTGGAGTAGGAATGAGCAGTAATGTCAAACCCATGACACGACCAGGCATGGAAAGCATGGGAGGGAGCTATGGAGGTGCAAGCGATATGGCTAACAATGGGTTAAGCGCAAACCAGAATCAGGTGAGCCTAAATCTGTGTGTTATGGATACTGACCCTGATTGTAACAGAAAAAAAGTTGCCATTAATGGGTTTGACGGCTGGTCTTAATAAACGGTCTTGACATTTTGTTATATTTGAAAGCTTTTCAACCCCACAAAAAAAAACTTTCAGTAGTGATCTGTGAGCAGTAAATATGCTGCGGTCATGATCAAAGAAAGCTAATCAGTGTCGGCAGGAGCATAAATTGTCTGTGAATTGTTAAGCCAAAATTTTCATTTTCATATAATGCACAGAGGAAGACATTGCACCACACAATGTCAAGTGTCTCATACTTGCTGTCCCTCAGTGGTGGGTAGTAATGAGTTACATTTACTCCATTACAAGTATTTGAGTATTTTTTTAAATCAGTTGAACTGCTAAGAGTTGTTGTTCTGCTATATACATTTTACTCTTTCTCAAGTACATTTGCGCAACAGTAAACTTACTTATACTCACTGAAATTGAGCTGCACACTTTTCTGCTCCTCTCCTTTTTAACATTTTTTATATATTATACATATATACAAACATGTACCAATACACAACTATACACACATAACAAAACAAAGAGGAAAAACAAATATATGGAATAAATAATGTTCATAGCTGAGCTCACACACGAATCAGATTGTCCAACAGTGGTGGTCTATGTTTTGGACTCTAAATGCATTGACTATATATATGCACACACACACACACACACACACACACACACACACACACACACACACACACTGCACTCTGCATGTAAGCCTCTCCTTTTGGGATTCTGTAGGTAACACATAGGATTTTTCTTGTTTTAAGAGATTAAATGATGCTTAAAACATATTTTGCCATTTTACTGGTTCCTGTAGATGACCTGTTTGAACATGGCACATTGATGTAGTAAATTGCATCTATGAAGTTACTCACTACTTGAGTTGTTTTTATACACTTGATTATTTTTACGAGTACTCTTACTTTGACTTGAGTCAGTATAATTATAAAGTAACAATACTATCACTTGAGCATTTTTGTTTACCCAGAACTGCTGTCTCTCCATGCTGTATCTAAGTGTTACATTAAAAAAAGCGCTGAAGGATGCCTCTGTATTTGCAGTTTGATGCTGTCTTCATGTTTTAATGTGTTACTGTTTGTTCTCACAAGGTGCTGAGTTTGATAAGAGGCTGCCCAGATGCGCAGGGCATCAGCATCCAGGACCTGAAGCAGAGACTCGGTACCATGAGTCTGGCTGTCATCAAGTAAGAGAAGTTCTGCTTTAAGTTGTAGTGGAATAACCCATCACATAAAATTTCTTTTGCGCTGTTCAAGTGAATTTTTAAATTAAAGTCAGTGACTGTAAAGCTGAAAAGTTGAGCACTCGGGCTCATTGACTCTGAATTAATGATTGAACATTGGTACACTGACACCACTCGATGACTTTGTCCGTTAAAGCCAATCCGTTGCATTGAAGGGATGCTACAAACACTTTACAGGAATATCCCATATATTGTCAACTGTAGGGACCATGTAGCTGTTTTTTGTTTTTTGTTTTTTTTTCCACAAGACTTTAGGTGAACTGGTTTTCAAATGACAAGTGAGCCAAATTTTATACTATTTTACATTGGTGTGGATTTTTTTAAAAAATCTCTTATGAAGCTTCAAAGTCCTTGTTCTATGTAAAAGATGTATTCAAAATTTCTATGCAGCTAATTTCAGGCTTTAGCAGTTAGTCAAATCAAGTGGGTATCACTTGACTAATTACAGCTTTTTAAGTACTCAAGTTCCCCTTTGAAACACAAACAGAATCTTCAGTACTTAAAAGCATCTTGTTGTCCAAAAGTTTGAAGTATTGAATTTACTACAGTGCAAGACGGAGAAAATAACAAATTAACATATCAAAGAACCCAAATTCTCAAATGTTTGACAGTTTTAGTTGACTGAAACATTTAATATACCTGCCAGGTGATTTTCTCTCAGTCAACTAAGTTTTGCAGCTCCAATTGCAAATCAGTCAAAGAAGTACCGTCTCTGTTAAGTTAGTGCAAATCTAAAGTCTCAGACTGTTTGATAAATTCAAGAGCGATATTTGCAGTGCTTTAAGTTCGTATTTCTCCTTGTGCTCTAACAGGCAAGCAGTGGAGTTTCTCAGCAATGAGGGTCACATCTTTTCCACCATCGATGAAGATCACTTCAAATCAACAGACAGTGATGATTAGACACCTTCACCTTCTTCACACCAGTTATCCGAGTTTAACCTGATAAGTTTCATCAGTATAAGGTTTTATAACTCAAAGCTTCTACTTCTCACGAATCATCTCTAATCTGATATTGAGGTTCATGTTGGTTCAAGAACACATGGCTTATGTGAGGTGAGACCTTTCAGTTTACACATCCTGTATTCCTGAGGTTGCTTCTGCTTTTTTTTGCAAGTCCCAAGGGTGTTGCTGTTGAAGAAGCAGTTGTTGGCAGTTAATACTGTTATTCTGTATTTTTCACCTCTAAAGCATTTTGTAATTTTTAAAGATTTGGAAAGCAAGTACTCAATTTGTTTTTGTTTATGTATCTGTGTTGTCCCAAAATAAAAAACTTAAACAAATACAAAATACAGTTGGGTTATCTATCACCAAGTCTTTTGTTTCATATTTTATACATACAATTTTAATTATATTTTTCTAATTGATGTTAACAGTAGTGGTGTTGTCACAGTACTTGAATTTCTAACTTCACTGAAAAATAACTTCATACCAGGGGGAAAAATTAAGATACACGGCATAAATTTAAAAAAAGAAAAGATCAGGGATTATTTTCTTGGCTAGTAGCAGAGAACAGCAGAACTGTAGTAAACATTATAAGTAACAGAGCAAGAACGCGCAGCTGGTGCTGGTGTGTCAATACTGTGAAAACTTGCTATTGAAACTGTTTAATATACTCGGAATTGATATGTATCCTCAAATTTTTTTTTGATAACACTATTTGAAAATATTTAAGCCATAATCACTTTTCCACATTTTGTTGGATTGAACAGTAATTTAAGACAGTCACATCTGCATCCCATTCCCACAAAGAAATGCAAACAAGCACATTTATTAAAATACAGAAATAGCCTTATTTACATTTGTATTCACAACTTTTAGCTGTGCCACCATGAACGGAGCGTCGCATCTTGTATGCTAGGGTCACATGTGATGCAGAATTGTTACAAAGTTTGAATAAACCCTGAGAGGATTCTGAGACAGCTTTTAAGAAATTATTTTATGATTATGGATGTCTTTAGTACAAAAAAATAACACTCAAGACAAAGTAATGACAGCATGTTTGTAATGGCAACAATACCTTTAACTTTAAAATGGAAATGGCATGCAGAATACATTTCTATTGGCTATTTTGTTGTTTCTTTAGCAGTGACTTAAAATCATCAGTGAGTCATTTCAATGAAATACAAAGTAAAACCAAACAGGATTTGACAAAATGTGTGGTACTCTTAGATCATTAGTTTGCTGTGACAGCGGGCAGAGCTTCTGCTATTTGAAGGTTTTGACCGTCTGAGAAGCTGGAGAAGTGCCATTTTGTGTTCTTTGTGGCTAAGACTGTTGCCGCCCAGCGAGGACTAATTCAAGCCTCACTGTTTAGAGTTTGCATTTACTGGAAGAGAGTGCCTTGTACATTCAACGACTGCACAATAAAATGTACCCAGTACTATTTCTGTGAAGCTTATAAATATACATTTTAGAGAAAACAAGGTGTTGATATAACTCTGGTTATTTTGAAGGTTGTTTGTGGCGTCACGTAATGTTTACAAAACCACAAGCTACATCTTCCAAAACTACTACATGGTTAAATCTATAGCTAACAAGTTTGACCAAAAAGTACAATAGTATGATATTTCAGCAAATACTACAACTCTAAAAACTACGGCAGCATTTGTTCAGAGTTTGTGGGTTGTCTACCATATGTGACACAGCCACAGCCTCGTACAACCTTTAAGAGGATGAAGCGCAGAAATGATTGAACAAAGTGTTTCACTGACCACATCACAAACAGTGGTGTCATTGTATAATTTGTAATGCTCTAGAGGATGTTGCCTTGACCTCAAATAGTTGTGAAGTGAAACATTTGCTAGTGCCAGTGCTTTTGCCAAACCTGCACTTTGTGTTCACATTGGTAGAAAAACAGTAGGGTGACCCAATCATGTCACCAGTCACCAAAAGCTCTGCGGGGTGCTACAAATCTTGCACATGATCTCATCACAGATGCAGATTGCTGACCTGAATAATTTAAGATATAACTGAAATATCTATGTTACACAAGTTGTTTTTGGCACAAAATCAAAACGCATAACATAATATTATAGGATTTAATTGACAGCTTGCTTGGTCTGACTCTAAATCTCAGTATAAGACTATGCATTCATACACTGACATAAAATTATTCAAGATAGGACAGCTCAATAACTGTGATATGTCATGTTCTTCAGTCACTTTTAAATTAAGATCCCTCTGCACATATTTTGTATTTGACGTTGCGACAGAACATGAATTTTAGTAATACATGACATTTGCTTGTGCTTTCTTCATCATCTTTGTGAATGTCTCATCCACAATTTCATAGTCATGGTCGCTGTCCACATTTGCTTCAACTTCACACTGTTTCACTGGGGGAGAAATGTGCAATATTTCATATTTATCAAATAAATCCAATGAAAAAGCAAACGAAAAATTTGATGAATCAGAAAATATAAAAAGTGCTTAAATGAGTCACAAATGAGTCACTTCCTTGTCTACATGAATGTAGGTACTGTAGTGTGAGTCAAAGCCCCATACATTGTCCTGGTGCCTTATATATTTACTAGAGCATCAAATGTGTATCAGACTGCATCTAAAAACAGTGTCAGACAAATGCTTTATGAGTTTCTATTTGCAGGGGCATAGCACCAGTTTCTGGGTCCTTTGTTGGTTTTTTTTTTTGTTGCTTTCTTTACTTTTGCTTTCTTTCTTTCCTTTTCAGAACCCTGACAATCTAAGTTGGGGCTCCAGCAACATAAGCAGTCACTCACTGGACTCTAGCTGAATTTAGAAATGAATCCTGGTACAGGGCGGACTAAACCATTTGCGCCTTTAAGGGGGGAGGATGGCATCAGAGAGCTTCCAAAATAAAAAGTTCAATCTTTATAGTAGGAATTGAAAATTGAATTGAATTTGGTTATGGCTTTAATTAAATTAAATAAATTTAAATAAATTTAAAAAAAGAAAACAAAACCCAACTTTTTATTAATGCCAGACTTTTTGAGTACCCTACTCTCCCATTGGATAATCAGTCCCACTCTTCCTCCCTTTAGAAACGCCCCTGTCTGCTTGAGTAATATTTATTACAAACTACCAAGTATTGTTGGTTTTGGTCTTTTTGTTACAATTATAAGAACTATAGATTACCATCAGAATGATGCTTTAAGTGTTGCAAGTATGGCTGAAACCTGCATGTTTCTGCAGTGAGAGCCTCACCTTTTATCCTCGACTCCTCCATTTGTACATATGTGTTTGGCAGAGCCTTGCCTGTTGTCATTTCAGCCGACTGCTTTCGTGGTACGACTGGTGGAGGCTGATCATCTGAGATAGCCTGTGCAATAAGAGGAAGTCAGAAACATTCAGCTTTATTACACACGTCATTTCTTTACCTTAGTGAAAAGTGGAAGCATCATGTCTTTGCATAGTGTGAAACAGTTTGGGATTTCCTGAAAGTGACATTGTGAGAAACGTCTTTCTCACAAACAAAAGTAATTCTGTGGTTTTTAAAGAATAGCATGAGACCTGTGAAAAGAAGACATGTTAAAAATGAGGTCGACCATGATTGATTCTAAATAGTTTTTGAGACTGTAAAACACTCAAGAGTGTAGGTTTTGTTTCTATATTGGGGAGTGTATATACAATGAAGGGTTGGGGGATCCTCCACCAGAAAATATTTACCATCAAACACTTTATTTCTTGCAGTCTGGTGGATTTTTCTGCACCAATTTGTGCCTTTTATGCACAAATTTATGATGTGCTAAATTTCCTTTTTTTTTGGTCAAAATAAAAGACTCCTACTATTCATGTTTTTATATTTAAAT
The DNA here is from genome assembly GCF_008729295.1 of Plectropomus leopardus. Lineage (NCBI taxonomy): Eukaryota > Metazoa > Chordata > Actinopteri > Perciformes > Serranidae > Plectropomus > Plectropomus leopardus. The sequence goes on from NC_056469.1 coordinate 21,871,975, forward strand.
ATTTTATATTTTAATTTTTATTGAGGGAGACATGTCCCCTGCGTCCCTCCTGAAATCTACGCCCAGCATGAAATGAAATACTTACTGGAGGTGGGGGAGCTGGGGGCCTTCTTTTGCTATTTAAAGTCAAATTGGCTAACTCCTTGGTCGGGATGCTTTTGTCTGCTCCATGCTTGGACTTGTCTTTCTTTGATGTTTTTTTTGAGGGTTTTGATGATTTTTTGCAAGACGTTGAAGATGACAGATTTCGCTTCGGTGGTCGAGGTGGAGGAGCTGCATCTGAGTTCCCCTTTTTGCGAAATTCGTAAAAGAATGTGTCTGTCACCTCGGTAACCCTGTCCGTGCGGCATGTAGGCTGATGACTGCTGGGCCATGGGAGGGGGTCCTTGGTAAAAAAGACAGACATAGAGAGCCACTGGATTGGGATCTCGAAACAGTGGTCTGGCCTGTGTGAGAAGCTTGCCTCGATGACGGGCTCTAACATTGCCCCCTCAATTCTGAGACATGCAAGCCCTACCAGCGGATCTGAGTCGAGTTCAGTATCCCTGCTCACCACTTTAACATCCAGGGGCAAACTGAACTCCAGCCCCAAGTCCTTGAGTTTGTACTTCTTGTTATCACTTAGTACCTCCACAAAGTGACCCTGCATATGCAGAGGCAGAAGAATCTCCTCTGTCTCATCCTTCTGCTTCACCTCCTCTTCATCATCTTCATCATCATCCCCATCATCCGGATCTTGGAGACGCTGACACAAAAGAGCCTCGACGGACTGCTTCTCTCCCTTGCTGCTTCCGCAAGGTACCTCCATCGTTTCATAGCGGACAACCTGCAGTTGTTCCCCCACACTGAGAGCAGGCCAGCCCTCCTCCTCAACTTCCTCACAGTTCCTTGTTACGCTGACCTTCAGCCCCGGGGCCTGGACTGAAGCGACATGCAGCTCATACACTGAATTAAACTCTCTTGGCCGCCTCCGAAATCGTCCACCATATTGCTGAGATACCAGGAAGTACTGCTGTGCCTTTCGGCTCTTCAAGCTAGACAGTAAAATCATGGCTGAGGTTCCTTTCTTGTGGAAAATCAGGCGGCTGCTCCTGCTAAGCTCTTTCAGCCAGCTGCACTTGAACAGAGAGTGGGTCTCTGGACCTTCCAGTATCTCCACTACGGCAGGGAAGGACTCCTCTGGCTGGGAGTGGATTTCCGTCAGACTGAGCGGGGTCACAAAACTCACATCCTGACACAGCTCAGTGACATCGATCACATCCACTTCTAAGCTGGACGGAAACTTCAACACGTTCTTCCTCACTGTGCAAAAAAAAAAAAAAACGAGAAATGATAAGGAACTTGATGATGAAATCAAATGATTAAATTGAATTAACTGAAATCAGAGTACAGCGGGCTTTATCAGTGATGGAAGTAAAAGTACTGCTTGTATAAGTAGAAAATATAATGTGAAAATACACCTACATTCAAAATCTACCTCAATGAAAGTACAGCCATGTTTAATCACCAGCAAAATAAACCTAAAGTGATAATTCAGGATTTTTGAAGTGGGGCTATATGAGATAATTATGTTTAGTCAGTATATTACATACAGTAGCTGGTGGTTGGCATGCTCCCAGTTTGCAGAAACAGACAGGGTGCGCACCTTACAACTCAGCATTACCACACTGTACGTGTTTTAGTCACTATAAAAAAAGGCCCACCTAAAAAATACATCAGTCTAAATGGATGCCGTATTGAGAGTATTTTCAACAGCTGCTAACAGCACTTACTGATCAAGACAGCTGACTGGCAGCAGATGAGAAATACAGTGCCAAAGGGAAAGGCTGTGTTATGGCCACCCTCTGTCTTGGAGGCTGTCATAGCCAGTCTCATCGGGCAACTTGCCAATATAAGAGGGTCGTTAGCATGATAACGCTCAGCTGGGCCTTCCCAGCTATAAAAGCCAGCCCAGGTGTTTACTTGTTCTCTCCCTTACTCCTGCAGACATTTACCCTACATAGCGGTTTTGGTTTGGTTTGTTAATTTTTGTATGTCCTAGTTTAATAAATTTTAATTGTTTTTACTAAATATCTTGTGTGGACCTCCTCTTTGTCACATTCACTGAGCCAGTTTATGTGTGACAGGGGGGTAAAGCTGTGAAAATATTTGAAATATAGAATCCACTTAGACTGATATTGATTTTTTTAGGCAGGGCTTTTTTTTTAAAGTTGCTAAACTATGCTTTAATATCAACCCCTATGGGGTGCACGCCCCTGTCGGTTTCTGCAAATTGGGAGTGTGCCAACCGCCAGCTACTGTATGCAATACATTGACTATACATAAGTATCTCATACAGCCCCACTTCAAACACCCTGAACTACCCCTTTAAATTCTCAGTAAAGTAAAAAGTAAAAGCACTCATTATGCAGAAAGACTATTCCTGTTAGTGTTAAACTATAATAAAGTATATTATAGTACTGATCACTAATGTATTCATGTTGGCCAAATTGATGCTAATTTTAATGTATTTATTTACTGTTGAGTAATTTAATCTTAAAAAATTCTGACTACCTCTTCCCTGCCAATCTGTCTTTATTCTACCTGTTTTTCAGATATCAGGGGCCAATTCAATCTGAAAACACTGCACCCTTTGTCATGGCCTCATGAGCCAGGTTTCTGACACACTGCATCATATTTCATTAGCTCATCATTGGTTTTATATGAGGGCATTTTGAGGGCCGTCTGTCATAAAATTGTGACCATTAAACACATCATTTCCTGGATTCTGGTGAATTTTTGTGCACCAATTTGTGCCTTTTCTGCATTCATTTATGATGTAAATGTCTTTAAATCTGTCAAAATCAAAGTCCTATGCTACTTTTGTGTTTCTGTTGAGGGAGCCAAATGCATATGTTCTATATATTGAAGGGGATGTGTCTCCTGCATCTCCCCCAAAATCTACATGTGTGGTTTTGTAAAATCTTAATCTGTCCAAAACTACAAACGAAATAGATATAGCAGTAAAGGTGTAATATTTGCCTCTCAAACGTAGCATAGTATAAAGTAGCATAAGAGGGAAGCACTGAAGTAAAAGTCCTTCAAAATCATATTTAAGTGCAGTACTTGAGTAAATAAAAATTCAAAAAGTGCGTCATTCTCACAGTTCATGATGGCGTGGACCTGGTATATCGGACTGAGGTGAAGGGGCTGATCACACTTTGTGGTGTTGATGAGACAAAATCTTCGACTTCGCAGGAAGGGTGAGGACATGATCTCTTGCAGAGTGAAGCGCTCCACGCTTTCACACTCTCTGAATTCCCCTTGGGAGGAGAGTGGGATGCACACCTCTGCAGAGGCTTCCTGTTGTCCTTGAACATGGCAGCGTACCTGATCCTCTGCACCCTCATGCCGCTCGATGGAGAGCACAGTCAAAGCTCTGTTGGCCCCCAGTGTAAAATTGCCGATCGTCATCTTGGAGCAGCTGGTAAAAGTGAAGGGGAGGCTGGACTCAAGGCCGATGGGCCTCAGGCTCACCATCTCTTCGATTGTGCTGTACGGCATCTTTTCCGGAACAATCTTGAACAAACCTTTGAAACAGCAACAAACAAGTCTCAGTGGTTGGCCACGAAACAAAAATAGCTGTTCTCACAAAAATCTTGTCTGTTGTTCAGATTAACCTGTGTGGTTGATAGGCAGCTCAAACTTCTCATTGTTGCTGATGTCTTCACAGCAAACTGATAGGAGCTCAACGCCAATGACCTTTATTAGGTCTCCAGTAGAAAAGCACACTTCACTCCCAGAAATTTCATATATAGACCCTGAAACGGAGAGTGAAAAGTAGAGCAAAGAAGGAACTGAATGTGATTAACACACTCAATAATGAGTAGATATATTTTGTGTTAATATTACTACAGCAATGTCTGATTTGGGGTTGAGAAAGGAATGAAACATGTACACGGCATTAATATAAACATATATGCAAATCCAGACACATAGCAATGTGTAGCGATCTAATCTCGTCAGATAATCTTTGTTGTCATCTAACATTTTCAGTTCACAATGACTAAAACAATCAAAATAGGCTACCTACCTTGGAAATACACCCCAGAGCAAACTTGAAGAATTTTTGGCAGACAGGAGTTGTCCAATGAAGCAATGAACTGTTGAAGTGGCAAAGCAGTCACCCCTGCCATCACTGCTGCCTCAGTGTACTGCAATCAAAAATGAAGTCAGACAGCAAATGGCAAGCGACGCATGAAAGGAGGTTGCTTTCTCACTCAAAAAACCACAAAAGTGAATGAGGAAGTCACAGGAGCTATTTGCACACTATGTTTGCATTCACAGGCGGAGGACAAGTGATAGGACTGTTATACTGTGGAGTTGTTAAAGATTATGTCTGATAGATTACTCATTTAATTAATTGTGACATAAGGTCTTGAATTTCTGTCACCCAAAGAAAATAGACTGAGATACTCTAAGATTTATGCCCTTATAAGGAAATGTGTGAGAATTTGCGTATGTGTGTGAGTGAGTTTGGGACCTGCAAATATTGCAATGTGCACACAAGGCGATCCTAAGGGATAATGTGCTCTACTTTTAAATAGACAAAATCTTTTAACAACTGACACTGTTTTAAGGGCTAAAAGATCCAAAACACCTAATTTTGCTTTTGCCTGTCAAGCAGATGAACAACTTCATGCTTTGACCAAACACAATTTTTTTGTGTCATGTAGAAACAATGTGGACAAATTCTACAGGGCCAAATATAAAATCTCTCCCAGTCTGTTGCACAGCACTGATGCCAAAACACAACAAAAATAACTGATTCTTGAGAGGAAGGACATACTCTCTTCCCTGAGCTCCCTGAGTAATTTAATTTTAGTAACTGTACCACCTGCCAATCCAAATATATACTGGTCACTTCAAAGTGCTTCATAACACATCATACAAATATGGTGTTTACCCTCCAAAACCACCTTTGACACTTCATAGAAAAAAAAATATATATTCACTTCCTTCTGTTGATGTGCAGTAAACTCTGCCTCCTCCCACCCCTGTGACTTGATGAGGCAGCCTTCATTGTATCTGAAAAAAATCCACAACACTTTCCACATAAAACTGTGGTGCATGATTCTTGCAACAAAAACACATGTGAGAAACTTGGGTTGTTCTAGTTTCCAAGCTACCAGCTGTTTATCAGAACAACACAAGGCATACATTTCAAAACCATTGTTCTGCAGCACATGGCTGCTAAAATATGGTAAGAAATCTGGCCTCCAATGACCTCTAGTGGTTATTGAGGGCATTGAAAGTATTTGAGACTTGAATTTCTCAGAGGGGTTGGCTTGGATGTGACTTTTTTTTTTTTTGGTGACAAGCATTTTTCCTTGAAGCTCAATGACAAACTGGGAGACAATATATGACCCTCCCTCTTAGTGCAAACTGTTTATTTTGGCCAAAATTGTAAATGACACCCAGAGAATTAAGTAATTTTTAAGACAGGCACCTACATTGTGTATGATGTGCCCAAGAACTGTAAAAAAAAATAATAAAATCCAACAATGATTTCTGTTTTTACAGTTTCTGGCTATAATATAAATGGGTTAATTATGGCCATGTTAAATAAAACATGTCTTTGAAAGACGCCACCAGGACCTGGGGCTCAGTGAATATTTAAAATAAACAAAACAAAACAAAACAAAACAAAACAAAACAAAACAAAACAAAACAAAAAACCCACTATTATAATTGAATGTGGGAGGGCCCCTATGCCATAATTAAAAACACAAATCCCTCACTAGTGCTTAAAAAATAATTGACATGCCTCCCCCGTTTTGCACCACCCACTCCACCTTATTATAATAATAATAAACCGTCCCTTACCGTGATTTATCTCACTTTAAGTTAGCACATTGATAGCATGATAATAGTAATAACCCAGTCGAGTTCTTTTTAAATTGGGGAAATAATATATTTTATTAACTGTTTGTGAAATCTGGATGCTATGTGTTAGGATTGTAAAACTACAACTCCCGGTAACCCAGAGCCGCGATTACCCACCATGCAGCTCAGCCATGAGAAGATGAGGCAAGATGGCGACTAAAACAAGCAAAGAAAGTGCTCCTCCTTTTGATTGTCCAACATGGTGAGAAAATGCACATGTTAAAGTTATAACCGTTTGCTCGCAATGCAACATCAGACTCAAATGAGCAAAACGGCGTTCCCTTATTAATATCATTCACGTTTTTCTCAGAGAGAAGCTAACCATTACTGTAGCTAGTGTTAGCAACCAGGCAAGCTAGCAAGCTAACTCGTTAACGCTGCTATCAGTTTACAAATGTTGGGTGTTTTAATTTTATAGTTTTTTTCGTTTTTGACAGAAAAGACGCTTCATAGTTTTAATTTTAAAGTGTCAGTTATGAACACAAGGGATTTAGTGATACAGATCGCACATTTTAGCCTTTGTCTTGGTCTGTGATAACATTGCTCTTGCAAAAACGTTAGCAAGATGACGACCGCTGTAAACGTGAACTGCTCGGGTCCAAGCAGTCGTTTTTATGAATAAATCGTTAAGTAAACAAAGGGAAATGGTAATATGCTATTCAGTGATCGCGTGTAATGATAAAAATTGCTTAAATATCCGGTGTGAAGACCATCAAATACTTAAAACGTCCTCAAACTGTTGTCTTTCAGGGCAGGCAAGCCGCCTCAGGGGCTCCATTTAGACGTGATGAAGGGAGACAAACTGATGGAGGTAACTGGAAGCTGGGGCATTATTACTTACACGTTATTTAAGTACTTGTGGTAAAGCATGAACTAGATAATACTGTGGGAGCTAATGCACCAGATACGAGCCTGACAGTCCACCTTGTCTCAGATGTGTGTTGCACACTGGGATCCTCCATGGCTGCATGGCTTCAAACGGTGCGAGAGCAGCAGCAGCCCTGAGATTTAAGCTTTTCAGTGGGAAGCAACACTGTTAAGTTATGGCTCAGAGGCACAGAGACATCGCAGACTGTTAAACAGATGTTTTCACCAGTTTTTGAATGACCTACATTCACTAATACAATCTTTTCCTGTAGAAACTGATCATAGATGAAAAGAAGTACTACTTGTTTGGGAGGAACCCTGACTGGTGTGATTTCACCATCGACCATCAGTCATGCTCTCGTGTCCACGCTGCCCTGGTGTACCACAAACACCTGAAAAGGGTCTTTCTCATAGACCTCAACAGCAGTAAGACATCATTCACATCCGTACTTGTATACTCATTTTGTATTTAAAAGCAGTTTCTGGAATGGTTTGACACACACATGCAATGGGCTGAAAATCTAATAGAAATGACGTACAGCAAATAAAGGGTGGGATTTACCACAATATTATCACAATAATAGAATAGCAGTAACGTATTGCAGTATATTACTATTTGCTACATTTTTTCAACTTCAGATTAAGGAAAAAAAAACTTTGTAAACATCACTTCTATCTAACAAGATAAAGGTTTCAGTCCGTTCACCTGACTTCAGTCGTTTTCATCACAGCAACATGTAGTTAGTGGACTGATAAAGCGATTGTTTTTTTTTTTAACAGTAGGCCAATAAAAATTTAATTTGTACTTGCAATAATAATAATAAATTATTAAATGGAAAAATGTATACATAGTGGCTGTGTATAAATACAATAATAGAAAGCAAAACCTTGACATTAAGTTGTGTTGATTTTTCCCCCTCCCCTTGCAATGAATTATTTTTACTGGCTAGAAAAAACAGATTTAGAGTTAAAACTGTCAGATAATTACTCTATTAGATGATGGACAAAAAATAATAGGCAACAATTTGATCACCAGTTACCTGTTTTAGACATTTTTGTATTAAAAACATGCTATATATCAACTAGTTCTAGCTTTGTAGATGTGATGTTTTCCAGCTTTGTCTTATATCCCTGTAAATGCAATATCTATTTTTATTTGTACTGTTGGCCAACCAAACAAACTCTTTTTAATATTTTACTTTTGACTTTAGGAAAATTTGATGGACTTTTTTTAATTCATGACATTTAGACAAAGCAACTGATCATTTTGCAACACATGCATTACAACCAGGACTGCCGTAATAATAACATCTAAAAACTATGAATAATCTCTTAACATATGCACACTTATTCATTTGATTGTCACTCTTTTAGCACACGGTACTTTCCTTGGACACATTCGTCTAGAGGCACACAAACCTCAGCAAGTTCCCATAGACTCTACAATATCTTTTGGGGCCTCAACAAGGACCTACACCATCAGAGAGAAACCCCAAACTCAAGGCACCGCTGGTTCTGGGGACAGTAAGACAGGAGATGATGAGGAGCTGAAAGGACTGCTTGGGCTTCCAGAGGAAGAGACGGAACTGGAGGTACATTTAGTTTGTCAATAATAACAATATTGTCATGCTCTCAAGCATCATCTACATAAAAGAAAGAGAAAATGGCTGCACCTTGTTTATTAATGATCCCTGTTTTACCATCAAATTACAGTTAAATAGATGCACAACAATATTTAAAATGTAATTTAGTGTTTTTCAGCTGTTTTTTTAAGTAGCTACATCTACAAAGTGTAATATTTGCATTTTATTTTAACTCTCACAGATCAGATTGTATAATGTGTATTATTACAAACAAATAACATTTATGTTTGATTTGTTTACGCCTATTTCCTAGTTATTAAAAGGTAGTTATCTTTACTTTTTCCTTAGTTTCACGTTGTAACCTGTTATTTTTCTGCTTAGTCTGGTACATTGTTGTGTTGTAATGTAGCAATATCTTTATCAGTGCAACCGCATTTTTCCTTTCCGGTCTGCATCTTGCCAGAACCTGACAGAGTTCAACACAGCTCACAACAAGCGCATCTCCCTACTGACAATTGAGGAGGGTAATCTGGAAATCCAGAGGCCTAAGAGGAAACGGAGGAACTCCAGGGTTACCTTCAATGAGGAGGATTCCATCATCAACCCAGGTATGAGTCACAGTGAAGGCAGTATTGAAATACATACAAAGACATACTTATACCTAGAAATAACTCTGTTTAAACAGCACTGTGTTGTTTTCACTGACAATGCCAAACCAAACACTTTCTTATGGTTGATTGATCTCCTCACTGAATAGTCATCTTGTGAATTATTTAAAATTAAATATTAAATTATTGTAAAACTTGTACTTTAAATGCTTACAGAGGATATAGACCCCTCAGTGGGACGCTTTAGAAACATGGTCCAGACTGCTGTCATCCCCATCAAGGTAAGCTTTGGCTTTGTTATTAAAAAATGTTGAAGGACCATAAATAATTATTCTGTGTTGGGTGGTTTGGTCACCCAGTGCTATGGTTAGGCGAAAACAATAATTTATAACATATAACTCACTAGGTGAGCATGGCACAAGTATTTTCAGAATTAGTGCAGTGCCAATGACTTGAGTATTGCTGCTTGCAGCTTTCTTGAGAACCATATATCCAAAATACTCCACAAATGGACATTGCACACCTGCCATGCCATAGTTGCATACCCTAGCAATGCTAGATTATAAACACAATTTACTAACAGCTAGCTATTTGGGACCAGGCTTTTTCTTGGAACAAAGGCATTATTCAGTGAGTTATATCACTGATGCTTAAAATGTTTGAGTTTGCGATCATGTAACATCTCTGGTCTCTCTTTTTTATGTTCTTGAACATACTGTAGCGTTGAGAATGAGCTGTATCCATTATGCAGTTCAGCGGTGTCAACAGTTAATAGGAGTCCCCTCTCAATACACTATACATTATGTACTGTTGGTAGTAGCAACATGTGACTAATGATATTTTTTTCTTGTGGGTCCATGAAAACAGCACAGACAGAATTCTTAATTAGTTCTTCTTTTATCAACAGCAGTTTGTTGAGTTTGAGTCATGGGAAAAATAATTGATAGTTGATCCAATCATAGCTGATCAGATCAATGGATTAGAGGAGCAGCTGCTGCAGAGGCGATTAAATGCAAACTTTTAGACCCAGCAAAATTAACGCCCAAGTTTCACTTTCACAGTGCCTGACGGTCCAGCTCCAAAAAATAAAAGATCAATAAGTGGCTTCAGATTTTTTTATTGTGGCTTTTGTGCTGCCACAAAAAAAAATATTTGTGGGAAACCCTACATGTATGACGAAGTTAATACTTTATCATCCCTGCTCCAGAAACGCAGATCAGAGGGACAAAACACTCTGGGTCTTGATGACCTGACTTCGAAACGCATGCATGGCTACAGCTTGGGTGGTGGTCTTTATGGGGACTTGCCTCCCACCAGTCATGAGAACCAGCCAACAGGAGCTCCAGGAGGTGTTGCCATGCAGGGAGGCCTACCTCTGCCTTTCCCCAATCCAGCACCAGAGGTGGACCTGGCCCCAGAGGCTCCCCAGCCCCCTGTCACGCTCAATCCCACTCCTGTCACAGCCCCCTACCTACCAGAGACCCACAACGAACCACGCAAAAAGAAGTATGCCAAAGAAGCTTGGCCAGGCAAGAAACCAACCCCTTCACTACTCATCTAACCGCTTTCTCAAAGCTGCTGACTCTCAGGTTACCAGCAGATACATCAGGGACTGTGACCTGGCAGAGGTGGAGTCATTCACTTCTAAATGTTTTTATTTTATTTGTTGTGTTACTCATCGATATCATAAAAAGGCACCACATTTCCTTGTGGTCTGTTACAAGATTTCATCTATATTGCCATTTCACTTAATAAATTGGCCTGCAAGCAGTAGACTGTTGTTGATTGGGAACAAAATGTATGTAAATTGACAGGACTTGGCAGTGAACATTTAAACGTCAGAGTGGCATTTATGTTTGTGAGTGACAGGCTACATGGATATGATGGGTCAAGAGTTATGTTTTTGATGTTTTCTGATGTTATGTTAAATTTTTTTTCTACTAAACATGTTTCAACATTTTTTCACTCCTCAAGTGTTTTGATAATGCTATTAGACAAATGGCAAAAAGTACTTTTATATAAAATACATTACGGTGAGAAGTCAGGAGAATTCAAACGTGAAGTCAGTTTCTATTTAAAAACAGGGCTGCTTTTTATTTTTCAAAACCTCTTGATATAATGTGAAACATTTCCAATATGTGTGTTAGACCAAAATGACATCAACTGAAGTGTCAACAGGCCACTAGATGGTGACTTGTGCATTAAGGTCAGCGAGTTTTCAGTGAGATTTGGCTGCAGACTTGCAGGTATCATTGTTTATGGCCTGCTGCACAAACCATAATCTTGGCCAGAATCCACATGTGGCATCCTATGAAACCGGTGAGGCAGGCTTAATTTTAATTTTGATTATTGTTTCTATGTTTGGAATTAATTGGATTGTTGTTTAGTAGAATAAAACTGAATTTGAATGGCATCACAAGAACAAATACTAACTTTGCTGAAAAATACAAAATTATAGTAAAAATAGAAAAGGTTGGATTTAGTGTTTTAAAGGTCATGTGGTGTGTCAACATATTTTACATACAATAGAATACAGTGCAGTTTATACAGTATACCATTCCTATTTAGTTTGCCCTAAACTGACGTAAAATATAGGAACTGTCTTTGCACAGAGGCAGATATTCATAGATAGCCATGTAAAACACGTAATGGGCACTATGTATTTGGTTTATACACAGTGTAATCTAAATGTAAGGGTCCCATGAAATGGTGTTCATGCATTTCTGCTTTAATTAGAAGACAAAGAGATGATAGGAAATGAAGAGAGGGAGAGGAAATAGCCTGCAACTAAAGTCCTCTAATGTTTTCACACCTAAAATATTGTGGTCACAGTATATGGTATGCATCTTAACCACAAGGCTGCCATGGCGCCTCTGTGTATTCTCTGTTAGTAGAGCTTGTAGTGGGGACATAAAACCGTTAGCTATCAATCAATTCAGAAGATAATAGTGGTTAGTGTCAGCTCTCCTTTGTACAACAAAAGGATCCCACTAAAGATGAGCTGTTTTCTTAAAATAGAAGTGGCCATTTCATGGGATCTTTAAATAATTGACAGGTTGGAGATCAGAGATCAGCAAAAGACGAGGTGTTTCATTTTTACAAACTGTGCTGGTGACTTTTCATCCTTGTGGGAGTGTGGATTTTGTAATCATATGACAATGTAAATAAAAAATGAATTACTTTTGACTCAACTCGGCAATGTCTTTAGGTGTTACATACTATAAAATAGTTAATGTTTAAAAATGATCCTTGCACACTACTAAATAAAACAGAAGGAAAGTTCAAATCAGCTTTGTTGAGTACAAAAGAAGGCGGCCAAACTTTTAGTTGGCTCTAAAAAATGTTTAGATAAACCTTTATTGCTTTAACCTGACCTGGGTCTAACTCAACCATAAACTATAAGTTAAACTGTCAACCACTGAATATACGATAGTGGGTTACACAGTAACACTGACATCATTTCCCTATAGTAGTTTCCCTTGTGGGTCAACAGGTTTGATCTTGATGTAGATGCAAGTATCAGTTTTGGAATTAACCTGCCCTTCTTTGTAATCTGCCTGTTCCAAACAGGCATGTTTTGAATGGGCACTGCACAAGATGTTTTATTCAACATTCAGAGCATATCTATGGTTCAGAGTGTGAGGTGGGATAGTCTGCACACAGTTCTCTACATGGAAGTGGCTGAGCTGGCAGCTAGCAGCTAATGGAGCTAATTCAATAACCAGTGCTGACAGCCACAGTGCTGACAGAGCAAACTGTGTTAGCCAGGGGAAACCGCAGGTTGCTTCCATAAGAAAGCCGTCCTGCCACCGTGAGTCAGGAAGGAATTATTAGCAGTTACTGTCATATTGACACATCTACGTACTGCAGAGTTTTGTCTGATAAATAAACAGATAGAGAGTAACCATAGACTGAGCCAGTCACACGGTCTCAGGTGAGAACAAACCTTGGACCAGCAGAGAAGGGCACGAATGCATGAGGTGACCTTTTGGAAGCATTCTCCGGTAGGAAACGCAGTGGGTCAAAGACCTGTGTGGACACAAGATGGAAAAAGCAAATGCCAGTCAGTCCCACATTTTCTTAATTTTTCCTCTGAGAATTGAATCACTTCATGCAGTTTATGACACGTTGACATCTGGTACTACGGCACTATGGATTTTGCATCAAGTATGCACCAATTTGATGACAATGTTACATCTATTATTTAAAACATTTTATGCAAAAGTAGGGTGCAGGGCCACCACAGAAAAGAGAGATCACACTCTTAATTAAAATTTAACATGAAGTGAGCGGGTGACAGGTGAGTTATTTCATTTCAAAAACATTTGTTTAGGATCAAATAATCTTGACTTACAGGTCGGGTTTTCCCAGACAGTTGCATTCCTGTGAATCCCAAAGACACTTATTCGAATATAAGAACCTACAAATAAGAAAAAAAATGTCAAAATAAAGTTTAACGCTGCATAAATCCAACTTTAAGTGTAACTTAAACTAAAGCTTTAAGTTTAAAAAAATGAAGTTATCTGTACTGTTCTATAACACTTAACACAAAGTTGCGCCTTACTGGGTGGGTGAGTTAGCTTACCTCCTTCACATGTCCGAAAAGCCAGTGTGATGGAGGTCCTGGAAAAGCTTCGAAGTTTTGAAGTATATTTCTTCTCCGGACAAACAAGTTGGCAAATGTATAGATGATGGCAACCAGACAAAGTAGAGCAAACAAGTGATTCATGTGAGGCCAGCCCGAATAAAATTTCACGAGAGCCTCAGTTGACTCCATCTCGGTTCAGTAAAGTTGGTGCTTTTTTGGTGAAAAGACTCTGAACACAGAAAGTTTGCAAGATAATAAAGTCAGGCACAAAACAAAGGGTCTGCATCATTGTGTCACCAGCATGGTGAACAGAGTAGGCAGAGTTGACACACCATTTGCAATGAAATTTCAAGGGCTAGAGTGGCAGATGTCACCAGGTCATACTGACAACACTGGAAGGAGTGAGGCCTGTTCCAGAGTGAACGTTAACAAACTCTGAGTCAAACTCTGAACTTTGAGTTGCCATGAGAGATGCAAAACTCTTAAGACTAGAACACCTTCACAAGCTCCTCTGTCCCAGAATAAAGGTTTTACAGATAATGAAGGCCTTTATTGGTGTGAATATTGTTTTCAAGACGACTGTTGGAATAAATTGCCCACCGTCATCAGAGTGAAGATGGGTCAGACCCCCTGTGATTGTCCATTTGTTTTTGTAAAACAAAATATATAACCAACTGCTTTGCGTATCCAGTTCTATGAGTTTGTCAAAGTCAATCCTTTGTTCAAAGGAGATTCTGATATAAACTCTTGAGACAGTCGATGTTATTGCAGGCAGCAGTTATATTCATGAATGTCTGGGTGAAGTGACTGACTTAAAATATACTTTTGACACAAGTAATACAACTGCACCCAAGAACTCTGAACAAAGACCAGAATCAGACTTGCTGAATTCCAAGAAGTCTGTACACTTTGTAAATGTCAAAATAACAGATGCAGGAAAATATTTCTGCTGGAAAAATGGATGTGATAGACACAAGCAGAAGCTATTGACCACCAACTTGTGTGTACTTATAGGTGATAAAGTAACACATGAAATATATGTGTCAGAAATATATATGTTAGAATTCAATAACATCAAATCTAATGTCACATTAAATGTGGAGACAAACTCAAGGTCGACATCAGTGCTTGTAGATCAATATGGGTCATTGATTTGCAGTGTAAAGCACATATTTAAAGGACACAGTACAGTTAACAGCACTAAGGGACCGTCAAATCCATCTGTTTTTAAGGAGTTCATGCCCTGAATCAAAGGAATGTCAATTCTTCTGATTTTTGTTTTAAAGATATACCGAAAGGATCTGGATATTTGATTCCAGTTATTTATGAGGCATCAGCAGCCCATATGTGTCGTATTTTAATAGAACTTTTGGCAATTTGGTACCTAAGACCAAGACTGCATATCTACAGGATATGATGCTCTTTGGCTTATTAAATTTCCAGTTTGTTTGTTCAGTGGTCTGTGAACTTGAAACAGAAGTAGATGTTTGACATTGGGCTAAGCATGCGTGTCCCTCCCGATTCTGTTTCTCTTCAAAGCATTTCCTATCCACCTTTGTTTCTGTGTCTTGACTGGCAGGGTAAGGTTACTTAATGGTGATGATAGGTAACTAATATCACTTGTGTTGTTTTGTTTGGATGATGAATATCTTACCTGTGACTGCTGCAGGTGGAGACATCAGTGGTTTACTTGACAACTGTCATCAGGAGACCTGCAAAAACAACAATCAAATGACTTACATCAGAGGTTTGGTGTATACTGAATTGAAACTCTAAGGTAAAGTTCCCAAATTGAGATGCACAATAATTGCAACTGTTATGTTCATAAGGAAAAGTTAGATTTCATCAATTCTGAATGGAAATTATGAAACATTAGGTTTGGTTTGCTTCTTTTTTTTCAACAGAAAATTTCCTGTGTGAAATTAATCAAGTGGCAGTCATGATTGTCTGATTGTATTCTCTACACAATAAAAAAGTAAATGATCACCTCCTTTCCTTTTTATTTTGTCAAACACAAAAAAAAAATTAGACAGCATAGTAATATTGGTAAGATAATTTTAGTGGGAAACTTTAAGTTTGATAGTTATGGTGATTTATGTAAAAGTGACATCACTCATGTCCTTGGAGATTGTAGCTTCACTGAATTCAAGGGTTGCTATTTGTGCTCTAATACTGCCATCTCGTTGGCTTATTGGAGAACACACCACATTATTAACTGAATAAACTCTCAAGTATATCTTATACAAGCTACATTTATTGTCAATAAGTAGCCTACAAAACAGGTAGGCTAATATCATTCTGCATTGTATGTCCTTCTGTCTTCATTATTTGTTGTGTTTGTCGTGTTCACTGTCATTATAAAAAAGTGCCATATTTCCCTGTGGTCTGTCACTAGAAATCACCTACATATTGACCAATCAACTCATAAATTGGTGAGCAAAAAGCAGGAGCTTGTTGACTGCGAACAAAATTACGTACATTAATTACGTTTATTGGATTTGAGTTACAGTTACATATGAGTATCTGTGAGTGTCATGCTATATCCATATGACGCTGTATCCACTTTTTTTTAACTCAACTGTTTTTTGATAATGCTGTTAAACAAATGGCAACAAAGTACTTTCACAGAAAATATATTACTGCAAGAGGTCTGGAGAATTCAGAAATGAGGTCAGTTTCTATCAAAACGAGGGGCTGCTTTTTATTTTTGAAAACCTGTTTATATAATGCGAGACCATTATTTTGATTCTTTTTTCTATGTTTGAAGTTAATTGGATTATTGTTTAGTGGAATAAAGCTGAATTTGAATGGCAGCACAGGAACAAATACCAACTTGGCTGAAAATGAAAAAAGGTAGTAAACATAGAAAAGGTTGGATTTAGTGTTAAAGGTCATGTGTTGCGTCAACATGTTACACGCAATAGAGTACAGTGCAGTTTATACAGTATATCGTTTATATTGAGTTTGCCCTAAACTGACATAAAATATAGGAACTGTCATTCATTGTTAGCTGTGTGAAACATATAATGAGCACCATGTAATCAGTTTATACAGAGTGTACTCTGTATAAACTGATTACATAGTGCTCATTGTATTCATTGTATTCATGAAATTGTATTCATGCATTTTTTCTTTTAATTCAAAGGTGGAGAGGTGACAGAAAATGTGGAGAGAGAGGAAAAGTGACCTTCAACAAAAGTCCTTTTACATATTCAAACCTAGAATATTGTGGTCACAGTATGTGATATGTATAGTGAGTATGGTACTAAGTATATGGTTAACCACCACCACCATGATGCCTCTGTGTATTCTTTTTGGTAGAGCTTGTAGTGGGGACATAAAACTGCGATCAATCTTACTTTGAAAGAAGAGAGCAGTAGTCAGTCGTAAGTTCTCCTTTGGTACAACATGAGGTTCCCACTAAAGATGAAATGTTTTCTTAAAACTATAAAGAAAACTATGGCTATTTCATGGGGTCTTTAAATATTTGACAGGTTGGAGATCAGTGATCAGCAAAAGACGAGGTGTTTCATTTTTACAAACTGTGCCGGTGACTTTTTGTTCTTGTGGGAGTGTGGATTTTGTAATCATATGACTGTGAATAAAAAACGAATTACTTTTGACCCAAATCTCTGACGTGTTTCCATCCATCCACATATCCAAACTTTTACAAGTTTAAAGGTCCTCTTAGGGTATATAATTTGTTGCCTTATCAACAAACAACACTGACTGAGAACAAAGGTGATCCTATTGTCCTGCACACTACACCTCCCTAAGACCTTATTCTAGGGATAAAAACTGACCAGATGCCTCAGGTGACTTAGGACATGATTAAATTGAGTTAATCTGGCACAGATAAATCACTCATGACAGGAAAATATAATCTTCACACAGATTTAGTGAACTTAGTCTGTTAATGTTTGAAAAGCACATCCACATTACTGAACAAAACAGAGACACACTGAGCACCAAGATGGCTGCAAAACTGTCAATCACCCACAAATTAAACTGTGAACTACTGAATTTATGATAGTGAATTACACAGTAACACAGACCTGCAAACCTGCAAAAAAAAAAAAAAGAGTAGTGGAAAAGTTTACAAGATACAAGACCAAAATCCAGTAGAAAATTTAAGTGATCTTTATACACAAATGTAGTCCTTTATACATGTTTTTGCATGGGGACATTAGAAAAACACCTCTTTGATTAATATTAAGTTTTATTGCATTTTGACTCTGTTACAGTCTTATATAATACATACTTTTAATGTATTGGATAGCCTATAGCCTGGACTTGAACAGGAGGTCTGTGGTGCGGGGGGCACCAAATTACTTTATTTCTTTATTTTCATATTAAGATATGTCTGACAGAGACATGAGCATGAACTCAACATATTATTAATGAAAAGAAATTGGCCTTTTTATAAAACCCATGTAATTTCCAGAACATTAATGATAGGCTATCTGTTACCCACCGTTATGAATCCTTATGTAATCATTGGTGGCTCCTTTTTTTCTTCTTCATCATGTAGTACCTCTCCATAACAGCAAAGTGAACTGGTTAGTTAACAGTTTTGTAATATTGACACTTTATTGCCCAATTATATTGCATTAATTATTGCATGTCCTTGCGTAAAATCAAAGCGTATAAACCTAATGTTAGCTCCACCTTCACTGAATGCAGGCGCACTCCTGTGGCCAGGGTTATCAGGGACAGCTACCTTGGCACAACACCAGCACTTTATTTGCTCAGGGCTGCAACAGATAATCCAACTGGACTCACAGCAAATAATAATATACAGTTATTGTTTTCATTATTATTTCTTTGTGATTCTATAGAGTTTTTTTTTAATTTTACAATTTAATAAACTTTAATTCCTCACAGATTTCCCTTACTGATAAAAGTACTTTCCAGGTTTACAGTCCTTTTTGCAGTTACTTCACCTTTACTCTCGTGGATCTACAGGTTTGATCTTGATGTAGATGCCATTGATCGAGCGAAGCACTAGTCTTGGAATTAACTTGGGTTTGAGAGTTGGGTCCTCTATCAGCTGGTACCTCATCAGTGTCATGGCTGTTGCCACTTTCAACTCATTCATGGCAAAGTTCTGACCAATGCAATTTCTAAGAAAGAAAAACAACAAAAACGTGAGGTATGTGATGATAAATGCAATGCTTCTAAGCAATAACATCAGAGGACAGAAGCAAGTTAAGTACACTTTTGAGGATGTTATGGATGCAAACATGGTAGAATGACCACATTGTTTTACAACATCGGCATACTAACTTCTGACACTAATAAAGTTATTGCTGCAATAAACCTGCTCTAATTAAGTCCATGTTCTACTTTATAATGGTGGTTATGTCAAAGAAGAGCTGGGAACAAGACCTTGTTTTGCAAGTCGGTAGGTTTCAAGTCTTTGCACCAAGTCCCAAGTCAAGACTGACAAGAAGACCCAAGGTCTAAACTTTGTAATCTGCCAGTTCCAAATAGGCATGTTTTGATTGGGCACTGCACAAAATGTTTTATTCAACATTGGGAGCATATCTATGGTTCAGAGTCTGAGGTGGGATAGTCTGCACTCAGTTCTCGACATGGAAGTGGCTGAGCTGGCAGCTAGCAGCTAATGGAGCTAATTCAATAACCAGTGCTAACAACAGCCACAGTGCTGACAGAGCAAACTGTGTTAGCCAGGGGAAACCGCAGGTTGCTTCCATAAGAAAGCCGTCCTGCCACCGTGAGTCAGGAAGGAATTATTAGCAGTTACTGTCATATTGACACATCTACGTACTGCAGAGTTTTGTCTGATAAATAAACAGATAGAGAGTAACCATAGACTGAGCCAGTCACACGGTCTCAGGTGAGAACAAACCTTGGACCAGCAGAGAAGGGCACGAATGCATGAGGTGACCTTTTGGAAGCATTCTCCGGTAGGAAACGCAGTGGGTCAAAGACCTGTGTGGACACAAGATGGAAAAAGCAAATGCCAGTCAGTCCCACATTTTCTTAATTTTTCGTCTGAGAATTGAATGACATCATGCTGTTTATGGCACGATGACATCTGGTACTACAGCACTATGGATTTTGCAAGTATGCACCAATTTGATGACAATGTTACATCTATTTTTTTAAATATTCTATGTAGAAGTAGGGTGCAGGGCCACCACAGCAAAGAGAGATCATACTTTTACTTTAAATTTAATATTATATTAGTCATGTACAGCATGTAGTGAGCAAGTGACAGGTGAGCATTCATTTCAAAAACATTTCTTTAGGGCGAAATAATCTTGACTTACATCAGGGTTTTCCCAGACTGCTGCATTCCTGTGAATCCCAAAGACACTTATTGCAATATAAGAACCTACAAATAAGAAAACAAAGATGTGTTTGGGTTTAGGATTGTGCAGTGACTGAACAACAATGTGTATAACAACAAAGAGACCTTTAACCTACATCAGGGGTCGGCAACCCTTACTATCAAAAGAGCCATTTCTGGCCCAAAACAAAAAAAAATCTGTCTGGAGCCGCAGGTAACACAACACATATAGTCAAACTAGCCTATCAATATTATGAATGGGTCTACATGAGCGTTCACTAATATGACCACGATTTTTTATTTTTGTTACATTAACTTCGCAGTGTTGGCGGTAAAAATAAAAAGATCTATCCATGCACTGTTAGTTAATGAAATACATTTTCATATTCTGTGTACAGGCTACATATTTTTGCAATTGAAAAATTTAATGAAATTTTTAAAAAAATAATCGCAACTCATTTACATATCATTTTTAGTCAGACACAGGAGCCACTGGAGAGGGGCAAAAGAGCCGCATGTGGCTCTAGAGCCTCAGGTTGCCTACCCCTGACCTACATGGTAATACCGTGTAGGTTAAAGGGTTTATGCTGTTTATTCTGAAAATTGCGCAAGGTGGACTTTGTAAATGTTAAATGTTAGCATTTTAAACATGGAGTAAAAGTTAATATGTACTCCATCAAATGTCACCTTCCCACCTCCAACAAGTTCAGAATGCAGCAGCTAGGCTTCTCACTGGTTTTAACAGATACCTCACATCACCCCAATCCTGGCTTCTCTTCATTGGCTCCCTATTTGTTTTCAAATTGATTTTAAGATTTTACTGTTCACTTTAAACTCAATCTGGGTCTGGCTCCAAGCTACATAGCAAAGAAGTTGACCAAATATGAGCCAACTATCAGCCTTAGATCTGCAGTTAGTGCACTTCTGGATGTAACTACTTCAAGGTGCAAATCTAGAGATGATTGTGCTTTTGCCATACGGGCCCCTTGGTGTTGTCTAAAAAGTTATTATCATTATTTTATTACTTTTATTAACAGTAAACTGTCTCATCCATAAGAACTTTCCAAAAACATTAAGAACAAACCTTTCTCCAAAGTCCTTCCATCAATAAAGGTCATGGGTTTTGTGATCTTTCTGCCTATTCCTGGTACAGGAGGGTAAAGGCGGAGGGATTCTTTTATGCACATTGTAGTATATGGAATTTTACTGAGGTCCTCCCTTAAATGAGACAAACATGTGTTAGTTGTCAATATTCTAAAAAAGTGACTTCCTAAAGCTCACCTAATCCATCTGCTGTAGCACAAAGCAGCACTGACTTGCACTGCCCTTTGGTTTTCAACAGGTAAACCTACCACTCCATGGTGTCCCTGCCATCCAGGGCTTGAATGATCTCCTCCCTGCACATTTTCTGGTGTTCTGGGTGGCAGGCCAGACAGTAGAGGATGAAAGACAAGCCACTGGCTGTGGTGTCATGGCCCTCAAACATGAAGGTGTCCACCTCTGCTCTTAGGTCCTCATCTGACAGACCCTGCTGCTTTTCATCCTGATGGTGAGGAAAAAAAAACAGAACTTGCAAAAAACAAACAAACAAAACATAACAAAATATGAAAGATATCCAATCTGTATTGTATTTGTAAAGCACTTTTGAAACCACAGTAAGATAGCATAAAAATACAAAGACAAAACATATTGGACCATATGTTACATGCACACAGCGCAGCACAGCTATCATCCCTACTTTGAGAAAAGGAGTTGTCTTTTGTGACAGTTCGCATGTTGTTTAAGTATGTACTTACACCCAACTGTGCACCCATAGGTCTGTAGGTCATAAAATTGAGGAATGGTCAGGTGCATTGTTGACATATTTTTATTGTGTGGCAGCAGAAAGCGACTGGACTATTAACCGACAAAAACTTGATGTGAAGTCAGAAAGACTCAGTACATCCCTACCATTTAAAGGATGCATTATTTTGATGGTAAAATGTACCTGCACATCACACTTATATTGTACCAGCGTGCAGATGGGTTGCATACACCACAGTTAAATTTTAAGTTCACTAAAATTAGCACATAGCAGAGGGCAGAGCAGAGCTCAGACCTGCTGTCAGACTCCCTTTAAAGAAAGACGATATGCACATTTACACACAAGGAGCTGATTAACTTTACTGATTATCAAAGAGGCTAAACGTTTAATTCTGATTCCTCTGGGAATTTTTTTAAAGAGCAGAAATGTCACACAGTATTTGCTGCAGAGACATTGCTGCTCTTACTACATTACTCTTGCTTCTCCAATTTGCAGAATCCACCATACAAATAGCAAAAGCTTAAAAAGGAATGGGAGAAGGTACTCTAATAGCATGACTTCAAGTTACAACCAAAAACAGCTATGATTAATCAGGAGACAAAATGCAATCCCTTGGCTGCTTTTGTCCTTTTTTGCACACCAGGTCAAATCTGGAGTTAGGCACTCAATTGTAATCTAACAGAGGAGATTGATTAACAAAGCACAATATGTTTTTGTGTGGGGGGTGGCAATTATAAACCATACTGTACAAAGGTACAGTAACTTCGTGACTAATTGTGTATTCTTGAGAATATTTTCATACGAGCAGTTGATGGAAATTTTCCCAACATTTAGATAGACACATGCCTATAGTCAGCCTATCGCCTTTTTATCAGTGGCCATTGATATGCTGAGCATGAGGCAGCCTTCTGCTTCTTTTTGCACAGGTGCTTTTCCAGTTGGACATTATGTCAAATTATGTCTTACATGATCTTTAGTTTTTCTACATCACTGATTGTTTTTTAAAGCCATTGCTTTTGTTGTCTTCATGGTCTTTGTCCATTTTTGGTATTCTACATGTTTGTGTGGTTATCCCTATTGCTGTTTGTATAGTGTGGTATTTTGAATGTTGGCTGCACAGTTACTTTGAGCTTAAATTTTTAAATTATTTTACAGAGGACTTTGTAATAAAGTTACAAAGTCCTCTTTGATGGTTGGTATAAAACCACAGTTGACTTACTGCAGGTTTGTTACTAGTTGCTAATGTCATGACATTGGCAGAAGTGAGAACATCTAATACCTTAAATTAGTATACTACATGCGAAGTCACATAACATACTTCTGCAAAGAGAAGGATGTCCAGAAAATCCAAGTGTCTTTTGGCCTGTATGCGGTCCAGCTCTTTCTCCTCCTTCAGTGCGTCCTTCCTCTTTCTGATGACCGCCTCTTCAAAAGACAAGACAATTAATATTTGCAGACTAACTCTTTAATTACAGCAACATGCTATATGGCAACTCAAAATTAAGTGTACGGGCTATTCTTTATGGCAAAGCGATCAAATTCAGTTTGACTGACAGATGGAAATAGTTTTAGATTGTCATTAACCAAAGTATGCATGTAAATTTCACCTGTATGACCATGAGCCACTCTGCATGCCTTCCTGTATCTGAAGCCATGTGGGCTGAGGTAGAAAATCAAGTCGTTATGGTATGGAAACGTCCTAAACCGAATGTCAATCAGATTGCTGAGCTCATAAACTGCCTTGATGTATTCGTTTTTTCCACTGAAATGAGAACGTAGACAAACATTGAAAGATCAGTTTCTTCCACACGATTCAGACGGCTTAAGCAATCAACAACTGAAAACATAGATCTGAATGTGTGCACGGCTGAAAAAGGTTTGTATGGACTCACCTCTCAGTCTGACAGTTGCTGCTGTAGCTGAAAGCACACTTTAAGATGCTGTCAAGTGTCATGAGGCTCACGTGTTCAAACAATTCAAAGGACTCACTGGTGTTTGCATAACTTTCCCATTTGTCCTGGAAACATTGAGAACAGATGTGACATCTCTGCAGGAGATGGAAAAAACTCCAACACACTCAACCAACTCTGACACAACACGTCATCTCGACAGCATTACTTCACTATTATGGTCTCTGTTATCTTACTATAAATTGTCATTTACATACCAACATTGTTTTAGCAGAGTCTGCCATCAGTTTAGTGTATGGTTTCAACACATCATAATGGAAACCTGGGGTCAAAAGCCTTCTGTGCCGAAACCACTTTTGACCCTTTGACACCAACAAACCGTCACCTTAAAAGAGAGGAACAGTGTGTTCATGTGTGTGTCGTTCAGTCAAACATCTCAGTAATTAGTCAAAATATTCTGTAGAAAAAAGGCAAATCAGTCATACCAATCCAGGGCTCAAGAAATCTATATCCTAAATCATTCTTTGGCTCTGTTATAAAACAAACAAATAAATAATCTGTTAGATTGACCTTCGGTTGTTAAAAAAAAAAAAAAAAAATCCAAATGTTCCTGTTGGAGATTATTTAAAGCACTGAATTGATAACATTGCTATAATGGTTTATCACTTCAGTAAAGATTTTAAAAAATGCTCACACACCTGTTGATGCCAATACAGTCTTCACAAAATCTGGATGTTGAATATTGAGTAAACAAACAAAGGGCCCAAACCAGATTTGGAAAGCATAACCATACTGCTTTCCAAATTCCACAAGCCTGTACAAATCTGTCCCATCTTGTTTAAACTGAAATAAACATGAGAACACGGGAGAGTTAACTACACCTTTCTTTCCAGTAGCCTGGGGAGGAAAATGTGTTGCTGACTCAGCTGATGATCACTAACTGTGTGTCACTAATGTACAATATTACTTAAATCCCCTAGTTAAGTAAAAGTAGAGAAACAACATAAAACAAATACTCAATTCTAAGTTTAGGTCTTGCATTAAAATGTTCATATCAAAGATCATAAAATATATATATATGTGTGTGTGTGTGTGTGTGTGTGTGTGTTTTTTAAGTTTTAAAACGAAATGTACTCTAAATGCAAAATGAACTGATACCAAGTGTCATATACAAACCAAATACAATTTGGGAGCTTTAACATTTCCCCTGTTGCTGGCCTGTACAGCCTTGACATATGTTTGGATAAACAGTTTTAAAACATTTCATCAATCTGTAATCAAACATTTTCATAACTATTCAAACATCCCAACATACCCCACTCTCCCCTACTGAATCGAGTACCCTGAGTTTAATGGAAGCAATAGTTAATACAAACAACGGGGTGAAACATTGTGACTATAGACCATCTTTTGTAAACTATCAACAAATTTAGAATCAAATTTGTTATTTTAACCTGCTATTGTTGAATTCGGTATGTCAAAATAAAGTTTAACGCTGCATAAATCCAACTTTAAGTGTAACTTAAACTAAAGCTTTAAGTTTAAAAAAATGAAGTTACCTGTACTGTTATATAACACTTAACACAAAGTTGCACCTTACTGGGTTTTCATGAGTTAGCTTACCTCCTTCGCATGTCCGAAAAGCCAGTGTGCTGGAGGTCCTGGAAAAGCGTCAAAGTTTTGGAGCGTATGTCTTCTCCGGACAAAGAAGTTGGTTAATTTATAGATGATGGCAACCAGACAAAGTATAGCAAACAAGTGACTCATGTGAGCCCAGGCCGACTGGGATTTCACGAGAGCCTCAGTTGACTCCATCTCGGTTCAGTGAAGTCGGTACTTCCTTGGTGAAAAGACTCTGAACAGCGCAGATGTTTGCTGAACAACAAAATGTGAGGCGCATAACAAAGGGTCTGCATCATTGTGACATCAGCGTGGTGAACAGAGTAGGCGGATCAACGGGCCATTTGACCGTGAAATTTCAAGGACTAGAGCGACGGATGTCGCCGGATTGTAGTGACCTAAACTAGAGAAGGCAATTTCGATACACAAGATTGAACTGTTTTGCAAAGTTCTTCAGCATGCAGCTCATGACGGGTTTCGAAACGTCACGTGATCGGTAACAAACGCGGACAGAGAGTATTAAAAGACCGCGGGAAATGCGGGCGTTTGTGGTGTTGTGTTGTGGCGATGAAGTAGAGAGAGATTTGTGCGAATTGAGCTAAACTTTTGGTAGGTTGACAGATAGAAAGGTAGACGCATAGACAGATACATGCATACATACATGTCAATGAGTTAAGGCATATTTATATTTTTATTTGAATAAACTTATCCTTTTCATTTAAGGTGGTAGAGAAGCGAAGAAGCCAACTGAAGTCAAAAACTTTTTTTTCTAAATAAAAATATTTGAACAAATGTTTCTGAACATTATTCTTGATTCCACCTTGTTATTGATGTGTATAACCATAACAGTGAAGTGCAATATTTGAAACATTTCTCTTTGTCCAGGCCATTTATACATATAAAACCATTAAAATGCTCTACAAACTAACAATAGCATAGCATAGGACCAATGTCCTTAGGTCACATAGCTAATAATGATATGAAATAGTCACCATATCCTACTAGAACTAAATCAATACCAGTTTGATTTGATTTGCATGACATTGGGGTAGGCTTTGGGGTTCAAAACGTTTCAAAATAAAAGTATTGAAACGTTTCAAATTTGCCATCTCTATCATAAACAGTGGGAGACTGAGAAGTGGGGCCTGTTCCAGAGTGCAGGTGAACAAACTCTAAGTCAAACGGAACTTTGAGTTGTCATCCTGAGATGCAAAACTCAGTTTTTGGTTTCACAACAGCTGATCATAAGAGTCAGTTAAATCAACTCAACTAAGATAAACATTGCAATGCAAAATAGATATACTGTCAAGACACAATACCGTCATAAGTTCTTTTGCCCCAGAATAAAGGTTTTGCACAAAATTAAGGCCTTTATTAGTGTAAATATTGTTTTCAAGACGACTGTTAGAATAAACAGCCCACCGTCATCAGAGTGAAGATAGGTCCGACTCACAGTGATTGTCCATTTGTTTTTCCATAGAACACACACACACACACACACACACACACACACACACACACAAACAGTATGTCTGTACCCAACTGCTTTGCTTTCTATATGTTTAAAAAACAAACTTTTTTTCTAGAAGAAACTCTTGAAACAGCTAACATCATCACAGGCAGCAGTATGTCTGGGCACTTATGTATGTCTGGGTAAATTGAGTTATTTAAAATTGACTTTTTAAGCAAGTAACATGACTGCACTCAGGAACTCTGCACAAAGACCAGCATCAGACTTTGTGGATTTGAACAAATCTGTACACATTGTAAATGTCAAAGGAACAGAAGCTGGAAAATATTTCTTCTGTAAAAGTGGATGTGATGGATACAGGCAGAAGCTACTGACTATCAACTTGAGTGTAAATACAGGCAAGAAAATAACATAAAATAATTATATCAAAATTAAATGGTATAACTTATAGTCTTTTTTTCATTTTATAGTATACGAAAGTCAGACTTCATCTGTTTTTGAGCTGTGATGTATGACTTAGCATTCAATATCATCAAACCAAATGTCACATTAAATGTGGAGACAAGCTCAAGGTCGGCATCAGTGCTTATAGATCAATATGGGTCATTGAATTGCAGTGTAAAGCACGTGTTTGAGGGACACAGTACAGTTAACACTGCTTCCAACAAAACAACAAGTGAACGTTTTTCCATGTCTGTCTTTCAGGAGTTCATGGCCTGAATCAAAGGAATGCCAATTCTTTTGTTTTTTGTTTTACAGGTATACCAAAAATCCTGGATATTTGATTCCAGTTATTTATGAGGCATCAGCAGCCCTTATGTGTCTTATTTTAATAGAACTTTTGGCAATTTGGTACCTAAGACCAAGACTGCATATCTACAGGATATGATGCTCTTTGCCTTATTAAATTTCCAGTTTGTTTGTTCAGTGGTCTGTGAACTTGAAACAGAAGTAGATGTTTGAAATTGGGCTAGGCGTGCATGTCCCTCCTGATCTTTCAAAGCATTTCCTATCCACCTTTGTTTCTGTGTCTTGACTGGCAGGGTAAGGTTGCTTAATGGTGATGATAGGTAACTAATATCACTTGTGTTGTTTTGTTTGGATGATGAAATTTCTTACCTGTGACTGCTGCAGGTGGAAAAGGAAACATCAGTGGTTTACAACTGTCATCAGGAGACCTGCAAGAGATAAGAGATATTTCTCATGTCTTTGAGACTGTAACTTCACTTAATACAAAAATTGCCATGTGTTAATACTGCCATCTTCTGGGTTTTCAGGAGAACACACCATATTATTAACTTAATTAACTCTTAAGTGTGATATTGTACACAAGGTATGTATATTGTTAAGTAACCAAAAGCTGAAGTATTTTTTCTTAAACTCAATTCAGTCTTTATTTCTTGACCTCAGTCTGTACAAAAGGTACATGTAATTTATCTTCATTATTTGTTGTATTTCTCAATGTCATAAAAAGGTACATTTCCTTGTGGTCTGTCATGAGACATCATCTACAAGTCAGCTTATAAATTGGTGAGCAAAATGCAGGAGCTTGTTGACTGTGAACACAGTTAAGGTACATTTATAGGACTTGGCAGTGAGCATTTAAGGATCTGAGTGGCAGTTTATATATGTGTATCTGTGAGTGTCATGCTATATCCATATGATGGGTCATCATGAGTAATGTTTTTGATGTTTTGGGTGTAACGTTGATTTTTTTCTTTCTGTTAAACATCTCTCAGCATTTTTTAACTCCATAAGTATTTTGATAAGGCTTTTAAACAAATGGCAAAAAAGGACGTTAATAGGAAATATATTACTCCAAGAGGTCCAGAGAATTCAGAAATGAAGTCAGTTTCTATCGGAACACGGGGCTGCTTTTTATTTTGAAAGCCTGTTAATATAATATGAAAAACGTCTGTTACATCTGTTAAACTAATATGTAATCAACTGAAGTGTCAACAAGCTACTAGGTGTGAGTTTTCAGTAAGATATAGCTGCAGACTTGCAAGTACCATTGTTCATGGCCTTTAGTAGAATAAAGCTGAATTTGAAAGGCAGCACAGGAACAAATATTAACTACGCTTCAAAAAGACGTAGTAAAAACAGAAGAGGGTGGATTTAGTCATTTTGAAAGGTGGTGTAGTGTGTCAACATATTTCAAATGCAACAGAGTACAGTGCAGATTATACAGTATACTATTCATATTTAGTTTGCCCTGAAGTGACTTGAGACATAAGAACTGTGTCTTTACACAGTTGTGGAAAATCATAGTTGTCACACATGTAATGAACTGATACACTATGTAAATTTTTTTTGCAGCGTGTACTCCAAATGTAAAGGTCCCATAAAATGGTATTCATGACTTTTTACATTCAAAGGTAGAGAGGTGACAGGAAATGAAGAGAGAGAGAGAGAGAGAGAGAGGAAATAGCCTGCATTTAAAGCCCTCTAACATAGTCACACCCAAATTATTGTGGTCACAGTATATGGTATGCATCTTAAACACAAGGCTGCTGTGACGCCTGTGTATTCTCTTTTGATAGAGCTTGTAGTGGGGACATAAAACTGTAAGCTATCAATCTTACTTTGAAAAAAGAAAATAATAGTTAGAAACAAGTTCTCCTTTGGTACAACATGAGGTCACCACTAAATATGAGTAGTTTTCTTGAAATTTTAAGTGGCCACTTAATTGTATCTTTAAATAGGTGACAGGTTGGAGATCAGAGATCAGCAAAAGACAAGGTGCTTCACTTTTACAAAGTGTGGATTTTGTAATCATATGACCATGAATAAAAAATTAATTACTTTTGACTCCTAACGATCTGTGGTATTTTGAGCTGTTATTAAATAATGGTGCACTTGTTCTGATATTAACTGCCTGTATTCTCACTTTCTACAAGTTGAAAGGTCTTGTAAAGGCATGTAATTTGATGGCTTAGAAGCAAACAGCACTAACTGAGAACAAAGGTGATCTGATTGTATTGCAGACCACCTTCCTAAGACCTTATTCTGGGAACAGACACTGAGCAGATGCCTCAGGTGACTTTGGACCTGATTAAAATGAGTTACTGTGGCACAGATAAATCACGACAGGCAAATTAAATCTTCACAGAAAGGCAGTAAATTTTCTTAATAATTAAGTACTCTTTAAAGACATGTATGCTGCTACAGGAGGCTGTTTACCAAAATCCAAAATCACATCAATTGAAAGGGTGGTACTCACTTCCTAATCATATTACACAACATAATATTTGGTTTTGAAAAAATGTGAATGTGTGTTTTTGTATTGTAACCATGTAACTATATAGACCCTAGGAGGAATAGCTGCTGCAATGCAAAAGCTCATGGGTATCATGATGAACAAACACAAGTAAACAAAAAATAGAGGTGAAGTTAACACTACTTTTGTAATGAGCACAATATGTCAGCTGGCTCTATAAAATGCCCAGTTAAACCTATTATTGCTTTGGCCTGACCTCTTCCTTACTGAGCCATCAACCCCCAGTGAAACTGAAAACGACTTAATATATTACAGTGGATGATACAATTATGGCACAGTCTGGTCTGAAATAATTTGTACCCCTCTACATTTTTTGCAAAAGAAAAAAGTTATACATATTCACCAGGCATGGTCTTCAGTTCATACAAAACAAAAAAATACTAAAAATGCATGGTATTTACATAGCACGTTAATAACACAAAGCAATTGAGGTAACTTATGCAGTGTGCCTAAATATGTTCCTGCTCTCTATAATGTGCAGTCTCTACTACCATCAAGAAGTTTATTTTGTATATACTTAAGATCATGCCTAATGCTCTTGTAAAAATGTAGACGTTTCAGTTTTTCAAGCAGAAGTTATAGTGGGATGTAAATTCTTTTAGACTGCATTTTCAACTTGCAGCAAAACATATCCCCTCTATATAATGTACAGTCTCTGCTCTAAAGGGTAATCAGTTAAAACATTGCTTGCCTCACTCTATTTGTCGAAATGTTCAAAAAACTGAATGTAGCCTTGTTAATAACATTGTGTTCCTGTTATGCAGGTTTCCAGTGCTATGATAGCCTACAGTGTTGACTGTGTATTTGAATAATCAATATCCTTACAAAAGGTTGAATTAGGTGTACATCACGTATAGAACTAACCTCCAAACAGTAATGACCAAGTAACTGACTCTGTGGTATATTCTAACATTGCCAAAGTATCATTAAAAAATGTTTGCTTTACAAGGAAAAGATGTGATTGCCTTGGTTTTTCAGTAGACATTCTCAGTTTAGTACAATGAATAATTTGATACTACATACAAAATAATAAAGCTATTAATTTGAACAAATGAGCCATTTATTACACCGCAAATTATAGTTGATAAAACAATTCTAAAAAATAATGTAAACAATCTTAATGTTGCTTTTCCCCATTTCCTCAAGTAAAATCAAAGAGTAGAAGCCTAAAGTGGCTCCACCTTCACTGAACATGCACCCTTCCACAACCACAGGAACACTTCCTATGAGGGGCAACTATCTTGAAACAAAATTGGTACTTAATTTGCTCAAAGCTGCAGCAGGTAATCAAACTTGACACGTGGCAAACCCTTAAGTGCAAAGGGTCAAGCATTCCTACTTAATTCACTTTAGCCTCAACAACAAAAGTGCCACACTGTAGCCTCCAAACATGACAAGAGTGACCATGCATGTTGATGTTTGCTATGAAAATAAAAGCTAGACACCTGCTAATGTTGAGAAAGGAGTAGTAGTAGTGAGTAGTCTTCCAACGGACATTGCAGATGAGAACCACTGAAATGCCACAAAAAATGGAATACCATAAAGTAATTCTCCAAAACACATTCAGACACCAAATAAAATATTAACAATTAATCTTCTCATTATTATCTGTTTGTGATTCCATAGTGTATTTTTTTATATTAGAAATAAGAAACTTCAACTCTTCATGATTTATTCTTACTGATTAATATCTGTTTCAGGTTTATAGTACGTCTTACAGTTGCCTCCCTTTACTCTTGTGGGTCTACAGGTTTGATCTTGATGTAGATGCCATTGATCGAGCGAAGCACTAGTCTTGCAATTAACATGGGTTTCCAGATGGGATCCTCTATCAGCTGGTACCTCATCAGTGTCATGGCTGTCACCACTTTCAGCTCGTTCATGGCAAAGTTCTGACCAATGCAATTTCTGAGGAAGAAAAAGCAAAAAAACGTGAGGTATTCTGATATACAGAAGAAGGTCAGAGTATTGATATTTCATCATTTAATCATACACTGAAACAACAAAACATTAAAACCACTGAGAAATCAAGTGGATGAAATTGAGCATCTTGTTACAATGCGATGTTCGGTCCTCAAATTCATGTGGACCTGGGACATGAGCTGAGGGTAGTAGTGCTGACAAACCTGGGCCCAGCAGAGAAAGGCACAAACGCATGAGGTGACCTTTTAGAAGCATTCTCTGGTAGAAAACGTAGTGGGTCAAAGACCTGTGTTGAGACAAAACAAAGTAGCAAATTCCAGTAAAAACTAAATTTTCTTTATTTTTCCTCTAATAACTGAAAGACTTTATGCTGTTTATGGCATGCTGACATCTAGTTCCAAGGCAAAATATAGCATTGTGCATTAATGCTGCATTGACTATGTCATTACTATTATTTGACACATATTGTGTAGGAACAGGATGCAGGGCCACCACAGCAAAAAGGCATAATGTTTTTACTTAAAACATTGATTCTATTAGCCATGCACTACATGTGGTGAGCGGGTGACAGATGAACTTTCATTTCAAAAACATTTGCTTCGGATAAAATCATACTGACTTCGGGGTTTTCCCAGACAGTTGCATTCCTGTGAATCCCAAAGACACTTATTCCAATATAACAACCTACAAATAAGAAAAAAAGGTGTGATGGGTTTAGGATTGTGCAGTGACTTTACAAGTTGTATACAGTACATACAAACAGACCAACATTGTATCTATTTAAGTATGAGACAAAGCATTGTAAAGATGCTACTACCATTTCAAACATGTATGTCTATGGGTGTAAATGTGCCCATGTTGTACAAAGCTGACTTTGAAAAACAAAACATGCTTATTCCAATATAAGAACCTACAAATGAGACAAAACAAAATATGTGTGTTTGGGTTTTGGATGTACAATAACTGGACAACAAGTTTATAAATTCAAATACACTTCATCTATTTACGTATGACATACAGTATTGTAAAAACGTTTCTACCATTTAAAACGTGTGTTTAATGATTTATATGTGTATATGTCCTATGTTGTGCAAGGCTGACTTTGCGAAACAAAAGCCATAGTCAATCTGGAAAAAATGAATACAAGTTAATATTTTACCAGTCTGGTAAAAGTGATTATATAACGTAAGAGTATGCTGTCTTATCTATATAACCTTTCCAAAAACATAAACAACAAACCTTTCTTCAAAGTCCTTCCATCAATAAAGGTCATGGGTTTTGTGGTCTTTCTAGTTACTCCTGGTACAGGAGGATAAAGGCGGAGGGATTCTTTTATGCACATTGTAGTATATGGAATTTTACTGAGGTCCTCCCTTAAATGAGACAAACATGTGTTAGTTGTCAATATTCTAAAAAAGTGACTTCCTAAAGCTCACCTAATCCATCTGCTGTAACACAAAGCAGCACTGACTTGCACTGCCCTTTGGTTTTCAACAGGTAAACCTACCACTCCATGGTGTCCCTACCATCCAGGGCTTGAATGATCTCCTCCCTGCACATTTTCTGGTGTTCTGGGTGGCAGGCCAGACAGTAGAGGATGAAAGACAAGCCACTGGCCGTGGTGTCATGACCCTCAAACATGAAGGTGTCCACCTCTGCTCTTACGTCTTCATCTGACAGACTCTGCTGCTTCTCATCCTGACGGTGAAAAAAAGACAGAAATATAAATAATAAAATACTAATAGGGTCGCTCACTCTCTATTTTATTTACAAGACACTTTTTAAAACTAGTACTTCACTGTACAATAAAACCATATTAAAAGAGCATAATGTGGGGCCATCAGTGAGCATCTGTCAGCCTAGTTTTTTCTGTGTCCCACAACGTTGGCACTTGTCTGCTTTTTGGCCGACACACAGGCGGCCAAAAAGCCATCATCGCCACTAGTTCTTTGATGTTCATTAAGTGTGTCTGGGCCTTAAAGGTTTGTGGTTTGTTACCTGTGTCATGACAGTGAGCAAAATTGAGACTATCCAACTCCTTGAATCATTGGACTGGATACAAGATCACATAACATACTCTTGCAAAGAGAAGGATGTCCAGAAAGTCCAAGTTTCTTTTGGCCTGTATGCGTTCCAGCTCTTTCTCCTCCTTCAGTGCTTTTTTCCTCTTTCTTATGATAGCCTCTTCAAAAGACAAGAAAATTTAATATTTGCGGACTAATTGTTAAAATACAGCAATGTGTACACCAACCAGTGTATGCATTACTCTTTAATGCAAAGTGATCAAATGCAGTTTCATTGAAACTTGCCAACAGTTTCAAATTGTCATTAATTAAGGTGTGTGTGGAATTTTTACCTGTATGACCATGAGCCACTCTGCATGCTTTCCTGTATCTGAAGCCATGTGGGCTGAGGTAGAAAATCAAGTCGTTATGGTATGGAAACGTCCTGAACCGCAGGTGAATCAGATGACTGAGTTCATAAACTGCCTTGATGTATTCATTTTTTCCACTGAAATGAGAACGTAGACAAATATTCAAAGATCAGTTTTCTCTACACATGATTCAGATGGCTAAAGCAATTAACAACTGAAAACATAGATCTGACCTTGTGCATGGCTGAAAAAGGTTTGTATGGACTCACCTCTCAGTCTGACAGTTGCTGCTGTAGCTGAAAGCACACTTTAAGATGCTGTCAAGTGTCATGAGGCTCACGTGTTCAAACAATTCAAAAGACTTGCTGGTGTTTGCATAACTTTCCCATTTGTCCTGGAAACATTGAGAACAGATGTGACATCTCTGCAAAAATCTCCGACACACTCAACCAAATTCTGGCAAAACATATAGCATCTAGAAAGCCTTAAAGCCTTTTTGTTCACTTATAAATTGGGATTTAAATGTCTACATGTCTCATTTACATACCAACATTGTTTTAGCAGATTCTGCCATCAATTTAGTGTATGGTTTCAAAACTTCATAATGGAAACCTGGGGTCAAAAGTCGTCTGTGCTGAAACCACTTTTGACCATTTGACACCAATAAGCCTTCACCTGAAAACAGAGAAAAAAACACAGTGTGTGTGTGTCATTCAGTAAATCATCTCAGTAATAAGTCAAAATATGCAGTAGGCAAAAGGCAAAGCAGTCTTACCAATCCATGGCTCAAGAAACCTGTATGCTATATCATCTTTTGGCTCTGTTATCAAACAAACAAATCAGTAAAAATTATGTTACATTGACCTTTGGTTGTTAAAAAAAAGTACCCAGTACCCAGTGTTCCTGTAGGACATTGTAAAAAAGTACTAGATGTACTACACTGTTATTATGTATATAATTTCAGTAAAGGCACACCTGTTGATGCCAATATGGTCTTCACGTAATCTGGATGTTGAATGTTGAGGTAAGAAACAAAGGGACCGAACCACAATGTCATAGCGTACCCCACCACACTGCTTTCCCCATTCCACAATCTTGTCAAAATCTGTCCCATCTTGTTTAAACTAAAAGCAAGATGAAAACATGAGAAGGTTAACCACAGGACAAAGTGCTACTGACCAAACTGATGTTTAATAACTGCATTTTGCTAATGTGCGACATTATTTAAGTCCCTTCGCTAAGTAAAGGTTAAGAAAATGTATAAAAAAGTACTAAATTACAATTTACCACACAGAATATGAAAATGTATTTCATTAACTAAAATGTGCATTATATTTCTGTGACCTTGGTGTCTTTTCTGCTTAATTTTGCCAAATTTCAAAAATGGTGGGCAGTTCTGGTTCAAAAGGCCTGACTAGCTATGGATTCCAAATCCAAGACAGGAGAAGACTCAGAGAAAAATGGAGAATAAAAAATAATAATATAAGAATAATAATAATAATAATATAATAATAATAATAATAACAGTGCATGGATAGATCTTTTAATTTTTACCGCCAGCACTGCAAAGTTAATGTAACAAAAATAAAAAAATAGTGGTTAAACATATTAGTGAATGCTCATGTAGACCCATTAATAATATTGATAGACTAGTTTGACTTTATGTGTTGTGTTACCTGCAGCTCCAGACATATTTTTTTTTGTTTGTTTTGGGCCAGAAATGGCTTTTTTGATAGTAAAGGTTGCCTAGCTGACTAGCTAAAACCAACTAAACCCAACTAAAAAACCAACTATTAGCATTTGTAATTTAGCTGTTCTCTTTTTTAGCAGGGTGCATAGATCTGTCATTGTGATGCATCACTGTAAAGCACTCTGCAACCTTTACTTACTTATAAGTACACTACTAACATTACTTACACAAATATTGTTTAAGTTACTAGGCAGAGTACATTACCTCCTTAGCATGTCCAAAAAAACCAGTGTGCTGGTGGTCCTGGAAAAGCTTCCGCGTTTCGTTGCGCATCTCGTCTTCGGCCAAACAAGACAGTCAGTTTACTGACGAAGGCAACAAGACAAAGTAGAGCAAACAAGTGAAGCAACTGAGGCCAGCCCACATGAAATTTAAGGAAAGAGTCGGTTGACTCCATCTCAGTTGAGTAGTGTCCGTGCCTCGCTGGAGGAAAGACTGAACTTATGGAAAAGTGGCTTGATTATATTGATAAAGTGAGACGCAAATCACAGGGTCCGCATCACTACAGCATCGGTGTCCCCCTGTGACGAGCCGAGGAGTCGGACAGTCTCAGTCGGACAGTCTCAGTTTTCATAGCCATTAACTCTCAGTTACAAGGTATGATGTAATCAACGGTGGGCGGGCGGAAAATCTGCTCAAGCTTGTCTATCATGTGATGACTTCAGGTGCTGACAAAAAACACAGGATTTTGAAGGAACTTGGGAGGAAAGTTCATGAAAAAATGCCTAGTAAAAATTATCTTTGGGAATGATCAGTTTTGTTCAAAGTGTATCAACAGAGAGGTGTTAATTCAACTGTATGGTCATTTTGGAGGTTTATGGCGTTGTTGATCAAGGCTCAAACTACAACAGGCTATCGTGTTAAACTTTATCTCTGGGCAGCCTTAATGAGGGATTTTTTTAAAAAAAAAAATCTTCCTAATAAACATGTTACAGATGCTCAAAAGTCAGAGACAGAGAATAATCCTAAAAAGTGATTTGAGTGCAAAAAAAGAATAAAATATTACAAAATACATATTAGATAAAATAAAAATAATAAAAATATAAAATCCATATACACTGCATACACCTTTTACGTATACAAATACTGTACATGATAGTTACCCACGATAACTAAATATATATATATATATATATATATATATAT
Source organism: Plectropomus leopardus (assembly GCF_008729295.1). Taxonomy (NCBI): domain Eukaryota; kingdom Metazoa; phylum Chordata; class Actinopteri; order Perciformes; family Serranidae; genus Plectropomus; species Plectropomus leopardus. The sequence goes on from NC_056469.1 coordinate 21,909,140, forward strand.
ATATATATAAAAGCTGCATTTTCTTAGGCATTGTGTGTATTATTGTCCAGGTTCACTAGTAAGCTTATTTGGCAGCCGAGATTTATATATATATAAAAGCTGCATTTTCTTAGGCATTGTGTGTATTATTGTCCAGGTTCACTAGTAAGCTTATTTTGTATGGGGGAGACTTTAACTGAATTTGTGATCCACAAATCTCATCTAGCTGTCCCCTTCCATCAGATGCTCCACTCTTTGCAGCTGTAGACGAAATTAAGAAATCTTTTGGTTTACCCGATATATGGTGCTGTCTAAATCTCGGCTGCCATGAATACACATATTACTTTAAACTCTGCAACTCTTACTCCAGAATAAACTATCTGCTTTTGTCAACTGCCTTGAATGAGAATGTAAGATATTCTGAGATCCGCCATAATTTGAGATCAGAACATGCTTTTATTTCTGTGATATTTTCTCAAAGTTAAACAGTATAAGAAGCTTGTGTCATTGGTTGAGTGGAAAAATAACAGACTGATTACATGTATGGGGTTGAACATTTACTCTGCTTTAAAGCAAAACAAAGGTGCCAAAGAAAAACATTGTGGATGGAACTTGAAAAATTAGAAAAGCAACATATGGATAATTCGAGTAATTTGGAGCATCAAAAAAATCAATGTTTCTCATGAAGTCGGAGTTGCAAACTTTGTATAGATTAATGCCATAATATTTTGAGAATGGTGATAAGGCTGGCAAAATGTTAATTGCTCAGCTTATAACAAATGGAGAGTAATTGATAATTGTTGCCATCCATTACTGCAAGGGGTCTTTAAGAACAAGAACCAGTACAAATAAACATGACTTTTTGAGATTACTATACATAACTATATGATATATTTTATTATTAAGGAAGCTGATGCAAATTTATCTTAACATCGCTGAACTACACTGATAGAGAATATGGAAAGGACAGTGTCAGAGATTAAATCTGCAATTAAATCACTTGCTTCTGGTAAAGCACCTGATGGTGATGGATTCACTATTGAGTTTTATAAATATTTTAGAGATACACAGTCACCTTTTCTACATTTAATGTATCATACTGATAATTATTCACTGCCAGGCAGCATGCGCTCAGCTGTGATTTCTGTGTTGCAAAAACCATGCAAAGACCATCTACAGGAGGATAATTTTCACCCCCTGAACCTTTTAAACAGTGACTATAAGATGTTTGCAAAGATGCTCACAATATGCCTTGAGACTCCTAAACTCATCCTTCAATTCGAAAAGATATAGCAGGATTTAAGGACAAATTTTTATTCCTTTTTTAAAAAAAAAAAACTACATTAAAAAAATTACTAATACATCTACCTTGTACCTTGAAAGAGTGGTTACTTCTTTAATATGAACCAAGTGGGTTTCATTGCTGTCCTCCAACATGAGGACACCTTTTCATGCTATGTTGAAACAACATCTCATCGGCATCCAGCAGTAGTGATATCGCTGGAAAAAGTGTCTGACAGGATAGAATGGCCTTATTTATATCACACAGTAACACAATTTGGCTTTGATTAAACTTGTCTGCAGTGGATTAAGGCTCTTTATCATGAAACCATTGCCAGTGTTATAACCAGTGGTATAATATTGTCCCTTTTCCAACTTTTCAGGTCCACCAGACAGGGTTGTCTAGGTTCTCTGGCTTTTTCATACCAGTACTTGAACCACAGACTGTGCCATCACTGCCAATTCAAACACAACAGATATTATTAACCTTTATGGATGCCATTTTAAAATGAATCTCTGTGTGGACGACAATCTTTTGACATCATCTCACCCAGGTGATTGAGTCCCACACCCTTTAAAACTCATTAATGATTTCAGCCATTAGTCTGGCAATATGGTCAACCTCAGTAAGAGAGAGGCCACTACGCTTAACCATTTTACTCACCCAGCAGAGTTAGCTTCTACATTGTGTGCAAGACTCATGATATGAAATATTTTGGTATTATGTAATGTAATCTCCAGCTGAAAAAAAAATTACGAGTTGAATGAACCAAAGCTTTTTAAAACTGTGAAGCAAGATCTTAATAGATGAACAACAATGCCCCTATCATTTTGAGGAAGAGCAGAAATAATCAAAATAAACGAATTTCCAAGACAATCTTTTTTCACGTACACACACACACACACACACACACACACACACACATATATATACATATATGTATACATATGTATGTATAGGGTATGACATGATTTGAAGTATACAACAGGTATTTCAACTTGACTCATGGCAAACCCTGACATTCCTAAAACAATTATTCCTGCTTAATCAACTTTAGCCTGAACAAATTACGTACCGCTCTGTTGCCTCCAAACATGACCACCAAAAGCTAGACACTCCCTGACGTCAAGAGTAGGGAGTGTCTTCAAGTAGGCATCACATCGCAGATGAGAGCAAAGTTCTGACTGGACCATAATAAAGCCACGGAAATGGAATACCAATGTAATTATTACAAAACTGATTTGGTGAAAATGTCCGACTACAATATACTGTAAGTGCTATTCATTTTATCATACATACAGTGCAAAATGCATATTAAAAACTCTTAGTGTTAGAAATGATTCTAAAATACAAGTGTAACTTATTAAGTCAAGTAATTTCCCCAAAACATATTCAGCCACTAAATAAAATAGTTTACATTTTTATCTTATCTGTTTCTGATTCTATAGTGCAGAGGGGTTTTTTTTTAATCTAAGAAATTAATAAACTTCAACTTCTAACAAATTTCCCTCACTGACCAATGTATTTCCAGGTCTCTCCAGGTTTCCCTATAGTAGTTTCCCTTATGGGTCTACAGGTTTGATCTTGATGTAGATGCCATCTATTGAGCTAAGTATCAATCTTGGAATTAACTTGGGTTTCCGAGCAGGGTCCTCTATCAGCTGGTACCTCATCAGGGTCATGGCTGTCGCCACTTTCAGCTCATTCATGGCAAAGTTCTGGCCAATGCAATTTCTGAGGGAGAAAAACAGCAAAAAATGAGGCGTAACATGATAAATGCAATGCTTCTAAGGAATAACATAAGAGGACACACGTAGGTCAGAGCAGTGATATTTCATCCTTTGTACTCAGAAGGACAAAAACAGTAAATGATCAACAAAATAAATCAACAGTCAGTACCAGAGTTATTATTTTTGCATGTGGACTGACTTAATATGAAGAAAAACATATGATAGTCCTGTAGTAAATGTGGATGTAATAAAACTCATGCTGATCAGTTTTGGTGAAAATCTACATGGGACCAGTAATTTAAGTATTTTTTTAATGGATTGTCATTAGTGCTGTACAAAATACTTTCAAACGTCTTTCATAACTTCAACATCTGATTATACATACATATTTGCATGTCTATTCATTCTGTTAAAGCCTAGTATTTCTTGCAGCAAAATATTAGGCTACGCTAATGTTGGTATTAATATACTTTTTGTAGAATTAGATTCCAGTGTGTAGGATTATTTCTGACCTAAATGATTCAAACATCTCCTATAACTCCTTCAGCTCTAATATGTCAATAAAATGAAACAATAATTTAAAATCTGGTTTTATCCGAGGTTAAAATTTTAGTTCAGGAAATATGCACATTAGTGCATATTTAATTAGATTACCAATTTGCATAATACAACTTAAATTTCAGAAAATGTGGAATACAAAAAAAATTGTCTTACTGTAAGTTATCAACTAGGGAAGTTAAATGGTAATATCTGTTAGTTAATCCTATTCCACCTGGGGTGTCTCCCCATGAAGTATTACCTTTAAGGGTTGTGCATCTAACTATTAATCCCAGCAATCTGTTTCTATTTGTATGTGTGTCCTTTGCATATCTCAGAAAAGTTAATCCAATCCACTTCACCCTTTCTGGGTGCAATGCTGAGGATCCAAGGACGTACAATGTCTAATATAGCCTAGCAGTTTTTTTTGTCATGGTAAAAAGGCGGCTGGTGCAAGGTTACACATCCGCATACTACAGCCTTTTGTCTGATAAATGCACAGAGAGTAAGTGTGGACTGAGAACCTCCCTCCCTAGCTCTTAGTGAGGCAGTAACGCAATATGTAGGACAAGGTGAGGACAAACCTTGGTCCAGCAGAGAATGGGACGAATGCATGAGGCGACCTCTTGGAAGCATTCTCCGGTAGAAAACGCAGTGGGTCAAAGACCTGTGGAGACAGCAGATCAAAAAAACAAATGCCAGTAAATCCCAACATGTTCTTGATTTTTTTCACTTTTTTCCAGTGAGAATTGAATGACTGAACTCTTTTCATGATATGCTGACATCTGGTACCAAGGCAAAATAGATTTTGTATGAATTATGCACCAATTTGTCACCACAGCTAAGAGCGATGATACTTTTATTTTTAATGTAATACTTCTATTGATCATGTACACCATGTCGTGAGTGGATGACAAGGGAACTTTCATATAAAAAACTTTGCTTAGAATATAATCATCTTGACTTACATCGGGGTTTTCCCAGACAGCTGCATTCCTGTGAATCCCAAACATGCTTATTCCAACATAAGAACCTACAAATAAGAAAAACAAAAGATGTGGGTTTGGGTTTTGGATGTGCAATAACTGGACAACAAGTTTATAAATACAAATACACTAACAGTTCATCTATTTACGTATGACATACAGTATTGTAAAGACGTTACTAGCATTTAAAACGTGTGGTTAATGGTTTATATGTGCCCTATATTGTCAAAGGCTGACTTTGCAAAACAAGGTGAAAGTTATTATGCACTCAACAGTAAAAACATCAAGATCAAACCTTTCTGCAAAGTCCTTCCATCAATAAAGGTCATGGGCTTCGTGGTCTTTCTGCTTATTCCTGGTACGGGAGGATAAAGGCGGAGGGATTCTTTTATGCACATTGTAGTGTATGGAATTTTACTGAGATCCTCCCTTAAAATAAGACAGATATGCAATACCCGTCAGAATCCGAAAAAAAATGGTGACTACCCAAAGCTCATCTAATCCATCTGCTGTAACACAAAGCAGCACTGACTTGCACTGCCCTTTGGTTTTCAACAGGTAAACCTACCACTCCATGTTGTCCTTGCCATCGAGGGCTTGAATGATCTCCTCCCTGCACTTTTTCTGGTGTTCTGGGTGGCAGGCCAGACAGTAGAGGATGAAAGACAAGCCACTGGCTGTGGTGTCATGACCCTCAAACATGAAGGTGTCCACCTCTGCTCGTATGTCTTCATCTGACAGACCCTGTTGCTTTTCATCCTGACAGTGAGAAAAAAAGACAAATAGAAAACAAAAAACTTAATACTGTATTTGAAACTGTCATTGATAGTTTCAGACCAACAGAGTTGTCATTTTAATGGTCAGCGCTCACATTGTGTAAGTATGTACTTGCACTCATCTGTGAGCTCACGGGCATGTTGTTTCCTACTTGACGCATGGTCAGGTGCATTGTTGATGTATTGCTATTTTGAGGCAGGCGAAAGCAATTGAGCCATTTAAAAACAAAACCTTGTCTGAAGTCAATGCCACAGTATTTTCCTAGTATTTAAAGGGTGCATTACTTAGATAATAAGATGTGCCTACATAGGGGGGTTCATAAAGTGGACACATTCTGCTTGTAACACAAACAAGGACTTGCTAATGAGTGAAAAAATACAACTCCAATTACAAAAAAGTTGGTATGCTGTGTAAAATATGAAAACAGAGTGCAAAGATTTCCTTTCGACTTATATTCACCTGAATACACAAAGACAATACATTGTTAAAACAGATAAATCCTTTTTTTGAAAATACACTTTACAATACAAATTTGATGACTGCAATATATTTTTAAAAAGTTGGGAAAGGGTCATATTTACCACTGTGTTACATCACCTGTCCTTTAAATAACACTGAGTAAGTGTTTTGGAACAGAGGACACTACTTGTTGAAGTTTTTAAAGTGAAACTCTTTGCCTTTCTTGCTTGATGTACAACTCTGGTTGCTGAACAGTCTCTTACAAGTTTTTTTTTACCTTTAAGCTGCAAACTGGACAATTCCAATGAAATCTCACTGTATAACCTACAATGACAGTGAAGGTCTATCTATCTATTTATCTATAATGTGATACATTCGCAATGGGAAACATGTCTTGACAGTAGGCAGGCCAGTTGAGTGCCCACTCTTTTTTTTTTTACAATGAAGCCACGCAGTTGTAACACATGCAGAACGTGACTTGGCATTGTCTTGTTGGAATAACAGAATGTCCCATCGTCTGGATGGCAGCATATGGTGCTCCAAATCACGCATGTATGTTTCAGTGCTCATGGTGAGTTCATGGATATGAATGTTACCCATGATGCCATACCCCTATACCATCACAGATGCTGGCTTTTTAACTTTGAGATAGTTACAGTCTGGATGGTCCTTTTTTCTCTTCAGCCCAAAGGACAAATTGTCCATGATTTCTAAAACAATATGAAATGTGGTCTCAACAGACCACAGCACACTATTCCACTGTCAGTGCATCTCAGATGAGCTCAGGCCCAGAGAACTTGGTGGCGTTTATGGATGTTACTGATATGAGGCTTTCACTTTGCATGGGACAGTCCTAACTTGCATTTGTAGATGCAGAGACAGGCTGAGTTCATCTACATTGGTTTTCCAAAGTGTTCCCGATCCCATGTAGTAATGTCCTTTAGTAAGTCATGCCGGTTTTTAATGCAGTGGCACCTAAAGCCCAGTTCAGATCAAAGATTTGCGATGAAATGAAACCATTATAGAAATTTGCAGAGTAGGAATTCGCCAGTCTCAGCTCGACACAGGCCAGCTAATGGTGTCACCTGCAAATAACCTGGTCAAATTGCTAGTGGCTGGTTGTAGAAGGTGAGGCATGTTACCTGTTTCAACAGGTACATCAACTTGTAGTAAAGTCCGCTAGTCAAGTCAGTAAACTGTCCGCAAACAGCAATTGCTGCTGCAATTTATGACAACAGACCATCCGGCACGATCCGGCAGGTTGTTGGAACGTTACAGACAGGTGCAGTGCAAGTAGTTGCCAGTTTCACATCCTCTCATCATGAATCTTTGGTCTGAACTGGGCCTAAGGGATTGACAGTCATAGGCACTCAGTGTTGATTTTCCACCTTTTCCCTTTATGTGCAGACATTTCTCCTGATTTTCTGAATCTTTTGATAATGTTATGGATTGTAGAATCCATAAATTCTTTGCAATTGTGATTGAGAAACTGTTGGACTATTTGCCCACAAAGTTTTTCAAATGTGATGAACCTTGCACCTTCCTGGTTTGTGAATGACTGAGTCTTTTGAGGACACCCCTGTTACTGATTAACGTTTCAAACAGCCATTTTTGAGCATTTCAAAACTTTTTCAGTCTTTTGTTGTCACTGTTCCCACTTTTTTTTAAATGTGTTGCAAGCATCAAATTCAGAGATAGTGTATATTTTCAATAAACAATAAAGTTCGGAAAAAAAGAGAGATTACTGGTTTGCTCTGTGGATCACAATCAAATGTAGGTCACAAAATAGTATTGGTTGCTCATCGAAGACAGGCTACAACAGGATAAAACAATACAGTTTATCAGTATGAATATTAAATATCTCTTGGACTGTATTAAATTGAATATATTGAAAAGTATTTGAAAATCATTGCATTCTAATTTTATTTATACTTCAGAGAGCATTGCATCTTCTTGGAATTAGGGTTGCATATCATTTGTAAGAAAGATATAATATACATTTTCAAAATGTGAACAAAGCAGAGAGCATAGCAGAGCAGCAGAGGTGCAAGACGCTGTACGTATTTACCACAAGAAGCAGTGTAACTTCATTGATGATGTCAGAAGCTTATAGTGAAGGCTATTTATACTTTAAATGTCTTTATACTACACTTTTTAAGGAGGACTTTGTAATTTTGTGTTTTGACTATTGGTTGACAGTTTACTCACTAAAAGGCCCTGACACACTAAGCCAATGGCCAGCCTTTAGTCCAGTATCTTTGATCCTTATTTTTGTGGTGTGTCCCATACTGTGTTTTTTTTTTTTTTGCCAATTCAGCACGTTGAATCAGTGACTGAGACGTCAGAGCCCGTCATGCAATCAATCTGATTAGCTCAGTGTCGAGGTGAGAAATGGAAGCGAAGAAAATAAACTTTGTATTGGGTAAGATATTTTTTTTGGCAATTGACCTCTTTAGCAGAAGTGGCTTGTAATTCTTGGGGTTATGGTTTGCTAGCACAAGGCAGATATATTTTTTTCTTTTAAAATCAGATTGTGTTGTAACATAACATACTTTTGCAAAGAGAAGGATGTCCAGAAAATCCAAGTGTCTTTTGGCCTGTATGCGGTCCAGCTCTTTCTCCTCCTTCAGTGTTTCTTTCCGCTTTCTGATGACTGCCTCTTCAAAGGACAAAACAATGAATATATGCAGACTAACTCTTAAAATACAGCAACATGTAAAATATCAACCCAAAGTTTAGTGTCTGGGCTTCTCTTTATTGCAAAGTGATCAAATGCAGTTTCATTGAAACTTGCCAACAGTTTGAAATCATTAATCAAGGTATGAGTGAAATTTTTACCTGTATGACCATGAGCCACTCTGCATGCTTTCCTGTATCTAAAGCCATGTGGGCTGAGGTAGAAAATCAAGTCATTATGGTATGGAAACGTCCTGAACCGCAGGTCAATCAGATGACTGAGCTCATAAACTGCCTTGATGTATTCATTTTTTCCACTGAAATGAGAACATGGGCAATCATTAAAAGACCAGTTTCCTCCACTCATGATTCAGACAGCTAAAGCAGTTAAGCAATTAACAACTGAAAACATAGATCTGAACTTGTGTGTGGCTGAAAAAGGGTTGTATGGACTCACCTCTCAGTCTGACAGTTGCTGCTGTAGCTGAAAGCACACTTTAAGATGCTGTCAAGTGTCATGAGGCTCACATGTTCAAACAGTTCAAAGGACTCACTGGTGTTTGCATAACTTTCCCATTTGTCCTGGAAACATTGAGAACAGATGTGACATCTCTGCAGGAGATGAAACACACTCAACCAACTCTGACACAACATATGTCATCTAGACAGCATTACTTCACTATTATGGTCTCTGTTATCTTATTATAAATTGTCATTTACATACCAACATTGTTTTAGCAGAGTCTGCCATCAGTTTAGTGTATGGTTTCAGAACATCATAATGGAAACCTGGGGTCAAAAGCCTTCTGTGCCGAAACCACTTTTGACCCTTGGACACCAACAAACCGTCACCTGAAGACAGAGACACACAGTGCATGTGTCATTCAGTATAACATCTCAGTCATAAGTCAAAATATTCTGTAGGCAAAAGGTAAATCAGTCTTACCAATCCAAGGCTCAATAAAGCAATATATAAAATCATCTTTTGGCTCTGTTAGGAAACAAAAAAAATAAAAAAAAAATCTGTTACAATGACCCTTGGTCATAAAAATATAGTCAGTGTTCCTGACGGAGATTATAAAAACCACTGAACTGGCAACACTGATATAACATTGTATCATTTCAGTAAAGATGAGAAAAAAAAAATTGTTCACACACCTGTTGATGCCAATACGGTCTTTACATAATCTGGATGTTGAATGTTGAGGAAACAGACGAAGGGACCAAACCATATTGGGAAAGCATAAGGGTAATACTTTGACCATTCCAAAATCTTGTCAAAATCTGTCCCATCTTGTTTAAACTGAAAGTAAGATGAAAACATGTAAATGTTAACCATACCTTAAGGTTAATGACAGCATAATGTGTTACTGACTGATCTGAAGTTTACTCAGTTTTGTTAATGTGCAGTATTACCTAAATTCTTTAATTAAGAAAAAGTAAAGAAACAACATAAAAAGATACTCAATCACAAGTTTAAGTCTTGTGTTTAAAATGTATTGATTTATTTTTAGCTTTTGGTGTATCAGACCTTCATTAGAGTCAATAATGGATTCAGCAATGGACTGGCAGGTTAAAATAACTAATCCCATTTTAATCATTGGCATTGGGCCTATGCGACACACCTGTGCACACCATGGTGGCAGAGGCATCACCTCATGGAAATTGTAGTTTTTAAGTAGGGGAGAGCTGAGTCAGTTGGGACAGGGGGACACCAGGGACAGTGCCTTTTTAGTACATTTGGAAGCAACTATTCCTAAAATATTCACTAGGCTCATACTAAGCACCCCCCTCTTCATCTTCAACATCAAAGTGGAGATCTTATTCCAGTCCAAATTCAAAAATAACTAGTGCTGACTGCTGATTTATTTTGTTTATTGTTTGTTGAATTTTCTGTCTGAATTCAGAGCATGACTCATCACTGCTCTTACTTGCTCCTGCCCTCTTATGTTATTGCTTAAAATCATTGCATTTATCATCATACACCTCTTTTGTTTTTTTCTGCTGTTTTTCTCCCTCGGAAATTGCACTGGTCAGAGCTTTGCTGTGAATGAGTTGAAAGTGGCAACAGCCATGACACTGATGAGGTACCAGCTGATAGAGGACCCCACGCAGAAACCCAGGTTAATTCCAAGGCTGATACTTCCCTCAATCTATGGCAATTATATCAAGATTGAACCTCTAGACCCACAAGAGTAAATGGCGCTGCTATAAGCCTGGGAAATACATTAATCAGTAAGGGTAATAAGAGGAGTTGAAGTTTTTCATAAGTACTTTCTTAAAGAGAAGTTGCACTTATGTTTTGGTATTATTTTCTCACTATGCAACAGTTTTTAATGAGACATTTTGCACTTAATATGTGAAAAAGGAATAGGACCTATAATAAATTGCGGTATGACATTAGCACCAAATCAGTTTTGCAACTTACAGAGTTGTACTCCACTTCTGTGGTATTTCTATCGACCAGTCAGAAATATGATCTCATCTACGACATGATGTCCGATTTAAGACACTCTAGTCTTGACGTTACATAGTGTCTAGCTTTAAGTGATCATTAATGTGCATGGTCACTCTTGTTATGTTTGGTTGCTACAGCGCAGGGCTTTATCTGTTCAGGCTAAAGTTAATTGAGCAGGAGTAGTTGTCCTTGTTATGTGAAGGTTTGCCATGAGTCAAGTTTGAATACCTGTTGCAGCCTTGAGCAAATAAAGTGCAGGAGTCATGACAAGGTAGTTACCTGGCCACAGGAGCATGCATGCATTCAGTGACGCTAGATGCTATACTTTGATTTTACTTAAGAGAACAAAAATAGCAACATGTGGATTGTTTAACTTATCATTTAGTATCAACTATGAACTCAGTGTGGCATTGCTCATCTATAAAAATAAATGTAGCATATGTAAATCACATTAAGCTGTACCACTGAAATAAGGACTCAGAGGGTAGCCAACTTCCATATCTCAGTAAAAATTTGAGGATATGTAATAATTTTACATACATTTTCTTTCTTGAAAAAATGTTTGAAAAAATTATAAATAAATAAATTATGAATGCTACATACCTATTAGACGATCAATTTATATTTATTTATATTCCCTTCTTTTTTTAATAAAAAATCTTTTTTTTGTGTCCCAACCATCCCTACCAACTGTCCAAACTGTCCAGAAGAGGCAGAATTTCAGGAAATTGCATTCCTACATTTATAGTACAACAAAACTTTTCAATTTAAATCTATATATGGCCATTTAATAGGGTTGCTGATCGATTTAGGCCCAGTTCTTGACATTTGAGTGCTAAGTATTTAAATTTTACCTTTTGAGTGTAAATACGCATTGTGCCTGCCCTCTAAAGGTTAAAACCTGGCTATTGCAATTTAAATTTGCTGTTGGCAGATCCTGGTAGCAGAAGCCTGGTTTCATCACCAACCGAGCCCTCTCTTGCCGCCCCGTCACCACCCTCTCACCATCTGACTACTTTGTGTGTGCAGGGAGGTTTGCTGTGGATCAAGAGGTGGCAGGATTGGGTGACTGGGCATGCCTTAGCCACTGTAGTTAGTGCTGTAAAGGCTTAGTTAATTGTTAGCAGACACCACCTGTGGGATCCAACTGCTTTGATTACTTTGCAATACATCTGTGAGTAATGAAAAGTGATTTTGTATCCATAGAAAATGTCCCAACCAACCCCACTCTCCCCTACTGAATGGAGTACTGTGAACTATACAAATGTAAGCAATGCTTTTTATAAAACACAAAAATGGGGAGAAACGCTGGGAATATGGCAAAACATTTCTGCCAATGATTACAATGAGATTTGTTATTTGCACCACCTTGAATAAGTCTGACATACTGAAATCTCCAAAATTAAACAATGGATAGATCTAACATTATCTGGCCTAAACTGTTATCTGTCATTGTAAAGCACTTTGCAATTTTGTTTATTTAAACTGCTATAAAAACACAAAAGTTATTTTTAATGTTACGTAACACTTATCTAACACAAAAGTTGAGCCTAACTGGGTGCTCATGAATCTTGAATTACCTCCTTCACATGTCCAAAAAGCCAGTGTGCTGGTGGTCCTGGAAAAGCTTCGAAGTTTAGAAGCGTATCTCTTCTTTCGACGAGCAAGATCGTGAATTTATAGACGACGGCAACAAGACAAAGTAGAGTAAACAAGTGATACATGTGAGGCCAGCCCAACTGAGATTTCACCAGAGCCTCAGCTGACTCCATCTTGCGTAGAGTTTGTGCCCCGCTACAGTACAAATAGACTACAGGTAAAAGTGGTATGATAGTGTGTGAAGTGTGAAGAGTAAAACAGAGCGTGCGCACTATTGCTACACCAACAAAAGGTGGTGAGCAGAGGAGGCGGTGTCTGCACGCAGTTAGACAGTTATCCGCTGGATCAACTGGCGTGTATTTCACCTTAAACACACGACACGTTAAGGGAGATTGAAAAATATAACTGATTAATGTCATTAAGGCTAACACCATGAATCATGAAACTTACATTGTGATCATCAGCCTTCTGTCCATTAATTGTCAACTAATGCGGGACGAAATTGTTGTTTGTTTGGTCAGCTTACAATTGTGTTATTATTTTCCCGGCCAAAGGTACGTAGATGAATATGAGCACAAAAGGTTGGCGTGAAGGATCTGCTCGCACCTGTCTGTCATCTGATGATTTCAGGCACTGAGGGAAACACCGGATTTTTCCATACAAAAGATCATGAAGGAGAGTCATTGCCTAATAAAAGTGGTCTTTGGGAATGATCAGTTTTTGTCCAAGCTGTTTTAGAGAGGTGCTGATTCAACTCTGTGATCATTTTAAATGTTTTAGCATTGCACTGTGCTGTGTTTGTATGACTCACATCTGATTCATATCCTTCATGTCATGTAAACTTTTCCATTGCTGGACTTTCCAGTCATTGAGCTTGTTTGTTGTCAGTGTCTGCTCTCTGTTGACCTACATAATCCTTTAACTTCAATAGCACTAAAATAAACCTCTGGCACTTTCAATGACCTGTATTTTATGACTTAAAGTGAGATAGCCACTGCAAGAGATCCCAGTTAAATTTGAGCTTGGCAGACGAATAAATCATATAAGAACTACACTAGCTTTTTTGTTTTACTCAAATAATTTACAGATTTTCTCATCTATATAAAAACAGCAAAGACTTCATACAGTTTGACATGTTTATGTGAGAAATTACACTTGTTGCAAATGTACATATTGCATCTCAACACCTAATGGAAAAGTGAAATAAATGCTACACGATCAGAAAAAAATGTGTGGGTGAAAGCCACAGTAAATTTCCTTTGCATTGGCTGTTGGACCACTTCCGAAGTATCAACATGAATTTAGTCCTTATTCTCAATCTTAAACCTTCTGATGCGTTTCAGAGACTCTGATCATTGTTTTCATGTGCAGCAATAGTATAACCACAGAGGGGGTGTTTCATCCGTTCAGTATTGTCTTCATTTCTGAAGAGACATTACTGCCTCAAGCACAATGCAAACAGGCTTTATTTTTCTAGTGATTATTTGGGCCTCATCCACTTTTGCCTCAGGACACAGTAAGTAACAAACTTCATCATTGATTTTACTCTATTTCAAATAGAGTTTTGGGACGTATTGGTGATACATTATTTATACATTTTCAAGCTACTGTTAAGTACAACTGAATGTCTGTTTTTTACAGCCTCAACTCACCTTCAGTTCTTACTTGGATGTCAAGCTGTGATACCATGTCAACATAAGAGAAGTGGTTCAAACTCTTTCAAATGGTTTTTTAAGAAAGATTATCATCACAACACAATCCAGATATATTTTCAAGACAAGAATGGATTACAATACCACAATCCACTCTTTCGCCCCAAAATGAGGGTTTTGCGTGATGGTTCCTTGGTCATTGATCGTTTGACAGAGGATGATGAAGGCCTTTACTGGTGTGGAAATTGTTTTCAAGACATTTGTCGGGGACAGTCCCCAGTCATCAGAGTGAAGAAAGGTCAGACCCACTGTGATTGTCAGTTTGTTTTTGTAAAACACAATATATAGCCAACTACTTTGTGTACCCAGTTCTATAGGTTTGCCAAAGTCAATTCTCTGTTCAAAAAAGCAACATCTTTTTTTCAGAAATTCTGATGGGAACTCTTGAAACAGTCTACGTTATTGAAGGCAGCAGTTTTACTCATGCATGTCTGGGTGAACTGACTGACTTAAAATGGACTTTTGAAGAAAGTAATACAACTGCACTCAAGAACTCTGTACAACGACCAGAATTAGACTTTGTGGATTCGAACAAATCTATACACATTATAAATGTCAAAAGAACAGATGCTGGAAAATATTTCTGCTGGAAAAGTGGATGTGATGGATACAGGCAGAAGCTACTGACTATCAACTTGTGTGTAATTACAGGTGAGAAAATAACACAAAATATATGTGTCAGAATTAAATAGTTTAACTTATAGTCTTTTTTTTCATTTTATAGTACACGGCAGTGAGGATTCATCTGCTTCTTGTGCTGTGATATGTGACTTAGAATTCAGTAACATCAAACCAAATGTCACATTAAACATGGAGATGGGCTCAAAGACTATATCAGTGCTTGTAGATCAATATGGGTCATTGAACTGCAGTGTAAAGCACATGTTTAAGGGACACAGTACGGTTAACAGCACTCACAACAGCACTCGCAACAGCACTCACAACAGCACTCACAACAGCACTCACGACAGCACTGACGGATCGTCAAATGCTTCCAACACAACAGGTGAGCGTTTTTGTTTTTTTTTCCTTTGTATCTCTCTTTAAGGAGTTCATGGACTGAATCAAAGGAATATCACTTCTTATGTCTTTGGCTTTACAGGTGTACCTACAGAGCCTGAATATCTGAATGCAGTTATTTATGGGACACCAACAGCCCTTCTGTGTCTTATTTTAATTGCACTTTTGGTAATTTGGTACCTAAGACCAAGACTGCATGCAGGTAGGATATGAAGTTCTTTGTCTTGTCAGATTTCCTGTTTGTTTGCTAAGTGGTCTGCTGCCAAAACATAAGTAGATGTTTGACATTTGGCTAGGCAGCTGATTCAGTTTCTATTTCTTTAAAGCGTTTCCTGTTTACATTTGCTGCTGTGGCTTCAATGGCAGGGTAAGTTTACTTTATGATTATGATGGGTAACTACTATCACGTGTTTTGTTGTATTTGGGTAATGAAATTTCTTACTTGTAACTGCAGATGGAAGAGGAGATGTCGGTGATTTACTCATCAATTATCATCAGGAAACCTGCAAAGATAACAAACAATCATATGACTGACAGTGACAGTAGTTGTGTGTATAGTGTAATAAAAGCATAGAGGAAAGGTCCCAAATTGAGATGGTCCATAAATGCCACTGGTATAGTGATAGCCGACCTGTTTTTCATGAGAAAAGTTGTTTGTGATTCTGAAGGGAAATTCTACAGCAGCATTAGGTTTTGTTTTTCTTTAATTAGAAAGTTTCCTAACTGGGTGAAATGATCCAAGTGGCAGCCATAATAAAAGCTGATTGAATATTTTTATGAATATTTATTAAACAATTTCTTTATTACTTCCTCACCTTTTTTGGTCGAACACAGAAACATCCTTTTTATAATATTTTGCCCTAACGTGACAGGCACTTTAGGTGTTTCAAGACAAAATATTTGTTTGTCCAGAGAATTTGAATTTATAACTTTAGGTTGATGTGTCTTCAGATATTGTAGGCCTACTCGGATTAAGAGTAATTTCCAAATTGACTAACTACAACATTTCAATGTTTTATTTGTCACATAGAATCGTAAGGTAGAACTCCAGGGAAATTATGGCCTGTATGTTAATCAATAATCAGCATCTGTTAGCCTATACCTCATTAAAAATATTATACAGCCAACACATTTGTTAACTTTTCTTTTGTTTACAAAAACCTTGAACTCTACTCTAATGTGTAACTTTGCGTTTTAATTCACATCTTCCATCATCATCTTCCAGTTGGATGTAACAAGTTGACAATTCTGTATCAATTGTGATACCATACAACCCTCACTTCCTAAAAAAAGGAAAATAATGGTAACTTTAGCCCAGTAGGTGGCTGTAATGCGCCAAAAATGTCGATGGCAATCCTACGAAATACAGCAGATGGAGAAAAGTACGCCTTCCATTCACTCATGCCGACTGTGTTCATTCATTATCCGATAACAAACCGAACAGTGTGGTAATTTTTGCTCAACTTGGCTCTTTACTGTCACATATAGATATTTTTCATCCCATTTAAGTAACCAAACTAACGCTGAAACGTACGGAAACTTGGGGAACACAGCTAACATCGTGGCTAACTGATTAGCTTAGGTAGCTGCTAGTTAGCAGGGTAAGTTAGCTACTAAACGTTAGCCGTGTGTTGATGTAACGGACACGGTGAGGCCTAACGTTACCGGAACCCTGGTCTTTACTGTGGAGGTTCAACCAAAGACCGACGTCTGTGTTCCCAGCAAGTGGACAGCTACATTTTGTCTTTTCTCAGGTAACGAAATAAATTAATTTTGAGAGCGAGTTAGCGTTAGCTGCTAACCACACTGAATTAGCTAACAAGCTAGCTCGCGAGTTAAAGTTGTCAACTCAGTTAACGGTCGAAAGAAAACAGTGCCTGTAACAACTTACATAAAAATATTAATGATAATTATAATATTATATGTAACAACATCTTCTTACAGAGTAAAACAACTTTTTGCCCGAGAAAACATGGAAGCTCCTCCTGTCACCGTGATGCCAGTCACCGGGGGCACAATCAATATGATGGAGTACCTGCTGCAAGGTGAGCTAACGTGGAGATACGTCCTTATCTGCGTACAATAACATTAAATTAAACATCTTTATCGATTATCCAACTACCAGTTAGTGTCATACATGGCCTGTAGTGGACTGAAGTTTTACAGTACTACTGGGTGTTATGTGATAAATTAAAATGTCAGCAACTCATATAGATATTTTTAAAGGTTGTGCTTATACAGTTACTTATTTTAAGTGTCTAATTTTACGTTAACAACCACGTCTTGTTTGGTAGTACTATAATGCTTAAAATAAGGAAAATATAAATTAAAAAAAATTTATTGTAAAACTGTAAAGTATTGTAATTTTACAATTTCCTTGGCTCAAAACAATAAAGTGTCAAAATATAATTTTGCTACTTTAACTGAGAATAGTTTTACAAATACACACTTGGGTGAAGTTATAGGAAGAACCAACATGAAGTACCATACCTATGTTAACCCTTATGCCCCCCTCAGACATTTTTGTACCTTTTTCTTACTTTTTTAATTTTTAATATTAAAATATTTTAATAGTTTTTTCTGGGTTTTTTTCATAAATCACTTAAACAACTCCAAAAGTGCTCAGAACAACCAAGCATTAAACCATTTTCAGGATTTTAATCCTTTAAATTCCTGTTTAATTATTATTTGCATTACTAATTATATATTACAAAAAACACAAAAAATAATTATTTTCCATATAATAAATAGTAAGGGATGGGGCATTGGAGGTGATTAGAGTCTTGGATATGCCAAAGATTAGTAACAAACTTGATTTGATTGCATCACTATTCTTTATGTAGTGTCAGTTACTCCCTCTGGACACCTTTGTGGCCCAAAAATGCCTCATTGACTTCCATTAAAACCATTTTTAATCTCACTGCCATTACAGTATATAACCATGGATTCTCTAATGTCAGCATTTTATTTTGAGGAAAAGTAGTGATATTTGACATTTTTACTGTATTCCATCAGATTCAACCGTTTTCCCATTGTAGGCCGCTGTATGAAATTCTTGTATTTTTGCCAGTTATATTATGGACTCATGTGACTACCAGGGGGCCCCAAGAATTTTTTTTTTTGTGTGTGTGTGTGTGTATGTGTGTGTGTGTGAGTGTGAGAGAGAGAGAGAGAGAGAGAGAGAGAGAGAGAGAGAGAGAGAGAGAGAGTGAATCTGCAAGCATGCATTGATCATTTCAGTTGTGAAAAAAGGACATCTTTTGAGGGATGTGTTTCATGTGTCTTTGAAGAGGTGCTTGAGTAAAAACATGGCCTCCTGCCTTATTCAAAAACAAAAACAACTGTTAGTGTATTTATGCACCTGGCTGCTTTCACAGCCAAAGATAAACATGCACCTTGGCTGAGGGGTCATTTCATTAGTGAGCAGAGAAGGAGAACGATCTGGAACAAAGAGAAGGAGCAAAAATGAAGAGGCATTTCAGTGCAGAAGAGGCTTTAGAAATGGCCATGCAGCCTTTATCTGCCAGTGAGCTGCAGGACTCATCTGAAGAAGACACAAGCTTCGAGGAGGAGTCTGACACAGAATGCTTCCTGGAGTCCTCCACCTCTGTGAGTGCCTCTGACCCTTCCTCTGAAAGTGGAGAGGACACTGAGGATCCTGCCCATCCTAACAGTGAGTGCACAGCGAAGAATGGGCAAGTCTGGTCTCCATCTCATGCCGAGACGCTGCCCTCAAAGAAACCACCGACACTGCAGAAGGAGAGTTGTGTGCTGGTTGTGCACAGGCCTAAAAAAGAGGTCTTCTACCACCTGCACCAAGTGTAACAGGTGCATTTGTAGAGAGCACCAGGTCACATGCTGCAGGACCTGCTGGTGTGCTGCAGGAAATGAACTAAACTAAACACACACACACACCCTCTCTCAATCCATGTATCTGTTTATCTCAAACACACACATAACTCACATATTCAAAGCCTTGTTGAAGTTTTCAAAGTTGTTTCAGTTTGCACAATAAATATTCACATTGATGAATCAGATTTTGATATAAAAAGGATTTATCTCTCTCTCTCTCTCTCTCTCTCTCTCTCTCTCTCTCTCTCTCACACACACACACACACACACACAAACACACACACACACACACACACACATACACACACACACACACACACACACACACAATCAAATGACTCTTGGGGACCCCTGGTAGTCACATTAGTCCATAATATATCACTGGCAAAAATAAAAGAATTTCATGCATCGGCCTACAATGGGAAAACGGTTGAATCTGGTGGAATACAGTAAAAATGTTAAATATCACTATTTTTCTTCAAAATTAAATGCTGACATTACAGAATGCATGGTTTTACACTGTAATGGCAGTGAGATTAAAAAATGTGGTTTTTCATGGAAGTCAATGAGGCATTTTTGGCCACGAAGGTATCCAGAGGGGTTATCTGGCACTACATAAAAAATACAAATGCAATCAAATTAATTTTGTTACTAATCTTTGGCATATCCAAGAGTCTAATCACCACCAATGCCCCATCCCCCTACTATTCATTCTATGGAAAATAATAAATGTTTTGTGTTTTTTTGTAATAAATAATGAAAAAATTAAAATGATTAAACTGGCATTTAAAGGGTTAAAATGCTGAAAATTATTGAATTTTTGGTAGTTATAAGCAAGTCTGTAGATGTTTTAAGAGATTTATGAAAAAAAAACAGAAAAAAATATTTATGTATGATGATTTACTAGCAGTTTTTTTGTGTGTGCACATTTTTGCCACGGAGGTGTCCAGAGGATAGTAAATTTGAGGAGGTCACAAGGGTTAAATGCTTGGATACATCAAACCTTTCTATTGGATTATTGTGATTGATATGAGCCTCTACTACTGTGAGCTTATTTACAGGTCAATGAGGTGATGTGATATTAAGATTATCTCTTAAGTCAAGTGTTGTCTTTAACTGTTTAATGAAATACTTGAAAAATAATTTAATGAATGCATTCTTTCAAAAGATACATCCACCCGTGATGTTATGATTATGGTGTTGGAGTATGCCAACTAACCTCTCGTTCCAAGATCTTCCAAATAGTCTTCCCTCATTGATGTAAACTGGAAAGACAAGATATTAGAAACTTGTTAACATGCAGTGGAATTCAGCATTACCAAGCTAAAGTTGAAACCAAACCTCTACCTCCACCTAGAGTTTCATAAAACATTTTACTAAAAAATGAATATTAAACCACTGATAAAGTGGAAAAACATCTGATGTGTTTGTGACAAAGGCCTGTCACCTTCCTCTTTTGTCAAGGAATCTCCGCTGTTGTAATGTTAGAGGCCTTGTGTTTATTGTGCAGATTTAATGTATATTGAAACTATTGCATTGGATACAAGATATTGAACAGTCCAGATGATTGCACCACATTGTTTATACACTGTTTATGTATTCATGCATTTGTTTGTCAACCCTTTATTAACGCAGGCAGTGTGTTAGACCAAGCCCTGGAAAGCCTCTTGCATCGCCTCCGAGGTCTGTGTGACAACATGGAACCTGAGACCTTCACAGATCATGAACTGGTTTATCTTCTGAAAGGCCAACAAGGAAACCCTTTCATTCTGCGTGCCCGGCGCTCCCTCTCACACCCCACGTCACCATGGCACCTACGCTACCTAGGCCAACCTGAAGTGGGTGACAAGAGCCGCCATGCCCTGGTGCGTAACTGTGTTGACGTAGCTGCCTCTCACAACCTGCCCGACTTCCTCAATGAGATGGGCTTCCGCATGGACCACGAGTTTGTGGCCAACGGGCACATATTCCGCAAAGGTGCTATGAAAATTGTGGTGAGCAAGCTGTCACGCATCCTGGTACCGGGTAACACAGAGAACACAGAGCGTCTATCACTTTCATACCTGGTGGAGCTGAGTGTGTTGGCTCCTGCCGGTCAAGACACTGTGTCAGAGGACATGCGCAGCTTTGCTGAGCAATTGAAACCATTGGTTCACCTGGAGAAGATTGACCCCAGCAAACAGAGACATTGAATGTCACCATTTGTATGGTCAAGTCATTTTTGACTACCATGGACAAACCAGACTTCTATTTTTTTACATTGTTTACATTTGAACTAAAATTAAATACAGTTCAACTTTGACTTAACTGTTACACTCCTGGTTAATTTGTTATTTAAGCGGGAAAATAACTGCAATTACAAAACAACATTACTGTATTCTTTTTCAACCAAAGCATGTACACAATTTTGAGTTTTGACATGGTAACCTTATCATTCTGTCACAAATTAACACCACACAGTTTTGGTTATAGGAGCAGTGTGTAGGATTTAGTGGCATGTAGTGATTAGGATTGTAGATCGCAACCAACTTCCCTCATGTGCCAAGTGTGAACTCCCGGGTTGGATTTCTTTAGTGTTCACTATTTAGGATTTTTTTAAAATCTGGAGCCGAGTTGCCTAGAGAGGTCTCCTCTTCTCTCAAACAAACAGACCAGGTTATTAAAATCGGTAACAACACTTAATAAAGCAGTTCTGCATTTCAAAACCTTTTTTCTTTGACACCGTTTGACTTATTGCGAGCTGCTAGCCCAGCATCTGCTGATGTGTCCCCAACTTTTTCCTCTGATAACTTAAGATCCAGACATTTAGGAGGTTTTCACCAGGGGCTGGGTAATCCGCAAAGGTTTTTACTTTCCAAAACAAACAAACCCAGTGATTTAAACTGGTAAAACACTGAATAAAGCCTTTTCTCATAAAAAAAACCCAACTAATTTTCCAATGCTAGTTGGGTCGTTGCAGAGGGCCAGCCAGTGTAAAAACGTATGGCCCTATCTAGAGCAACTGTTTGCTTTATTCATCCAGGGCTACTGAAGAAACATGTCGGACTTGGTTGACGAGGACCCGCTCCCGATGTAGATAGAAATGGTGGTTCATTTTAAGGTAATGAAAGCATGACAATTCTTATTTTCACATAATTATGCATGAAAGAAAATGTATTACATTATATTCAATATCTGTCAATATATCCCCCTACATCCTACACACTGGACCTTTGAACTAATTGCCAAATTCATGTTTTTGCATTAATTACATTTAGTGTTTCCATAAGTAAGCTAGTGACTGTGTTGAGTGTGAAGCAGTACAAGAACCACCCCTTTATACAATAAGTGTTGCCACAAAACACTTCTCAGACCAGAGATAAGTGGTATTTGTCATAGTAATAGAGGGTCTTTACAACTTGTTGCTCTTGGAAATTTAATTTCTTTACTTGGTTTTAGTTTAAGACTGATTATTGATTATATTCTTTTATTAATGCACAAATTTATTTCCCTCTATAAGTCAGGTTTAATAGCTGAAAAAACACTATTCCTAGTGTATGATGTATGTTGCACAAATACCTGAAGTATTTTTTTTTATTTAATATGATCTGTGTTCTATATTTAAAGCTATTAGTTGTTATATCTTTTTTTTTTTTTTTAATTCTGTTGCTTTTCCATGAACACATTCATTTTGTCCCACTAGGGGTCTCTCTTGCTCTTCATGTGACTGGCTGTCTTGCCAGCTGAACGCTACCTCAGATCATCTACAGGAGCTGTGGTTGCCATGGAAATAATTAGCTGTGAGATCTGCACATCTTTCCCCCCACTCTAATTAGCTTTCTCAATTGCTTAATGATACATAGACCTGTGAAAGCCTTTCTTTCTTCCCCTCAACAAAAGCATTGATTTTCCCTCTCTTCCCCTCTCATTTCTACTGTTAACCCATTAGTGCCTCTTTCATGGGAACTTGAGCTGGGACTATTGCACATGAAAGCACTACAGCTGCCTCAGGTTCTTCACTCCTTACGCTGAATCCCAAAATGGCTCGTACACTCGTGTGTCAACATTATGGCCAATGTGCTGCAGAGACTGAGGTAACTAATGCACATCCTGTCAGTTATGATAATAATGTGGGCAATATGACATGAGTGCTTCTAATAATACCCCAACAGGAAGATGCATTTGCAGGGGCTGCGATGTAAAGTGGCTGCATGCGTGTCTGAAGGGCGAGCTGGAGGGCAGATGGCTGTCTGTACATGTTGACCTACCTGTATATCACAGCTGATGAGGACAAGCTTGCTGAGGTGGAAAGGTGAGATGACATTGCATTCACATACATTTGATTCATCTCGAAAAGCACCATTTGAACATTTTAATATTCTGTACATTGTATTGCTAAGGGACTCTTTAAATCTGTCTTTTGAAGGCAAATCTGATCTGAGCTCAAATTGAATTTTAAAGTTTGATACTCGGTACACAAAGTTGCCCGTCAATGAGAGACCAGATTATCTGATGCAGACAGTTTTATGTTCCAACAACCAGAAGTAGACCACTGGCCCTCAGGACTAAAGCATGATGTTTCAGCTCTGAGTGAATTATGTATTAAAGAGGCAGATGCCTCCTTGCCCAAGGCTTTATATGTCCAGCATGGATACACTACAGTCTGCTGGCTTTCTTCCACTTAAACTTGTGTTTAGCACAGTGCTCTTTGGTGATGAGCTGGACTCCCACTGCACCTCCACTCCGCATTGCCTGGAGAACAGAGGCAGAGCTAGGCTAATCAGTGTCTTGGCATCAGGCCTTCTCGGCTATTGTGGATGTAGCCAACCACTGACTTGCACAAGTGAGGGATTTAAGTCGTTGCTGGAGGCAATCTGATATTCTGCATGGTTTATTTCAAGAAACTAAGACTTGAGTAGCACCATCTTCCAACACAGATGCAAAAATCCTGATAAGTCTTTGAATATGGTTTCATTAGGGGTTAAGGTTACAGCATATGACTGATCATCAATCTGATTACTTTTTATAGTGGGATTGTTATTCTTGGCAGTGAAAAATGTGTTGATTGTAGGGTCACTGCTAATTTCATAATGCTTGCAAATAAAACTGCGGCAGAACTCAAAAGTATTTTTTACAATTGAATTTAAAATGATATAAATGAAGGAAAAGCAGCAAGTACTCACATTTGATAAGCTGTGATCAGGTATAGATAGATAGATACTGAACAAAAATTTAAATATCTTTTTTTTTTGCTCCCATTTTCGCAAGCTTAAAAATTTAATACTTTTTATGCACTCAATAGATGTATTTCTCTCCAATTTTGGTTGCAAATCTGATAACCTGTGTTTGTGAGCACTTCCTTTCCAAGATGATCCATCCACCTAACGTGTGTAGCATATCAAGATGCTGATTAAACAGCGTTATTATTACACAGGTGTGCTTTGGACTGGTCACAATAAAAGGACACTGTAAACTGTGCAGTTTGATCACACAACACAAAGCCACAGATGTTACAAGTTTTGAGGGAGTGTGTTATTGACATGCTGACTACAGGAATGCCACCAGAGCTGTTTGCCTGTGAACTGAATGCTCATTTTATTACCACAAGCCATCTCCAATGTCGTTTCTGTGAATTTGTTAGTACATCCAACTGGCCTCACAACCACAGACCACATGTAGCCACGCCAGCTCAGGACCTCCATATCCAGCATCTTCACCTGCTAGATAGAATTAGAGAGTAGCCCCCCAGATGCAACAATGGTTTATACAATGGAAGAATATCAGCACTGCTCCGGAAATTTTATCATCATGCACATAGTCCTTTACTGGGTCATGACCTGACAATCATAACTATTCATCGTCACCGTTTTGTGGGGCTGGTTGGATTTCCTGCAAAATCCAGGGAAACAACATTTGAGATGTCTTATGGTAATGAAATGAAAATTAAGTTCATGGGTAACAGCTCCGGTGGATGTTTCTGCAGTCAGCGTTCCAATGGCAAGCTCCCTCAAAGCTTGAGCTATCTGTGGTATTTTGATGTGTCATTAAAGCAATACCTGTATAGTAATGATGCTGTTCAACCAGCATCTTGATATGCCACACCTGTCAGGTGAATAGACTATTTTGGATAAGGAGAAGTGCTCACTTACACGGATTTTAACAAAGTTGTGGCCAAAATTTGTGAAATAAATCCACTTAATGTATGAAAAAAAGTCTCAGATCTTTAACTTAAACATGTGACAGATGGATGCATAAACAGAGGCGTTGCCTTTAAATTTTTGTTTAGTGTTAATTAATAGATATATAGATTTTTATTTATATCTAAATGATTACAATTACTAATTATCCTATGGACAGGTGAACAAGATAACAATACAATCTTATTGTACTAGTTTGACCTATGTTTCAGAAATATCATAATTAACTTCACTGTCCAATCGCTTCCACTGTAAGCATCTTTGACATCAGTTTATTAAAATAATTACGCTCGCCGCACTTTGGGGTATGATAGCAGAGCACACTGATTTTCCTCATTGGGCCATTTGGTTGTTCTGGGTCTCTGACTGTTAAATATAATTAATTGGTGAAGGCAGATAGTGTTCGTCTATTATATTTTGTTAGACCTTTGAAATTGGGAGAGACGCTGTTACCTGCACATGCCTTTACTTTCCATTCCACAACACAGTCTTAATTAAAACTCTTGGCACCAATTGTTTTTGCTGCCTTTGAACATAATGTTCATAGTTGGCAGCAGCACGCATGCCAAGATGCCACAGAAAGCTGGCTCTTGCTTGGGGCAGGAAGTCTTTAAGTCATCCTACTTTGGGCCAGTGCCACGAAGGGGTGAAATCCAGCTTCGTCTACTCAGGAACGTTCCCGATACTTGGATTTGAGCCCTCTCCTTCATGTGTCATTGGGAGCCCATATGCTTGTTAGAGAGTGTGGGTTGTTTGCGGAGAGGGGAGGAGAACCAGGGGAAGTGTTTTCCCAAACAGGCAACGATCTCCCAAGGGTGTTCTTGTGGCTTCTCCAGCATCCTCTCGTCCTAATCCCACCGGGCAGAATGGGTTGCAGGGATAAATTGCACAACATCATGAGGTTGCGAAGGACGTCTGGAGTGGCACGGCCAAGGAAATGAGGATGGGCCTCGCGGAAACGGGTGGAAAAAACTTGTCCCTTTCCTTGTGTGAATGAAATTCCAGAGCACTTTTTCAGGGTGCAAATTGACAGACACAAAGCTCTGCTTGTTGTTGGTGTGGTGCTCTGCCTTGCTTGTGGCTGGCTGAGGTGATTACTGCTGTGCAGAACATGCTGTTCCAGGATCAGCCACTCACAGCCTAAAGCCAGCCACGCTGCCTCTGGAATGTCTGGTATGGGGACAGTGTAGCAGTCAGCCTGGAAGGGACCAAACATATATGTAGTTTTTTAAAGTCGTGCTGCCTGCGCCTCCCTCCTCTCTGTCTGGCTGACTCCTCTGCTCTTCCTCTGAGTCTTGTTTCTCTGGAGATTCAGGCCTGCTGTGAGCCTCTCAATCTGCTCATTTGTCTTCACAATTACCTTCCTTTCACTTTTTGTGTAATCAAGCTCCGTTGTGGAGTCTTGTGTCACCAAAATTTTGGCACTCGGGAGAATTATTTGTGAACAAGCAACACAAGTAGCACCTTGTATTACTAGACTAGAGGATATGGAAGAATGCCATTCTCTGGCATTGGTTAGATTTGACTCTTTGTACATATTTAACCCTATAAAACCTGGATCAACAACAGCATTTAAACCTTTTAAAAGGCAATGAGCAACTTGGCAAAAAATGTTCTGCAAATTGCAAGAAATTGGTAAAAGGTGAGAAGAAAAATGACCTCAAAGTGAGATAAAGATTTTTTTTTATAAAACTAACAATAGCTAGCGAATATGTAAAGAGAACTACATATGTATATATACGATTATTTATTTAAAAATTATTTCATAGAAATATATATGTAGTCTTTCAGCACTTTTCTGCATAATGTCCTTGTTTGTTTTTGTTTTTTTTACTTTTCTTTCCTTCAAATTTTCAGGACATTTTCTTGTAAGCCCAACTTTTACTATTTCTTACTATTTTTTGGATAATTGTTTGTAAAGTTGCCCATTATTTCTTCTAATTCTTGAAAAAAAAATCAGGCCAATTTGCTCAGGTTTCAAAGGGTTAATTGGCCAAATAATAAATACTACATAATAAATAATTTCCCCTTAATCAAATGTATTGACGCAAAGGGGCTTGAGGACTTTTTTTTTACACAGAAAACTATTAGCAACATGGCATTTTAACCATCTGATCCCACTGATGTTCAGCATTAAGTCATTTCATGACACACGATGACACATCCTCCCGCATTTAAAAAGTGTGCTATTTTTGACACACATTTCTCAACATCCATCTCGCCTGAGTGCACATAGTGTGGCCACATTGTGTAACTTTTAAGTACAGCTTCCATTTAAGCATGCCTTGCACGTATAGGGCGGGGCCCCCTCAGACACCTTGCTGCACAGGTGCTTGTTTTGTTGGTGGTGATAAACTATGAATGTGTCACTCTGAAATATGAGGGTGTTTCATTGAAACTATAAGTATGTTGGGTAGAATCCCCCCTTAAGCGTCTCACTGTAGACAGTTTATGCCTCTGTGTTGACAGACAGTTTATTATTTAGCTGTTGAATATTTTGACTGCAGTCCATTCATAAGAACATGCCCCGGTTTGTCATACTGATTACTCATGGGCAGGGGTGCATTTGCAAGTACATTTTCTTAAGTACTGTTCTTGATTATAGGTTTTGAGTATCTGTTCTTTACATGAGTATTATTTATTTTGAAACTTATTACTTTGACTCCTTAAATGTTAACTGCGCACATCATGGCCTACAGGAATATGGACATTTCTATAGGCTTTGCAGCATATTAAACAAACTTTTCATTGTACAGCTTCTACAAGAAAGTCAGTGCATTCAGTGGGTTGTTTTTGAGCCATTGGGGTCTGTAAATATATTGTGACAATATAAACGAATGTTTTGAGATGAAAAAAAAAATACTTTGAATACTCAAATTTTTTTAAAAAACAAGTTCTTCAGTACTTTAACTTAAGTAATAATTGACTCTTTCAACTTTCATTGTATTGGAGTAATATTTGACCAGGAGTATCTGTACTTTGGCTCACGTTATAGAGTTGTGTACTTTGTCCACCACTGCTCACGGGTGGCTAAAATGCTTACATGGAACTCCTGCCTAACTTCCAAATAGTATCGGAAATTGTAGTGTGCAGTGTCAGTAAGTAATTTAGGAAGTAAGGAAAGCTTTATTTATATTATAAGAACACACAGGTACAAAGTGCTTCACACACATAGGCTATACACACTTAAAATAAATAAGTGAATTAATCAATTAATCAAGTTTCAATACATTACAATATAGAGCACAGCACAATGAGGGACAGACAAGACCAAAATAAAAACAAAAACATAACACATAAAGTTGCTCTATGGAAAGGCTTGCCTATTAAGATGGGTTTTTAGGAGACGCTTAAAAAAGTCAAAGGGCGCAGCAAATCTGATTGACTGGGAAAGATTGTTCCAGAGGGTAAGGGCTAAAACAACAAATCCATAATTACCTTTTTTGTGTGTGTGTGTTTGTGTGTTTGTGTGTGCGCGCGCGCATGTGGAGGACTGCCTATAAAAGTGCATGAATAAGTAATATTGTCCCCACAGCAACCATAACAGGTGTGAATGTGCATAAAAATATGAAACAGACTGTTGCTGTAGAATAGCTTGTGAGCTCAGCAGATCTTTTGTATTGAGGTGAAAGGTTATGGGCAGTTTGAGGCTACCATCTTATTTTTTATAGGCTAAGAAAAAAAAAGTAATGGCTTTTTGTGGGAAATAAACAGCCAATGAGATTCGAGCACCTGAGACCGTGAGCCCGCCCTGCTGTCTGATTTTAGGAAGGGGGGCTGGTGTGGATGGAGGGGCGGAATCCCCTGCATCCATCCCATCCAGTGTAGCAGAATTACACACACGGCTCTGACCACTGCCAGAGCTGCGTGTCTTTGGCGTCGAGGTGCTTTTACGCCTCCTCACTTTGAGTGCGGAGCAGAGATGATCTTTCAATCTGGCCTCTGAAAAGCCCCATTTCACCTCACTCCGCGCTCGGATTAAAATCTAGGGTTACCTAATCTCTCGTAATCTGGACTAAATCTGTCTAATCGGCATAGGAAATTACACTGGCTGAGGTATAGCCCAGCACATAATCAGCAGGGGTGAAACCTCATGCGCACCGTGAGGTCTCCCCGGAGGGCATTTGGACGCTGCATACGTTACACGGGACAATTTGTTACGCACAAAGGCAGATCAGACACTTCTTTTTTTTAAAGACAAAAAATGTTGAGATTATGAAGGAATTTTCCCCTTTGTAGCCTTCACAAGTGTTTTTTTATTTTTATCACCGCTGGATGGAGGCTGGCACACAAAGCCCAGGGTGACGCTCCGCCAGAAAGATCATTATGCAGAGTTTTGATTGAGAATTTGGGGTTTGCTCCCTCCGTTCATATCAGATACGGTGGAGAGACAGCGAGAGAGAGAGAGGGCGGGAAAGAGAGCAAGAGAGAGAGAGAGAGAGTTCGGGATTTCGTTGTAATCATGTTAGGAGAGTATTGATTTCGTGAGCGCACTCCAATTGGCAGCATCTCCACTACAGCGCCGGCGCGTCATCCTCGGTTCACATCGACGGAACGAGTTGTAAGCAAATGAGAACATGTGTGGGATCTGAGAGAGTGAGAAAAGGCAAGGGGGGATAGAGGGGAGCAATAGGAGGTGTGATAAAAGACTATTTTATCAGCCTGACAAGTGGATACGAACATTTTTGATCGCTGGACTATTTTTTTTTCTTTTTATTTTCCAGACTGGGAATTTATCGATTCGTCACATGCGCACGCCTCTTCATTATAATTGCAGACAGTTGGGTGCTGTTCAGGCTGAATGGACTTGAATGTGCCGCTGCCAGCTTAATCCGTGCAGACTGGAAGATTTAATAATTCACGGTAATCACGCATTATCGCCTCAGTGGATGCTCTCAACACAGCTCTGGTGATTTTCTCCACCATTCTTCCTGTTGTCTTGTGGAGGATTTATCGACGACTGCTTTGCAAATATGCTCCTTATCTGAAATATCATCTGTTGCTGCAACTGGATTGAAAAGCCCCCACATGACTGGCTCTGACACGCTTTGAGGTAATGTGGACTGTTGAATAAGAAGCATTTTAATCACCGTTTGATATTTTGACTCCAGGTAAAATGGACGAAAAATTATTATTACTTTTATTACTTCTCTTATCTCTGCACGCGAGGCTGTGATTCTGCTTGTGTTCATCATGATTTTTTTACTCCGTTCAATTGCCTCTTATTGATTCAGACTGGAAGCTTAATAGCAGTATTACAAGGCAAATTTGAAGTGAGGACAGTTGCGGATCGTGGAGGTATTTCCCTCCCTCGCTCTTCATTTGATTTCATTTTTCAACTGAAGGGTAAATGTTGATGATGGAGGACGACGAATTAGACAATCATCAGGTTGATTCGGATTTCGAGCCGCAGAGCCGGCCTCGCTCGTGCACCTGGCCGCTGCCTTGCCCGGAGGATTTCCCCGGTGGACACGAGGTCAGCGGGGGTCTTCCGCTGGCCAACATCAAGGTGGAACCGGAGGACGTCCCGGCTTGCATAGCGGGGCTCGTGGGCGGAACGCCCGGGGAGCTGAAGCATCCAGCCGGCGCCCCGGCACCCACAGGCGCGACGCACCCATGCCTGGCTGGCGCGGCGCTCGATGTGACCGGACCGCTGCGCAAAGCCAAATCCTCGCGGCGGAACGCGTGGGGGAACCAGTCCTACGCGGATCTCATTACCCGCGCCATCGAGAGCACCCCAGAAAAGAGACTCACGCTGTCACAGATATACGACTGGATGGTCCGTTATGTGCCCTATTTCAAGGATAAGGGCGACAGTAACAGCTCAGCTGGCTGGAAGGTAAGAAATAAAGCACACACAATGGAGGTTTTGACGTGTTAATCACAAGAGTGTCTCGAGATTATTCCTATTCACTAAGCCATTATGATTTTTTCACCCCTCGTGCCATACACATGTCACCGTGGGATTCCGTGTCGGTTACGCATGAATGGTGCCATGCGTTATCTTGTCTTAGTTCATTACTGCCGTCAGTCAGTCTAATAGATCATTGATGGCAGGGATGTAATAGACTGGAGTGTAGTCACTTGCTGCGTGTGTGTAACCAGTTCATCTCAGAGCAGCTCATGATGGGCAACAGCGTCCGTAGTAGCGCATGAAATCCTTTCAGCAGAAGCAGGAGAGTTAATGATTTATTCCCTGCAAATAAATGAGGCAGATAAACAGAATAGTCAATGCATTTTCATGCAAATAGGCAGCACACATTTTTAAAAACACACCAACAGAGGGGCACGTAGCAGGAGGTCAGCTGTCCACAATGTAAATATTCAGAGGGGTGTCCACAAGTGACCACAGTCAACCACCGCTGCCTGTCTGGCTGAAAGCCTGGAGTAACCTCCTGGACTTCTGCCCATGTTATCAGCTTCTGCTCCCAGCCTCATCATGCTGCTATTCATTATGGCCATCTGAGGACAGGGAGAAGGGGCAGGGGAGATCAGCAGTGCTTGTCCTCACGGAGCGCCTCTGCTGAGCTGATGAGACTTGATGTTAATGATCTGCTCACCTTTTCTATGGCAATGTGTGACAAGTTAGAGGCTGTATCATCATTCATCAGAATCATGCGCTAGGCTGTTTTTGACCAAAGCAAGACCACTCAACAGGACTTCACATTGTCTCGCCTCACCTGTTCCTCAGCATAAACCCATTATTGAATAGACAGTTAATGCTGATTCCTAGATTTATCCCATTAAATACTTAGTGGAAGAATTCTTTAGTTGGCAGCCACATGATTTCTACCCGCCCAAAACTATCTGGGTGTGCCATTCATATCATCAAATACAATCAAAGACCAAATTAATGGCACACATCCAGCAACACATACATATTTGATCCTTTCCGAGAAGCCAGTCTGTTGTCAAAACTTGTAGCGTTGCATAACACAGACTCTGTCACCGCTCGGAGTCTCAGCCGTAATCACAAGCACATGACTTGACACCTTAAGCCTGTCCCATTAAAGTGAACTCTGCTAAGGTGCGTCTCCAGGTAGACTTCATAGTTGCACCAACACTCTTCAACCACAGGGCCTCTTTATCTTTAGTGCCAGAGTCCTAGTCTGCTATTTATGAAACTGCAAATTAGGAGGGGGTTGACACTGGTAGTCTGAGGTCCTGGGCTATTTCAGGCCACCGGCGAGACGTGGGGCCCACTCCAGGTAATGACGGGGCATTAGGTAAGTCGTTTAAAGCAGGCAGCCAGAATGTCAGTAACAGGGTTGACCTGGTTTGGTCAGAGACAGAGTGGTAATGTAAACATACACTTAGAGTCACATGTACTAACAGGAACCAGCATATGGAAATATTCACTCAGCAGTGTGTGTACAGTAAAACCATAATTTCTGATGCAACTGCCTACCTTGGCTCTTGCAATAAATGTGTTCAACTTTTAAGTGAACTTGGCACGTCAAATGAGAGGTCCTTTTGAATCTGTAGGAATACAAAAGGAAGCCCAATGGAATATTTGTTTGTTTTTGGTAGTATGACAGAAATGTACATGCAAATTATTTCATTAAGGGAGTTATGGAATAAAAAGGGCAGCGACACACAAAACATAATCTGTTTGTTTTTAAGATCGCACGTAAAGACCAAGTTCAACCAGGTTAATATGAAGTCCATATTCAGATTAAACCCCTGAACCCAGGAGCCAAAAACACGCTATCTCCCCTCCTCACTTGCGCACAACACAGGTGCACTCTCATACATGTAATTTTACAATCATATCAGGCAATTATATTTGACAGCAGCATTTGCAAGTTGGAAAACATTACTTGTATCATCCGCTACATTTTCATCTCAATCAACAATATCATGCACGAGCAAAGCACTGGATGCAAAACAGCCGGCTGCTTTTTTTTTGTTGTTGTGGCAGGGAAAGGGAAAAAAAGATAAAAGAATTGTTGGTAAGCTGCTGATGAAATAAAATGAAATTAAGTGGTATAGCTTGGCAGTTTGCGTAGGAGGCTGGCGGGCGGGGGGTTGGGTTGGGGTTGATGGCTTGATGATGGGTGCTAGACAGCCAGTACACCTAGACAGTGCCATTAAGCTCCTATAAATACCTAATGGCTTCTGACTTCTAGGAAGACCGCAGTATTCTGAGGTCATGGCTTCCTAATCACCTCCTTACTGAAGGGAAGTTACGTAGAATCATGTAGTTGTGAACCTGATTACACTTTCCACAGTCACTACTGAGGTGTAGATTAATGGCAGCTTGACTGGCCTTTATTTTCCAGTGTTCTGTTAACTGCAACCCAATTGGCAGCATAAAAGTTGGCAAGGTATGTCTCTGCAAACCAAAGATATGTAACGTTTAAACAGTATTACATTGCCAATATGTTACACATACATTTCTTAACATTTCAACACAGCTGCGATTAATGTGTGATTATGTGGCACAAAAACCTCTTGGTTATGGTTGGGGAAAGATCATATTTTGGCTAAAAATACCAGGCTTTGGTGCCACAATCACAGCTGGAAATGTAAATGGGTGAAAGATCTCTGTCTACAAATGGATTTCTGCCAGAAGTGCATTATTTGTTCCGTCATAGTCGTCATGGTTTTACCGCTAATGCTAAAAAAGATTTTTCGAGTATTATTTGCTTCAAATCAAGGCAAAAAATTTGATCCTAACAGGGACCGCCATTATGCATATTGCTGCATGAAATGCAAATGTTTAGTATCAGTTGATACAAAGTGTAAAGCTGAATGCGAAGGCACACTGGCATTTCACTGTACATTTAGCATAAAATGAATTTACCACTCTAAATTATAAACAATGGATTACCGCAAAGGAAAGAGGCAAAGATATGGCAGTTTTAATTAATGTGCACTTCTCTGTAGGGATGGGTAACATCAACAAAACCTGGTATTAAATGGCCCCAGGGCCAAATTATTAAAGATGCTTCATCAACGGTAGCTTTCTTTTTGAAGGTAAAATGTTTTATTTTACACTTTTTATGCATACATTACTGCCTTCTTCCAGGGTTAAAATGCATGCCCAGAGTGCACCAGAAAGCACTATTAAAAAAAAAAAAAAAAAAAAAAGATGTGGGAAATGCTCTTTGACACCCCTAGGTCACTTCAGTGGGCGTCAGTGAGCGGTGACACATCACTCGCATCAAGTGAACTCAATTTTTTTTTCTCACCAGGACCCAAAAATATGGTTGCTTAGCAGCCATTTCACCTATGTGTCACACCATCCATTGTCCCCTCCACTACCAGATGAAAAAGCAGGCTCATATACATATATTTCAAACTACGTCACTTTAGAAATATTGCTTTGATTCGTATGAATGTACAGACCTAACGTGGTGTTCAAAAAACACACAATGGCAACACTGTCTTCTTGCAACTGGGCTGGCAATCAAGCTAGTCCAACATAGAAATTTACAGGATGCTAAACTGAAGTTAGCGATTGTTTCTGAAGCCATGTATTTACGGTTGTGTTTTATGCCTTTACAGCTAATTATATCTAAATATGTCCTCGGGTGCATGTGGATGCATACTGCATGTGTGCGTGGGAGAAGCACATGTCAATTGCAACAAAGCGTCAGGGTTGGTAGAGTTGTGTGTGTGTCTTTGTGGGGGCTAGTGCAGGGGGAGGTGCTGTCTACTTCTATAGGCGTGTGTGTTTGGGCCCGCTGATTGGTCTGACAGCATGTCACTGCAGAGAATGCTGCATAGTCTTGCTCTTGACTTCATAATGCCTCTAATGGAGGGGTTTAAAGGCAAGTTGGTGTGGGGATCGCCCTGTAGGCGCCCAGAAGTTGATTAACTTCAAGGGGGTTAGATAGAGCTTTTGTAATGCTTGGAGGGTTTGCTTTATTGTATATATCACTGTGGTAGTTATGGGATACAAAAATCCACAATACATCAATCGCTTTGTTGTATAGAGTTTATTTAAATAAATCGCATTAGGTTTTGGGCAATTGCAACTACAGTGCATCTGTGAAGAACTGGTTTGTTTCTTTCCTGCTTTATTGTACAACACGTAGCTTCCCTGTATGTGTTTACAGGTTTTTTTCCGGCACTTGGGGCATGTCAGATGCCAGGGGATTGCGCAGCAGGTCGGCAAGGGTGCCAGGCAGTCACTCAGACACTTTAATCCAAAGCGACTAGACTGTTATTTATAAAGTGTCTTTAGGTAGCGGGTCTGTGCAAGGCCAGCAGGGTAAAAGGTCATGTTTCTTCCTTTAATGAAAGAAATCAGAGACAGACCAGAAAGATGAAGCTCCAAAAAATCTAGAGAAATGTGACAGCGACTGCAGGGCAAAGAAAGGGAAAGACGAACTGCATGTGAGGAAATGAAGAGGGAGAAAGAAAGATGTCTCTCTGGGTATATGTATAGTCTTATCTTCTGTAAAGGCACATAACCCCTGTCTCCACAGGCAGTAGTATTTATAACAGAGCAGGATCATATCACTTTATCTAATTGATTTATAGGTAAAGAGACAGACAGACTCTCGTAATCCTGTCACTATGCACGGGCTTCAGCAGCTGCAGTAGAGAAACACTTGTCAAATATGAGGGATATGAATGTCAAATGTGCAGCAGAGAGCGTGTTTGACGAAAGCTTAGCATGAAGTGGGGAGACTTGAAACTTTCTGAGTGTGTGCTGTTGCTCGCGCGTGTCTGTTACGTGTGCATATGTGTAGGAATGCATGCTTGTGTCGCTTGTTGATGGTTGGGGAGTCTGGAGAGACTGGAAACTATCCTAGACTTCAGCTGATTCATATTTTATCCTCCGTCTTGGCTCAGGGGAGCAGAGTAATTTGAGAGTGTGACAGACACACACACACACACACTTACACACTCAGAAAATGAGAGCATATGATGCATGCTGGACAGATTTATGGTGTAGGATTATGAGCACCTTACATCTCCCCTTGGCTCCCGCAGCCAGAGCCAGGTTGGGTTCAGGCAGTATATTCGGGTTGAGCCGGGTTTCTTGTGCCAAGAAGCCCGTTCTCACTGCCTTTTCCCCCTGCAGCCGTCAAGCAGCCGTGGCAGTTCATTTCTCTCTGAAAATGATTAATGTACATGCAAATTACCAAACCATGGGCACGCATTCAAATATGGGAGACAGCAATCAGGAGACGGTAATATGAAAAACAATATAATTTTGCCTTTGATATTACTTTGCTCTCTCCTATCACTCTATCTAGCAGACACCCATGTTATCTTCTCTGTTATCTCTCCACCTTTCTCTCTCCATCCATCTATTAGACGTTCTATACATTTTTTCTCTTTTTTAGTGGTTTTCGGCACAAGGGCCAATTGAGGTGAGGAGTCTTTCTCAAGGGAGCTTTGGCATCAGTCTCCTGCCAGTGATCTAGACTGCCTTAAGCAGCGTGCCTCCTCTCATCTAAGAGAAATCTCATATCTCACATTATCTCAAGAGATAATAGGATAACAATGCTGGATTTTCCCCAGCTCAACTCCTCTCAGCTACTGGGTCTTTTGGAGCAGAATACAAGGGGGATGAGACCGTCAAGTTCCCAATTCGACAGGGTTGAACTAATTTGGATGTTCTTCTCAGCTGAACTGAACTTCAGCTGTTAAAGCATTTCTTACCAAGCCTATTACCCATGGCTTTGCATTTTTTTTTTTTTTTTTTTACAGCCGTTTGGTGACATTTCTCAGAATATTAAATACTCCTCTCACTTCATTTAGTTTCCTTAAACCGAAGAAGCATAGTGAAGCAAAGAGAAATTGTCATTCTTTTCCCATTGCACTATTTAGGGTGATGGTTTTCGACTATTCCCTCTGGCTCACACACACACATACACACACATTTGCACGAATCACACAACACACTTGTGCCTCCTCAAACCACCCATGGAGGAACACTCTGTTCTTGGGTGGGGTGAACCATTTTTGGGGGAGAGGAGGGGGCTGACCGAGAGCGGAAGCGACTTTCTGCGGTGCTGTTTTGCTGTCTGATTTGTTTTGAAACCTGTCTGACTCGCGGCGATTGGCTCATGTGGAAGGTGTGGCTCTGTTTGGTAAGCGCCCGCGGAGTTTTTGGCAAAACCGCTCACAGCTGCAGGGACAGAATGTGGTGTGTGTTTCTCTCTGAGGCTGTGTAAGTTTGGTGTCATGGAGATGTGATTTGGGGGGGCAGCTTTGAGTGTCACACACCAATACTGGATGATATGAACACATCTCTTTTTATTTCCAGGGTTATGCAACTAGGGACAGAAAGAGGTCCTCTCTCTTTCTCTTTCTCTCTTTTTCTCTCTCTCGCTCTCTCTTTGGGTCTATGTGCATTTGGATTAGCACCTCGCTAACTTGAATGGTGGTCTAAAAAATGTAATCTTGCAGTTCTTTTAGATTTTCCAAATTTTATGGAACCGGATGTTTTAAACCTAGACAGTTATAGAAGATGTTTCGCATGTGTTTTGACGCTCACAAAAAATGAGAAAAATGACATCTCTTTCCCGATGTATGTCAATGGGGAAAAGTCCCTCTGGGCCAATATGCATCACATGACCGACTTGAACAGTGTAATTCTACTTTCAGCCACTATGTGAATTTTGCATCACTACTTGCAGACCACCATGAGTGGGTATTTTTTAACGACAGGTTGGGGCATTTTTTAGCCGTTTGTTGTGACCTAACTGGG
This sequence comes from Plectropomus leopardus, assembly GCF_008729295.1. NCBI lineage: Eukaryota > Metazoa > Chordata > Actinopteri > Perciformes > Serranidae > Plectropomus > Plectropomus leopardus. Next base: position 21,947,056 of record NC_056469.1, read on the forward strand.
TATTTTTTAGCAAGAGTTGGAGACATTTTCAGGTGTGTTTTCTTGGGACTAAAGTGTATATTTTTTAACAAGAGGTCAGGATATTTCCAGCTTTACTTGCAGATTCAAAACCTGGCATTTTTAATGAACAATCACAACATTTTTAGTAATGTTTGTAGTAACCAGACAGTATTTTTTATAAGAGGTTGGGAAATTTCCAACTGTGTTTGTGGCTACCAAACCATATATTTTTAAACAAATGTTCAGGACTTTTCTAGATGTACTCGTGGCCACATGAAGAGGTATTTTTCAATGCAAGGATGGGACATTGCATTGTATTTTTAGCAACCAGACCGGGTATTTTTTAATAAGAGGTTGGGACATTTCAAGTTGTATTTGTAGTGACTAAACTTGATATTTTAAAATGAAGTTCGCTACTTTGCCAGCCATATTTGTAGTGACAAAAGCAGGTAAATTATTCATGAGAGGTCTGGACCTTTCCAGCAGTGATTGTGGCAACCAAACTGGGTATTTTCAGCCAAAACATGATCTTTTTCTAATCCTCACCTAGTGGTTTTTGTGCCTAAACCTAAACCCACATCACAACATAAAATGAATTATTGTACAATGCCAGCATTTATTCTGGTAATTAGGTCGCTATATGTCTGGGCAAACATTGAGCTTTAGGCATCCAGCCATAGGTCTAAATGTTAATAAAATGAGAGCGAAAGTCACTGCTCAATTTCCCCCACCCACATCCGATTGACACCAGTACTGTGACTTGTTGTCCTACTAATAAAAACTCCAGGAATTGCTTATATTTTGCTAGTTCAGACAAAGATCTCAAACATTTTTATTGGCTCCTTATACTTCTTAGAATTAAACACTTTTCATTCATGACCATTAAATACTTTCCAAAATGACTAATAGGCAATAAATGACTCATCATCTGATAACTGGCTTGCCTCATAGAGATGAAATACCTCAGTATGCTGTTTCTCAATGTAATGCTGTTAAGAAAATGCCCTTTGTTATTACACATGCTTGATCAGTAGAGTAAGCTGAATGGACAGGAGTCACTTGTTGAAAAGCGTTCTTCTGCTGTGTGAGATATTTGGCATTTTTCAAATTCACTCAAGTGTTTTGTTGAAGTCGCTTTTTCTAATACTGAGAAAAGTCTGTCAGTTTCAATCTGATGGCAGCGTATGAAGTTATTTTGTCCCAGAGAAATGTTATTTGTATTGCAAATGTTGTAAATGGCTTTGGATATTCACTTCGGCGTGCGAGTAAAATGTGTTAGCCCTCGTGGAGCTTGAAATTTCAGTCTCTGTGTGTAGCAGCATGCTTGTTGCTCATCTGTGTCAATGTGCATAATGTGTGATTGTCGTTGTGTGTGTGTGTGTGTGTGTGTGTGTGGATGTTTATGAGTGCATTTCTCTCCCCTTTTTCCCTGCATCAGTGTATATGAGTGTGTGTCTGTGTGTGTGCATGTGGGTGTGGGGGGGTTGATGGGCTCAGTGGGAGCCCGGATCCCGGGGGAACAGCTCTCGTTAATAATTCAGACGAGGCTCATTATCAAGGCAGCGCAGATTTCTCCCTGATTCCACCTTAATTGCAGGCAGGCTGCTCCACTCAGGCAGGCGGTAGTCACGCTGGGTCGACTCTCTCTGTCTTTTTCTCCACCACTACAGGGCCTGCTCTGCTCCACTCTGTTCTGCTCCGTCTCCAGTACTCACCCCTATCACAGCAAGACGGCCTCAGGCTAGCCTACTCCATATTAGCGTACACCTTAATAGCCGTACTATGAACATGCTATTTCTTTGTACTTAAAGATGTGCCTCATATATTTCTGATTAGATGCAGACCATGCACTGTTTGGGCATCACTATGGAATGTTTGGTTTCGTTGGCCAACAAAGACGCAATGTGGTTGGTTGTAGACCTCAAAGAATAATTAATCATATTAACTTATTTGCACAGAATGAATCAGCAACCTTTTTGATGATCAATTAATCATTTCAGTCATTTATCAGAATTAAATGCCAACAGTTTGCTGACTCTCAAAGTGAAATTTTGCTGCTTTTCTTGGCTGTACAACATTATGAATTGAATATTTTTTCAGTTTTTCTTCACAGAACATTTTTTGTAGACCAAGGATGTTCAGCTTGCTTTGCCTTGGGCTCACTTTAGTAATATGATTAGGTACCAGTGGCCAGTTATTAGACATTAATAACATTTATCAGTATTTCTAAGAAATGAATTGACTGCTTTTAACCATAGACTGTATAAAATACTGGAGGAAGCCACCGTGGTGTCATCAGTTGGTTTGTGGACTGCTGTTTTGAGGCCTCAAATTCTGCATTTCAGCCTTTGCCAACTTGGATTTTTGGAACCAGTAGTGACCATATTTGGGCAAGAGGTGGCGATTAGAGGAACTACAGTTTTTGGCCTTTCGGTGTTACTTTTTTAACTCTGAAGGTCGCTACTTGTTTTTCAACCTTTTGATGTTTGCTGTCCCCACTTCTCTTTGCCAAGAAGCAAATTCAGTCGCAGCAACCCTGCACAGGTCAGGTGTATGCAGGCGTGTTTCTAGGATTTGACAACATGCGGGGCTTAACCTGAACCTCTGTCAGGGGAATCTACCTCTTGCACTTTTTTTATAAACAAGCTCCATTTTGATGCTTTTTATGCACTCTGGCACCTTTTTTACTTTCAAAATACAAAATTTGAATTTGAAAATGGTCTATGGACCATCGATGAGTTGAGTGTCATTGTAGACATGATGATTCATTACAAAAATAACATTTATTGAAAAAGAAAACAATCATTAGATCCAGCCTTTATGATTTACATTTCATTATGACTGAAGCACCATTTTGTGCTTGCAGATCCATCTAAAACATAAGCTATATAATGCCTTATGATGATGCTCATGACACAATGCCTAATGTGTTTTGCAGTGGTTATATGCTTTGTGAAATATTATAATGGTGAGTTTATCCTTGAAATAGCCTATAGCATATTATCATACTGATGACACTATAGGACGTGTGTTGCCATGATTTATATCGGGCTACAATAATACTCCTCTTCATGCCCATCTATAGGCTTATGTAATGTATCTTGTCTTCATAATTTACACTGACTGATGGGTTCCCATTCAGTCCATTCACCGAAGCCTCGCTGAGAGAGCAACATAATGGGCCTGATCTTGTCATACATGTATATGAATATTTCAGATCAAGCCATTGTAACTAGATGGGGCTTTAGATAAACAACACAGATGCTTCTTCCTCTTTGCTCTTGCTATAAGATGAAGTGTGCTTCGAGCTGTATTTCTCTCTAGGCCACAAAACTCGCTTCCCACAAATCACGGTGCCCATATTTCCTAATTCAATTTTTCTCTTCGTCGGATATCTCTTCCTGTATGCAAGGGATTGATGGCTGTGCGCATGTGTGCAAATGTGTGTGTTTACGTGCACGCATATTGCCGTGCCTGTCCCTGAGAAAGAGATGATGTATACCGAGCTAAACGGTGTATTTCACAACGCTCCATCTCCGGACCCTTCCTGGCAGCCACGTGCCGGGTCTCTCGCTCCTCTCTGCCTGTCCATCAAGCTCCTGTCATGAGCCAAAGGATTGTGGGAGGGGAAAGAAGAGCGTATGAGGGCCGTCGATCAGTTTACCTGAGCTTGGCGGTCCCGGCAAGTGATGGAGGGAGCCAGCTCACAAAGGGAAATGTAGTTAACGTTGACGGATCGGGGCAGGTGGATAGAAAAAATAGGAGGGCAGCGGAGAGGAGGAGTAGCAAGAGTTATGTTCAAGAAAGATGCTTGTTATGCTAATGGCTGGTGGATGTGCTGCGGCTGGGGCATGCGCCCGCGGCTGATGGATGGAGCTGTGGAGGTCACCTCGGGTAGCGGCTGGTCACTGCACCCCTGCTGAGCTGTAATGTCTGCTCACCTGAGCTGAAAGAGGAAACTGACCTTGGAAAGAAATCACTTTACATCCCAGCGTGGATATTTGTATGTGTAAAAGCAAACCATGTGTGAGCAAATCTGTGTGGGATCCAGCATATGTGTTGGGAGGTTACAGGATTGGGGCGAGGTTGTTGGGTTATGAGGTGACTGTCAGACCAGCTGGGATCGGGGGGGGAGGGGTGTGTGTTTTTGTGCGTTTGAGGGGAGGTACGGTCAGACAGGGGGGTGAAATTCTTCCCTCCCCGATTGGATTTGTGTGTCACTGACTTGAATCTGGGTCAGGATACTGGGTCCGGTGTTTAGTATGCTAACCGTGTGAGGTCTGAACTCCAAGTCTGCTCATAGCCCTGAATGAACCCAGCACGTCTGCCTCGCTCTGTCTCCTCTCCCCCTTTTCTCTCTTTCTCTTGGACCTTTTTTTCATCTTTCCCCTCTTTCTCCCTCGTTTTTTTCTCTCCGTGCCGAGAGCCTTTTTCTATCCCCTCCTCTGTCTCTCTGCCTTTTTTCTCTCCGTACCCCAGGCTTTTTTTTCATACCCTTCTTTCTCGTGCTCTCTTTTTCACTGTCAGTCACTCACGGCCTTCTCTTCTCTCCTCACTTGTTCTATTTCACACTCTCAGTCCTCCCCACAAAGTAGCCTTTTTATCACTCATTTCCCTCTTCCCTCGCTCATTTCTCCTGCTCCTTTCATGTGCTTTTGAAATCCCCTTTTCATCTTTAGCTCTCGCTCTCTCTTGCCTGCTCTCTCCTACACACACACACACACACACACACACACACACACACACACACACACAGGCTCATTCAGTCATTCCTTTATTATCCCAAAACTAAAGTGATAAATGGCTCTCTTTCTTCTCCGTAAATGTCACTCGGGGAATTGTCTCTGCTCATTGATTGACTGGAGTAGAAGGATGGCCACACATGCACGTGCACCAGTCGCCCACACGTGCACACGGGCACAAAAGAGAAAGACAGAAGAAGAAGAGGGCGGCTGGGTAATGATCTATCATTAGAAGTACAGCTTGGCTGGGACTGTAGCCGTCAGGGTTAACATCTGGCCCTCGCAGGTCCAGCTTTCTCTCAGAGGTTGATGCATCATTTGAAGAACTTGTGCGGTTGGTTTATAATGAAGCATCAATTCTCAACAGGACTTGGCATTCACAGGAGTGCCGGGAAGCAGGAGCTCGACAAGGGATCAATCACAGTTAAACAATCTGAGCAGGCAGGCCGGGCCCGTCTTGCCATTCTTTTCTTTCTAAAGTGGCGTGACGCAGAATGCATAAGTGTTATCCCCGGTTTTATCATTTATCTTTAGCATATTCCTAAGTGTCAGAAAAGTGGCGGCTGAGGAAATAGGCACCAGAGCAGACGGTGTGCCACATGTGTGTGTAAGTAAGTAGGGGTTAATAATGCTCAGTCATTTTCTTAATGTCTCATTCACCCTGCCTCAGGCTAAAGAGCTTGATAAAGGTCAAGACTGCTGGTGGTTGCATGTCGTCTTCCCTTATTTCATTCTCTTCACTGCACAGCGGGGAGGAGGGAACCAAAAGTCCGCGGCCAGGCAGCGACTATCCGCGTCCCTTCGTTCTCAGAACCAGGATAAAGAGATTTAATAGGGAGACAGAAGGGAGATGGGGCGGGCGGCTCAGTCAATGAAGAGGGGATGAAAATATTAAATTGATAGAGAGACAAAGATATAAAGACAAGAAGAGGGAGGTGAGGAAGATGGAGAGGGAGAGAAAAGAGAGTTGGGATAATACAGAGTAGATTATAGGGCATCCAAGCAGGACTGGAAGCCAGACTTGGCTGCACTTCAGCTACACTCTGCACTTTTCAGCTCAAGTGTGCGTCCATTAGTGCACTCCCATTGCACTCAGAAAAGCCATGCACTCTGAGATGCAACACACATGCATGCACACGGCAACATTCTTACATACCATTCATACATGCAAAGCCCCAAAGACATACAGTACAGTTATCTTACAGTGTCCCTCACACACATTTCCCCAAAAAGCTACGCTGACCCAGTCTTGCTCCTCCTCTCTCTCCCTCTCATTTTCCCTCACACACACACACACACGCGCACACATTCACGATCCCTTCACTAGCCACCAGATTGCTTCCCGTCAAAATAAATAATTAAATGCGTGCAATAACAGCTTCCGAAAAAAGATCCCTCAATTAGTGCAAAATGGGTAAATGGCATGGGGGTAGGAGCTGCGAGGGGGGTGGGGGGAGTGGTATTTCGGGAACACACACACACACACACACACACACACATATACATCTACACATACACACAATCTATTACATAAGGCATGACCCAAGAAGGTTTTTATGCAGTTGTGCAAGGGTAATTTCTCCCCTCCCCTTTAGCAATCAGCTTAGTGAAGTCTTTTCTCAAATCCTTACAAGTGATCCATGCCCAAAGAGCAGCCGGGGAGAGATCTAGATGAGCGCCAAGGAGGTGCAAGAAGGGTGGCTGAGGGGATGCTGCAGGGGTCAGCGTTGTGTGTGTTTGTGGAGCCTTCTTTGTACATTTCCAGGGCTGTGTTATCTGAAACGGTGATTAGAAAAGGTTGTAATTCATGCAAGGGAGTCTGTGTGTGAGAGAGAAAGAGATACAGGGCTAGACACTGATGTTCCTTTTGAGAAAGGTGTGTGGTAAAGGGCAGAGGTTGCAATGTTACCTGGCTATGATGAGAGAGAGGTAACTGTAGGATAGATGCATGTTTATTCACAGGGATTGGCGTGGTAGGGAGCTTTACAGCCTGACCGTGAAGATCAGTAATTAAGTTGGAATTGCTAAATCCCCTCGTGGAAATAAAAGCATGATTCAGACTTTAATGGAGCTGCAACTGATGATTATTTTCATTATTTCTTAATCTATGGATTATTCTAATTAATAGATTATTGTTTAGTGCATAAAATAAAAAGAATAGAGGGACACAAGCTTAATGTAAGCATCCAAAGACCAAAGGTCATCTTTCCTATTTTCCATTTTTTTAAAAACATCTTCAATGAGATGGAGGCTTCAGCGGTTTTAGTGTTTGCCTTATAGCCAGGAGCGTAGTACCAAATTCTGGGCCCAATACATGAGCAGTCTTTGTGGACACCCCACCTCCCTTGATCCATTTCCCTTTCAATGCACATTTTGATTTTTTTTCATAGTGACTTTGCTTTCTTTCTTTCTTTCTTTCTTTCTTGGGGAAACACATGACACTCTATGAACTACAGTTATAGCTCGATTAGGCCATTTAATAGGAACACTGTCCTTGTCCCACTATACAAGCACCGAAGGAGAACTGATTTATTGACAAAAGTATGTCCTACTCCGCCATGGTAGGTGGCGATATGCCCCCTTTTGGCTTGTTGCTGTTGGACCTTCTTCCGATTGACCTATTACATCACATACCTAACAAGTTAGGGTTACATGTCAAATGGTGACAACATGGATAACTTTTTGGCACTGTACGTTTTGTATGCACCCAACACTTAACTTCTTAGTGATTTGTTTTCTTCCCTTCCTCTTCTTATTTTGTTTTTCCCAGCTGTCTTTCTTCTACATCTGTATGCTGTTTGACTTTCTGGTCAAAAATCCAGTTTTAGACAGACTAACACAATAATTAAACTTTTTCTACCATTATGTAAATGCACTTATTGGGTCTTGCTGTGTTTAGAGATGATTCCTACTGCAGGGATGGACAAAACCATTGTGCATCTTTAACGGGTGAGAGGGGCCTCAGCAAGCTTTCACTATTTTTTTAATACAAAGTTCTGTCTTTCAACCAACCTATTCTGCCAATTTTAATTAAGATATGGAATTAATTATTTAGATTTTTTTAAAAATGCAAACAAAACCAAACTTTTCATCCCAGGCTTTTCAAGGCCTTCCCCTCCCGTTGGGATCCTTTGGTGATTAATCCCACCCCCCCCCTCTACGATGCCCCGTCGCATACCCACCCCACTGTCCTCTGTTGTACCTGGTTGGTCACGTGTTCCTTCAGCAAATGCTCACATGCCAGTTTCATTTCTGACACCGCACCACGCCAAAAATCTTTTCACACAGCTGGCATCTGGCCGTATTGTACTGTTGTCATCAGCAGGGCTATAATACTAAACTACACTCACAGCAGGTGCCAAAAGCAAGCTCGCAAATGTTTCACTGGGACAAATATATTACAGAATAGGCCTAATCTGTGTGTGATGAATGCTACGACAGTACAGCAAACAGATGGATGCCTGAACCTGGAAACCTATCGAGTAAGCAAACTAGGGGAGAATTAGCACTAGCGCTAACACAGCTAGCTTAGGCTGAGCTGTTCTGATTTTTAAATGTCAGGCATGTTGATTCTGGTATTCAGCAGCACAGGTCACAGACCTGGAGGGACAGAAGGAGATCAGAGGGATCACTCTGACTAAAGAGAGGGTGAAGGGAGTGATGGAGAGAGTCTTATGGTGGAGTGGTGCACGAATGACTGTGGACATGAAGCATACTGACACAGAGTGTCAGATGAATGGATGGATTGATGGGTAAACGTACAAATGAATAAGCTGATGGTTGAAGGGGTGAAGGGCTGGCACGAACAACATGCAGGGGATGAAGTGCTGAGATGGAGTATGGAAGTGACGGCTAAAGAAGTGAAAATGTCTCACATGTGTAGAACAGTTGTTTCACCTTGCCACAGTTAAGAGTAGGTCAACTTGCAGTGATGTTTAGTGCAAGGAGAGAAGCGGCTGTGCAATGCAGAGTGGGTGAAAATGGGAGCAATGGGCTGAAATGGAAAGATGTAAGCGTAGAAGGGAAGTAGGATGGATAAATCTGGAGCTGGGTAAATGAAAAGCTGCAACGCACCGTGCTTAAGTGAGGGCACGGCTTGAAAGATATGGGGAGGGACAGAGAGGGTCAATCAGAGATGCAGGGTGAGAGGGGGGAAGATGGATGGAGGGAGGGAGAGTGACAGAGGGGGAGAAAATGACAGAGGAGGGGGTCTTTGCGGTGGGGCGATTGCGTGACTGAGAGGAAAGTGCACTGCTGTGTGTGTAATGCTCTCAAGACGGATATTAAGACGCGCTGCCCCGACTCACACAGTCACTGCCCCTCTCTCCCCTTTTCTCCTTTACTCTCCTCCATTCTGCTCCCTCTCTTGCTCCCTCCGCGTCCACTAATGATCCTCGCGTCCTGCCACACTGCCAGGCTGAGTGATGCCCACTGACAGTCGCGCTCAGGCGGAAACGCTGCAACCCCCCCTTCCAGGAGTGCTGTGACACACACACACACGCGCGCACACACACACAGAACATACAGAGGTGTAGCACTTTCTCACATGCATGTATCAGCTCATGCAAAGCTGCTGACAGATGAGAGTGTGTGTGTGTCTGTGTGTGTGTATGCGACCATCACCCGCACCGAGCCCCTTCGTGGTGCTCACAGTCACGCACTTACTGTAAATATGCCTCCATTCGGCTGCATCTGTCTTCAGGAATTTTCATGTGATGGATAGACGTGGGCCATCGAGGTAATCACAGGGTACAGCTAGCTCGATAATGATGCTCCCCAGTCTGTCTTTTGGCCCGTGAGCTTGATGACAAATGAATTTGTAAAAGCGGACATGGACACAACAGATAATAGATTTTGAATTTAAGCATTTCTCGCTATAGATGCACTACAGTTTGCATAGAAATGCTACATCTAATTTTTTTATTTTGTTTCTGCAAATGCGGCATCAAAGTCGCAGATTAGTCATTTGACACACTGCATATGCAATCCACTTTATTTTGCAATTTAGATGACAGAATTAGACAAAGGGTGATAAATGCACTGGAGTACCCAGTTGACAGCAAAGTGAAATCTTGAACTCAACCTCTTAAAGTACAGTGAGCATTGCCAATGCAGTCCCTTCTCAAAGGTTAATTCCCCTCTCAGTACCTCCGCTGGTTTCCCTCTATCATGCCTAGACTGTGTTGGCAGTCGAGGCAGGAAACAGTGAGTGGGGTGGGGGGGCAGCTTGTGGTGCTGCTTGTTTTTAAGTTAGTCTGTGGCTGCGGCCCAAATGCATGAAAGCATCCTATTGAGGTGGTGTTTATAGGTAAAAAAAAAAAAAAATAGAAGTCTTTAGTTGTGTGATTCTCTCTGTCTCTCTTTTTAGATAGTTTATATGGTAAGCTTTCTTTTATATCTCTGAATGGTGGTTCTTTAACCAAAGAATAAAATTCCTACACCTCCCAACATAAAGAAGTTAAAGTATAAAATGTCTCTGCGATGTTAACACTTATGTGTTTGCTCTTCTTAAAAGATTATTTTACAACATTAAAAAAACAAGACATCATTGCTGTATCAGTTTATTGTAATGAAAACTATTTTCATTGAATCTTTACATTTCAGGGCAGTTGAGGCCGAGTTAGCTGCTACTGACAAGGCCTAACCGCTCCAGCTTTTGTTTAAGCCCAGAAACGTAAAATATCAGGGCTTTAACATGTAAAAATAGTTATACTAATACTGATATTTTGTTTACCATGGTTTTCCGCATATAACAGTTTAAAAAAAAAACTTGAAAGGGGTTGGAAAAAGATTTACTGGTTTTTATTTCATTGAGAAATTTTCAATGGTTGACTGGTGAAAGAGCAGTGTAGATTAGTGTGGTGGAAACATTTGAGAGATTGAGCCATACGTGTTTTAGCCTTGTTTACCTAAATTGAAGGCTGGCAGATATAGCAGAATGGCAACTGTAGTTAGCATTGTTTATTTATGCTTGTTAGCTTGTAGACTCTCTGGCAGTGACTGAAACAGCGCTGGTGTTTGTGAAGCATACAGTAATAACTAATGGAGTTTTTGGTAGGTAGTGGAAGGAAGCTCCAGTGTGTGGTTTATATCCAGAAACTACAAACTCTACTCTGTTTTTGTCAAAACTTTCACTATGCTAATGCTAATGCTAACTCTTACTCTGACAAGTTCACTCTGCAGTTGAGATTTCAGTTTTCTTCAAAATTGTTTTGTCAAAGTCTGTTCCCTGTCAATACCTGTTTTCTGTATTATACAGCAATTGTTTTTCGTGTTAGTGTCATAGCCAGTCTAGCTTGCCTGGCGTATAGTTGAATCTCAGATTTTAGGGAAATGCAAAGACATAACCTACTATAGCAAAGGAATGTAAAAGGCCTCCATAGAGGATATAAACACAAGAAAAATACATTTTTGAGTAGAGGGGGACTTAAAGTAATTGCACTATATCCACATTTTTTACAAAACTTAAAAAATGTAACAAGACAACAGAAATAAAATGGACATAATGTTTAATTTGAAGGACAGTCATAAATACTGCTGTTATCTGACTACAGTAGGGATTAGATGCAAAAAAGTATGATCAACAAATTAACAACATCTATAACATCATTAAACATAAGAGGGCATAGTTCTGATAGCTAACGTGTAAAAAGGTTTAGAATATATAATTTGTTATGGAAAAAAAATGCATATCGTGCAAAGTAAAATGCATTGTATGCATTATATTACATGATTACACATTAAATTTAGCTGCAGTCCCATGATGGTCTTGTCTCACTCTCTGCTGCCTGAACCCTACCTCCTAATTTTTCATATTTAAAGAAATCTTCCCATCACTTCCCCTCTGTTCAGCCTCTTTCCATTGCCATACTTCTCCCTGTGAGGCACCTTCTATTTTCCCGCCCTAGTCCAACTGATCCAAGCAGAGGCTCCAACCCATACCGCCGAGGAGAGGTTAGGAATTAGGTCACAGCATCTTACTCCTCTAATTAGATGCTGTGAGTGTATGCATGTCGATGTATGTATGTGTGTGTCTGTATGTGCGTCTACACGCTGGATGCTCTTAATCCGTAGGTGGCCTCTATGGTAATGGAGAGTCCTGGGAAGACGCGTTAACGGGCATTTCTGTTTCTCCGCGTGTGATCAAAATGTGTCAGTACTTAAAATGATGATGAGGTAAGGAGTCCGTGATAAGAACGCTCAGGTGAAACGTATCCCAGGGGTGAAAGAACAGGTCAGATCCAGCCATAAAAGATGGATGTAAAGCATTAACATTCCCAAAGAACAAGCTGCAGTTGAGAGGGCGCTTTGGCCTGTACACGCCCCACGATGCAAGCAGGTCAGGATTCGGTTCAGGGCAACTCCTCTGTGGAAGTAAATGGCTTTTAATGTGAAGGAGCTCTTCACCTTGCTCCTCAGAGCCCTGTAAAGTCTCTTCTTGAGATGTATCCACGTAGGGGGTGAGGAGCGACATACCTGCCTGTGCAGTTTTAATGTCTACTCATGTTTTTGTTTATCTCAGGATGTGTGCGCGCTAACATGACCGAGAAATTGACGTGTGCACAAAAAGCCTGCTTGAGTCATTTTTCAAGTTTTATACCTAGAGGTCTATTGTGCATCAGATCAGCGGGGTGTGTAAAAGGGCAAGGGGTAAACAATTGGCATGCACTAGGAGGAGAGAAGATGAGAACGAGGGATCATAAAGAATTTTTTTTTCACGTGTGTGTGTGTGTGTGTGTGTGTGCAGGCATGCGAGCATGAGTCGGAGTGTGTGCGTGGGAGAGGGAGTAAGAGAAAGGAAGAGTAGCGCGGGGCTAGTCTTAATTAAGTTTTCAGGAGGCTCTTAAAAGGTCATGGCACGCCGCTGCACCCCCTCACCACCACCACCACCACGCCCCGCCGAAATTTCACTTTCCCCCCTTCCCTCCCTTCCCTCCTCTCCCTCCCTCACCTCCCCGTTGCGATCTATCCAGTCATCAGCCCCCCATCTGTGCACATTAGCCATTCATGAACACACTCATTAGGGTGGGAGTTTGAAGCGATTGTGTTCACTAGTCTGCGGCTGGAGCGTGGCGATTAATATTTCAGCGTCTCCCGTCGAGGAGCTGAGAGCAAGTTTGGCCCTCTTAGGCTAGAGAGAGAGAGAGAGAGAGAGAGAGAGAGATTCACCCCTCTTTTTCTCTCCCTAACAAACCTCCCCCCTTTTCTCTCTCAGACAGTCTCTACAACTTACAGTACGTTGCCCCCGTATTTCCATTTATTGCACACACACTTGCGCTTTGGATTCACAATTTTTTGCCAACACACACACACAGACACACACATAAGACCCTAACTCAAACTGACTTAATTGGGCTCTTTTTGTTTCAGGAAACGGAGAGGGGAGGGGGGAGGAAGGAAGGGAAAGAGGAGGGGGTAAATCCTGTCTTTTCTTGTCCCCCATCTCCTCATTCCTCTCAGGAGTGTCTTTCTCCCGCTACCCTTCAATTTCTCTCCTCCTGAGGTTGCATTGAGTTGGTCGAGCTCCAGTCAGGGTGGGGGAGGTTGAGGTGGGTGGTGTTCTTAACCGCATATAACCGCACGGAGTTCATTGAGACCAAATCGATACGCTCCCTGGTTCGCACTGTACACTGGTACTTAAAGTATGAGAATTTGAGGCAGCCAGGAGCATCATAGGTTATCAGGCAGTCAATATTTGAAGAACTGCTCCTGAATACAGAACTCACTTTGACCCGACAGGAGTTGAGCTCTTCTCCTTGATTTCACCAGCAACATCCTTCAGAGGTTATGTCCACACTAACGTGGATTCATTTTGAAACACATCTTTTTCTCTCTGTGTGGAGACTCAATAACACTAAAGCAGCACTTTTTGAGCACCAACAGTTGATCCGTTTGGAGAAAAGGAAAGATTTCAAAATGCTGGTTCTGTATTGTGTCAAAATATTATCACACAATGATATCTAACAAATTAGCAAATAATGAATGATGTTACATACTTAACGCAAAATTGTTTCGGTTAAGCACAAAAGAAACATGGTAGTGACTTACCTTAAAATAACTCAAAGTTCACTCGGTTTCCCACAGTTCCAAACAGCAGTCTTGGGAGAAAGTCCAATGTTTGTTTGCCTTCTTACACCATGGATGTGTAAAGAAAATTGGATACAGTATTGAAGGCGGGTTCTGTTAATTCATAAGAAAGTTGCTCACTAGCGCATCAAGCCAAAGTTGTTCAACTGCCATGTATAAAATTACAGAGATGATCAACACTGTTTCCGCACCGTGCATCCCACAGAGGAATCCCGCCGGAGACTTCTGACTGCCAAGCCAGCTACCTCCAGTTTACCTTTCTGCTAACTTGAATTCATATGAATTTTTTAAATTGTGCAGCTCTTTTAAACTTCCAAATGTTATCAGACCAAATAGATTGAATTCCGATAATGAAACTGATTTACAGACATCTTATTTACCATGTTAATCAATGGGAAAAAGTCTTTTTGGGTTGCTTGGCATGACATGACAAACGTGCAAGTTTTAATTCCACTGTTTGTGGAATAAAGTTATATACGATTGTGGAATTTCTTTGGTAGGTATGTGTTTAAACTGTGCATGAGAACAGCCTGAATGTGGACAGATCTTTTTCCAAGTTGTTATACATTGTCATTTATTCTTATGCATGATATTATCATGATGTTCATATGTTAACAATCTCAGTACTCTTTCACTATTGGTCTGACAGTTTCTGGGGGTACCAAACAATATTTTGAGAAATCTGTTGAAGCCAGTGGATTAAGTGGGAAAATACTTAATCTTCCATGCACTGGTCATTTTAGCTAATCTCAATAAACAGATATCTGCATGTGAAAGCAGTTAAATTAAAAAAATTAAAAGATACATTGATGGGTTTCTAGACTGCATTTCGGCCAATACCTTCATCTCAACACAGACTTTTTACTTGTTCCGCAAAAATGTTGGGTTAATACCGCTTGAACAAAAAAAAAAAAAAAAAAACACAACACAAAAGGCTTCTGATACCAAAATCTTGTCCTGTGGCCTACAATTGCCTATGATTGCCTACCACATATGCAGATGACTGTTTATAGATGTTATGTCATTTATAGAAATTTAAGCATTTTCTAAATTTGGTCAATTCAGTTGATCAAAAGTATCCACACACGTCTCTGTGGAGTGAAACTTTTGACGCACAATGCATCGAAGCTTTATGAGGACAGTATCAATGAAATAACTCTTCCACTCAATTTTATCCTTAGTCATGAGGCTGTGTATGCTCATATGGATAAAAAAACAAAAAAAACAGTTTTCTCAGTTTCGTCCTTCCATCCAAATCAAAGTGAGATTTACACCTGAAAATTAAGCTTTTCCTTCCAAGTGGATAAATCTGAAAACTGTGATGAATGCTCATAAATGTTACCTATTAACCAAGGCCAATGGTACTTCTGGGGTGCCACACTGAGATGATATAAAACAATTTAATTGTAAAATCAGTTACACATATAGACAGTTCAAAGGAATTAATTAAACTCATAACCACAGTTACATTTGAGCGCTAAGAGGAGGCACCTTGGCTCTGTTTGCAGAAGCTTGATTGGTCGTCAGTGATATGTTAGTGTTTGTGACAGCTCCATTAACAGGTAGCGCTTACAGCCATCATTCACAATCAAATTGCTCTTTTATAGTCTGACCACAGAAACTAAGAGATATTTAAATGACAACATACAGAGTGTGTTACACAAAAAAAAAATGTTACTGAGAGTGACACAGCAAACTTTTAGAAATTTAGAACAAAACATTTAACATGTAAACATTGCCTGCTTTACCATGGGCATGAAAATGTGATCACAAATGGTAAAACAGCTTGCTATATGCTCCAAAGCAACCTTAAAGACTACGGAGGAATGTTTGCAGTTTGTCATGCTGTTGCATTGTATTCGAAGAAAGCAAACTGTATGTACAATGTGCTGTCTGTGTGTTTGTGCTATTCTTTGGTTTGAAGGATAGAGGCTGTAGCTGAAGGTCAAGGTTGGTTAGGAGGAGGCACCACTATAAAGGGAACTGCTTTCATACAGCCTTTAACTACCTAAGAGTCTGCCACTCTTTCAAGCCGGGCCCCCACATTCAAGACCCTTTCTAACTCCCCTTTGTTCCCCCATCCTTTTTTTTGTTCTTTACCCACCTCTGCCCTCTCAGCCCCCCCCCCGCAGATACGCTCGACCCCCCCACCGCCAACTCCCTGCTTTTCATTCTAAGCATGCCATTCTCTATCCTCCTCTCTGTATAGGTGTGCGAATAAGTGGGAGTCTATGGGCTGTGCGTGAGTAAGTGGCAGTCTGCAGACTGAAGTGTTGCATGTGGGTAGGCATTCATGGGAAGCAGTGGTTGGTGCGGCACACACTGATGGCTAATGAAGTTCCCCTGCACCTCATAGCCCTATTAAACCGCTGCCCCCTACCTCTACCCACTTCACCCCCCACCTCTTGCCTTGTTTCTCCCCGAGGGAGAGAGTTGGCAGGGAGCGAGCTGGCTGCTATGGCAACAACAAGGAACCCTCCCTCTCCCACAGGTCTCCTTAGCAACTGGTAGCTTGGCATTGCAGTAATGAGTGTGCCCGGTGTGCCAGGCTTTGTATCATGTTGGCATGTGTGTGTGCAATGTAACGGAGTGTGTGTATAGGTGTGTGTGTGTGTGTGTGTGTGTGTGTGTGTGTGTGTGTGTGTGTGTGTGTGTGCAGTTTGCCAATTTAGGTGAGAGTTTAAAATGTGTGATGACAAAGAGATGTGGAGCCACTACTTGGTGCAGGTTCAAAAAAAATGTGAAGCTTATTTTATTAAAATGTAACCAAAACTGGCATGTGACTGACTACTTATCTCCTCTCTGTGTGTGTGTGTGTGTGTGTGTGTGTGTGTGTGTGTGTGTGTGCGTGTGTGTGCGTGTGCGCGCGTTGATTGCGGTCATCCTTCTCTGTTCTGTGAAAGTGAAGCAATTAAAGGGACGATCCGATGAATTTTGCATGGCTGCCTATGAGTTTCCTGCTCTGCTGAAATTAAATTAAACGCTGAGAATGATGTTTATTAAAGTGTGATCAGAGGTGTGCACTGACCTTTAGAATGTGGGAAATGAGATTCTCATTGTTATGAATGAGATTATGTTGGAGGCCGAGTGTGAAAAAAAAAAAAAGCCCGAGCCTGCATTGATTCCATTGTTGGCCGACAGTTTCTTGTATATGGCAGAGGGAGGTTTCAATATAATCAAATCCACACGGTGCCTGTTGGCTATTAAATGGACTGATACACAAATATAGACACACAGCCGCTCACATAAATGCAGATTGACTTGTGTGCGCTTGCACACATGCATATCATGCAGATCTTGTAAAAAGGGCCATAAAAAGCCTCTCCAGAAACGTGTTGGTCTTTAACAAAAGCATGGCAAGCCCAGTGGAAAATGTTAGTTTGCTCCCTAGACGAGGTGTGAAGTGCGAGCAGGCGGCCGGCTCCACAGGTGGCTCAGCCCAAACACCTGTTGTGTGAATCCTCAGTGGGAGGGCGCAAGCTCTGCCTACCTTGCAGGTCCCAGTGGAAAAACCACACCCATGCTCTCCTCTGGCACGTGCACGCTCATGTGCTCGCACCCACACTCGGAGGCTCCCCCCGTTTTATGCGTGGGCGTTGGACACGATGCCCAGATTGTGTCCCCTTTGTGCCCACCGGAAACACTCAGCTGTCCCTGGCATCAGGCGAGCGGATTTTCCGATCTCCTGTCCGGGTCTCAGATGCTCTACTAATCTGTCAGCGTCTATTTTTACCCACCAAAGCTGCGGCAGCCCTTCTCTATCCCACACCCCGCCACCCCGATGCCAGCCCTTCCCTCCGCGCCGGGGTGGGCACGGCTGATGGCTCGCCAGCCATTGGATGCAATTAGTGCACAGTCAGGCAGGAATCCCCTACCAACTCCATTACACCCCTCTCCGCAGCCACTTCCTGATCTGAGACTACCAGACACACTACCACACACTTGCTTTCCATTTTAAGCCTTTTTATAAATGGCACTCCTGCAGTGTTGTGGAATAATGGGGTCGGATACAGAGCACCTTTCACAGTGCTTGAATCACTCTACTGTGCAAACGCAGTCTATTCAAGTACAATGGCAGGCGAGGGAATGCACATTTGAATTGTACCTGTTCAGATTTGGTGTTGAGATTAAATGAAAGTTCTGTCTGTAATAGGACAGCTATTGGTGAAAAGTCCTTGAGCCACCTCAGTTCACTTTAGCCTGTTCTGTAATGATTCGAGAAGAAAAGAGTTTTTGACTCTTTCCTGTAAATCGTATTTATTCAGCAAGAAATTAGAAATGCTGCCAATCCTCAGAGACCCCACAGTGATACTGTGATAGATGCAATTCCTAATCCCAGGTTTATTTCTTCCCCAACAAGGGCTGTAATGCGCCTCGCATGCCAATGCAGTCGTGACCAGTGCTGTGGAGGCGATGATGGCATGTGGCAGAGAAGTAACTGTTTCTCACCTCCTAATAAAAGAGACTCCTTTTTAATCTTTTCAATTTGATTGCATTCCAAAAACAGGCCTGTCTGCCCATCTGTCCTCTCTTAAAGAAGCCTCCTAAAGGGATTTTAATCATCTGACTCTGGGCTTCTCAGGCAAATAGCTACATCTCTCTCTTTCTCTCCCGCACACACACACACGTACTCTCTCTTACACACATACACATACAAACAATTTCCAATTTTCTTTCTTGTACTCACTGTCATAGTCTCACTTGTCTTCCCTCACTCTCTGATACACCATATCGTCTCAGCTCCATTGTGCCATATCAGTGCAGCCATTAGGCCCTTCAGTCCCTCTTCAAGTCCCCCTCAGACACATAAAATTCCCCCAACCCTGTCCCTATTAATCCACATGGCTCTAAATTCTTTATTTCCCTTCAAAGGGACAACGCGAGCCGTGACATCAATCATGGAAAGCGAATATTTAGCCGGCGCTAATTTCCACCAATAGCCTGGAGACAGGCTTAGCTGACAAAACTCATTCCTGTGCTGAACAAAACTGCTTGTGTTGAAACCTCCCCTCCCCCTGATCCCTCCTGCCTTCTGCACAGGCAAAAACAGCATCACAATAAACACAGTTAGTGCTTCTGTTACTCCCCCTTGATTTGGGCTTATCAAATGAATGTGCACCACAGAGGGATACCCTTTGACAATACATAATGGCTCCATTCTGCATGAAATGGTTTGGTAATACCAGTCGAGTGTGGCAAACAGCTTTACCGGTGCCACTACAAGAACAGCTGCTGTGTTCTTAGCTGGGCAAGCGCACCACGCTGCTTCACCCTTGAGGTTGTTTGAATCGGGTGAGTGGTTTCTTTTTGCTGGTTCCCAGACCCCACTCACAGGCCTTAGTTCGTCACTCAGTTCTGTTTGAATGAGTGCACATTCGCCACAAGATGGGTCCTATAAACCGTTTGACCTGTTTCCTCTCCCCTCTGTGTGTGAGCATGTGTGTGGGTGTGTGAGCGGGAAAAAACCTTGAGTGGGTTCTGATGGGGGTGGAGGGTGGGGGTTGGGGGGGCTAATGGAGGGGGATGGGGCGAGTGGGGGGCATTTTGAGGGCACCCCTTTGTGTGGCGTGGAGGGGCCCCTTGCGGTACCTCTATATTCCCACCCCTTACCCCCAGGCCCCTCCACCTCCTGCTGTACCCCCCAGCACAGCTGCCCCCATGCCAGTCAGTCAGGTTATCCCAGATGAACCATTGGGCCCAACATAACAACCCCTGCCCCCACACTCATGTACTCCCAATGTTAATGCCTGACTGACATCTTGGGAGAGGCAACAGAGGGACGCGTTGGGCACAAAGCCATTTTACACAAGTGGGCACAGTCACTTTAACTGACAAGCCTGTGGCAGTTACACATTGTTGTGCGAACAGTGAGGATATGGCATATTGAGCACCCATATTGGCCTCATAATGCAGGTGGATTGTTTAGTTAGTCAGACCTTGATGTGTGCTAAGCCTCAGCACTGATAGCCATTAAACTTCATTGATTCCCAGCACTAAATAGGCCTCTCCAGTCCCTGAATCAAACCAAGTGTGTGTGGAAGAAGGGAGGGAGGAACAGGAGAGCAATTGATTGGTATTGTAAGATTTCCAAAAGCCAAATGAATGGTTCTTAAAGACATTATTATGGATGGATTCCAGGAACCTGGTTCAGCTCATCAACAAATATTGAGCCAATGAAAAACCCTCTTATTGCTTAGTCCACCTGCGTGTAAGCAATATGAAAACATAATTTACAACATTTATTAAACAATAAAAAACATGCTTAAAACTCTTAGAATGGAACTAGAATATACATTTTGTTAAGAAGCAAATATTTCTACTGTATCACAGATAGGACACTTCTTTTTTTTTTTTAAGTGGAAAACAACCTCCAAAAGTCAGGCTTTTGAAATTTCTGAAATGACATTATTTTTTCATATTACTAGTTTTCTGACATTGTATATTTAAATATGCAAATGAGGTAACATTTAATTAAAAAGATCTGCAATGATTTGCATACAATTTCAGAACAAAAATCTTAACATTGGATAAAACCAGGTTTAACATTTTTGTTTGAGTTTGTTGTCATGTTAGAGCCATAGGTTTCACAGAGGAAATGTTGGATATGTCTTTTCTTCTCTCCACAATTAAGAAAATACTCTTAATAGTCATTTAAAAAACTCAGATTTTGCCATGTTTTTAGGGAGAAAATGTTGATGATAATAATAATAATAATAATGAATCAGGCTATGAATGATACATGAACAAACCCCTCTGTAAAAAAAAAAAAAAAAACCCCTTCAGAACATAGGTAAAATAAAACTGTAAGGTGTGGTGAACGTAAGTGCAACTAATATGGAGGTTTTTGGCTCAGAGCATGAGAAAAAAAAGTCATTTTTAGAAAATGGCCTTTGACGATATGTACTGCAAAATTTCATACATTATAAAACTAAAAAAAACAGATTACATTAAGACAATCATTTTTTGTATTACAAGTTTTCTGAAATGTCATGTTTAAATATGCAAATTATTCTTTATGTAATTATGCAGTTTTTGCATACATTTCCAGAACAGAAATCTAAATTAAAAAAACATCTAAATGTATATTTTAGGCAGGTTCCACTAGTTTGCACTTGTCTTAAAGAAAACATGTGAAAGCAAAATAACCCAAAATATGTTTTCACCTGACCTTTTGCATCTTTTTGAGGTCATTATTTATACAGTTTGTTTTTGCAGAGTTTTTTTTTATTGTTGGTTGCCCAGCCATCTCTTTCGGTGCTGCTCGACACAATATTCATGATTATCCTGATAATGGAAATTCACTGCGAATTGTGTTTTTTATGACTATATGTGTTAAATTTGCATACCGATCCATCCCTACGTGTGCGTTGTGAGAAAAAAAAGTGTCACTTTGGCAAATTTGTTCCAAAAGAGAGCTTAAGCTTCTAATCTGAGTACAAAGAGGACTGTCCTGTAGCTTGGTATCTATTGTCTTAATATCTAAATCAGATTTTTAGGCTTTAATGAGAGTTGAACCCAAGTTCATTGTTTTCCAGCGACCAAAAGAACCTTGTTCACCTTAATTGGCTTTGATTGGTCCATAACCTCTTACCCTTATCCTCTTTTACTTTACATCCAGTTTAACCCCTTTCATCCAGATTGAGTTGTGTTTGTAGACGGAGGATGAAATTGGATGTCCCTGATCACAAAACAAAGAAGTCACACCTCTTCTTATGACTCTGTCGGTTCTGTTCAGTATTACGGGACCAGGCGGTGCATCTCCCTGCATAAGCCCAGCCACTGGTTCATTCATTATTTAGAGCCCTCTCCACTAGGCCCATTGTATTAAAGGGCTATGATTTGAATAGGAAGCAGCTTCCTGGACCCAGGCGTGTGATGTGTGTGTTCCTCTCTGTCATTGTATGTTTCTGTGGGCTTCATCCGTCTGCCTTAGCAAGCCAGGGGGCTGAAAGAGAATTTCCATTTTATGAATATTTAATACATAATAAAGTTTTCAATTTTATTCTATTCAACCCGTAGGGGTAGAAATGTGGCAAAGCCAACCCTCAAGGACAGAACACAGAGTAAAGGTAGTTGATTCGATGGAGGCATCAAAAAATGCGGTTAACATCGGATCACTGCCTCAAAAAATCTACTAAAAAGCACACACACAGACATTAACACTACATCCTATAAGGGGTTTATGGTGTCCCTATTTCACACATCTCAAACTTCCCTTTTGCTGTATTACTATTGGATCATAGCATATCTGGGCTGCCTGCTGCGTCCGCGGTGACCTGGCATGGCTCCGTGTGAGACACCCAGCTGGGAGTGCCCCTGAATCAACTTGGGATTAGCCCAGGATTGTCTGGGATTACTCAGGGATGGAGGGGGATTAGCAGTGACTGCTTGTTTCGGGGGCGTGAGGGCCATAGGCTGGCCAAATTGCCCCTGACTCAGAGTGAGGGAACAGGAGGCGGACAGAACCACACCCACAGTGGAACCACCTGCAACCTGAGCTATTCTTAGATCCTAAAACACACAAACAGGATGACAGAGAAAAACATGTGGTGGAAAACTACACGACAGGAAGCCGGCAGCTAGCAGTGATGATGATGATGATGCCATGGCTGGCCACTGTCCGAAATCTCTCAAATCTCTCTAGCAGGTGGATTCATCAGATAAAGAGGGTTTGGGATGATGACAAATCCCTCCAAGTTCAATGGGGCTGCTCTTCCCTCATACGGGGATAAATCGAGATTTGAATCAGACAGGTCACACAGAGTTGCAGCATGAAGTGGCTCAGCTCTCTGAAAGATGCCCCATTTACAACCGGCCGTGGTGGAATGGCATGAAAGCTTACATATGTTTTAATTCAGGCATGCACAGGACTTGATGGGGATGATTTGGAGTGGTATGATAGGTGGATGATCCAGCCAGGGTGAGACAGGGAGTTGGCGCGGCACGTAGAGAAGCCGTCAGAAGCAGGGAGCGGGCATCCCCTGCGGACCTGCACTGCCGAGATGAAAGGCTGTTTAGTGTTGGAGCAGCAGCATCAAACAACCGCCTCCTCTTGCATCCTTTCCCCCATCCCCCCACTCTCCCTCCATCTCTCTCGCTCACTCTCTTGACTCTCACCACAATATGATATAGTTCTGCCGTTGCACGTTTACCCGGTTGCCATGGTTACCCAATGCCGGAGGTGTCACAGCGAGATAACCCAAGGAGGCATTCACAGATCACCTGAATTCAGTTCGCCTCCCGTTTCTGTGTTCTCCGCCGCAATTTGATTTATTTGTTTCCCCGCCGTGCAATTCAGCGTGAATACAAATAATCCGCAACATAATGGAGATGGTGGAAGTGTGAGTACCCCTCAATCTGAAACAATCTATTGTCCCAGTATATTCCTAAACCACAGGAGGTGCTTTTGATTTGATATTTTCCTCCATGAGCGTCAAAATGCCGCACGCACAACAAAGAGCAGAATTACGACGACAGACTCTGTTGCACACCAGGAACCTTCAGCATTCAGCAACCCTTGAGATGTAAATGATTATAAAAAATTTTTTTAAAAAAACCAAAACACTATATCCTATGAATTACTGAGTCAGTGACTGTACATGCCGGTGTAGAGGATAATGGGAAAGTAATTGGTGACACACTGTATAATTGAAGGCACAGAGATGGAAAGCAGAAGTGGAAAATGACTGTTGTGTGCAAAGAGGTGTGTGAAATGGGAAAAATAAAAAATATGTAGAACTCAGTGACAAAAGAGGAAACGGGTTCGTGATGAAGACAGAACAAGGGAGGGAGAGGGAGATAGGCAGTGAAGGTAGATGTCGGAGGGTGGGATACATCCATTAGCCTTCCTTGCTCCCGGCTCAATCTTGCGATACATCCCCCCATTCAAGCTACGAGAGCAAAAGAGACAGCGCTGGCACTAAGCCAGACTGGCACCGACTTCAAACATACAGTACGCCCAACCACAGCAGCTTACATCAGCCCGGCTGAAAGGAAAAGTAGAGGAGGACAGATGGATTGATGGAAATTAAAGTGGGAGGATTGACGCACATAGGGAGAATGTCTCAAGACCGAGTCTCAGGTCGTCTCAGGTTGGTTGAGGCTGATGAGGTCGTGCTCCGTGCTGTCCTTTGAAACATGTTTGTGTTTTTTAACGTGATCTAATTTTTCTGACATTGGTTGACACTGATTGCACGGAGGGTTGTGCATCTACTTAGGCGTGTTTTGTTCATTTAATAATAGACGTGGAAGCGACCTTATAATTTGGCACATTTTTTTCTACAACTGAGCATGTATAGAATGAATGATTCATAAGTAGGCTCGTCTGCATTGCTGATTTTTACGTTTGATGTCAAAAAATCTTATTTTCCTCTGGTACATTTTATATGAATCTTATGTAAATTGCGCTCATTTAAAGTGTTCACCTCAGAAAAGCAGTTTGTGTACAAATGAGAAGTTATGTGATGTAATACAATTTAATTTGATCTCTCTCTTACCGTGTTTGTCTCTCTCATCTCTCTGCAGAACTCCATCCGACACAACCTATCCCTTCACACGCGTTTTATCAGGGTGCAGAATGAGGGAACGGGGAAGAGTTCTTGGTGGATGCTGAACCCAGATGGAGGGAAAATGGGCAAGGCCCCCCGCCGGCGAGCAGTTTCCATGGACAACAGCACCAAATACCTAAAAAGCAAAGGCCGCGTCAGAGGCAAGAGGGTTGGCCGTCCTGGGATCGGAGCGGGGTCTGTTGTGGTTGGGCTCCAGGGCTCTCCCGATCATGGCAGCCCTCCACAGAAAGGCCTCCCAGGAGCTGGAGGTGCATCTGGCACAGATGGAGAGTTTGATGCTTGGACAGACCTCCATTCCAGAGCTAGCTCCTCAGCCTCCACGCTGAGTGGCCGTCTGTCACCGATCCTCGCAGAGGGAGAGCCAGAGGAACCAGAGGAAGGTGGTCTGTCCTGTTCCACTTCCCCCCATCTCTACCCCTCACCGACCAGTGCCCGCTCTCCGTCCATGGGGGCAGGGAACCGCTGTCCTCCTCTTGAGCAGCTGCCTCAGCTGGCCAACCTGACAGGTGCCATCAGCCTGGATGAGCAGCTGATGGAGGACAGTTATCATCACCACCACCCACCGCAGCAGCAACACCAGCAGCATCCAGCTGTTGGCAGACACAAGCACCAAACCCCTGTCTACCACTACAGCTCTGGAGTGAAGGGGCAGAGCCCATATGGTGCAGGCGTCTATGGTGCAACAGGCATGGGGATGCTGCGCCACCACTCACCCATGCAGACCATTCAGGAGAACAAGCCAGCGAGTTTCTCTGGAACCATGCGAGCGTACTCCAGCACCAATGCCCTGCAGAGTCTGCTAACAGGGGGTCCAGCCAGGCAGCAGTACTGTTCCAAGGACATGATGCTGGGACAGGAGAGGGAAAGCCACCCTATGATGGCTCAAGCTAGTAATGGAGTAGGCTCCAACCATCACAGCCACCACCACGGCCACCACAATGGCCACAGCCACAATGGACCTCATAATCACAGCTCAGCTCATAGCCATAACAGAACTCACAGCCATACCAGTAGTCACAATCACAACAATGTCACCAACCACAACCACAACTCACCTCACAGCCTCGCTCACAACGGTCATAACCTCAGCCAGAGCCATAACCACACACCGCCCCGGGCTGTGGCCCTCATCCCGCGTGGCAACAGCAATCAGCTGCAGACCTACAACCACAAAGCTCCGTACCTGTACAGCCCCCCTTCACACGCCCACCTCCCTGCCTCCACCACCCTCCCCCCAAACCCAGCAGGTATGCTTGGCATGCCCCAGGACTCCTGCCATGTGGCCACCGCCCCACACCCCCGTCACAACCATTACCCCGACCCACAACACCAAGGCATGACTAACGGACCATATCACCATGGCCAGGGGATGGGGAATGGTAGTGTTGGGAGCAACTACCACGGCTATCACCAACCTCACCCTCACGAGAGACTACCGGCTGACCTGGACATTGATATGTTCCACGGTAGCTTGGACTGCGATGTGGAGTCTATCCTCCTCCATGACATTATGGACTCTGGGGAGGAGATGGACTTTAACTTTGACTGCTCCCTAGCCCAGGGGGTGGGCATCGGCATGGGTATGGGTATGGGTGTGACCATGGGCATGGGGATGAGCGGTCTGACTGGTCCACAGCAAGCCCACAGCAACCAGAGCTGGGTGCCTGGCTGAAGTCAACACCTTCTGCCCTCTAAAGAACTACCCTACCCATGAAGCACTGTGCTCAACTGTGACATTCCTGACTTGACACAGAGACTATAGGACCAACACTCCCGTCTCGCTTTGTTGTCTTGACAATTCTTCTGTCGCCCTCTCCTCTTTTGACCCCCCCCCCCCAGAGATCTAGTTCATGTCACATTAGGTTTTTCTTCATATCAGCTATACTGTGATGACAATCTCTCAGCTGTGCTCGCCCAACATCGCTTCTCATCTACCATGAGAACTGAACTCTCAATGCACTTTATTGCAAGTGGGTCACATCTCGCAGTGTCACGCGTTCACAGAGTAGCTCAGGCAGAGCTTGGCAGATTTTGTTAAGGTGACGGCGGTATTTGACGCCAACAAATGAGGAAATTACAAGCTCCATTGATAAAGTGTCACATCTTGACACTGAATTAAAATTGGACTCCTTTTCTAATATGCTGTCATTGTCAGAGGTGGGGACTTTTTTTAGTAAAAAATCCTTGGTTGCTTAGAGCCTTGTTTTTTCCAAATTCAGTGTCAGCTCAAAAGCTTAGATATTGCCTATTCCTCATCTGTCCACACAATTTAAAAAAAAAACAAACATAATTAATATTATATTGTTAAATTAAACCCAGATTTGACACTAGATTCAATGTAAATACGGTGCATTTAAAAATAGTTTTCTGATCTGAAACCAGTTAAAAATCTTAAAGGGATAGTTACGATTTTTTTTTAAGTGGTGTTGTGTGAGGTACTTAACCCATAGTCAGTTTATTACACACATACTTACATACCTCTCCCAGTTTGGAAAAGTAGCAGGAGTACCGACTCTGAAGCTAAGCAATGTACTGCTGTGGACGGGGCAGCAACAAAGCATATTTTAGCCACTTAAAAATACAGATTCACCACAAAAAAATAAATCTATAACAGTTTAAGTATATGCTGCAATGAGAGTATTTCCACCACTTTACCTTTTTTGTCAGACAGCCTGTTCAGACGGAGAAGCTGTTAATGCTTCAGGTCCCCATCTATGCGCTCGTCAAAGCCACCAGACCCCATTGACAAAAACGATAGTTTTAATTGCTGGCCCCTCTACAGCAGTATATCGCAGAGCTTCCATGTCAGACTACAGCCTGCTTCTCCAAACTGGAGGCGTGCTGATTGCCATCTATTGCAGATAATACACTGACTATGGTTAAGTACCTCATAAATCCCCACATCAAAAAATCCAAACTGACCCTTTAATGCTAACGGCATTCACATGTTCATCAGATCCAACTAATTATCTTACACCAGCAGTCCTGTTATTTACAGCTACATGCATTTAGTCCTTGGTGCATTGACTTTTATCTTGGAAGTAACATTTTGTCAGTGCCCTGTTGTCACCGGTTAGAGAATATTGTCACTACATCCTTAAATGGATTCTATCATTACTGGATAGCATGCAATTTGGTGAATTAAAATGTCGTATCACCTTGTCTCACCTGCGCTTCTCGTGCCAGGTTCCCTCTCTCTCTGCCCGCCAGTGGAGACAAAGTGACCATTCCTCACACCGAGCCATTAATGTGGCTTGATTGAAATTCAGCATCTTGTTTTTAATCTCCAAAGTGATGCAGCAGCGATGCGTCATTATTGAGAATCTAACGCGTCGTCCTCCCATCTCTCACCCCGGCCGTCCGGGCAGCCGCTTGCCTCCCGTGACTTAATGTGCCAAGAAAGCGAGACAAAACTGTGATTAACGCCAAGTCACTCTGCCTGCTGTCCTGCTCTTAGAAGGGCCAATGTCACTGTCCGCTTGCCTGCTCACAGAGGGTACAAATAGAAAAAGATGGAGACAAGGGTGGAACAAAAGCCTGTTGTTGCAGTGGGATCAATCATCGGCCTCAGTTTCCATACTCTGGGTGTGTGTGTCTGAAAACAGGTAGTGTATTCGTATTGTAAACCATCTCCATTCTCTGTATTTTGTACTCCCCTGTTGCCATGTTTTCAGTGCTTATACCCTGAGCTTCAAATACTCAAACAGGTGCAAAGGGAGCGATTTAAGGAGAAAACAATCAGCCCAATCTGAGTGGCATGAGTCTATGTCAAACAGGGTTGTAATGCCCCACAGCCATCCACATCCACTTTTTGTGTGTTTATTCTGTTGTCTTGTAGTTGTTGTTGTATTGTTGAAATTCTAAGGACCAACAAGAGCTGAAATACGCATAGTTTAAGGACGGAGTTCAATGTTGGTAGTGCAGTATGACCTTCCTATTACCCTGCACCCCCTCCCACACTTGCTCTGCTTAATTGTCTCTGTTTGTGAGTTGGAGAGTCTGAAGCTTGTTTCTCATCGGCCTTTAGAGAAATAGAGAGAGAGAAAAAATATTCTCTAGTTCCCTAAAGGAGACTCTGTGCTTGGTCTGCACCAAGTACGGCACACAAAAGAAAAGATGGGGGGTAAGAGTGCGGCGGGGGTTATTGTTACAGCCAAAGGTCAAGCACGGCGCAGACTATCAGACCCATAATTGAGGTAAATACCTTTATTTCAGGGCTTTTAGTCGCGTTCCAGCTAATCTCCGTGTGGAAAATGCGTGGAATTTTCTGAGCAAATGGGCCTCACAAAGCAGTTATGTTATAACCTATGCTACAGACATTTAGCAATGCCCTGTTATTGGAAAGAGCTATATATGATGTCTAATTTTCCTATATTTATTTATGAAAGAGATTGGTCTTTGTCACTCCTAAATGTGGTAGTTGTTTGAGTCAACTCCTATCCCCTCCCCCTTTTTATTTTCTCTCTGTTTTTTAAGATATCACTCTCTATTTGCCCCTTTTACTGACTTTTATTTTGTACAAAATCTATATATTAAGAATATTGTATAATAGTTTTTAAAATCTCAAAAATAATATCAGTTTTGTTGTCTATTTCTTTTTTAAGAGAATGTATCTCATCATCTGGTGACTGTTAAATAAATGAAATTAAAAGAAAGTCTTGTGTCATCACATTTTTTGTGAATATGACCATGAAGATTTGCTTTTGTTCATGGAAACACAACAAACTGACCTTTTCCTGAATCTTCACAGAGTCTGAAGTGGGTTCTCCTGAGCGTACTTGTGCTTGTCAGGTGCTATTTCTTTCATGCGCACATGTACAGGAGCTGACAGGATGAATGAATGTGGGCTGCTTGTTAATTTATTTCTTCATTGTGTTTGTTTCATTTTTAAAACATAAGTCCTTTGGCACATGCAGACAACCCTGCTTGGCAGTCGTGTTTGACCAGAACACCAAGTCGCTGAGTGGGAGGTAGAGAGAGTGGGCAGTATGAATGAAAAATTAGAAAAAAAATGTACCTTCACATATGTCAGGAAGCATCACTTGTGCTAGAGACTGCATGAGAAAGAAAGACAGAAATAATGTGATTTTTGGGGGGTTTTGTGTGTGTGAGAGAAAGAGTTCTTGACAGACAGACAAAACAAGGACAGACAGCCAGACAGAGTCAGAAGGATTGGAGTAATAGGTGTGTATGTGTCTGTGTGTCATAAGGCTTGTTATGGCCCATGAAGCGGTATAGGTTGGCCACAGCTGTCCCGGTCCCATTGGAGGCGTTTTCACAGGAGAAGTGTGCCGAGCTACAGCGCCATACTGCCAGACCCCAGGGGAGCCCCCACCTCTACACGCACTCAGACATTTCCTACACAGACACACAACACTCATTCACACACATACATCTGAAAACACCACAAATTCACACATTTACACAAAGAAGCACACAGCGCGCTTACGAAACCATACGCGCCGACACGCGCACTCAAACAGACATTTCTCACTTAGATGTACGGTTTTAATTGACTCCACTTGGCAAAGCGTCTCTGCAGGGAGAGGAGTGAGAAGTAGAGGGAAAGGAAAATGTATAGGTTGAGGGAAGAAGTCAGGCAGCATTTGTTTAAATTTAAAGATGCCTGAAACAAAAACATTTTTAAGCGTCTGATGAGCTTAAACATGGTCTGGTAACTTTATACTTGTTTCATAATTTCACAATTAGACCAAACGGTGTGTGATTGAGTGTAACTGAGAGCCTGGCGTACAGCCAAAGTCTCACTCTTCCCTGCCCATCTCCTGAGAGAGACAGAGGCTGAGGTAGACAGGAAGGCAGTCCAGTCCAGGTGCTGTGCCTCGGGGAGGGTCTGCTCTTCTGTTCCTCATTATCAGAGAGAGAGAGCGAGAAAGAAGCTGTGTTACAGTGTCATTATTCATCCACTCAAGCATCTGGGAGCAGGTCCTTCCTTACTTGGCCCGGTGATATCGCTGTAGAGACCGCCCTTGGAGCTAAAGGCTGGCTGGGGACACCGCTAACTGCTAACAGACAGACCCACCCAGGCAAGGCTCCAGGGTGCTGATGTCCTTGAGTGCTTATGAGGATTCAGCAGTTCTTGCTCGCTGGTCATGCTGCAAAGGGAAAAACTGCTTTATCTTCAAAGTTCAATTGTTCATAGAAATGATTAATTTGCTAATATGGAAGGACTGAGTCTGATGTAATGGCTCTACAATGACACTTTTTTTCTCAGCTACTGCAGCCACAATAAAACAATAAATGCAGTTATCATCATACCAACGACATACAATAATGATCCTCATACAACAGGCAGTATGATATATTAAAAAAATGCACGCTGCAATGCAATGTTTGTAGGATATCTAAGAAATTAGATATAATAACGCGCGACCATGAGATAGTTAATGCGTGGCTACGAGATAATAAGGCACGGCCACCAGATAGTTATTGTATTCATCCCATGCAGACTGTTGCTTTTATCATGGACAAGTTTGATTTAATTTTATTTTATTTTAATATAGGAATGAATTACAATGACATACTTAAGTCACTTGCGGCAAGGCATGGAGTAAATCTTAGCAAGAGACACTTAATTCGGCTGCTCAAAATGCATGGGCTTAAACACAAGGAATCTCGTGGCCACAGGTATTATCTCGTGGCCACGCATTAACTATTTCGTGGCCACAAGTTATTATCTCATGGCCGCGAGATAGTAATATGTGGCCACGCATTTTTTTTTTTTTTCATCCAATTTCACCAGAGGGGCTCCGTACATTCTTACCTTATTTAAAGTTATGTAGGGTAAGTTCAGGAAAAGGAACAACATGATGACAAATATATCATATTTGTCATCATATATATTATATTATATTATATTAGCTTCACGCAGTTCAGAAAAGCAGTGTCCTGGTTTTCTACCCCAACCTACCTTGTTACATGAAATTTCAGTCGCTATGCTCCCGTCAGCACATTGATCACGTGATTGCAGCCTTCCCAATTGCATGGGCTATACACCAACTAATGGTTTGTGATGATGTGTGTCAAATACAAATTGTGGTGCATTAAGTTCCCTCGACAAAAAGCCAATGAGATTTTTCCATTGGCTTTTTGATTATACAGAAAATAAGCTCTGTGGCAAAAGTGATGATACTCACATGTTTTGCTCAACAATACAATCTTCACAAATCATTACTTTTTTGATTTTTGAAGCCAATGCAATCCCCAGAAGTAGAAAGTTATCATTATAATACAAATGAACAGTTTGTTTATAACACGACAGTGATGTACTTAGTTACAAACTACACCACTGTCATAACAACTTTATTATTCACAGACGGGTTGTGTTAACCACAGACCTTATTTCAGGCATCTAATGTCATAATTTTAGTTTTATTTGTTATTGTATGGACTTTGTTTGGGGGTTTTCTGTTTGTGTTTCATATTTTTTGTTTTGCTTGTTTCTAGTTACAGTGTACAGTTTCTGTTTCCTGTTTTATTTTGTATTTATCACTCCTCATGTGTCATGTCTGGTTTTGCTCCCTGTCTTTGTTTGTCTTCTCACCATTATGTGTTTCCCTTGATTAGTCTTATATCAGTCTGGTTTGCCCCCCCTTGTTAGAGTCTTCCCTGCACACCTGTTCTGTTTTAGTCTTGTTTGCTCCACCCTTTTGTTCTCAGCCAAACCTTCATTAGTTAGCCATCCCTGTGTTTCCTGTGTCCACTTACCTCACCTGCGTGTCGTTGTCTTGATTAGTTCCCAGTGTGTATATATACCTGTGTGATTCCTTTGTTCCTTGTCAGTTTGTCTGTTACTCTTGCTGTGCTCCTACCCTGCAGCTCTGCCCTGTGATTCTCCCATGTTCTCCTGTGTGTTGCTGCCGCCTTCACCTGAGTTATTTGTTGTTATCCTGGCTTGTTTCAGTTCAGTTTTTGTTATTTTGTATTTTGAGGTTTGGATTCCTACTTCTTTATTTCTTTTTTCTTTTTTTTTTTTTTGACTTATCAGCATTAAAGTTAAGTTTTTGTTTGCATACCTGTCTGCGTTTTTGTGATCTGCATTTTGGTCCCCAACCTTGACATCGAACCAAAAGTTCTATTCTAGACCCTAGCACTCTATTAGCCTAGTTTTCATAAAAAACATAAGAACACTGCATCAGAAAAGCCTGCATTACATCATCATGAACAAATCCACTGTCTACATCTTATAAATCTAACTGAGGTCCACAGACGCATGCAAACTGATGTGTTTTATTACATCTCTGTCTGAAACCAGTCCAAAGGCACAAAGGTTGGTGTAACGTGATCCTGACGAGGAAAGTTAAGGTAAGGTAAACAAAGAGTGACTAATACATGGGCGACTTTTTACAGATCAGTGGAGGATAAAAACATTTAAATGTGGAAATATCTTGTAGTGGAAAAATGTCAGGTTGCATGCAGACCTTTTACTCCAACATGTTGTGGTGTCCTGAGGATGCCAAGTGATCCTGATGATGGTCCTCCAAATTGGCTCCATATGGGAATAGAGCTCACAGAGGACACCAGCAGACCACCAGGAGAGGGTTGCTGTAGGCTCGGCTGTTGAATTTAGAGATTACGTGTTGTATTTTAACAGCCAAGGCCAACAAGTTGTAGCAACATCACGTTCTGCCCCAGACTGAAATGAAGAACGAGGACAGTTGAAGGCCACAGACATTTTAGAGATGAAAATGGATCATTGTGGTTGTATCCACTGGTAAACTGAGGACAAGAGCAGGCTTTGTGCTCTGTATTTCTAAGATTATTCAAAGATATCATTTAGCCCAAATCTTAAGTACTGTAACAGCACTTAAGAGACAGGCGCAATTCACAGGATCAGTTTTTTTTTTTTAAACAAAGGGATGATCCATTGAGGGTTCAACCAGAAGGAAAAAAATGTGACTGTTCTCTCAAGAAAAATCAGAAAATGCTCAAAACATCATATTAAAGACCTCTGCATATAAATCGGCTCCCGAAAAAAATCCTGAAGGTATGGATCATTAGTTATGAGAGAAAAAAAGGTGAGCACACATTAGCAGGTGCTAGGCTAGTGGCCTATCTCTGAAATGCAGAAAAGCGCTAAAGAGACACTGATTGATTCAGTGAAATGGCTTTATTCAGTGTTTTTACTGGTTTAAATAACCATGTCCATTTGTTTTTGAGAGGTGGAGCACTCTAAAGTGGATCATTTGGCTCCCGGTTAAAACTATTTAACACCTGGATCAAAAATAAGTTATCAGAGAAAACAGTTGAGGACACATTTGCTGGGCAAACAGGGCAACTGTGATGTGATGAACGGGGTAGGAAAACCACTGTTGTTTTTTTTATTTTTTATTTTTTACATGAAATGACTTTATTCAGTGTTTTTACAGTTTTCATCACCTGATTTGTTTGTTTTGGAGAGGAGGAGACCTCAGTGGAGGATTAAAAACCTCTGGAACGATGAACACTAAAGGACTATTAAACCAGTAGAAGTTTCAGCTGGTTGCAATATACAATCCTCACCGATATATGCCACTAAATCCCCCTAAATCTTACATAATGATCCTTAAATTGTGCAATTGTGTGATTTATTTTATGTTTTGTTCTCAAAAGCAGCGACAGCATCAAGAATATTGTCAAACAAGAGGTGTTAAAATGGCAAACAACCTTCTCGGGGTTGAGACGAGGCACAGGGGTAGTGTTAGAGGAGGCTGTCAGAAGGCCTCTGAGAGTTTTCTGCTGAAAGCAGAGTTAAACGCCGTGGGACTGGTGCACAGAAACTGGCACAACACAAAGATAGCAGCATGTTCAAATTGGCCTCACGCACAGATAAAAACATGTTGGTGAATACAACAAATGACAACTTTGTTAGTATGCCTCTATCTTTCACAAAATATCTATAATACCATTAATCAATACCATGGTACAGTATAAAAATGTCATTTTAGTATCATTTATGCCAGTTACTCAGACAAATTATGAAACATTGCACAATGTAGTGTAAGGCTCTATAAACGACACCACAGAGAGGCCTTTGCATCACTTCACATGGCTTGAATTTTCCTCACATTGATGTAAACAAACCTTAACAGCATCAGCAAACATTAATAACTTGGATTCAGTTGTTGTCTAGAGCCTGTATTAAAAGACCTGTCAATCTATTTGGGAGTGATTGGTGTTTTCAGTCCTGTGTTTTTGTACTGAGGCTACTCTTTTCTTTATTTTTGAGCCTTAGCAACATCTAGCTGCCTAGCTTCCGCATAATAGATGTTTTGGGATATCAGTGCATCAACTATGCAATCAACTATTTCTTGTCAGCACCAACTGAAAAATAGATTGAGTGGCTTACTGAGACAAATCAAGGCCAGTTATCACAAAACAAGTCTAATAATCTGGTGCATATGGTGCTTGATAACAGTATTTATCTTTAATAAGAAACAAATGAGATCTAATCCTTATAAAACAGGATCTTGTGACTTTTCTAAATTTGTATTTGCCAGTGCAATGAAATTTTTATTAGCATACTTTGTGGTGGCTCGAAGGCTTGTACAAGAAGTCTATTGACTGTAATTATTCAATCCAACCATGATGCACTCTGAAGCAAGAAGGAGGGTAGAAAAATGAATTATGGACACAGCTTGATCAAGTCTTCATGGCCTAGAGAGCTGAGAATCTGCGTTAAACCAGAAGTCAAATGTTTAAGAGCCGAGCCTACGCTTTGCTGGAGCGTCCCTGAATAAGACAATGAATCCCTGCACGCTTCAGGGTCCCTATCAGTTCCGACTAACCTCTGCAGGAGCGCATGGTGGGGGATGGATGATGTCTGTGTTCGGTGATCAATAGCAGGTACACAAAAATCAGTCACAAACATTGGCCAACAGTTAATTTCAGTAGTTGAGATATACTCTAAAGCAGCATAACCTCATGAAATCTGCTTCAGGATTGGGTTTTACCAGCTATTCATCAATCCATCACTAACTTTGTGTGTGAAGTCCCACATGAGTTCTTTGTAACAACTAGCTGTTGTAAAAGTCATTATTTACTTCATCGCATTGCACCATTAAGATATAAAAGGTCTTAGCTAGTAAAGATTTAACTAATGTGTGGTCTTAATTGGATGCTGGGAGGACACATCTGTGGTGCTGCCATCCAATCAAAAGCAAGCAACTATGTAAAAAGGAAGTCACTGTAGCATCCCAAACTGTAAATAGCTGTCCCATATATTAAATAATACCTTGTAAATATAAACATATTGTGTATTTTTAATGAAATGTGATACAATTTTTCCAGTTAACATTAATATTAAGCAACACTGTGATGAAGTGTCAGATCAGGTATTGGTGTCCATCTTACTAGGCCTATGGCATATTTTTAGAAGTACAGCCTACCATGAAGAATTTTTGGTTACTGTTTGTTTGTAAACAGGCTAACCATTGAAAGTGAAAGTAAAAGTCAGATTCACTCTTATTTAGTGTTTCGCCTTGCTACATTTACATTTTTTCGACATTGTGTCTTTTGGTTGCCTGGTGCCTACAGTCTGGCATCTGGTCACAACCTGAGCGCTGTTGGGGTACACAGAAAAAAAACACTGACACACTTCTAGTGGGTCATAAGTGATGTCTGGAAGGGATTACTTCTCTATGAGTCTGTACCATAAACTGTAAAGATGGACAATAAGGCTCCACTTAACCCCACTATGACTACTTGAAGTCAAAATATCCTGGATATGGCCAATGCCATCTTGCGCTGGTGCGTCAATTTGAGGAAGAGTCTGCACAGCAGCGATCTCCAGGGTGATTGAGTTCCTGTCAAAACAACCATCTGACCAATTGCAAGCAGCACCATTGAACACAAGCACACGGATTGGCACACCTAGCTGTCAATCATAGCATCATATTCCCTTTTATTAGTATTAAACAACTCATTAAAAACCAAACACATCAAAAAAACAAACACTTGAACGTAAACCTGAATAATGAGAACCACTTAAATGACAGAAAAATTTAGTTGACGTGTACTTTGAGCTGACATGTATTGAATTTTAGTTTTGGCCCAGGTCCTAACATGGAGGGGCGGGCTTTATGACCTTTACTGCAGGCAGCCACCAGGGAGCGATCGGGATGTTTTGGCTTCACTTTTGGGGAGCTGTCATGTCATCCATCCTTATATATATAATTTATGGTCTATACATTGTTTTTTAAGAAAATCCTGCAGAGTTTATCTTTGATACAGACAAGTCACATATGAGCAAGCCAATGTTACCTTTCTTGGTTGGTTAGCTACATAACAGTTAGATTTGGTAGTTATGGTGATACTTTGTTCCTTTCTAACATGAAGCATTAAATTGACAGCTATTCTATAGACCTACTTGTGTGAATCCAGTTTCCTTGTCACTGCAATAATTCATTTTAACAAAAACTTTAGTCTTACTCTTGAATACCTAATCTTTTCTGACTTGTAATTACAATCATCAAATCTAAATCTAATACAACTTTTACAGTTTCACAACTGCTGCCACAAAAATCTCCAAAGGCCAACTCCTTATCTTCAACCTGTAAGGCAAATGTGTGTAATTTGTAGCTGCGCTCCCACATGCATAGTGCAGAATATTTACATCATAACTAAGATGAGTTTGAATGTAAGAACAGTTAAACATGCTAAAAACATAACAAGTGAAGCTGTAAATTATGACTCAAAGCTTTCTCAAAGCCCATTTCGTTAATTATTTCTCAAAAAAAGAAAATCCTCCCTAAAATGATCCAAAACCCCAAAATAAAACAGATTACATAATCAAGTCTATCGTCCCTTGGGTGTCCAGGGCTACTGAGTTTCTCCTGATTAAAAGAAAATGACCTACCAGGAAATCCTCCTATCCTATATCCCTCTCCTTCGCGCGTTATTAAACCAATCACTGTCCTTAATGACTCCAAGCCCCCACCCTCCTCCACCTCTTCCCTCTTGTCCCCGTTTCACCCTCTTCCAGCACAGACAGTCAAGACAGATCTAATCAGATCTTTTCTCTTCTCATCCGCCAATGATCCACTCATCAGGAGTGGGAGAAGAGGAGAGGTGTGTCTTGTGTGTGTGTGTGTGTGTGTGTGTGTGTGTGTGTGCAGGGGAAGGGGAGGGGGTGACCTGAAGCGGCGATGACACAATTAATGTCAAATTAATGCTCCTCTCAAACACCGACATCACCTCACCTCATTCTTGTATTCCTCCCCGCCCTCACCTCACTACCTCTGTCTTCTGCACCTCTCTCCCTCCTTTATTTCCTCCTAGCACACATCCAGCCTGCCTCACCCATTCCTCCCCCCACCTCCTCTCCTATCTAACCGCACGTGGCCTAATCTCACACATGGGGGAGCTCAACTCAGCATTGTGCAAAACTGTGCAGCAGCTAGCTTAGCTCAGTAGCACACAGAGAACAGTGTGGAGTGTTAATGGGGGACTGGGGGTGGATGCGAAGGGGGGAGCAGAGCAGGGGCCTGATTGGTGTCTCTAATTACGGCTTGATACTAAAGAGTAATTAATGAGTTTGTGGCTGATGGCAGCAGCTTTGGAGCGTCAGACTCGATCGCAGGAGATAAGAGCTGTTTGTGCCGAGGCCAGGATCCCACGGGACCGGCATACGTACAGACACACACATAGATACACTGAATGTGCTTATATAATTAACAGTTGCTCTTTCATGAAGTACACTGCTGAGGTGAAACCGGGTAAAATAGTGTATCTCAATGTTTCTCCATAAAACCAATCACAGAGAAGAGGAAGATAATGCAGATCTTTAAGCACTGATGGACATCATATAGATTTTGGTTATGGCATATTAGCATCTGCTCTGTACATTCAGTACAGTATTGACTAAAAGTCAACATATCCTCATACAATGGTTCACACAATATCTTACAAAAAAGCACATACAGTGGTTTGTATGATATTTAAGAAATTGCCATTATGTACTTTATGTAAAGTTACGCTGGTTAGGTTTAAGAAAGAAACAAGGTGACAACATACCTTAAATAACTCAAAGTTAAGTTTGTTTCAAACAGATTTGAACATCTGTCTCCTGGTTAAAGAATGACCCACCCCAACCCGCCTCCTGACAAGGACTACTTCCTTCTTATGCATCAGTGCTGTGCCGTCAGCGCACTGGTCACGTGATTGCAGCCTTTCTGATTTCATGGGTTACACATGAATTATTGGCTCATGATTATGTGGGTTATACGCATTGTTGTGCTTTACATTTTGTAGGTATACGTACAAATAGTGCATGAGATCACCCTGCAAATGTATGATTCGTAGAAAGAAAATTCTAAAAAAAGTATAAAAACATTTGAAGTTCACCCTTCTAAAAAGTCTTCATCGTGCCAACTAAATTATGATATAACCACTTTATTTCGTAAAATCACGCCTTTCTCATAATTATTATGTTTGTAAAATTGCAAATACTCTACAGTTGCACTCTTTTTTTGTTATAGTTTTTCTCAATCACTGATAACTGGGCCTATTAACTAAATGTCCAAAGCCATGACACCAAAAGACAGACCCATTTTCCAAAATTATGAATACTGTTCACCTGATTCCACTCATTTTGGTATTCAAAACTCATTCTGCCAAACTTTGCACAACGGTGGCCAAATAAATCATCCACAGCACTGTATGTTCACTCAGCAGACACATGCTCTCAATTTAATTAACTTAACTCATCACAGCTTATATTTGAATGCCACACCTTCTCCAGGTGCAAACACTGAACCTCTAAATTGTTAACACACCGATCAGAAAGGCACAGGTCAATTAACAGGTTCTAGGGGCATATCCATGTGCTTTGGAACAACAGATCCTACCAGTAACAAATTTGCTAGACCAGAGAGAGGAAGAGGAAGACAACAACAACAACAACAACAACAACAACAACAACAACAACAACAACAACAACAACAACAACAACAACAACAACAACACGGGCAAGTACACTGCAAAAATGTCAATTCTAAAAGCAAGAAGAGAAGCAATGAAATAGGGAAAATATTACTTAAAATTAGCAAAATTGTCTGACAAGAGAACAGGAAAAAAATTTTTGTAACAGGTAAAAAAAAATCTAATCTTATAGAACCATAGATATCTGAAAACTAGTGCGACCAGACTAAAAACAAGTCCAGATACAAGATTTAAGAGTTTGTCTCCTTGATAATTTTGCAAATGCTTGTGCCATTGATTAAGAATAAATGTTTGGGAATTGTATCTTAAAACCCGGTATAGCTACACTTCACAAACATGCTGCAAAAGGACAAAACAGCTTAAAACAAGTCGTAAATGTCCCCCCAAAACAAGCATATATTGCCTTGATTTAAGATATTTCATCTTACTTAGACTTCAGTTTTTGCGGACTTTGTGCAAGTTTATGAGGTGCTCATACATGGTAGGAATATGAGAGAAACTGGGCAGCCAATGCAACTTGTCATCTGCAGGCAGCCTTCTATTGGCGGTAGGCAGAGTCTTCTCACAGCTGAGCAGGAGCCTGTTTTGAATTTCTCTTACCAGGCCGTCCATGAAAGGGTTATCTGGAGAGTCAGTGCTGTGATTTTACAAAGTTCCAAATTATTTCTCTGAAAACTTATTCTTTGTTTGCAGTGTTTTGAATTGATCCCTCCAGTGTGTAGCAAATGATCACATAGTCTGTGTTACTGATACTTTGTGTGTTGTCTGAAGGCAAACTTTTAACTGCAATCAGAAGTTAGATGTTTCTACCAGTGTGAGCTTTTAAAAGTGTGTGTGAATATTTGAGAAAATGGCAAGTTATTCTAGGAATTGTGTCCTAGCAACTGAGGAAAAAAAACTGTAATTCTTGAACTCACTGACTTTCAAATACAGATTAAATCCTGGATTTAATCCCATATAAAACAAACCATGTTGAGATGTATGCAACCACTCCCACATTTACCATCTACTACTGCCATGATTTTTGCAATACTGAGGTCAAAAGGCAAAATAAGATTAATTAATTTTTGCTTTCTATTTATTCGGTAACTGCTGAATGATACTGTCTGTGAAATTTTTATTTTCATTTACTGACCTAAAAGTAATAAAAATGAAAAAAATGTGTAAAAACATGCTGGAATCAACCTGTGAAATACCAAGATATGTAAAGTGTACATTTCCTAGAATTTGCCAGATTTACATTTACAAAAAGGTCCCACATTTAGTCATGTATATGATTCTTGACTTTACAAAAATCACATATACCATGCCAGGACCATTATATAGACTCACATGGTTTAGCTGAAAGAAAAGTAAGGCATGCACAAGTTTTATAGCTGCACTAGAAGCGCCTTGTGACAGTTAAAGGACAAAAACAGACTCCAAAACAAAGTCACACCAGGAAGCCAGGGACATACTGTATCAACATGTCCTAAAGGTTTCTACGGCTGGTCCAGTAATTACTTATTTCGAAGACTTTACTGTAAAATACAGTGATTAGTTTCCTTGTGCTGCAGGAAACAGATTTAGATATGAGGGATAAAAATTAAAGTGCAAATCAGTGTAAATTACTTCTTCAACTACTACTTGTGCTTTTACAGAATCTGGGTATTTTTTTGGGTTAAAGTCTGTAATAAACTAAATTGATGAGCCTTGTGATGAGTACAGAGAAGTGGGCAAAGAGAAATACAAAGCTTGAAGGACAATATGTGTGCCTGTGACTCTCTCTCTCTCTGTGTGTGTGTGTGTGTGTGTGTGTGTGTGTGTGTCTATTAGGGGCTGTGAAACAGAGGAAGCCGTGTGTGTGAGTGTGTGAAAGAGAGAGAGAGACAGCGTGCTGAGGAGTGTCTCTAAAACAGGGGCAGCTGTAGTGTAGTTAATGAGGCCTGCAGTCGAAAGCCCAGTGTGTGAGCACATCGTGTGTGTGTGTGTGTCAGTGTGTGTGTCTCAGAGAGAGAGATCGAGAGACAGTGAGTGTGTGTTTCTGTGTGAGCAAGGTGAGTTACCCAGTGTGCAGTCTTGCTTGACCCTCAGTAAGCCTGTCACCTGGAACCAACGGGCCTCGGAGAGGAGACGGAGAGCAGGAGGGAGGGCGTGGGGATGAAACAGAGACAGTGAGGGAGATTTTTTTTTTTTTTTAAAGGCGGCGCCTCTCACTCAACCAAATAACTGGAGCAGACTTTCAGCATGGCTGCTAACAAGCTCTCTGTCTCTCTTTCACTCTCTCTCTCTCTCTGCTTCCTTTCATTTGTCTCTCTCTCGTTACCCCTTCGTTTTCTCGCCCTCTCCAGAGTGGCACTTTAATGAACAGAGTGTGTGCGTGCAGTGGCCAGGTTACCATAAGAGATGCCTCACAAGAGCTCCTGATTATAAAAACCCATGTAAAGAGACAAAGAGGGAGAAAGAGAAAGGCCCCATAGTGAGACAAGCTCCAGCTTTTCACAGCTCACCCCACAGGCACCTGCGCTGACAGGCGATATGAAGTCCGCTGCCTTCATAGTAGCATGCAAGGCTAGCTGCTAACAGCTTCTCCCTCAGTGGCTCCTGCGTGGACAGAAATGGGGAAAAAAACCCTTATTGAGTCATTTTTGGCTAAAATTGAGCCCTTACTAAACATTTTTTTTTCTTCTGGAGACACTGTTGGAAAAAGTTATTTATGGGAATACACATATTCACTGTCTTTCTGTTAATGGAATATGAAG
This sequence comes from Plectropomus leopardus, assembly GCF_008729295.1. Lineage (NCBI taxonomy): Eukaryota > Metazoa > Chordata > Actinopteri > Perciformes > Serranidae > Plectropomus > Plectropomus leopardus. The sequence goes on from NC_056469.1 coordinate 21,989,131, forward strand.
ATTGATATTCATTTAATGTCTGAGGTTGATATTGATCTTCTCATCGCACTCCCAGAAAGAAAGCAAATAATCCGATTTCACAAAATGTTATACTATTGCTTTAAAACAGAAGACGATTTATGTCAGTGAATAAACAATATGTCCACCTGTTTGTGATGCAGATCAGACAGAAACTAATTTCTAGAAAACTCTTGAAATTATTTCAACAATTTTAATAAAGACATAAGCCATGAGAGGCTGTGGTTTGCAGTGATTTTAGAACAGCTAGGGGCATTTTTAAGCACAATGTGGAGCCAAGTCCCCTTAGCTGTTTTAAAATCATTGTAAAACAAGGCATGTGGTCACTTTTATAAAACAGTTTCTATCTGGCAATGGTTCATTAAATTCTTTAAAAGCAACAATAAATGCAAAAATATACTGATAATAAATAATCACTCTTCTGCAATGTAGTTCTTCAGTAACATTTCAGAGAAAAACAGAAAAGAGAATCAAAGAATCACACTGGACGCAGTGGAAAGTTCTGGTTGTTTTAGGGCCGGCACACATGCTGCGACTTTAACAGCCTGGAAAACATGAGGTTGGGTGCTGGGTGCTACTCTTGTGCCTAATCTGTGCAAACTTTCAAGGGCATGGAGGCATGTTAGATGTGTGGTTAAAGGAGCATAACCAACACCACATCACAGCCTATTTACCAGAAATCCTGAGCACAGAGTCGATCTTGCAGTGCGGCTTCCAAAAGTTGAATTATTATTATCTTACAGCACAGCTCGGGCCCACAAAAACTGTTGCTATGAATGCCTGAGCGCTGCGATGTTTTCCCTCTCACTGTTTTTTTAGCATGCCTACTGAATGTCTACATAGAAAACAATGGATTTGAGGGTGCAAGAAAGGCGGCTTGTTTACAGGCCCTTACAAAACTCTAACAATATGGAGCCAAGAAAGATATCCCCCATGGGCTGTAGTTTATCTATGATTAGGACAAAGAATAAAAATGTTCTTATCATCATGCAGTTACATTAAAACAACATATGTATTTACAATCGGAAACTTTTTTGCTCACTTCTCCTGAGCTGTTGTCACTTCCCAACATTGTAATTTTTGTTACAATGTAGCTGTTTTACCTGCTGAGTAATGAAGTTACACTGTAACAAATAGTATACAGTAGTTGATAGCAAAGCTAAAGAAACATGTTTCTGGTGGATCTCGTCCTGGTGAATGATTCGAGCTTCAGTTGGTGGTTGCTCTCTTTAGCTCTGTATCCAGTATGACAACAGGTGACTAACTGACACAATATTTCTAGTTTAACACTGTCACAGCTGTATGTTTACAGAGTGATTTACAATGAATTTGAACGCTCAACTGGAGCTATCAGTTTTATATTTATTTTAATTTCTTTTCAGAAAAGGTTTTCAGTACTCAGATGTAGACAAAAGAAATTAATAAGATGGAGAATTTTGCTGAGTGGCATCCTGAGGGAACAGACAAGTTTCCTTGGTGGTTTCTGGCGGCGGCATTTTTTCTATTTGTGAAATATCGAAGCAGCCTAGTGGCAAACGGAGACAAGAGTGGAGATGGATGCTGGGAAACATGTGTAACTGAGTACTTCTGATGACTTTGCCAGTGGAGAGGTCTCTCCAGAACAACAGAGGTCCCCCTGGTGTTAGCAGAGGTCCCCGTGGTGGAGCTCCGCCGTGGGCTTGTCTATGAGGAAATAAAAGGGCCTCGGCAAGCTAGAGTGTGTATGATGGTGGGATTTGGAGGGCAGATTTTTTTTTTTTGTCAGCCTGTGAGAGCAGAGCCCTAACAGGCAATCACAGTGGAGGAGGGTGTGTGTGAGGGCATCCATCATAATATTGTCTGCCCAAGGGCCAGTTTCTCACACACTCGAATTATAGAGATAGCAATGACAGTAGCACACACTGTCACTCAGACATGTCTGTGCACAGTATACAGACAAACACACACTCATTCCCCACAAAATACAGCTCTGCAAGTGCACCCCTCAGACACACGCACATGGCCAATACCTTCACATGCTGCTTCTACACACCTCCCAGACACACACCCCTCAGAAACACACTCTCCTCTCTCCACACACACAGACACAAACCTTGCCTCTCGCTATTCCCTCAGCAGCAGCAGCAGCAGCAGTAGGCAGGCAGGGTACAGTGTGTGTAGTACAGTGCAGCGTGGTGGTGATTCTTTGCTGAGAGGAGCTGCCCAGTCTAGACGGAGGCGATAGACATCTCATTAGGCTTTTGCTTGCTCTCCCTCCTCTACAGCACCCGCCGGCTAGCAGCCTGTCCTCACTAAGAGGGCCAGAATAGAGAGGAGAGGAAGGAGGAAGACGACGGAGGGGCGGAAAGGTTGGAAAGAAGGAGATGAGAGATATATCAGAGAAAGAAGAGGGAGAGGCAGATGAAATGAGAAGGATTGGGGGAGGGAATAAAGGAGGGGAAAATTAGACAATGATAATAGCAATAATAGTCTTGATCCTCCAGGAGGCCCACTCCCAGAGGCTCCTTCTCTCTCTCACTCTCTCTCGCTCTCTCATGCTCCTTCTCTCCGCCAGTCCCTCAGCCGCCCTCCCTCCCATCTTCCCTCCTGCTGCTGTTTCACTCTTAATTAATTTCTCACTACTCACCAGAGCCCAGAGCTGCAGCTCTCCTCAGCCGGCCTCCGAGACTGCTCTCAGATCAGCGCTGCCGTTGCCTCTCAGCCACAGCGGCTCATCTCTGCCTGCTTCAAATCAGCGCTGAAGGTAGGCCTGCACCGTGACATTGCCACAAGGCATGGATCTACACTTAGATCAGTTTCACTTGCTTAAGTCACTGTGAGGCTATGTGCTCTGTCAGTCCATTAGGCTTCATGGGGGTCAGATGATGTGCACTTCAGTGTGCGGCAAAGTCAAATGGCCTGCGCTCAAATCAGATTGTTTTCTCCCATAACCGCAAACCACTTGTGTGTCACCCGCCTGCATATTTTGGTGATCATGTAGAGAAATCCAAACAAATTAAACCAAAGAAACTAACTTTTTTGTAGTGGAATTATCAAAAATGGTGGAGAATATTAAAGGATTAGTCTGGTTTACTACAACTTGGATCTTATTCTTGTAGTTTGAACAGCCCTTCTTATAGTAATAGTTAGATTTTACTTACGCTTAGGGATTAGGAGTTAACCCTGTATGTCGTTTAATTCCCACACTCCAAAAACCCAACCAGCATATTTTAAATATCTCATTTTGAGATTATTATGAGAATATTTTATGTTTAGAAGTGTAAATAATATTTTATCTGTGCCCGTGCCCCATGAGAGCTCTACACCTCTCTTGATGTAGACTGCCTCTCTATTAACCAAAGCCTAATGTCGCTAGAAAGACAACAGTTATATACATCAGTTACCCCATAAAATGGAGAAATGTCTGCTTGTGACCCTTAATCACAATGTGGACGTGACTAGTGAGCGGGTCAACAAAAGAGATTCTCAGATTCTTTAATATGGACAACTTTGAATGCATGTTGTGTCCCCTCACATTGCCTGTGCATCAGCCTAGAAGTTGCATTTGAACACTCTGCAAAGACTGCAGTCAATCTCCAACTAGCATATACGTTCTGTGCATGTCATGTTTCGATGTCATGCCCTTTTCTTGTTTGCTTTCCTCACTTCCCTTTCTCTTCTCCTGCACTGAGCTGAACAGCCATTCAGAGTGATTTCATTTAACAACTGGTTCTGCTATCTCCGACGTAGATTCAGCATGTGAAATTTGCTGAAAGAAGCCGACTAGGGCCAACTAGTGCCTATGGTGTGGGACACAATGCAAAAACTTGGGCGACAGACTTTTACCGTAACCCAACATTGACTCATAAGTGACGGATGACTTTGTGTGTCAGGGCCCTTTGGGATTCTGAGGAGGTGAAATTATCTTAAAAAAAAAATAAAAAAATAAGAAAATGAGAGAAAAGTAAGAAAACAACAGAAACCACTCTCCATCACAGTTTACAGACTGACTGTGCTTGCAACAGTTATGGCCAAAACTATAAAAACAAAACACAAATTGTAACAAAAACTGAATCCTCCCCTAAACAGTTTCTGGGCTGGTTCGATTCTTTGGACAAAAAGCACTTAATCTCTGCTTACATCAGCATCACCTCAGCTAACACACTCTCAAACATACCCCTGCACACACTTAGCACTCTGACCTTTGCCTTCCCCACTAATTCCCAGCCCATGGTAATCCTAGCCCAGGGCATACCCTAAAGTGCTCACTGAAGCTTTTTCTGATAGCTACCTAGTGCATCAAGAAAAGAGGAAAGGGCCATGACCTTAGGTTTTCCACCTCCCACCCACTCCCACTCCCACACACACACACACACACACACACACACACACACACACACACACACACACACACAGAGTCTCTTATACCACAGAGAATCAGGTCTCTTCCCTTTGCAGAAATTGAGATTCATTTATTTGTGAGCTTCCTATAGCAATAATCCAGTGAGTTAGGAGAAAAATGGTAGGACAAACAAAAAAAAAGAAAAAGCATGAAACTAAGCAGACAATCTCAAGGTCGTTCTGCAGTGTGTGTGTGTGTGTGTGTGTGTGTGTGTGTGTGTGTGTGTGTGTGTGTGTGTGTGTGTAGAGAGAGAAAGAGAAAGAAAATGCATGGATGAGCTTAAGGCCAGATCTGTGTTGTGACCTTCCTCAGGGGAGCCAATCACTGTTGGCCTTTAGGTTTGACCTTTAACCCCTGTGGCCACCAATTTAACTAAGAGTAAACCCTACACAGTACTGCACTCCCCTTCCTCCCAGCTCAACTACTCACAATGTTTATCTCTCCCTTTAGAAACCACTTGCCCTCACTCTCTTATTCAGTGCACTTTAGTTACCTGGGTAGTCTCAGCTGTCTGCAGATTTTCTTGAATGCCACATCACGTTGCTAAATTGGGGGAAAAGGATGAACACTAAGATGGTTAACACAGCCACATTTCATCTGGAGAAACCAGATATTTTTGTCCATTATTCTTATCAAGGATATTTTTTTACATGTGGATGACAAAGAGAAAAAGAGCATTACTGTGCAGCAGTTCAGCAAGCTGAAACAAAAACATCTTTACTTTCAGCCAGAGGTGGAAGAAGTATTCAGATCTTTTTACTTATGTAAAAGTACTGTAACCTTGCTGTGAAAATACTCTGCTACAAGTAAAATTCATGCACTGAAGATGCCATTTAAATTAAAGTTATTAAATATTATCAGGACATGTATTTTAAGTATTAAAAGCAAAAGTATACAATGCAGAGAAATCTTAAAAAATTATAAAAACAAAAAAAACACCCCCAGAAAACTCCAAATAAAAGATAGAAAACTCAAAATTATAAAATAATTAAAAATATTAAGAAAACACACCCCAAAACTTACAATTATTTGTGAAAAATAACACATTCCAAACTCAGAATTACATGAAAAAATAGAAAAAGACTTAAATGTATATACAAATAGATTACAATACATTTTCTGTCGACTGACTAATTAACCACTAATAGTTTCAGCTGTACTTGTATAAACTGGTTGATAATTTAAATTATAACATCACATTTTATAAACTCTTATTATGTTTTAATGCAAAAAATGGTAAAGTAACTAAAGCTGTAAGTTGAATGTAGTGAAGAAAGAAATACTATGCTTCCTTCTGAGGTGTAGTGAAGTAAAAGTATACAGCAGCATGAAAAAATACTCAAGTAAAGTAGAAGTACCTCCAATTCATACTTAAGTACAGTACTTGAGTAAATGTACTCCCTCCGTCACTCCTCCTCTCCTCTCCTCTCCTCTCCTCTCCTCTGCCTCCTTCCCTGGTTAAATGAGCCACAGGGGAGCATCAGACAAGCCATAACCTAGCAGCTGGAGCTTCCAGCTGGGTTAAGAAGGAGAAAGAGAGGGAATAGGAACGAGAGACACAGCAGAGTCTGCTCTTGGAGAAGGCAAAAAGCAGGGCTTACTGGGATGGAGATTGATGCTTAAAGTCAAATGTGTTCTTGTGTAAGTACACATTTTAGAGTACAGAAAAGGTACTGTTTTTTTTCACCATCTTCTTCTTTTCCCAAATTTCTATTTTCGTACATTTGCTCTCACACCTCAGTTATCATCAAAGTTTTATAGTGTGTTGCAAAGGTGACTTGGGCTGCAGTGAGACTTGATTCACAAATTTGATGACTTTAGACTTGACATGACAAAATAAAAAAAAGACTTGCAACATGACTTAGACTTGAACATAATTGACTCGTAACTTCACTTGGACTTGATCCTTTTGACTCCCCCTAACCCAAAGATTAAAAAGTACATGATTAAAAAAAAACAAAATAATAAATTTCTCTTCATTTCCTAAATCAACTAACATTAACAATATTCATTCTCAGCAAGTCAACACCTTCCGACAGCATCCAATCAAATTGCAGAAGACAACCATGAAGAACTACTATACGTTACTGAGTGGAAAAAATTATACAAAAAATATTTTTTTACATGTACAAAAACACATGGCAGTTTACATATCCAAATTGTGGTTTGCAAGGGAATGGGATGCTGTGTGATGTTTACAATTTATCCAGGTTCCTGGTCACTATCTCCTCTGTGCACAGGCGAGTAATCAACCATAGTAATGGTACATACTCAGAAAAAAATATTATGACAGATGTATATGTACATGCTGAATGTACATGCTGTACATGCTGAAGTGAAAGTGAGGCTATAAAATGTGGTGGATAAGTTGGGTATCACTTGTAGCTCACATTTTCCATTGCTTGTGATGAGATAGAGGAACTAAATCCAGCAGACAGTAAAATGCAGCAGTGCACCTGTATATCCGAGAACAGGGATACAATAGTACAGTGTGAACTCAATGTGTCTCTCTGTTGCGTCACTGGGCCCACCATCCACCATCTTTTCTCATCACTCTGTAACTCTGTTTGTTGTCCCCCATCTTGACTATTCACACATGTACCTGCACTTCAGACCACATACCAGCAACCTGAGGTTTAGACTGGAAAATAGCAGTGCCCAAACCTGATGGTAAGGGACCGCTGGGGCAAATATACTGAAGATCACATGACTGACAAGACTGAAGCTGGGACCCATTTCACCAAATTTGCAACATGCAAACTGTGATGCTCAAATGAGATGATTTCCCATTTTTGACACTTTTTACTAATCATAACAAATGCCTTCCGTGCCTCTAATTCGCGAACATCTTAGTCCTGAAGGATTTGCAAATTATACTGCGCTGCTCGTAAAATGTCTGTGAAACCGGCTCCTGACACTCACTTGTAGTTGGAGAGTTTGGTGTGAAGGATATCTATCCTGCACCAGGAAAGTTTCATGAAAATGCTCCTTAACACGGCAAAGACTACAGCCAACAGCCAGCCGGGATGTATGTTCTGCACCTGTGTGAGAGGAAATAATTGTATTCGTCATTAGAAAAGGAAACCAGACAACTGACGTGATGGATTCAAGACACTAGTTAGATGGTTAGCACCCTAACAATGCAGCCCTATTTTGAAAAAAAAAAGGGCCAACTAGTGCCCATGGTGCAGGACACACTGTAAAAACTATGGTGAAAGATGCTCACCAGCAGACATTAACTGGTTGACCTTTGGCTTGGTGTGTCAGGGCCCTTACAGTAACATGTGATCTTAGTAGCTTCTAGTTACCACATTAATTTGGAAGACATGTAGGTATGGTTAGATTTGACATCACAAAAATACATTAACTTCAGCATGCTTACATGCATGCCACTGTAGCCTAAAGCTGTCACGTGCATTATACAATTGTTTGTCAGTCAGTATAAATCAGATAATTAATAGAAATAATGTAGTATGTTATTCATAGGGTCTAATAGGATCGGGAAGGATTGAACTGATGAATGAGTCGAGCACTCGGGCTCTGATGGTAAAATTACGTAATTATCCCCGTAGTCTTGTGGATGTTGACACAGAAAGGTAGTGGTAGGGAGTGCTAATCCAGATAATTTGGACTATTCTGCGTCACCCAAAAATGTGCAGCCTCTCACACCTTGAACTATAAATTTACACATCACTTAAGTCTCACGATAATGAGATTTGAAGTAAATAATAAGATTTGAAAACATGCAGAGGGGCTAATCTGGGATTGTTATTTTTGATGCTGTTTTACACATTTCTTTGCAACCATTTAATGTTTGATGACAAGCCTACCTCGCCATCTGTGCACCATGAAAAACCATGATAAATGTAAACGTCTGACTTGATCGTGGCATCCTGTGGGGATTTTTTTTAAATTTACCCTTCGTGTTCTCATATTTAGAATCACACTGTTATCACATTTAGGAAATTATATCAGATCAAACTGTCAAGAATCCCCACTGGCATCTCATTCATTATGATTTATAAAGCCCTGAAGTGAACCTAAATCAGACCTCCTACTGTGTACAGGAGGAGGAGGAGGAGGTAAGGCGGTCAACGGTAAAGGCCAAGCACGAGCAGACAAACGGGCCAAGTAGACAGGGAATGCTCCCCAACCTCCCACCCATGAACAGACACTAATTGAGAAGTCTATGAAATATAGATGATCTCTGTGGTGGCCCCCCTCTTACTCTCTCTCTTCTCTCCACTGTTCCTCACATCCTCTGTCTGCCTGCTTGAGTGACTCAAGATCAAGATTGCATGCAGACGCCGTGTTGGCATGCACATGCCCCGCTGCACACTAGGTATATCAGGGATGGTCCAGTGGACATGATCGGTCAGCTCAGTCGGTCAGTGTGTGTCTCAGTGTGTGTGAGACAGAGAGAGGGACCAGGCAAAACATTATCCATAGGATTGTTATTATCTAAACATAGGAAAAGGAGAGAATAATTGTAAGTGTATTTGAGTTTCTATGCTTGTATGTGTGTGGTCTTGTTTGCTTTTCTGTGTTTGTATTCTTGTAATCACAAAATATCCAGACAGAACAAGAAGAGAAATATGAGAAAAATACTTCAAAACAAAATTCCCCTCACTTGGGGGACTATTTTAGTGCAATCTTTAGGTTGAGGTTAAGTTTTTGTAGTTTCCGTCTTTAACATTGTCCACATCAGAAGGGGCATTTTGGCGGTGAGGAGTCATGGTGGGCAACAATGTGGTGAGAGAGGAAGTCGTAAACCGGAAACATACGGCCCAAAGGATGCCAATACCAATTTAGGTGACAGTGTAGTGGGTGGCAAATACGGATGCGGGAAAATTTTCACAAGTTCCGTCCGCCAGCCACAATCAAACTTAAATGCCAACAATGGCAACATTGTTTCTGTTGCAACACTGTTATTTTGCATCCTGGCACAGTATCCGTTGAAGTGATGTTCGTATGGAATCTGCAGCAGATTTTTGTTGAAAAACAAAATTCATTGACAATACTGGAGTCAGTGTGTTGTGTAGGGTGTGGAAGACAGGGGTGTGGATGGGTGTGTCGTGCATCTGACTTTCATGTCCATGACCCAGAATAACAATCCATCCTGGCTTTTTTTTTGTTTTTTTTACTGTAACCATGATTCTTCCTCAAAGAAATAGTTTAACATTTTGGGAGGGAAAAATGCTTATTTGCTTTCTTGCTGGGAGCTTTATAGGAAGTTTGATAAAACTGTCAGGCCTGTATAACATATATAAGAAGCAACCACAGTTGCACTGTGACAGGAGCTTACAGAGCGCTCCAGCAATGACATTTTGCTGTAGGCAGACATGGAAGTTAGCATTGTCCTGGTTCCCTCTTCCGATAGCCAATGGGAATTTTCCACTGGATTATTGGATTTTTGCAGAAAATAAGATCTGTGGCATACAAATGTTTATGATACATGTTTTGTTCAGCAAGATAATCTTAACAAATAAAAAACACTTGTGATTTTTTTGTAAGTCTAAATGCAATCACCAGAAGTAAAAGCTTTCAGTTGCTTGACTGAGTCCAGGAGGGCATGTGAATAGAGACACACAGACAGTCAGGTGAGCAAGGGAGCACCATACTGACTCTGCCTATGTGTTCAGAAAACTTGTTTGGAGTCAATTATCTTGCAGGCACTTGGTGTTATTGTCGTGTGTGTGTAGTGCAGTGAATGAAGGTCGGGGTTAGGGGTTAGTCTGTGAAGGTCTTCTCAAGTGTAATTATACAAACTTGTGTGTGTGTGTGTGTGTGTGTGTGTGTGTTTAGAGGGAGCACAAGGATGGAGAGGTCACTAATTTGCCCTGCAGCTGCAGAGGAGATGTTTAAAGGCCAGCAGCAGAGGACGGATGGGGGCCTGTTGCCACTGTAGTTATTTTTATGGGATATCCACACCGCGCACAACCAGGACAAACACAGTCACCGGGGAATACAGTTTAACCTTACTGTATATCCAAACTTGTCTTTTTCTCTTTAAATTCTTCAGTTTTTTTGTCTTCCTTTTTGATTTTTTTTTTGTGTAATTTTGTTTGCATTATATTTTTATGCTCATTTCCCTTCAATTCAGTACAAATAAATTATTTTCAGTGAATTTAATTCAACTGAAATAAAGCAGCTGTTTTATAAGAAACATTTTATAACATTTTATCAGACAGATATCACTGTATTTATCTTAAGAAGTAGCAAAAAGAAAATCTCTATGAGAATTGTAAAGCTCTGCCTCTTGTGTATATCTGGCAAATACACACACACAAACACACACACACACACACACACACACACACACACACACACACACACACACACACACACACACACACACACACACACACGCACCCTCCTGTCCCGGCTTTTGAGAATTCCAGGAGAATGTTGCTTACCATCAGCACTTTGCCTTGGCTGTCAGTCGTCTCCTAGCTCTCTCCGATGGCTCACACACAAGTGGAAAATCATGCCTGTGTGTGAGTGTGTGTGAGCGCATGCCATGTGTGTGTGCGCTCTCATGTGCAGATGCACTTGACTGTTAGATTACATGTGTGTTTGTGCATGATCAGCTGAAAAGCCTGGCGTCTTTCTACAGACTGTGCTGAGGAACAATACTGGGTGTAGCTCAGAGAAGCAGCTCGCTCTGTCTGGAAATAAAAGATCTTAGTTTTCGATGGAGTGCCGGTGCTCAGTTTTGCCCTTTTCCAGATGATAAGTGACACGAGCTGACATCAGGGTCAGCCATGCAGTCAATTGTGGAGCTGTGGAAAGCCATTCTGTGCCACTCCAGTGGTGTTAAGCCTCTTTAAATCTCATTATCTCGCTCATTGGCATCTGCAATGCATTCTCCACCAAATGTCACATTATAATTTGTGAAAGTCCAAATCAGCCGTACTTTTCTTTACAGGTGAGTGTGAGAAAACTGATGAAGTGAGCTACAGGAGAAAGTTAGGGCATGTAGGAAGGAGACAGACAGCAAAAGAAGGACAAGGGAGAGTAACTGCTGTACTTTTATTACCCCTCTTCTCATTTATACATCCTCAATTCCTTTTCTCTCCTCCTTTCCTCATAACTTATGCCACATTCACATGCTGCTTGGATGGTCCCATTTCCCAATTTCAGAAGTCTTTATTCTGACTTTAGTGTGTTTTTCACAAGCTTTAAACTATACTGTGGAAACAACAGGGGCGCTACAAAGATGTGTTGACTTTTATTGTCCAGAGCATTCAAGCAACATGTTGATTACAGATTGAAGCTTTATATAACAAAGTGATTTTGTCTCATATTTGTTGCTGCACCAGTACCACCCCTAAAATACTAAATTATTAACTAATCTAGGTCCCTCTACATGGACAGCAACTTTCGATTGCAACCTATTATGTTTCAAATTGCATGTGAGCAAATAATTGAGACGCAATATGTGAATTAATATAGTTTCTATCAACATTTACTTTCACTTTTTCTGCATGTATGGCATTAACTTGTGTACCAACATTTTTTGAGCAAAAATCTGCAAATATCAAATACAGAAAATATCATAAAATGTTACGGAAAGATTTTTTTCAAATGTAACCTCTTTGTAATCACCAACATTTTGATAAGTAACTATAATTTAATTACATATTATGTTCAATTACAATTGCATTTATTTGCAATCTAATTACTGTAACTAATTACTCTCCAACACTGCTGAGCAGACATTGAACTAAGCATTTGCCAGGAGGAGAGTGGCTCCGGGAGTGCTCCTCAGCCCTTTGTCTAATGGTTAGCAGGTGATAAGTGAGGATATCATTTGAATGATCCTTTAATTTGGACCGAGCCTTTAATTTAGACCAGGACAAATGAGCGTACATGCTGCTGAAAGAAAGTGGCCATATGCGGCCAAGACCAGCTTCGAATGTGGTTTGAGTGATGGGATCTCTAGACACATTGAGGACGCATTTGGCGCATTTACACCTGTACTTAGAGCTGTCAATTTGTGATCTAATCACCTAAGATGCATTTTAATGCCAGTTATAAACAGGGCCTTAATAAGTTAATAATGGTTCTAACTGTGCAAGTTTAATGACAATATGTAAAGACAAACGAATCACTGAAATGATAAGAGTCAATTTTATTTCACATTTTTTGTTAGTTATGTCTTAGTAATCTTGATTAGTAAAACATAGTTTGCTATAATTTCTAATCTCCAAAGTGATACTTCCAAAAGCCACTCTTCACTTTCCTCCATCCTTCTGACTTCTTTCTTTCACTTCCAGCTCCCTTGTGTCTTCTTTCATACAGGCCACAGTCTCTCCATCCAGCTCTCAAGTCATCAGTTTCTTTCTTCAACCACCCTCCCCTCTCCCTCCCTCCCTTCCCTGTCCTCCAATTTCCTTCTCCCTCCTCACCCAGGTTTGTCGTCTGCCACTGTGGCATGCTAACACTCTGACAATGCGGGGAGCTGAATAATTGATGTGTGGATGTGAAAGTTTGATGCCTGACTCGCGGGCAGATTGAACCTGCAGGCAGCATGCCTTTGCCCATCAGCCGACTCCCTGCTCTCTGCACCACTCAACACTCTCTCTCTCTCTCTCTCTCTCTCTCTCACACACACACACACACACACACACACACACACACAAACACACACACTTTACCATACAGTATCTCCCAATGGACTCCTCCACTTCTTCTCTCAAACTCATTGTAAAACCTCTCAGATATTTGCTGCAAGATTCTGTAACTGTTAGAGAAATTGACCTGAAATGTGTTACCAGTACTTGGGCTATCACTTATGATATTGATGGAATAAACAATATTTTCTGGAATAAAGAAAAGCACCAGTTGAAAACACCACTGAGGTGTTGACAGTGGAAATTTGTAACCAAAGCAACAACAAATTACAGAAAAGTGAAGTCTAAAACTCATATGGCGCTAATCAAATGACCACTAACCCACACACTAGACACACTGACACATAACAGAACCTCACAGCATGTAACAGGATAAAATCATAGCATAAAATCACCTGCAAAGTAAATGAGTGCGACTTTAGATTCATGACTCTTTTGTGTATCACTTGATTTATCACCTGAAGAGCCAATCTCTCCTGTAATGACTAACCAGGAAATGTCTTTTTTAATATTACCTTCATGAAACTAAGGCTGGCTTATAGATGTCCGGATATCATTATAACTCAACAATACGTTTCTCCTTGACAGCTATCACCAAACTAGAAAAGTCACTTAGTGCCGTGCGTGCAAGACTTGGGAATTTTAATGTCAGTAACAGTTCAAGTAAACTTACATTTCAGTTGACTCATATTTCCCGTGTGATAGGATTTGCTGTAGGCTATCCATCAATTAGTTAGAATCTAAACACACTTTCTAAGTGCTGAAATAGAACCTGGTTTGCTTGAAAAACTCAATTTAGTTCATCTGTTGTTAGGGTTTTCTGTGTTCAGAAAGATGATGACTCCAAAATACCTAAAAGTCTAAAAGTACAGTTACAATCTATGACTGCATTTACAAAATCTTTAAGCATTTAATAATAACTGAGGACTGCTTCTTTCATTTCTTTTAGCATCATTCATATTCAGCACCCGCACAAATTAAAGATGAAATCAGAACTATATTTAGGAACAAGTCATTTTCTTTTGCAGCTAAAAAAAACTTACCACTTAAAAAAAAAAAAAAAAAAAGCCAGCGCATTATTATATTTACATGAGCATGATTACACTGATCTCATGCAATGTATCATGGTGTATAATAATGGCTATCTTAAGTCCAATCATTAAACATGTAAACAATATTTATCCTCTGTGTGTCTGCACTGTGTGCAAGGTCACCATAGTACAGTATATTAATGGGGGTTGCAAGTGTCGCTTATCAGTGCCAGACAGTCACTTGTCAGTTACATTGATGTCTGGAGATAAAGACTGCAACTAGAACTATGATGGTTTTCATTATCAGTTAATCTGTTAATAATCCAGTATGTGGGATTTAGTTGCATCAAGTTGTGAGTTTGCAAAACTGAAACTTCTCCCGTTCGCCAAGCATGTAGGAGAGCTAAGGCGGCCGACACGAAAATACAAAAACGCCAATGATGGACTCTGTGGAAGGGGCCCCGCTCCTTATGTCACTAGAAACAATATAAACTCATTCTGTAGTAATGAAAACTCACTGTAAATGTGCTTGGATACTTTCCACTACATTAAATTATTTCAGTCTGTAATTTAGGTCAAGTCAAAATCAACTCGTTACCGGCATTTTCTAAAAATAAAGTGTTATTAATGGTTCTTGGTTCTAGTGCAGCGACATGCCTTACTTCCATGTTTCAACATACAAACACTTATTTGTAGAACAGCTTAATTTTTATAGGAAAAGGGTTGAGCAGGTTTCCATTAGTAGTTTCCATTATTAGTTCCATGAACTGTGGTTCATGTACAAGCACAACTAAACTAACTAAAAATATAAACGTAAAAATAGAAGTACAGTAATAGTAAACAATTAGTTCAACATGTACATATCTAAATAAAAATAAAGTATATATAAAACATTTTATATTATACATACTTTATTTTTATTTAGGTATGTACATGTTGAACTAATTGGTTAGTAATAGACAATTTGCACTAATATGTGAATATTTAAATTATAATATGGATAATGTGCTGAGTGTATTAAATGTGTAAATTAGAAAACGGTGCCTTATGCTATGATACAATCTATAAAACTAGTGTGTAGGTTTAAATATAAAATTAGAAATATGTGTGCAATGCTATAATGAACAACAGAGATACGCATAAGTAAGAATAACAATAATAATATGTAAAATATATACAATATGTGTCGCATGTTACAATACTTAAGTACATTTAATATTGTACAATTACTTTTGATACCTGAATACAGTAAATGTCAGATACTTTAGGACTTTTACTTAGTAATATTCTAACAAACTTTAACCTTCTACTAAAGTCATTTTCTGGCAAGATATTTGTACTTTTACTCAAGTATTGCTCTCTGGTAGTTTGTCCATCACTGCACAGTAACCTACAACAGTCCATAACGGAAATGCATTCAGTGTAAGATCACTTAAAACAGAGAAAAGTGGCATATTTGCACATATTAGAAGTTAAAATCATTTTGTAAGAAAAAAAAATCGATTTAAATTCTGTCGATCAACTAACTGATTAATCAACTAAATTGTTTCTCCTCTGCATATGTCAAGCTGTTAAAACACGACACCTGACACTATGCATTTGCTGGGGATTGTCTGAACTCCCAGGCCCCCTGAACTGCCCACGAGACAGTTTAACCAGCGCACCTGAAACTGACAGGAAACGCTTCAACGTGGATGCGCAGTTAGCTTGATATTTCCTGGACAGGTAAGAAACTTGCCTGCCTCAAAATCATTAATATTTTACATACATTCAACACGAACCCTCTTTAAGCATTGTTTTGTGTCCTTCACAAGAATGAAACACATGAGTTATGCTGGCACATTGTCTCTTTTACCAGGCTGTGCGGCACCACCTCACCTGTCTAAAATGTAGTAAAACTGTGACTAAATATTTCTATATGAAGCCTCGAGTTATCTCTGTGGTCTCCAGCAACTGCCTGTGGACGTTAAGGAGAAAACATTTAGCTAATCATGCCCTAAAGCATTAGAGTCAGCGCTTACATGCTCAGATTTAAAATGCCTCGATTTAAGCATTTTTTCTTTAATCTACAAGGCCTCCTAAGTGTTTGCGCTCCTTTTAAATATACTGTGGAAATTACTGTTTATAGCCCTAGGATTTGTGTCTCGTATTTCTCCCTCAGGTCACAACTGAAATGGGCCGAAAGTGCCTCCATGAACTTCATCTTAATGGAACTCGAAATGGCTTAAAGCAGCAGGAGCTGGTCTCCAGGTGAGTTTAACCTGTTAATGAAGAATCTTATGGCACACTCAATATAGTTGTATTCTCGCTTTGTTCGGTTAAGATAAGACCAAGGTTGACACATATAAAACTTGTGTGCTGGAACACATTAAGAGCACACAACATTTATCTTGATATCATAAGCTGATACAGCAGTATTTGCACTTTGCATGCATTTTTTAGATGTACTGTTTTAGTGTGTAGAGCTCCAACAAATGTACCAATCAATTGTCTTTTTTACAAGCAAGTTTGCTCAAAAGTCTGAGGTTCAAGCTTCTTTATTGTGGGGATTTGCAGCCTTTATTTGTCTTATGTGATAGTAAACTGAATGTATTTAGGGGTTTGTGCCAAAACAAGCATTTCAATCCTTTGAATCCTTTGAGCACATTGGTTTGATTTCTTTGATTAACATAGGAAGAACGCAATGAGCAACTTAACAAGACATTGCCAAAAATGAGCAAAACATTAATAAAAAGGTTACAAGAAAATTAGCTGGGGATATGCAAAAAAAAAGGGGAAAAAGCAACAACAAGAAATTTACCTATTGTGTTGAAAATACAAAAAGATGTATTCATTTTATATTTTTTCTAATAATAAATAAAAAAAATAATATATTATAGTTTTTCAGGGCATTTTTCCCTAAGTTTTTGATGATTTTTCAGTAACTTTCTCCCTTTTTTTTTGAAACAATTAAGTAATTTTCTTGTCACATTTTACAAATTTCATGCTAATTTTTGGGATGTTTGTTGCCAAGTTGATCATTGCCTTTTTTCCCCCCGTCACTGAAAGAAAGCAAACCAATTTGCTCAGTCTCAGGGTCAAATAGCTTGTGAAAGGCATCTGAAAACACATGAAAACTGATGTGAATTCAGGTCTTTAAGGGTTAAGGGTGCCCGATGTCACTTGGGATAGACACCAGCCCCCCGCAACCTTTAACAGGATAAAGCAGTTTCAGATAGTGAATGAATGAATGAAACTTCTCCCGTGTGTCAGGCGTAAACTCCCGCTTAGAATTCCTTCAGTGTACGTTGTTCAGAGGATTTTTTTTTACCCTAAACTGAATTATCTGCAAAGATCTCTCCACAACAAAATGGCCAGCCGATTTAAACTGATAAAAACACTGAATAAAGCAGTTTTATGTTACAAATCAGTGCGTCTCCGATGTTGCTTGGCCTGTTGGAGATGGGCCGCTAACATTGCACCTGCTAATGTGTGCTCACCATTTTTCTCTGATAACTTAAGAGTCGGATGTTTAAGAGGTTTTTAGTGGAAGCCAAATTATCCACAGAGGTCTCTTCCTTTCTAAAACAAATGGACCTGATGATTTAAACTGGTAAAATACAGAGTGATGCAGTGTCACCCTACAAATCAGGGCTTCTACATCGCTGCTTAGCATGTTGGAGATGAGTTTCTAACCTAGCATCAGCTAATCTGTACTCATCTTTTTTCTCTCATAAATTAAGATCCAATAATACAGGATGTTTTTACCAGGAGCCAAATTATCCACAGAGGCCTCTTCCTCTCCAGAACAAGTTGCCCCAGTGATTAAAACTGATAAAAACACTGAATAAACCAGTTAAAGAAATCTTTTTTTCAGATGCTGCTCCTCTCAGACGGCCTGATAATAATGCAGTGCACATGGCAGAATCCATGGATGACAACCTTCTCCCTCTGTACATATAAACTGCTCATTCTAAGGTAAGGAAAACACAACTATTCTTATTTTCATACTTGTTATATTATATTTCTGCTAGTATATCCCCTTAAATCCTATACACTGGACCTTTTAAGAAATCCCCTTCAACTTCAGATGAAAATAATTGTTAGATGCAACCCTGGTTTATAATATGAGTGAGTGCCCGCTTTTGTGCTCATATGCATTTTGCTCTACGTGAAGGCATCCGTGTCCCTGCCTCTCTATCTTCCTCTCCCTCTGTCGACTGTATGTGAATGTGTCATGGAGGAGACGTTAGAGCCCTGCATGCTGATTTATTCATGATATGACTTTTAATATCATTTACTGGGACATGGGAGTCTGCATCTCAAATAGGCCTGCCGGCACCTTTGTGTGCGTGTGTGTGTGTGTGTGTGACAGAGAAAGAAAGAAACAGACTGCACTTAAATATGCTCACATGCATTTATATTTGTGTGTGCATTTGTGCATATAACTAGGCATGAGTGCATGAATTGGCAAATGCATGTGCACTAACATTTGTGTGGAGGAAATCGAGACAAATTGTGTTTGCAGCAAAGTGTGTTTGGGCCAACAAAGAGGTGGACCTTATGATGATTGCCCATAGTAGGGTTGTGATTGAGTTATCGTACAACAGTAGGAAGTCATTGTGTAATGGGCAGTAGCCAGCTATGGGGGCTGATACCAATCTGTTAAGCAGCATAGGGTGTGGAGAGGAATGTAGGAGGAGGTGTCTAGTTTCTGTGGTAGCTGACTGTTTTGTTAGCCAGTGTGCGTGCTTGCTTGCATGCATGTGTGTGTTTCCATTTAATTCATTGCTACGTATTTGTCAGTACATGTTTGACAGTTGACGCTGCCAAGACAGCTAATGTAAAATTAATTTTGCCTACTGTATGCTGAAATCTACTTTCCGCATTTCATTCTTACTATATGCAGTAAATATTCAATTCAACAGCCACAAATACATATTCCACATATATTTTTGTCAATTAGCTCCATGTGCAGAGGTTTTTTTGTGTGCATCTAACCATACCTATTACTGACTATAATTAAATGATGAGGAATAGGTGGGTGGATGGAACAGGAGGCAGACAGAGAAGGGGGCGGCTGGAAAGCGTGATTTAATTTGGTTATGATCTAATTTGCTTTGATTAAAAATGTATGCAAATCCCTCTTAGCATAAGGGATCAGTGAGGAGAGGCGACACCTCTTGCTCTCTCTCCCTTTCTCTCTCACTCCCGCTGTCACCCACCTCCTCCTCCTCCTCTTCTTTCAGTCCTCCTCCTCCCTCTGTCTGCGGCCACTAAAGTGAGATGTGTGAATTGGAGAGCGCAGTGTGTACAAGTGTGCATGTGTTGTTCGAGGTGTGTTCTTTTGTGAAGCGACGAGATGAACCCACTCACATTGGGTGTTATTGCACCTCATATCTATTGGCTGAGTATCTGCTACAGGCTGGCTCTGGGTGTGAGGTGGTTTTGTGAGAGCGTGTGCGATTTTGTATGCGTGTGTTTGTTTGGTTTGACCCCGTCTGCCAGTGAGCCGCGTGTAGGAGTGACTTTGCCAAGCCGCACATGTCTCCCAGAGGTTGATCCTCCCCACAGCCCGACGCTGAAGGTCAAACTGCTGAACGCTATCTCCTCCTCCCAGTTTCCCTCAACATTCTTCATTTCTTGTTGATCTTTCTCTCTTTCTTCTTTTCATTCACACATGTAGACACACAACCTTACCCTCCACCTCTGTCCAGTCTGTCCTGTGCTCTCGGCCACTGACAACCTTCACAAAAAAAAGCCTTACACACAGTGTATGTGTGTGTTTACCTGCCACTCTCCATTTTGTGTTTGTGATTTTATTCTATTGTGTCGGTATAAGGAGCAGGCCATCTAGGTAACTGCATCTATTAGCATGGGGGCTCAGTCTTCACGCCACTCTCAATATCTTCCCGTCTCTGCACTCTCTGTCAGCCTGTCACCACTGCCTCTCCAAGTTTACTGTAATGAACTCTGGTTTGCCTCTGTGCTCCCCTTTCTCCTTTCCTCCTCTCTCTTCTCCTTCTCCTCTCTTTTCTGTGCTCGCCTGACTCCAGGCAGCCAGGCAGCCAGCCAATCAGACGTTTTATTAGACATCTAAGCAGCCAGCTTTCCTTATCAGTTAGACCGACAGCTGTCATGTCAGGAGGATGACTAGTTAGTTGGTCAGCACCACTAAGCTGGTGAGTCAGCTAGGTAGTCAGTAGAGGTAGGCACAAATATTACAAATGTTGACTCTTTTTTTTTGGTCAGAATTAGTCATCACAACTATGTGGACCAAGCATTTCAGTCTTGGCCAATCCATGTTGACAGCTGGGAGATAAGATGTTACAGTGTGGGGTTTTAAAGAGTAGTTTCTCATCACAGTGGGGAAAAATACAGAAGGAAAACTGTAAAATAATGTGATCTTTCACAGGGGAGAGGGTATTATATTCTGATCCAAGTAAGAGTTTCAGTGTAGAGCCGCAGCATACCTGATGTTCATCCGCACTCTTATGGAGCTCTCGCTCTCCTCCAAATCTCTCTGCAGAGTTTTAGCATTTTGCATTTTCACTCCATTTCTTTGCCTCTTTCTTGCAAATCCTAGCATAAAGTTGGGAGACACGTTTTTTTCCCCCCAAGGATTTCTGTTTTGGTATAGGAACAAATCAGAATTCATCCTCACAGGAATTCCAGGGTTGACTACCACTGTTGACGACTGTAACTGCAACTGCCTTTTTGATAACAGTGTGCAGATTGACAGGAAATGTAGGAAGAGAGACGGTAACCAGGACACTTCAGCTATGTAACTCTGGAGGGCTTCACACACCAGGGCCGTGACAAATAAATGACACAAAAATGTGAAATACTCTGCTGCGAATATGGCTTTACCTGACTTGGAATAATGTCAGTCAGATTGAATTTAGCTGTTCAATACGAATACATTCAACTATTCTTATTTTCCCATATGGAGTTTGAGAATTTGAGACGGCTATGTTCACGTAATATAGTGAGCAAGCCAAGTTACCCTTCTGACCTAATTCATGCTAACTACACTAACAGTGGATCAAAAATATGAAATGTTTTTTTCGCTGGCACTAGATATCAAACAAAAGAGAGACTTTATCATATCAAGTTGCTGTGAGCTGTAAATTCACTGCTTCTAAGCAGAAGGCAGACAATAACTTTATCTTTGAGCCTGACTGGGAAAAACCTCTCTTTCTCTGGGCAGCTACCTCCATCTCACTTAGACTCACCCTGGGTCTGCGTCTGCAGCTGCCTATGCTGCAACACGATGTGAAAGTGAGGAGCAGTCAGACCGAAACATCCCCAGATGTACACAGACTGACAAAAAATAATAATAAAAAACCCATCTGCTCGACTTGAAGAATCTCTGGCAAATATTCAACCCATTCTCATTCCAAGTTGTCAAATAACGCATGTTTGTCAGTGATTTCTGTGTAAGATACCAACACCAAAAGCCACCTTTCATGGCAGTATGATAAACTGCTGGCTGGCACCAGGTTGTCATGTGGCTGGACAGAACCTTTTGCGATGTTATGATACACCACCAGTTGAGTTGACAGCATATGGCGCGGCTGTATGATACATGAATTGGCGGAGTCAGTTGTTAATGCAGCTGGATGGAACCCGTTACGGACATATAATATGTTGCTGGACAGCGTCAAGTGGAAACGCTGCCGGTAACAACGTAATTTAAGGAGTGTGAGGGTCCTTGTAGGGCGGGCGGGAGGGGCAGTGGATGCGTCAAACAAACCCTGGGAACCTGGTGTTCACCTAGAGCGTAATGTGTAGATGTGGAAGTCCACTTTCAGAGCGGATGAGAATGTGTTGCAGTTTTAGACTTTCAGGGGGCACCCCAGCCTGCAAATACTTTCCATCAGAACTATTTCTACTGGCAGCTATGCAAATTTTCAATAACAACTTACCAGGATCCTGTTGACCCAGAGCAGCGTCTAGCAGTCTGTCTGAGCTAAATTGTTGTATAGCCTAAGCTATTGTTAGCAATTTTATTGAGTTTCCTTTTTGCAACATGCGTAAACTTGAGTCACGCAGTGTTTTTGCACAAAACTGACAAAAACATCAATTAAAAGAAAATGATGTGCAATAATCTCACAAAAAATACCCCTGGTGCATAAAGGCCTTAAAAGTTTGTAAGCAATTTTTTCCTACCTTTTCTGATTTGTAAAGGCCAAGGATATGTGCAAATTTCCACTCAGATTGAAATATTCTTAACTTGCATGGATGCATCTTCGCTCAGGCATGTTTGCGTCTAATCACGTCTAATCACGTCTTCCCACGTCTTCGTCTTCTCGCTGACTTTATATGTAAATGTACCATCTATAAACTTTGCTTCGCATGCATGTCTGATCGAGTGTTCTTCTCTGCATTTACTTAGTTGTTTAATATGTGCTTCTTTCTGTCTGTCAAAGCCAAAAATATGTTTATATCGATGGCAAAGGTTGTGTGTCTCATCTTTTGTAAATTTCAGTAATCTAAAAGTGCTTTCATCTAATCACTCAGTCAAGTCAGCCAGTTTTTTTTTTTGCAGTTTGAAAGGCATCAAATCAGTCAGTTTGTTTACTGAGTCAGTTGGTCAGTCAGTCAGTAACTCAACCATTCATCCAGTCAGTCAGTTAACTCAGTCAGTCAGCCTGTGTCTGCTCTCTTACATAAGCTGGGCGACAGATGCTGAATCATGAGCTGCCCGCTGGAATGCTCTCTCTACCCAGAGGGTGCCAGGAGGGAAGACAGCACACACACACACACACACACACACACACACACACACAAATATCCCCTCAAACACACACATGCACAAACTCAACTGTATGCATTCATGCAAACATCGTGCACACTCTGGCTTGCATGTACAAACACACACACATTGCATGTCATGCACTATTTCACATGAGATTCACTCCTCATGATTGAACTCCAGAGGGGAGATAGTAGAGGAGAGAAAGAGGGAGAGAAGAAGGGAAACACAGGGGTGAGAGAGTGAGCGAGCAAGGTTGAGTGTGAGACAACAAGACAGGGAGAGAGAGAGAGAGAGAAAGAAAGAGGAAGAGAGAGAGAGGCTTGCAGATAGACTGACAGAGAGTTCAAGAGAAAGAGAGAAGAAAGGAGAGTGAGATCTTCCCTCAGCTGTCTGTGAGGGTTTTGATGTGGTTTAAAGGGTTTTTCATGTTATGCAACTTTGAAGACGAGGCGTTTGATGTTTAGTTTGCTAGTTTGTTAGCTATTGGATTAATCTCTCTACCTTCTACCTCTCTTTTTCTGCAATTTATCTGATTAGTGCTAGGGGGCTTGCGTCACCCTCTTTTTGCCTTTTGTCTCGAGCGATGCTCAGAAGGGTGTTTTTCAGCGTCTCTTCAGAAACTTGGCACCTATCATCTATTTATGGGAGAAGCAATTGAAACTGGAATAACGGCCCTATTTGCCTGCCTGTCTAGCCTTTCAAAAACACGACTGAAATGCTGATGGAACAATGACAACCATTTCTCCCTTTTTTTCACTCTCATCTCCCAGTTTCTCTCACTACCTCTTCCAATCTCGCCTCTCCACGTCCCCTCAGCATGGGTGATTCATTTGTCTCCAACACAATATAGCACAACATGGGCTCGCCACCGTCCATATTGCCACAATGCGTATTTGCCGAACGCCGGGGATTACATAAATGTATTTCCACATTCCCTCCTTCCAGCGTTTTCCTCCTCTGCCCTTCCACTTTTCCCCTCATTCACTTATTCCCTTTCCTCTCAGCAGCAACACACACGTTCCCAGTTTCTCCCCCCTCTTCCTCCCTCTCTCTCTCTTTTCCATCCCTCTCTCTTTCCCTCTCTCATCAGACGAATGTAAGAATAGAACAGGGGAAGCCCTCTCACCTCTCCCTGCACACTGGCTAATTAGCATATTCATGAGAGGTGCCATAAATTATACATGAGATCCGGAGGGGAAACAGAGGCAGAAGAATGAGACGCAGACACACATACTCTCTCTCTCCCACATGCACGTGCACACGCGCACTCCCATATGCAGGTATGCTCGCGCACACACAAATAAACACACACACATACACACATATCCTCACTTTCTCTTCCTCTCACACCCTCTCTCAATCACACAACACAGACGGAGATATACAGGCAGGTAATTGGTGAGAAAAAGTGTGTGGTACAGTACACTGGCAGTGTGCAGGGCGAGACAGCATACACAGTATCGAAAGGGAGAAGTCACTCTCAGGCGAACAGAAAATGCAGTGCACACACGCAGGCACAATGCTTAGGTTGGCTGTATTTTTCTCCACACTCGAAGGTAAGAGGGTTTAGGCACTTTGAGGCACTAAGTAAGGTTAATGCAGCGAGGGTTAATGCTAAAAGGAAGCTCGAGAATGGAAAGCGTTAGATTCAGACAGATCTGGAGGTCATTGGTTTGCTTTATAACCAGTAAGAGGGAAAACTGAAAGGCCAGAAAGATCCCTGGGATTATTCTTAAATGTGACATTCCTGTTAGGGAGAATAAAAGCTTAAAAGTAATTAAAACATCACAAGTTCAGCTGCCACTTGGTCGAGCAAGAGCCTCAAAGTTATGCACCATCATTCAAACTATACCATATTTGTTTTAAATCCAATTAATGTGTTTTTCTCTCTTATGTGATGGATATTCCAATTTGGAGCCAGACTCTGACTCAGCATGCTGACGGATGATCTAGACGTCTTTAGCCACATATATCATATTTACATGTGGTCCAAAATAAATGCAGGAAGATGAAAGCTGACAGGAGGCTGGAATACCTCCAAGATTTTTTCTTTTTTTGATGAAAAGGGGCTTCTTCAGTCTGGAGAATGAAGCCACTCCATGGCAGCATCACTGAAAGGGATAGACTTTCAACCAGCTTTGTATCGTAACAGTATGGGTGGTATGTGTAAATGAACTGTGGTAAACTTCTCTCCATCTTACCAGTTACCAAATTTGCGCTGGCCTCGAACTACAGATTTTTACCTCTGTAAACCAGCAAGCACAGAAACACAGAGTATAGGCACGAATCCAGAGAGCGACGCTTGCCTCTCTCACTTTCTCTTAAATGCAGACCAAACTCAAATTAAACTGTAAAACTAGACAGTGCTGATGAAATATAAACCAAGATTATATTACTGTGTTATCTGTCCCTCATCTAAAATGTCTTTGGAAAACATATTTTAGTGCACTGTTTGGCTGTAAGAATTTATGAACAGGAAATGGGCACCAAACTGCTCATTGTAATGTAGAAATTGAGGCTGAAAAAACTGAGATCAAACAGTTAAACAACATGATTTTGTAAACCAAGAGTCTGTTTCTCTATTGCCTCTTTCTCACCTAAAATGCTTTCAGAAGTGCACTTCTTAATTGTAATACAGGTTTTTTGGTCATCAGCGGCCGCCCTGTTGTTCCAGGCATCGAAACGGACATGCTCATATTACAAAACCCACCAGTGGGTTTAGTTTAGTGGTCCCGTATGGCCAGTGCATTCTGGTAATTGTAGGTTTTTTGCCTCTTGAGCAAAATCAAATGCCACAGCTCTTTTCTCAGATCATGTAACACCAATTTCAAAAGTATTTGTGCCTATCTGCTATAAAGACAGCCCAATTTTAAGAAAAAAACATCTTCCCAGCAGTGAAATGCTTCTTTAAAAGGCTTTATATCCCTAAAAAAGTGAATTATATCAATACAAGAATTAGAAAAAAAGGAGTTTGATCCATAAAATGGCAGAAGGTTGTGAAAAATGCCCATTCCAGTTACTTAAATCCCAGATGTTGATATCTGGTTACTTGTTTTGTTGAGCCAAAATTCAAAAACCAAAGCTATTCAGTTCATTATCACACAAGACAAAACAACAAATCCCTCACATCTGACAAGCTGGAACTAGAGTACGTTTGCTATTTTTACATGAGCAGTTAATAAAGTATCAAATTAGTTCCTACCATGTTTATGTTAATTACCTAATTAATCAATCAAATTATCATTCTAGCTGGATTTCAAGCACTCTTTTGTCCATTTTGGGGTCAGTTTCGGCTAACATAAACTCATCCAAAAGAGGTACAAATGCCATCAATAGCCTTTTTTACACAGCGATTGTGCTATGACTGCTTCAAAGTCCCATCTTTGTGCCATAACTATGCGGCCCAAGGTCCCTTCCTGCTGGCTCTCCCTTTTACACAGACCTCTGTTTCTGTGCTGTTACTACATCCATCGTCAGTGATCACACCTTTTAAACAGAACAGGGAGGCAGCATAACGGAGCGATATTCCTGCCTTGAACAGACAGTATAAAAAACATCCTCTTCAATGTCTTTTAGTCAGTAAATTCTTTGATGGTGCAGCTGACTTAGAGGTCAAGGTATTTCGATCTCTCGTCACACCAGAAAGGCAAGGTAATAACTGATGAGGTGACAAGCTTCTTCATACAGGCAGCATGCAAACAGGAGCATATTTAGGGACCCAAATCCACATATCAGATAAAACTCAGTGGGCACAATTTACATTTTCACTCTCCCATACATCTTTGAAATAAACTTTTTTTTTTGATGTGGCTATGTAGAATTTAGATTCAAATACACAACATCAAGAAGATGTATACACATTACACACACTGGCTGTTAATTGCTTGCTATCTGCATTTAAAAGCCTTAGACTTGCCTTGATATCTTTTTTTCATCGAATACTGATTTAGTTTTTACTGTATCATTGGAATCCTGCATTTGCCGCCTCATTTGCACTTATTTGAAGAACTGCAAACAGGTGACAGCGTGTTAAATAGCATACTGCAGATACCTGAACACTCTAAAATAATCATAATTCCACTTTATTTGCGTCAAGAAAAATGTGCTTTTAAGGCTTGGGAACTGAGTAGATTAGATTAGAGCAAGATGTGCTGTTATTAGATAATGCTGTGCAGTGTGGATCCATATGGCACTCTTAACTACACTTTTAGGTACGACAGAGGTCCTGTTGAAATGATGTGGAGAAATGGAAGCGACAGCCTGAAGTGGAGGCAAGTGATTTTTACAGAGTTGCTGTTGTACATGATGGTATGTCTAAGCGTGCGATGTTGCAGCTAAAAGGTTCCCCCTCTGGCTTGCATAATGCTCTGTCACCATTATAGTCCGCAAATAGGCAGTAGGGATCCTGCCATACATGCTCAAGTGCTTACGACAATTAGCTGATTCTGGGTGGTTTGGATCTAATTGAAACACAAGGGAATGAGCGCGATTGAGCGATTTGCCTCTCCAGTGTACTAGATGGAATATTCATGAACATGTTGCCAGGACTTATCGTGTTCAACCAAGTCCTTGAGTGTTCGCCGGAGAGAATCTGCTTTCTTTTATCCATCCGTTTCCTGGATCCATTGGTTTATTGATAAAGAAACAGAGGATGAGCATGAATTTCCTCATGTATATGTTGAGCTGACATGTTTTTCTGTGATATTTATCATGAATTTGTGGTTCACCATGTGAGACCATGTTAATGTGTATGTGTTTGTCTGCAGGACTCTGTGTCGCTGTATACATGTGGACATAAACATCTGTGTACCTGTTGTTGTCTCTCTTAAAGGGCTGAAAGAGTTTTGAAAAAAAATCGAATTGTGATCATTCTGAGTGATTGCGATATGAATTGCTATATAAGCAGAAATACTAATGTTTACAGCACCATTCTCATTTTCATTGAAACACATATTGAAATGATTGTGGTGTGATTTTTATGGGGATCTGTATGGAGCATAAAAAATTCTGAAGTCTGCAGAATATGATGTGTAGGCCACAACATCTCTGCAGCATAGAAATATTTAATTAGATTTTTTTTTTTTCTTTTTTTGTGCATTTCCTCTTTAGCAAATATTTCGTGTCCTGCAATTTGAAAAATTCAATAGGCCATAGTTTCATTCCTTGAATTTTATACAATTTCAATTAATTGTTCAGCCCTACTAGTGTTAAGTAATACAAACCGGGTAAACCGGTGCAGAAGAAAATCTGCACATCCCAGTTTTGATGATTTCATATTTTCAGTTGAGCAATATCATGCTTTGCTATGATGTTAGCACAATCTCAACCCCTCTCAAAAGCATGTTGGATGTCATCAAACGTGCAGTGTCCTAAAGCTAAAAACAACCTTCATCTAACTGCAAAACTGATGTTTGGTACACATGCATTCTTGACTTGTGCAATCGCATGCAAAAATGGAAATGCAAAAATTAAGAAAATGCCCTGTAAATCTGCTGTAAATACTAGAATGCACGAGTTAAAGTACAAGCTATGGTAGAAATTCACTCCTGTTGCAGTGTGAAATAATGATAACCTGCTCGTTGGTGAGTTAGCATTACTAACGTTACCTTCAGTCTAGTGTGTTTTGATACTTCTGTTTTTTGGAGCATATTGCCTTTGCCCTTAGGGGACACCATAGTTTTCACCCAAAAGCAGTTCTCCTCTCTTTCATGAATATGAATAACTAATTTCAAACGAGTGTAAGTGTGTGTGCTTTTGTCTACCCTGCAAATGTGTGCACGCCCGTTTACATCTGTGTGTGTATGTGTGTGTGTGCTCCTTCAGTGCGGGTGGCAGGAGCTAATATCAGATTACGGATGTAAATTGGCAGAGTGGCTCTCTCTCATTATCACTAATAAGACTATGGCCTCGCTCTCTGCGCCCTCTCTCCCTCTCTCTATGGTCGGTTAGATGAGAGAGAGATGAGCTGATAGAGAGAGAGAGGGAGAGTAAAGGGCCGCTGCAGCCCTGTTCCTGAAAGCAAACGATTTCAAAATGCACTCGCTGATACAACACACAACTATACCACATTATACACTGAAAGAAAACCAGGGAACTTTTTCTTGAGGAGCACAAAAGCGGTGCAAGTGTATATATTATTTCCTCCTCCCCCTCTCTATCACACATGTAGACAACTGTGTATCTTACACTAATAAAGTAGCATGTACTCACTGTTTCTTTCCCTGTCTTTGTCTCATATATAATTACACATGTATGCACAGCACCATTCTTCACACATCAGTCCAAGGACATTACACTAAATGAGACAGAGATGTATTTATAGTCACAGAGAATTTCTGAGGCAGAACTAAGGCCTAACATACAAACTAACACGCAATTATTCTCACTACTTATCGTCAGCAATGCACTTTATTTCATAATCTAAGCAGCAAAGCTCTTTATTATATATGTATTCCAGCAAAGATCTGCATGAAGATTTACGATGCCAAAAGGAGTTGCAAGCAATTTTAATGGTACTGTAGAGTCACAATCAATCATGTAGCTTATTGGATATGAAGCAGTTTAGAGTCATTCGAACATATGTGCACATGCTTGTTTGGAGACGCACAAAGCTCTGGTGTGCGTGCGTGCACAGATACAAAATTTCAGTATTTGTGGTGATTATCCCAGCAAATAAACTTCGACTGATGCAAAAATGTGCACAAAATTGTGTTTCATCGCGTATTGATAACATTGCTCTAACTACATAACACACCAATGCGCTCAGTGAACACAATAATCACTCGCTCTGTCTCTCCGTTCCTTTCTGTCTTACTCCTCTCTCCGTGGACTGCATTCATTCAGTAATTACATTTCAGCCATTATTCTCAGCTGACACTTGTGTACAGTTAATCATGTCCATTTTGCCATCACGCACAGGTCAGAGTGTGAGGGTAAGTATGAGAGATAGAGAGAGACAACCTAAAAGGATAAAATTACATGTGAATCATGCACCAGGATGTCTGCTGTGAGCACTCATTTGACTACTTGTGTGTGTTTGCGTTCTTGCATCAGCTCCGTATTTGCATGTATTACCATTTTTATTTATCTGCCTTGGAAATGTGTAATTAATCCGTCTGTGTAATGCTGCATATGTACATGTGCACTGTACACACGTTTTCTTTGTCCCTACACTTTGTCATGGCACAGTATACGACAAGGGTAATGATGTGTAAAGTGATGATGTGCAGCCACCCACTCTCACCAGCAGGGTCACAACCCCTGGCCTCGGTTGCACCCTTGCTTGTGTTTGTGGGTATATGAGTGTGTATGTGCGTGTGTTACAAGCCAATCTGGCTGGCGTCTGCTCACTCCTCTATCCACTGCAGGCCGTCTGCTGTCTTTTATTTCTGCTTTAATGACCTATAAAGGGACTGTTACTTTTTAAATAAACCATAAAGCAAGGGTCATAAAAGGGGAGTGCAGTGCTGGGCACAGGCCAAGCTCTGAGAGAAGTGTGTGTACTTGGGTGTGTGCCTGTGAGTGTGTGTTTGCATGTGTTACACCAAACTGAACCTGCAGCCAAGCAGATATCACAGTCTGAGAGAGCTCTGTAGCTCTGGTATGTAAAATGATAAACCTACATATGGTGACCTTGCTTCACATAGAGATGAGTGGGTGGGTGAGGAGCAGGTCCAAGGCTAGAGCGTTTTCTTTCCCAAGCCACTGTCTTGGAGCTGCTGTAGTGGGTGTAGAAAGAAGCGAGCCTGGGGCGGCTTCAGTGGCGCTTCATACAATGAATAAAACCCCTTTACAGCAACTTATATCACGGAGGACTCTTTTATATTCCCACGACCGACAGAGGAAGCTTATGAAAGTGCTTAGAGATGCTGAGAAGTGGTTGAGGCAGGTTCAACCAAGCACTACTGACAGTAATATATGGGTCTTAATAGGTGCATGGTGGTGATATCTGCAGGAGGTGTAATTTCAGTAATGCTTGTGACAGAAAAAAAGAAAAAAAAGTTTAGGAAACAGTAAAGTGCCTGTCTTAGAAGAAAGGTCTTTGCACCATGCATATTTACGTCTTAGTTAGAGGAATGTGTGGGTGCAAGTCATCGCTCCCTGTCTCTCTCCTCTACCCCCTCCTCATACGCCGCGATTCTAAAGCCAAACATAAAAAAGGGGGGAAAAAAAATAATTGCCCGTTTTAGCAGAGTGTAACGTCGAAAATGTGTGTCGCTCATGCAGAGCTTCAAACGGGCTCGGCGAGGAACAGAGAGCAAATCTTAGCACGCCGCGTTTAGGACATCAAACGGGCCGCAATCAACCGCTTCGCAGAGAGGAGGAGGTGGAGGGGGGGACAGGAGGGGCTCGGAGGTGGCGGCGGCGGGGGGCTCATTTCCTTTGACGTTCATGCACTTCTTCTTCCATAAGAAGAAGTTTAGCTACTTCCAGCATCTATCAAGAGAAGGAGAAAGAGATGCGCTGACTGTCATACAAGGTGTTGGGTGATACAGACATAAGGAAGCGGAACAAAAGCTGCAAGAGGTAACGCTGAAGGTTATGTGGGTTGTGCAGACAGGTGTAGAAGGATGGACGATGCAGGATGGCAGTGTGAAATCCCTGACTTTTTAAAATATTTCCCTGAGATGTCATCATCTGTTTGAGGTCTTTTCTTAATTAGGAGGCAATCTTATTTTCCATGCAGCTGACAAAATAGACTGCTCTCGCTTTTACTCACAAACATTTCTTGTTGCAGTGCTTCACTGTTTCTTGCCCCTAAAGAGGAGCTGATGGTGGAAAAACGTGTTGTGTTAATTCAGAATAAATGAAGGGCAGGTAAAAATGTAAATTAAACAGTGTTTTTACAAATATTTACCATCAAGGATTCAAATGTTGCCTGGTACCCAGAGCTGAGACTAACAATGATTTTAACTTTGAGAAATCTACCAATCATTTTTGGATGAATTGTTAAGCCTAGTCATTTAGTCTATATAATACATGGATGTATAAAGAGATACAAAGTTCAAGGTGAGGCCCTGTTTATTCAAGTTGTTCAGTGGTGCATCAAGCCAAAGCATTTTTGACTTCCTGGGTATAAAATTGCCCGCATCTTCCACGTCGTTGGACCTGAAATGCACTACAGAGCCGAGCAGCTAAGATGCGGTTAATCCCTCTTCTAACTTGAGTTGGGATAAAATTATTTCAAACTTCTCCAAGTGTTGACTGAAAAAGTCATTCATACTATAAAATGTCATAAAATAGTGAAACATTTCCAAGAGCCCAAGGTAGCGTGCTCAAACTGGTTGTTTTGTCTGACTCACAGTCCAAAAAAGATCATTCCAAAAATGGATTTTTAATTTAGAGCGCCCTACACCAGAAAAAAAACAGGATATCCTCAAATTTAAAACACTGAAAGCAGACATTGTTTGGCATTTGTACCACATCTTAGTTACGCTTATCAAAATTGTCATCACAATTTTTTTTAGTTTAGTTGATTAACCTATGAATCAATTGAGCACCACTTGTATCAGCATATCAGATACCTTATCTAATTTCAGATACTGGTATGTAATATGCACCATTTTCATTAGATTTACTTAATGTGCATCAAGTGACAAATGTGTACTTTGAAGGGATACATTGACATTATTTGACATTGATATTTTAAAAGACCATTTTCGTCGACAATTTTCAAAAAACGTTTCTACGTTTGTCCTTCACAATCATGCAAAACACGCTCTTAGCGCGGGACTTGTTGTGAGGGGTGATAACAACATGAACACTATTTACAGAACCTGCAGAGTGGATGTTTTTCCGTCAGTGTGACAAATATCCGCTGACAAAATATATATTTAAAATGTCAAGGTATGCCTTTAATTTCTTTGAAATGTACCTTTCCCAAATGCTACAAATTTGCCCTTTTACGGGCACTGCCACGGTGACAAGCTATTTGTTGCAATCTGTTCTTTTAAAATGCAGACAAAACATGCAGGGGGAAACATTTCCCCTGGATGCTTACTTCAGTGTAACAGTCTTTTATTTCATAAACCTGCAGTAGATTGACAGGCTGACAAGCTGCAATAAAGTGTTCTTTGATCCGTCTCACTCTCAAAGTTGCACTCCGCTCATTCCAGTCTTCAACTTAACTTGTAACTTTTACATTACAAAGATCCTTGCCTCCAATCACCTCTTCAAACACGTCATCTCCCTGCTAGTTGCGCTGTATTTCTCCTGTCCTTGCCTCACCTCTCCTTTCTTTCGTCTGCCAAGTCGCTTTGTGCCTTTCTTTCTTAATGTTAATTCACCTGTGATCTTTCACTGCTCTCCCTCTCTCCCCGCTCTGTCTTTCTCTCTTTTTTTTCCCCCTTCTTTTCTCGCATCTCTCCTGCACTTCTTTTGTCCTTGATTACCTAGTAGTGAGCTCCTGGCTGTGTCTCCCTGCCACTGGGTAATGGACTATTTGCATGCAAATGGCAGTGCCTGGAAAGATTAGACAGGGTGGAGTGGATGGTGGAGGAAGCAAGGGAGGAGGAGGAGGAGGAGAATGAAGAAGGCAAGGAGACAGACAGACTTTATTGAAGGAGGGAAAGGAGGTGGAAAAGAAGCTCAAAACCAGATGAAAGGCAGGGATGAGTGCGTTCTGCTTTTTATCGTTTTGGCAGTCTGGAGGTCTAGATGATTGTCTTCGTTAAGACGCTATTATTGACAGTTACTTCCATGTGTGTGCGTGCATGTGCATCTCAGTTGTGCTGCGTGTTTGTGTATGCAAGTGTACGTGATGCTCAAAGACACAGAGAGAAAAAGTTTGAATGTCTGTGCCTCAGTATTTGCATGTTTATGTGCGCCTAACTAGCTTAGCTCCGAACTTGGGGAAGATAGGGCACTGCGGCATCTCTATTTCTGAAAAATTAAAGCTGGAGACCAAAGGTTTTTTGTCTGGAGAGAGAAGCCCAGGCCTCGCTGCCTCCTCCCCCTCCTCCTCCGACTCCTCCAAATAAATAAGAATTTTTGATTACAGTAATCAGGGCCATTAATAATGCAGACGCTGTGATGATGCAGAGGAGATGAAAGATGGCTCTTCTCAACCTTTCTGTGTTAGGAGCGAGGGGAGATAGCTGCTAGCTAGCCGCACACACAGACACACACACATTTGCACATGCACACACGCACACGCAAACACTCACCCACAAGTATTAAACATCAGTGGAGACTTGAGACCCAAAACGCAACCTTAAAAAGATACAAAGTTTTAGGGCTATTTTCATCCGACTTCTAATTACATTTGGTACAACAGTCCCGACTAGTTTTACTGCCTAGAACAAGGGTTACATCTAGGTCATTTTGTGAGTTTTTGATAGACATTATTAAGACACCAGCTGGTTATTTTTGTATTTCACAGAAAGGATTGCAGATCAGCAGAGTTGTGAATTGGATTTGTAGCATCTGATTATTGTCTTTAGCGCTCTTTGAATGCTCCCTCTCGCATCTACCTCTCTCTCTCACACACACATAAAATCAGAACATATTACATACCTCACCTTCCTCACTCTCTCTGTCTCTCTGCCACACACGCACTCCTCACACCGTGTATACCTCTCCCCCCCGAGGGTGAGTTGGCAGCGGGCCAGCAGTGGGGAGAGAATGCATAAAGAGCTATTGTGGCTGTTGTCGTTAATCAGGCCCGTATGCTTTCTGACAGCAGCATGCGAGGAAGGGAGACTGTCTCTCCTATAGCCTCTCCATACTCTTCTCCATTAGCTTACACCAGCCAGACAGACAGTCTCCAGTTACAAAATGCTAAAGCGTAATGGCACACAATATCGAAAGAGAGAAGGAGGCAGAGGGAGGGCGAGACGTGGGAGAGAGATGTATAGCACCATGGTGGCATAAACTGGATGCCCCGCCACCCCTCCAGAGTCCCAAAATTCACATTGGAGCCAAGCTGTCAGTGAGTGAATGTTGATGAATGAGGGGTTAAAGATGGAGCACGTTGCGTGTGTCTACATGTTGGCATATCTGTGAGCATGCACTTCTGCCGGGCACATGGACGTCCATATGTACATCTGGAAACATGCACGGCCATACATATGTGCTTATACGCGCGTGCGTGTGTGTATGTGTGTGTGCATTCAACACAGATCCACAGAGACCATGTCAAAGACTGTGTCTCCTACAGGTGTAAGCCCTGAACATCTGGCTGGCACATTTCAAACGCTCAGAAAGGCAGGAGGGGTGGGGCAAAGCCACAGAGGAGGGCTATACCACAGTCATTAAACAGCGGAGGGTTGGGGAGGTGGGGACCAGGACTGCACCACTACGGCATACACCTGCTCCTTGCACGTCTGTCTACCCACAAACCAGTTTTCTTCCGCTGTGTGTTCATGCAGCGCAAGTGGCCACCCATCAAAAATGAAATGGCTAAAAAGCAGCATCTGGGGCCAATCAAGACCACACTGGTTTATCAGCAGTGAAAGGGTAATACAAGTTTACGAATTTAGATCTAAGATTATTATTTTCATGGCAAAAGCCAATCAACGACCCTTTTAACGATGTTTGACTAAATAGAGTCACCCAAAAAAAGAGCACGGGGAGCGAGCGATCCCATCTGATTTAAACTGACTGTCCTCAGAAAACACATTGCTAGTTAAAAACAGAGTGTTTGTCTTGTTAAATGTGTAGAAGACATTGCAGAGTTTATATGGATTCATTAACAGTGGTTACATGGTCCCTCAGACATGTTGCGGAGACGTCTAAATAAAAGGAAAAAGACACTTCAAAACATAAAATTTGACAGTCACCCCCGCTTTCTAGTACGACTGGCCAGGTGTGGAAAGGTGTGAAAATAGGCACAACACCAAGTGTATTCTCTGTGTTGCCAGCAGTGGAGGTGTTGCGCTGTCAGAAAAATGAGAAAGAAAGTGACTGAAACCTGAATCGAGTTCTGAATAGCAGAATTTATACTTCATCAGAAACAACCCGGTAGACAAAATTTTCCTTCATCTTAAATGAAATCCTTGCATTTGGTATTAAAAATATCATGTAACATTTCTGCATTTAATTTATGAAAACAACAAGACCTATGTTATATGTTTTCTGAGTTGTGCTTATATTATCCCAAATGTTTTCAGCAATGTTCAAACCAGGAGAAATCTGCGATTTTATTCAGAGTGATGGTACCATTTATTTGGTTGCCTGTCAAGTCGAGTCATATAACCTTTAACCCCTCTAGTTGCGGTAACTTATGGAGAAACACAGGAAACACCAGATGATTTGTAATGTCAGTGAAAAGTATGCAAGCAGTATTACAGAGCAGTATCACAGAGTTTTAATACAGGTTTTTTTTGACCACACAGCAAAGTTTTCATTAATTGCCATCCCATTTTGCAACACAGTATTCCAGTAGAGACCTAATTTGTTGATATATTTGAATGTCAATTCATCTCATTAAATGTGCTAATATGACAAGTGGTTCATGCCAACCACCTTGCCAATGCATACTTAAGGGAATAAAGGTACAGCAAGCAGGTCGTTATTGCTAAATAAACCCAGACAGGTTAATGCAGGACTTTGACACTGAATTCGAGTTGCTACAGAGCATTTAATACCAGACTAGAAGATGAAGCTATCACGGCCTGTTTTTGATCTCATGTGTCACATTTCTGCTTTTGCTCTGAATTAGTACATTTTCATATGTAGAAAGAAAATATCTGTAAGTTTGCAGTAAGGTTAAGTAAGGTTTTGTGAGGCCTGTCAGCTGTACTATATTAAGCCTTCACTTGTTTCATAATCAGACAATAGGGGGATGTAATATAAGTGATGGCGGTCAAATATAAAATTACTTATCTGTACTTTAAACTGCTGTAGCGCTCATATACACAGTAATAATGTAAGCCCAAGGCATTTACAGTATGTTGATCTTTCAAAGACATTATTGCCACATTAATGGACTTATTTCATTATGCAGAAGCCAGAAGTTATGGACAACGGTTGACCTCTGTTGGATTCCACTTACATCATCTCCAGCAGGGCTCCGCACTGTACACATACACAGCGTGGAGTTTACACATGGATGATGGAAGCACAGTGCCGGATTTAACATTCACACTGTGGGCACTTACATGTCAGCACACATCAGCCGGAGTCAACTACGCTCATGGTGTACGTGATTCACATGACAGAGTGGAGAGTTAGGCTCAGAGCAAAGATTCTCAATGGCGTCCACAGCGTTGGTCATGTTGGCTTCAAACGAATCAGGGTGAGTCAGGTTGGGGGGGGGGGGGGGGGGGGCGTGGTTAGACTTCCAATGCTTGTTCTGTTGGATCTCACAATCGAGCCTCACATGGGTTTTTTAACTCAACCTGCGTGGATTTGGCACTACGTTGCTTCAGTTGTGATTCAGACTGATTCAGACTGGACGTCCACTCAGTTTATCATCTGTATTCATTTGACAGAGAGTCACTTTATGTGACAGCGGAGACTCTCCACCCCGACTCAGCATGAATGTGCCGGTCCAATCTACTCCAGTCACAGCCTGCGAGTCGTGTAGCATGTCATCTGATGCCTGCTGTGTCTGCAGATGCCAGGGCGGCTACCTCTGTTGTAGGATAGGGCACAGGTCACCACCCCTCTGCCTCTATCTGTCTCTCTTCCCCTCTTTTTCTCTCCTTTTTCCTCTCCTTCAATCTCTCTTTCTCCTCTCGCCTGCCTCTCACCCTCCCTCACTCCCTCCTCTTTTTCACTCCTCTGCACTGACACGTTAGTCAAATCTGCCCATTATGCGCTTCGTTGGCCATGCATTGCTTTTTATATCTGGCATAAAGCAGTCAATGACACTGAAAAGGGAGAGCACATGAAAAGAAAAAAAAGGTTCACATACAGAAAGGGGTCTTGCGGTTTGGTAGCCTTTAAATGTGAGCATCTAAGAGTAAGCATCAGTCATCAGTGTCACTGTTTGTTTTTCTGAATGCTTCCTCATCATTGGTGTATACAGGGTAAGACAGAAGGCTTGTTACAATAATTATACACTCTGCAGTGCGGCCCATCATTTGGCACAAAAGACAGGAGCATGTGTCTCAACAAGATCAGGCCAGAGCTGTTTTACATAGAAAACTGTTGGGGTGGATGGTTTTTCTATTAGTGCTCTGGCTATTGCATACTGACCAAATGAATGATGTTTACATATTAATATTGTGATTTTCTAGGGCCTTTGGTAAGAGTCTCGCAATATAATTTGTATCATGATACAGGAGTTACAAATCAATATATTGCGATATTTTGCGATACTGTAAGCCAGATGGTGTATTGCTATATTTTTAAAATCTAATTTTAGGCACTAGAGGTGCACCCTTTACGAGTCTGCCTATTTCATTGGCTTTGTTTTTTATGCTTGCGATATGTTGTGCTGAATTGGAAGAGTCAAATGACTATTGATAGATTACCATACTGCTACCTAGTGGTATGGGGCGTAAACACATCACAAAATGAACAACAAATATTTGCATATAAATTATTAATTAAAGATTGATAGTGTTTTTAAGATTTGACACAGTATTAAAAAACATAATATTGTGACACTTAAGTGTACTGTTTTTTTTCTTACACCCATAGAATTTTCTTGGGGTAGGGGTTGGTATCATTTGAAGTTTGAAATACTAATACCTTTGGCTTTACTGAATGCCATTTTTGAGGTTTTGAATCTTCAGTGATATTTCCTGCAAATTTTGAAAATTTGCAGAAAAATTCAAAGTTTCAGCAGGGGGTATGAGTAATCAATCATATTCATATACACCAATCAACCAACCGAACATGAACCGACTTGGGTAGGACTTGGCGCCGCCGCATGTGTGTGAGAGAGAGTGAGACAGAGAGAAGAAAGAGAAGGCGAACTATTGCACACACTGTTTCTGTAAATTATGAATAACTCAGAAGGCTTTGGGTCGGGCTCATCACAAGGTGCAATCCAAGTGCTTTTCAACAGATTACTGGTGAAAAAATTAGCAAAGAATGAAGCATTCAAATACTGGTGTGGATATAGATTACCATAGCAAAGACTGAAGCTTTGAAGCATTCCAGTCTGCCCTACTAGTACACATGTGATACCTGAATTTAAATGCCAAAACAGTATGTCTTTTCATTTCCTCAGATTAACTGTGAAAGAACCAAAAAAATCAACCAGGTGCACTGAATGTAGTTATGTATTTAGATTGTGTATTTGGATTTTTTTGCAGTTGCATTTGATCAGACAGGAGGGTGGAGGAGGTCATGTGTCAAAAGGGCCGTAAAACTGACCTAAAACCCACTGGTAGGGGCTAGGTGAGCTACCAAGGCGCACTTGTACTCACTTTCTTTACAACATTTTGGTCCTCAGACCTTCATCAGGTAAAAGTTTTGTATTCGTACCTTACTTTGAGAAATATATTTATGTTGTCATGTGTATTATGTTGTCATGTTGTCTTAGGTAGCTGTGCAAGAACTCTGCACTAAATAAGATCTAAAGTCTAAAATGTTGATTTTACATCATGAACCATCTGATCAAAAAATAAGCAAACAAGATTACAAATCTGACCAGGTACAGACACATTTTTGTCACTACCAAAAAATGTCCCATTACATCCGAACAGTCTATTTTAATGCCAAGCAGTCGGGTCGTATGGCTTTTAAATTTCATTCCGGGAAGCCTGTGGCCGAACTGCTGGAGGCATAAAAGCAATTCTGGATCCTGCACAGTGTTGCAACTTTTTGAAAATATAGGGCTTTGGCCGTGGCTATAGTTGCCTGTGATGGGAGTGAGCTGTGAAGACTATAATCAGTGTCAGCTCACACAGCCAGACCTGACACCGCACACTGCGAGACGCAATATCTCTCCCTGTGACACACTCATACAAACACACGTATGCACATCATGCACACACACACTTTCTTTCTCAATCTGTCTCTCTTTCTCGCTGTCTCTCCGTCTTACACCCACACTTTCTTTTTCTCTTTCTCTCTCTCACTCTCACTCTCACTCTCACACACACATACACACAGATGGATACTGGGTACAATTACAGTGAGTGACCAAGCACACAGGCATCTGGGGGGGGAGTGGACAAAGAGATTGTCAGTCCACATTCAGTGTGTTGAGTGTGTATTGCTCTCACAAACACGAGGATGGCAGGACTTGTGTCTATCTATGTGACAGAGGATGTGATTCCCAGTGAAGTGTGTGTGTGTGTGTGTGTGTGTGTGTGTGTGTGTGTGTGTGTGTGTGTGTGTGTGTGTGTGTATGTGTGTATGTGTATGCGTGTATGTGTGTACTTACGTGCATTCCTTGCCTTTTTATCTGGGTATAGCCTCAGAGCAATTCACAGCCTGTCACTCACTCTCTAGGACTCGCAGTAAGAGTGAGAGGGAGAGAAGGATGGGTGGAGAAAGAAAGAGAAAGAGAGACTGAGCAGCAGGAGGAAGAAGAGAGATTAACAACAATTGGGAGATGGAGAAGGACAGCGAGAGGCTGAGAGGGAGGACAAGAGAAGGAAAGGGAGAGATGGTGATATAGAGAGCGGTGGAGGCTGTTTGCTCCCTTGGGTGCATGGGTTAGGGCAGCCCGCGGGCGCAGTTGGCATGCAGCTGGGCGCACTGTCGCTCAGTCCCTCCAGCAGGCTGTGTGCTCCCACTGCCTTCCCTCGGAGAGCAGAGGTCGAAGGCAAAGAGGAGTGTATGTGTGTGTGTGAGTGAATGTGTGTGTGTGTGGCTGCTGCCTCATCAAAAATGCCAACACTGCTACACCATAGCCCATATCTGTTTATGGGCTCATTGCTCAGTCCCGTTGTTGCTCAGAGGGACCATTTGCAGTCACACTTGCATAATGATAATAATAGGGTGACTCGGAGTGGTTGGGAGCGTGTGTATGTGTGTGTCTTGATGCTAAAGCTGCACAATATATTGATACTTCATTTTTGTGATAAGAGATTAGATATTGTAATATCATAGGTGTTGTCTTGTCCTAGTTTTAAAGACTGCATTACAGTTAAGTGATTTAATTTTCTGAATTTACCAGACTCCTGTAGCTGTTCTATCATTTACCTCTACCCACTTAGTTAATATATAAGCATTACTGCTGATTATTTATTGAAACTTTCAGTGTGTGTATTCCATGAAAGCACCAAGCCAACCCTACAATATTGTTGCAATATCGACATTGTACCTGAAATCCACACTTAAGTAAAATTACAGGTATCTCACCAGAAAATTACTTGTCTAGAAGTTAAAGTTGTCTCTTAAAATACTCCTTGAGTAAAAGTCTAAAAGTGTCTGCTATTTGCTGAAGTTAAGTACAAAAATAATTGTATTATATTACATGTATTTAAGTATTAAAAGTTAAAGTACAAGTAAATGTTAATGAAAAGCAAGCGGATAGACGAGACAAGACAAGATGAGATGAGATGAGATGAGATGAGATAACCCACACCGGGGAAATTTACACATTACAGCAAGCTCAAGAGTCAAAAACAGAGAAAAGATCAAAAAAGTGATTTCAGTGACTAAAAAGGATGAAATATTACAAAATACAATGAAAATAAAATAAATTAATATAAAATATAAAATCTATATACACAATGTATGCCATTTACTTACACAAATACTCTATATGTGAGATTGATAGCTGCACTAGATAACTAAAATACACGCATTTAGAAGTTAGAATTAGAGGATGATGTTTATTTTTCATAACATACACCACTTTAAAAATAGAGCACATGTTACACTTGAAGAAAAATGGGTTCTTTTTGAAACTTTAAAGCTTTAAAGAACAACATCCAGTTTTTTTTCTATTCCTCTTCATTATTCTGTCCATCCCCTTCTCCCTTTCTCAGTTCATTCCCTATTTTGTAGTAAGTAACTAAAATGCTTAGGGGAAGTGTAATGGATTCAAATTGAAAGTTGACAGAAATATAAAAACTCAAGGAAATTAAGAAAACTTAACTGCAATTAAGTATTATTACTTTGTTACATTACACCGCTTCACCCCCAGACCTACTTCTCCTCCTCCTCCTCGTCCTTGATTATCCCCCTATCTCCTCTCCACACTGTTCCTGCCCCGTCCTGCCTCCATTGACTGAGCACCCACACACATGCCCTGGCATGACCCTGCTGGCATGCCACAAACTGCTGGGGCACGGCCCACTTTAACCATACACTGGACCAAAGGTGATGATTACATCACATGCATCGTCGGCCTTCTGACTCTTCCACCAAAACCAACACCCCACCAACCCATCATTAGCTCACATGCCACATTGGGCGCGTTCATTTTTCTTCCACCCCTTTTCTAATTTTACAGGGCTGGGATCATTTTACACCCAGCGTGTTTTTTTCTTTTTTTCTTTAACCGCAGGGCGGTTTGGGCCTGCAAAGTATTTTGCAGAGGGAGAGAGGAGAGAGAAAAACAGACTCAGTGAGCGAGCGGGCCCTCCATGAGTACTCACAGTATAGCACATTATATCACTATGCTGTGTGGAAGAAATTTAATAACATTAAATTAGTACAAAAAATGTAGCAAGAAATCAAGAAAAATAAAATAAAAAAAGAAATAGGTTGACGGAAAAAAATGTAAAAGTAAACTGGTGACTTAAACACCTTTTAGTCAACTACCAGCTGCTTGCAAAATTAGGTAAATACCACTTTTCTGACAACTTTTTCTAGTATTTGTTGCTCCATAGTCACTGGCCTATACTCGGATTAACATTTTTAAACATGCATTAAATTGTTTTATTTTTTAAATTAGCTGGGAGTGTGTGTAAACTGGAAATCAATTCAAAGTTTCATACAGTTGTTAATAAGTGATTGAAAAATGTATGGCCAGGCTGACTGAAACGTGTTGTCTGACATCAGTATGCCAGACCAGTCGCTCATCTTCGGAGAAGCTTAATGTTATATTATTTTAGAGTTGCTCTGATACCGATACCAGTAACGGAAATGCCACCGATACTGCCAGAAGTGCTGTATTTGGTATTGCAGCATACGTAAGTATATGCAACAATCCGATACCACGTGATTTATTCATAAACTTTAACCTGAATGTTGAGGCTCATGCACACCTTCAAAACACTTGTGGACTGCTGCATAGGAGGAAAATATCCATAGAATGTTAAAAAGAGAGAATTCTTGCACACAGTCCTGTTAGTTTTTTTTAAACTGATGAAGGTCTTATGACCAAAACATTGTTCACTTAATATAATATTCTTTTGCAAGTAATTGGATAGTGTGCCGGAATTCTCTCTTTTTTGCATAAACTTTAACCTGCCTTGGTCATTGATGTTTTATACAACATCAAAGTACTATATTTACTATTTTTAATATATCTGCCAAGCACTGTGGTCTAAAAACTTACTTTAAATAGTCCTGGAACAGCAGGTTTTTTTAGAGACTTTATAAAACTAATAAATCCAACACTGTATGTTTTCTGTGATTATGTATCCATGTAGCCACAGTGAAAGGAGTTCTTCTTGTTAGCTGTCGGTTGACAACAATTTTTAACGCAATGGCATCAGATTAATATTTAGTATTAGCTAATATGCAAGCTCAGGTGTTGCA
Source organism: Plectropomus leopardus (assembly GCF_008729295.1). Classification (NCBI taxonomy): domain Eukaryota; kingdom Metazoa; phylum Chordata; class Actinopteri; order Perciformes; family Serranidae; genus Plectropomus; species Plectropomus leopardus. The sequence continues at coordinate 22,032,496 of NC_056469.1, forward strand.
ATCGGTATTGGGATGGAAAAAAATTGGAATCGGAACTCCTTTATTCCATAGACACACAAATTTAGTAACAGACATTTTACTAACCTCACTATCTATATGATCTCATTAATGTTTGCAAGGTCTGATTTGCTCACCAAACCTGTCGAGGGTAAAATACTGCTGAACACTTGCTGTACAGGTGTCTTTAATGCTTGTGAGGGCTAGACTCCTCGCTCAAGATTGCCTTTTGTCAGTCTCGAGGCCGCGTGTCCTGCCAGCATAACAAACAGCGCTGCTGCTCATCCTGCACATTCAAACCTATACTCTTGAACAGACGGTCAGGATTTTTATAAGAAGAGTGCGTTTGATCACATTGTGTGGTGCCCATATCATTTGCGCATCTGTGCCCACATATGTGTCTCAGAGGCAGAAAAATATGTGTATGTGCCATGCCACATTCCTGCCATCTGACTAACCGCATTCCTGCCATAGCCTGGCAATTAAAAGCCTTTACCTCCAAATCCCCACCACATAACCTAGCCCAGCAGTGAACTAAGAGCACAGAAAGCCCATTAAAATGGGAAATGCATGCCAGCTTCTTAATCGAAACACATGTAAGCCATTAAGAGTACACTTTGAATTCTTCTCTGTGAGCTAAAGGGGGGGAAACAAGACATAGAGGGAGAGAGCCAGAGACAGACGTCAACTCGGAGAGGAAATTAGGGAATCTTGTCACTCTTAAACAACTTCAAAGTCCTCAACAGAAGGAAAGAAATGCAGATAATAGAAAAAGAGACAGACAAAAACATAGGGAAAGTAAAGAGAAACTGGGGGCTTTGATTAGTGGGCCAGATGATAGTATTAATATGGGGTATTTAAGCACTCAATCCATGCTCCAGCCGAGCCTTCGCATCTTCAAATCCCCCCCTTCCACATCTTTCAGATGGTTTGGCCGGGGGTTCTTTGAATCGGGTCCCTATGGCGACAGCCCGGCTGGCGGCCAGAGCAACACTCTTTCCTGATGCTGTTTGGAAGTGGCAGGGATCACAGAAGGCCACTTCTGAGCACAGGCTCTCTGCGAGGGCTTTGTGTCTGTCTGTTAAGTGAATCTACCTCCCGTACTTCAGCTCAATTATCACAGGCAACATTACCAATTTCTTCTTGTAGTTTTGGTAGTTTGTGAGAACCAAATGAAGTTTTTCTGTTATGTAGCTGTATAAAATGCTCTGTCTGTGGTTCCCTTCTGTCTCATTGTCTCTCTTTTTATTGCCCTCTTCCTCGATTTGTAATTCCTAATTCAACCTCCCACTGTCTGTGTCTTGTGGTTGTTACATAAGTGAACCCAGCTTCACACACATGCACGCACACATGCGCACGAGGACGCACACACACACAGTGCCCATTCATAGACCCCTCTCTCTCCATTAGAGACACACATTCACAGCGTTTCAGTTCAGGTTTAACTGTTACGTAATGTTTGAGGGAAGCGCCAACATTTAATGGATTTAGGCTCATGGGCTCATAGGCTTTCTTGAGCCAATATTCAATATCTATAGATTTGACCTAAAATCCATAAGTATTTCTTTAATCTTATTTATTTTGATTTGAAATAGTAGATAATCCCAGGCACACTGGATAACATGATAATAACATAAACACAAATTAAACAATGTAATGCATTTTGTTTATAAATTGATTTTAGGAGCTGGAGATTTTGGGGTCTTTTCACACCTTAAAGTGCGAACTTTTTTGTTACATAGTGTAGATCCTGTTAGTTTTGGTGTCACTTTGCAATTGCAATTATGCAATTTAGTAATGAACTATACATGGCATACCTACATCCTGTTGTCATCACATACATAAGCTGAGTCTCCCTTTACTTGATTGGCTTGTGTACTGGCAGCGCGTCCTCATATTCCCTCTCTCTCATCCTCTTAGAAAATAATTGAAAGGTTACTGAATTCCTTTGAGTTTTTTTTTCAACTTACTCTTCATAGAGTCGTCTTCTCCTCTCCCCGTGTGCCGTGGCAGCTCACTTTATCATGCTGCATTGTTCATGGACCAACTGAAACCTGCACTGTACATTTACAATCATTTGACAACTTCACAACTAATTTCTCTGCTGTTCTGATCATCAACACCTGTCTGCTCTGAGCGCAGCCACCATCACTCTCTCTGATGCTAAACCACACAGACTACACATTTTTAGATGCCACACTACTCTTAAGTATAGCCTGCCAAAACTTCCTGTAATTGGACCAAAAGTCCGAACAATCCAAAATATGTTTCCACAACAGAAACGAACCTAACCATTTTGTTTAATTCGGACCGAGACCACCTCTTTTCATCAAACGAGCTGTTTGGTTTGGACCATGGTCTAGGAAGGTTTTGCATCTGTAATTTTTAGTTCAGGTCAAAGTGAAAAGTTCAAAAGTGGGGTGCCCAGTGGCTCACCTGGTGGAGCGGGTGGCTCATGTCACCACGGGTTTGGTTCCACTCTCAGCCCTTTGCTGCATGTTATCCCGTCTTTCTCTTCCTTTCACACTGTAGCTGTGATGTCAAATAACAGCCAAAAGCCCAGAAAATAATCTTAAGGAAAATAGAAAAGTCCAGAAGTCTAGACCGAATGAGGTAGATAAAAGGGCTCTTAGATGGTGTGTAGGTTGTATTTTTCCAGTAAAAAATCTGAATGGATGAAGTAAATGTTCCTGGATTCCTGTAGAAAATAAATAGGTGATCAAATACTGCGTACTGCATTATATCAATTGAAAAATTTCCTCCAAGAATTTGTGGCAATTTAATTAATTTAGTTAGTAGATGATGGCCTAAAAAGTAGCAACACTCATTTTGTGTACAGTATTTCCTGTATGGAATAGTTCTCCTGCTATTTTCCTTGACAGAAAATGTGTTACTGTTTTTCTGTTGGTCCTAATTCCTGTCAATGTGGCCTGTTGTGTTGCATCAGATTTGTACGAGGATTCAAGTTTCCCAGACTTCTAACAAAAAGACTCATGAATCTGCTCCTGAACTGTTTGTCCTTCAGTGTCCTCTAGAAGTGTCCTGGGCAGATTGAGGTTCAACACTGGCAGCTGCATGAGACACACACTACTGAGAGGGAGCCCCCCACCCCCTCATACACACACACACACACACACACACACACACACACACACACACATTCGCACAAACACTTTTCACGGGCTATTTCCAAAGTTTTCTTCACCCCCTCTGTTCTGTTTTTTTTTCTTTTTCAGTTGTCCCTCTGACTTTTTTCTTCCTTTTGTTGTTTTGATGCCACTGATGTTTTTATATTCCTTCTTCTTTTTTCTCTGTCTTTCTTATTGTCAAATCCCTCATGCACTCTCTTTGAACGTGTGGACGCACACATCACAAACTCTCATAGAGAGACTCTTCCCTCCCTGACCTCCTCATGCATCTCTCCTGTCACCCTCTGTCTCCTCCTTTCTCCCCTAACCTTTTCTCCTCCTTGTCTCCATCACTTCCTTCTTTCTTTTCTTCTGTCTGTTAAATGTTTCTGCCCTCACTCCCTCAATCCTTTAAACATTCCCTAAGATGCTCCTGTTCCTCCCTGCATCTCTCCATCACTCACTCACTCATACTCTCTCTCTCTCTCTCTCTTCCTCCTACGCTCCTGCCTCGCTTACTCTTCCTTCACTGTCTTTGATCCCGTTGGTCAGCCTGGCACACTGCTGCGGGCGTACTGACCAGGGTCATAGCAAAGGAATCCCCCTTCAGCCCTCCCTCCTCAGTGCATCATGGACATGTCTAGCACATGGCATCGGCCACACTTAACACTGACAATAAAGGCCTGACACTGTCTAACGCCTCAGTCTTTGACCTCCTCACATTTCTATGAAAGGAAAAAAGGAAAAGGTTAAGGTCTTCCCTGCTGTTAGGTTTTGAAGCATTTGTATTGTCTCTATGTACATTTTGCATTTTTCTTTAAATGTGCATACATATGTGCATGTGTGCAGTGAAGCTGTTAGCTTTCAGTACTGCATTTTGACAGTTGGTTTGCGACTGTGACAGCCACCGTGCTCAGCCACTTATGACTGGAACCTGCTTCTTTGGGCTGCACAAATACAAATGCACACAGGTTCTTTTATATATCGATTCAAGGATCACTGATCCAAAATAATTTATGCAAAGTCAAAACCGTGATAACACTTTACTATCTTAATGATGCGCCTTTATTTTGAAATTAACATGATATGACTGTGTCACCATTTCAGTCCAAGCACACCTCTTCCTAAACAATCATACAGTGCTAGCAGTCTAATGCCAGGCAGACAATGACAAGAGGCCAAAAAAAGACAGGGAGGATAATGAATGAATGAATGACTTTAATTTGAACCAAAAATTAAAACATATTAAAGCAAACAAAACAAATTACAGTGTCCAGAAAGGAGTAGGCAGAAGTAAAACGTATATATCCCTTCCCCTTTCTCACTTTTTTTCTTTTAACTCATGTATTATTTCAGCAAATTTCGAAATTTATTTACAGCTAGTACACAAACAACCATCCCCAGTTTACTTACCACCAAATTAAATATATAAATAACTATCCCAGGTTTATTTACAATCTAAATATCCCTCAGTGTTGCAAAATAAATAGAAACAGCCCTAAAACAACCTTTCCTCATTCATATATTTACTGGCAATGTATCATATTGATCGCAGGTCCCTGAACTGAACTGAAATGAACTGAACTGAACTGAAATCATATCGTAGCAGACTCTGTGATAGGCTATCAGCAAATATTGTATAATCGTCCAAAGACTTGAGATAATATTGTATTGTGATGCCTTGTGCTTGTGATTGACATTCCTAGTTGTGTGTATGATGTTATTTGTTAGTCATGATTATCATGTCCAGCAGCACCAAAGAGACTGCTGGTAAAACCAGCAATAAAAGATAATCTGCAAAAACAGGCAGCACACGCACCAAGCTCTAAAAAAAACGCAAAAAATCTGAAAAGCCAGTCTTTTTAAGAGTGTTTTATTATTTTTCAATCAAAAGGATGTTCTCTAAAAAAAAGATAGAAAAAAAAATGTTCTTTGACAAAATGCTTGTTTTAGTTCCATTTTAGTATGAAGTATATTTAGATGATTATGAGGATAACATTATGAATCATTATTTTTTTGGCCAGGATAATTATGGCATGAATTTTCATATCGTTATATACCAGGCACATACTGAAATTAAGCAGCTTGTTTTTGAAATTCAAGCTAAATTCAATGACTGTGGTGCGTCTTGGCGGCTGATATCTGTACGTAAAGGGTCAGGTGGACAGTCAGGGGTAATAAACAGACAGAGATGAGCAGACAGGGGAAGAGGAAGGGATTGAGAAAAAGACAAAAGCAGGCGTAGAAGTTAACTGCCCAGTGACAGCAGAAGGGTAATTGTACAGTGACTGGATTCTTCTGGAGAGAGCAGTCTATATGTGCACACATAGACTTGTGTTTTTACAGTATTCATGTGCGTGTAGGGGTGTGCGTGTGTGCATGTGTGTACATTGCAGCCACAGGCAGACACATGGGAGCCTGAGGAGCGGTGAATATTACAGAGGAGTGGACCACAGAGGGACCAGGCCCATAGCCAACAGACAGGCCCCGCTCATAAATCCTCTCCACACTGACGCCTTTCCCCTCTGTCTCTCTTTCTCTGTCAATCTGTCTTTTCTCGACTTATCCCACTGTGTGCGTGTGTGTGTGTGTCTGTTTTGTCTAACTTACCCATTTTGCATGTATTTCTCTCCTTAGCTGGGAACATAGTCTTATGAACAATTTGTAACCCTCCAGTTCTATGAGTATGGGCTCTGTGGTCTAATTTGAGGTGGGGGGAGAATTCACTGTGGTGGCCTATAACTTGTAAACCCACACAAACATTGTGTTGTACCACTTTGTACAGATTTAAGAAATTCATGCGTGTACAGGAGATTGCGTCATGTTAGTACACAAGCGAATTCGCAACAAATGGATTGCTGCCATGATAGCACCAGAAAGGGGGCATCGCCTGCAGCCACTATCTGCCCTGGCACAATGTCCTATTGCACTACTGATATTACAGTGCGAACATGGCCATAAAATGTTGCAGCTGAGTGCAGTTTGACCTTTTTTGCATCTGTTTGCGGTAATTAATGTGGCAAAGTATAAATGTTGCTTTTTTGCCATAAAATATAAATGTTCACACTTGGAACTACAGGTCCTGACTGACGAGGTGCAGGGGCATTCCTTAAAATTGTCAGGCAAGAAATGTATATGTATCCAAGAGAAATTGTGCTTGGGTCAGTGCAGAGTGTGACAACCCTTATAATTGAGCTTCAATTACCACCAACTCTCTCACACCAATTGCTCATGTCTGTCAGTGCTGATCATTGTGAATTGGGCTGTTTTTGCAATGGCGTCATTTGCATTGAAATGGGCATTTTTCTACCATATTTATATACATTACCTCATTTAAGTTGTGCAAATTACACATGAGCACCAATACACTATTTGCTTGGCAGTGCAGCTAGGAGTGCTTTTGTGGTTGCTTTCAGAATTACACGGTTTCTTTTTGTCTTTTGCCTTTTTGTCTAGTTTAACAGCTGCAAATGTCTCATTTCCAAAAATATTCTTGCAGTATTTTTCTATAATTTTCTATTAATTTTTCCAAAATTCATCCAGCTTTAACCGACACCTAAATGTCTTTTAACGTGCAAATCACCAATCCTCATTGACTGAGCTGTGCTGTCATCTGCTGCTCCAGTGATTATGTGCAACTTTTGAAAAGCCTGAATGAAAATTCATATGCTTCTGCTCCATTAAATCTTCACAGATTTCATTTTTAACTCCATGAAATCCTCATGGTCTGTCTGAAACAAAACACATTTCCTGGCCTCAAAGATGGTACTTTTAGAAGTGCATTTGTTTTAGCATAATCCTGTGCTAGCAAATTAGGTTCAAAACAGTATTTTGGGTATCGTGCTGTGGGTTGTAGTCACTACAAAGCACATCTGTCCTGTTGAGGTCTGTCAAAATAATAAAGGTAATACTGATTCTTTAAACTCTAAGTCACAAGCAATTTCACACTCGTGTTTTAGGACTATAGTAGACTACCTTTGTCTGTCAGAGGTGTCAGTTGCTGACAGATAAATTCAGACATTTGTGCTTTCACTGATAAATAAACTGCATTCAGTTCAACTATTTTGGCACGGTAAGGACAGTGTCATTTGAGACACATCAACTTATAAATCGGACAGTGGGTTTTCCTGTAAACCAACCCAATTAATCCTGTGGAGCAACACACTAAAATTTGTGTGTTTTGGCTCATCCAGCACCCTGCTGCTGTTGAGGTTTAAAGAAAGGCCACTCTGTCTGTGTCCAGTTGACCTCAACGGACAACAAAAAACTCTGGACACCACTGAGAGGGGGGGAGGCCAGTAATGGTTAACTTCTGCTCAAACAGAAGTAGTTTGTATAAAAACAAATCAAAAGTTTACTTTCTTAAAGTTATACTTGTTCTGAGAAGCAACAATGGAAGGTGGGGTGAAAAGTCAGCTGTCACAGAGAGGGGAGATATGCTATATCGTATCCATTTTCAGACAGTGTCTCCTGGAAGGCATTCATTTTGCTGCGTGAGGGTGGTCACATAAAAAGTGACAGAAATAGTCATGTCAAAAAGAAGCTAGTTAGAGGAGTTCAAAGTGGGTGTGTATGCAGATAGTCTATTTTGTAAAGTTACAGAAATGGTCCGACACAGCTCCCCCTAATCGTATGTCGGAAAGGTGAATGGGAAAGGAGGTTTCCAAAGCTTTTTGATTGTCTGACGAGCAGTTCTGATGGACTATACAGACAGCTTAAGATGCCGCAGCCTGCGTGCAATAGAACGGCGTCTCTTACAACAACTGAAAGTTGTGGGATCACAATCACAAACATATGCAATGTCAGCATGAGGCAACGGACCTTTGTGGCATGGCATAAATCTCGTTTCTCTCTTTCTCAGTTTTTCTTTTTAGCTAGAGCCTCAGTCACAAACAGCATAAGATCAAACTTGTGCTAAATCCGTTTTAACATCTTTACACATAAATCCAGGATCCGGCAATAGCAATTTCTTTGTTATGTTTGTTATAAAGACAAGTGCCACAATATAGTGAAACAACATTAAACTGAGATAATATAATAGTTAGAAGTCAGTATAATAGCATAATTTTCAGTTCTTTATTTACAAAGACAATACTTTTGTGTGTGTTTTTTTGTGGTTGCTTGCACAGACATCTTACCAATACTTTCTTGTAACACTTGGTTTGAAGTGTAGAACACTTTACCCTACCCCTCTTACCCAACAAGAATTGGGATACGCTAGCCCAAAGTGTCACGGACAAGGGGTGTGTTGGTCATCGGACACACTGCTCTCACTCGATACCTTATCATGCTCGAGTCCTGTCCACCATGGGTTGCCTGGATACAGGGTCATATCAGAGGGATATAGCAGATCGGGCTGGAACGTATTTCCTTACATAGATAAAAGTATGCGTGACAGTATGCTAATTGCAACTAGGGAGCATGCACCTGTCAATTTAAAATAAGAAAAATTCACTAACATTTGCACGGTGATAATAAACTTGATCGGTGTGCACGTCTTGAATCCGCCTATTTTGTGCAGAAAGGAAGAACATTTCTGTGCATGGTAGTGAGTGAGGTCCATTGCCAGCACAAATTAACAAAAGAATAGCACTACTTACCTGAGCTCATAGTTTATTAACAGCCAGTATAAAGAAAAAAATTACAGTAGAAAGTTAAAATGCAGAAATTGTTGGCTATTTAAGAAAACTCAGATGGCCACCATTCCTGCCCATCCATCCACCGTGACTTTCTTCTCTTTTTTTCTTCCTGGAGCTGAAGTGTCAGAGAGGCAGAGATCTATTCAGCAGGCAAAGTGTGTTGTGAGTGGCAGAAATGAGATTGATTTTAATCAGAGAGCCTATAATTACATTGCTGCCGTTGTTGTCACTGATGCTGACAACATCCAGCCCTCCTATCTGCCTGTCCTTCAGTATGACTATATCTCTTTGTCTCCCTGCCCAAAGCCAGTCTCACTGTCAGTCTGCCTGTGTCTCTCTCTGTCTTCTTTTTCCTTCTACCTGTCTTCCTGGCTATACGACTGACTATTATTCGTGTCTTAAAGCATGTTCTTTTGTGCGTTTCTTTTAATGGTCATGTAATAAGCAGCGTAATCACTTGTTTCTTTGCATGTTCCTGTGACTCACACATACAGAAAGCTTTTAACCAGAAGAAAAAAACGAGCATGGCAGCCTTGGAATGGCAGCTGCAAAAAAGTGACCTTGATTCACAACCTTCTGCTGAAGTCTGTTTGTCCTGCTTCCTGTCTGACTCATTTTTGTGTTTGCTGTCACATGTTTGTGTACCTGTCTTACCTTCTGTACATGAATGTACTATCTGTTGTAATGACCGACCTTGTGCATCCCAAGATTTCAACAACACCTGCCCGGAAGTCTGCTTCTGGGTCTAATCTAAGCCATTCACATTACTGATTGTGTAGCAGTACAGAAAAAGCACACAAAAGTTGACCCAGGTGCATTTAGTGTAGTTACGTGTTTATTGACAGTATGTTGACCTGCATTTTAGTTTTTGAAGGGAACTTCTTTTTAAAAGGCAGAAGCAATTGAATTTGGCTAATGCAAATAATCACTGTAAATGTGTACTTAAAAATACAACCAATAACATCAAAAACAAATCATGCGTTCCAGTTCCCATACTTGTATGCTGGGATGCTGGGGAAAAAAATTTGAGTAAGTCCGAGTACATAGTATGTCAAATGCAGTATGCCAAAAATACCGGGATGTTCTACTACATCCGGTCTCATTTTGCAGTATGCAAGCCAGCATGCTTTTCTGGCTATTCTGACTCACTGTCTTCTGCGCAGTGGAAGATACGTCACATCGACTGAGCTGCAGACAGATCATCGACTGATCACAGAAGCTGAGATTACTATCATCATTTAATCATCAATTGCAAAAAACCCACAATTGCAGTTGCTACAGTATGAGATTTTTTTTTACAGAACGATAACCATCTTAGAAAATATCGTGGTTTCACTGTGCCACAGTTTACAGAATTATTCTTATCAGTAATGACGACCCTTAAATAAATGAGAAATAGAAGGGGTTTTTTTTTTGCTTGAAGAATTTTTTTTCCTATGAATGAAACTCAAAGCTATTTTTGAAGGAAGTATGTAAAAAAAAAAGGTATTGATGGTGCTGATGGTAATTCAAGTTTATATGACAAACCTCTTCTTTGTCTGTAGCTGTTCACTTGGCATTGTTTACATGAACAAAGCCTGTGTTCAGCATCACGTTACAACATTTGGATAAGTGTTTTGTGTTGGCAGGAGTCGTGTGTGAGGTCACAGCTCAACAGCTGGCCAATCAGAGCTGCCAGACCCAAAGTGTCCCCAAAATTAAGTGTAATAAGTAATATAATAATTATGGAAACAGACTTTTAAAAGAGGGCATTTACAACTTAAAAATGTTGGAAAAGCATAGAAATGACCTGCAGTAAATTAATGTGAAAACACAAAACAGAAGCTAGACTCAGTAACAATGAGTGAGAAAAGGGGGTTTAAATATTTATTGGACTGTTTCACTATTTAATGGCAGTATTATATTTTTGATGATTTATTTCATGACGTTGATATTAATCATTTTATGTCTCTACTTTGCGGGTTGGACAGAGCTTATGTACCCGAATGTGTAAATGAGATGAATTGTGAGATGGCATAGGATAAAATATTGAAATCATTTTGATAATAAATTTTGTAATTCCATTTAAAAAAAAAAATCAACATTTAAAGGCAAAATTAGGAGGCTGAATAATTAATTGTCAGATGTAATTGTCTTTTCATTCTAATGCATAAATCAAATGCTAATTTAATTAACTGGTTTATAATTGCTTTTCTAAATTCATCAATGTATTAATTGCTCATAATTAAACAATCAAAGCGCATGATTATTCTGATGGTGCACTGCAGACTTCATAGACCGCACCACTTAGTAAAGGTTAGTAAGCTAACAGTATATTTAAAATTGTGGTGAACAGATACTTACGTCACTGCGTGTACGTCACTGAAGCTCGTCTTGTTCTTTGGCTCTAGTAATTATGGTGCAACAGAAGCAAAGACATTGATTTTGTCTCGCTAAAAATGTCAGCAAGGTGCAAACGTTTGAATCGAACATAATCCTATAAAATAAGAGCCACAGGCCTCTGTCGGGGTCGGGCCAAAAGGTCCTCATGGCTCCATGTTCAGGAGCCGGTGCATCCGTCTGCCTGTTTCATGTTCGACATGGCAGGGTGCAGTGTGGTGAACTTTGCTGCCTGGTGGCGCAGAGGACTTGTGACACTGCTTATCCTCCGCACAGTGTGAGGCCGACGCTGCAAGCAAGACAAAATGGCATAGGTCAACTCCTCTCTTCTCCCTCCGTCACCCTCAGCGGCAGCGGTCGGAGCAGACTCCCAATTAAGTGACTGTGATTCCCTCATAAACAAGGTCAAAGAGACAGGAATGAGAGAGGAAGTGAGAGTCAGAGCATGAGTTTGGACCCGAAAAGTAAGGAGGGAGAGAGATGGAGCAGCGGAGGAAGACATATGAGGCTGGGTGAGTCAGGACGGAGGGAGTGAGAGGAAAAAAAGAGAAACAGAAAGAAGGGGAAAAAGAGAGGGAGATTTGAGAGACAGAAGGAAAAGGCAGTATTAATATTCACAGACTCCCAGCGCTTCCTAAATATTTTATTACTTCCAGCTGTTTGATGTTAAGGAGACTCACCAGAGAGCCCCCTACTCACACACTCACACGCACAAACTCACACTCATAAAAATGGATACATGCACACACCATCACAAAGCCACATGCAAGTAAATACCAACACATACACACACACACAAACAAAAACTCACGACCACAAGCTCAGTCACATGAACGGCAACAACACCAACAAACACACTTTTAACACACATGCATGGACAACTACACACATGTGCTCAGCAGGAAACACACAATAAAAACATGCATGTTTACAGCCCCAAACTAGCACACACCAAACCACATGCAGAGTGGATACGTACCCATACATAACCATAACACACAAAAGTAAAAAAAACACGTTTAGAAAAACTCACACACGCGCGCACAAACGCATGCCGCTGACTGTACATCGATCATAATCTGTCTTTCAGGAGTTCTGTCACGTTTATTCATTTATTTATTGGCTTATTTATTTATTTGTGTATTCATTATTCGTTGGGCTGACTTTCTTTTTATTTGCCAGCTCGGTTCCGAGGGGAGAGCGGGGAGAACATTCATCTTCTGATGAGAGCAGTCATTAATTCAGAACAGGCCCATCCCTCGCTCTCTCCCTTTGTCAGTCTGTCTCTTTCTCTCTGTCCATCAGACGGGTTCTCTCGCTGTCTGTCTCTGCCCATCAGCCCAACTTTCTGCCACTGTCTCTCACTGTGTGTCAGTCTGTCTGTCCTTCTTTTTGTTTTCCAGTCTCGGCCAATGTCTCTCTCTCTTTCCCTCTCTGTCTCTGAGTTTCCCAGCAATGCATTCTCATTCTTTTTGCAAGAGTATGCCCATACAAAGTGGATGAATTATGAAAATGCATCGTATCCAACTCCACATCAGAGTTTTCAGACCATTTCATTAAGATCTTGTTCCACGCTGAAACATCAAAACAAAAGGAAAATGGTAAAATCTCTCCTTTGACATCCTCTGTCAGTTCACAAATGAAAGTGCATCATAGTCAACATCTGGGACAGACACAGCGTGATCTGTCCTCTCTCTGTCGTAGCCCATACCATGCCCATACTATACATGCCAAAAAAGTCATTTGCAGAGTTGTCTTCTTATCTTAACTGCTACACAGTCTGACTAAGCTCACATCATCTTTCTGTAAATGCTCACTTTTCCATCCACGCTAACATTTGAGTCTAGATTTTTCAGATTAATCCACAGTGGATCTGAAAAACATCAGCTTTGTATGGATAGAGGGCAAAAATGGTCAGCTGCAACATTAAGAAAAACACAAGGAGCTGCGCTGGCTGGAGTGTGTTGCTTTTAGTACTGGGAATGATGGAATTTGATACAGGAAGGCCTGCTGGGGTGGTAGATCTCCGACTTTTCATGTAAATTAGATGTCAAAAGACTGCACAGAAGTTTATAATACTATGAGGATTTTATAATGCTGGATATGCTCTTGCATTTATAGTTGAGGTCCATAGTTTGTTCATGTTTATAAGCATTATTATATTGGTATTATGTTCATTTTTGCGGCTGTTTATTTTTATTGATTTGACTAATTCACAAAAAAAACATCAACTAAATTTGGTTTCTTCAACAAATAAATCGCATGTCCTCTCGACACAAGATTTAACAACAGCAACAACAACAGTTCTAACACAACTAGACTTTGGTTGCATGCCCCTTAGCCATTTTCACCTCATTTGAATGCTTTTTGTAGCCATCAATACTTAACTGGCAGCATTCTGGATGAATCTTTGACTACTCCTCAGGACAGCATTGGCTAAGTATAAACAGATTTTGCAGTGACTTGTCTTTTCAGACCAGCCTGCATATTTCCAGTGGGTTGAGGTGAGGACTTATAATACTAGCTTATAATACTATGTGACAGAATTTTAGAACCCTGGAGACAATCCTTTTGTCCATTTGAGGTAGACCACAGAGGTATAACCTTCATAACGCAAAGTAATCATCAGGAATGTGAAATTGCATTCACAGTTATTGATTGGCCCCCACATTGAGTTGCTGGATGATGTTGCATTGTGTCAATCCAGCTTCAACCTGTTTGACATAAAACCCTGCATTTTTATGCCTCGAGGCATTATTTCTTCAGGTAGTCCATCCCATTCTTGTGTGTGGGATATCTCAAGAACCCTTTGAGGGAATTCCCTCAAATTCGGCACAAATATCCACTTGGCCTCAAGTATAAAGTGATTAGATTTTGGTAGTCATCGATCAAATGCCAAGGTCACTGTGACCTTATTTCAGTCTCATTCTCGTGAACGCAATAGCTCAAGAACACCTCGAGGGGATTTCTTTAAAATTGGCACAAACTTCCAACAAGACACGGTGTAAATTTTGGTGGTCAAAGGTCAGTGCCACCTCGCAAAAACCTTTTGCCATAACTCATGAATTCATACACTAATTACGACAAAATTTTACCTAAATGCGTAATACAGGATAAGGGTAAAAAGCTGAAGTGATGGCATTTTATATTCAAAAGGTCAAACGTCAACTTCGCAATGACATTATAATGTTTTGCAAAAACACTTTTCTGTGCATAACCCCGGAACAGAAGGGGGGAGACATTTGGCCGGACACTGAAATGGTGACACTAATCTTGGGTGCCCACTTTGAAACTGTGCTGATTGTAGAGATCTTCTGTGCTGCCGGGTTGAGGATGTGTGTGAAGCATCCACGTTTTAGAATTTGTAGCGTCTTTGCAGCCACATTCATAGTTTAAGCACTATCTACTGTCATGACTACAAATAAATCTGGACAGACATGGATATAATAATATTAATAATGATAATAGATAGGACTTATATTCACTTCACTTTTCTAGGTACTCAAAGACTCAATTCAATACTCAATTTACATAAAATACAAAAAGAAAACAAATGCAAAATAGAGTATACAAAATTCTGAAAGACGCTTACATGAATAGAACAGATACAAATACAAGAGTAGAATGCAAAAGCAAAATGTAGAGGCTATGGCAGTTCAGATTTGGGGAGGCAGTGGGAGATGGGAATTATGGGCTTTTTTGAAAAGGTAGGTTTTGAGCTTATTTATAAATGAGGGTAGTGAGTTTGAGTTTGCGAAGTTTGGAGGGAGTTCCAGAGGGTTGGGGCAGCAATGGCAAATGCTCTGTCCCCTAAGGTGCGGTGCTTAGTCCTGGTGATGGGGGTATGGGGGTCAGAGGTTTGCATCAGAGCTTCTGTGTGTGGGAGTGACGTCGAAAAAGGTCAGTAAAGTGTAAGGTGGCAAGTTTATAGAGGGCTTTGTAGGTGATGAGGAGGATCTTGAAGTGAATTCGGTGCTGTGTTGGGAGCCAGTGAAAGTGTTGAAGGATGGGTGTGATGTGTTTTCTGGAGCAGGATCGGGTATTAACTGTAACTTGACTGGGTGGCAGAGGCGTATAACTGTGAGGTGGTAGATTTAGTATTTTTATTCATTTCTATTTTTTTGTGCAGGATCCCTCATCCTCTGTACCACCGCTGTGCCAGCCCCAGCGGTCTCACCGAAATGAGCGAGACGGCTAAGTTTTTTTCACATGGTGCAATGTTAGTCTGAACATAGGCTTACTGTGGACATACTCAAACACTTCTTTTTCTCTGTCTCTCCCTCCTCCATCTATCTCTCCCCCTCTGATCCGTCTACCCCCCGTGTTCCCAAGCCTGTTAATCAGCAGATTGTTAATGAAGGCCTGAGTTCAAAGACGCAGAGAGAGAGAGAGAGAGAGAGAGAGTGGAGGCACAGAGTGGTAAGATAGGGAGGAGTTTTGGACCAACTGTCTGTTTGTCAAAACATGTCCACCCGTCTGTCTCTTTGCCTGTCTTCTCCTCTGATGTGAGTCCCTCAATGAGCTCCCCGCAAGGACCACAACACAGCATTTGCTCTTTGGGTTTCCCTTTCATGTTCCATTAAATGTGAACGAGAAGGAGACAGAGAGACAGCCAGAGAGGGTGAGAGAGAGATTAATTACATGTTTCAATAATGGAGATTAATTAGTATTATTTAAACATTGACAGTATCAACTAGACGTCAAGCATTTTGCGAGGCGCACACTAGAGTTCTCACTTTAATGGGTAAATTCATGTCTCTCCATGGCAGCCTAAAAGTCATCTCTTCACATCTTTTCCCTCCTTCCACCGCTCTTTCAATACTGTACATCAACTCCGCTGGCATCCAAAATTGTTGTTTTCGTGCATATTATTTCATGTTTATTCCTACCTATATTAAGCTTTCGCAAGCTTGAAATAATCTTCCTGACATTTGTCTTTTGCTGTTTTAGACAAACCACAGCTTTCATGAATGACAGGAGCATAGAGAAAACTCTCAAAGTGGAAATGGTCAAGTTAGAAGCACTAACGAGTCAAAGCCTTCCCCTCCCCTTCCCCTCTCCCGATGGATGCCGACACAAAAGTGGCAATACAGAAATGGAAAAATCCAGCCTAGTGGCTGTGAAGATGTCACACAGCCGCTGAAAACATGCCAGTGCTCTCCAGCCTTGGCCCCAGTTTGAGAGGGTGACAGGAAACAGTGAGGGGAGAGGGAAAGATGGCAGAGTTACTGTAGAGAGGAGAGCGTGAGCTTTCAAACCACATCCCGACACCACAGGCCGACTTCACCCTTTTTAACAGCGCCATATTCCCCCAAAATGTATCAGACGCAGCACGTGATAGCCAAATGGCGGCGAAATCTCTGATAAATCCAGGGAGGCGTTTTACTCTTGAGGGAAAGGCTGTCTGCTAGAGTCATTTATAAGGGAGTGACGAGGAGATCTAGGAGATTAACCCTTTGGAACCTAAGCAAATTGGCTCAGTTTCTTTCAAAAACATGGAAAGAAGGCAATGAGCAATTTAAGAAGAAATGACCAAGAAATTAACAAGGATTTAGCAAAAAAATACCCAAACATTAGCTGAAAATAAGCAACAAACAAAAAAAGAACAAACCAAAAATTGGAAAATATATAAAAGCCACAAATGTGCCACAAAATCTATACACTGACTTGAATTTTTGCTCTTCGGGGGAATGTAGGTATGTATTAGGTAGGGTTTTTTCTCCTGCAAAGACCAGCTTCACAGTCATAGCTTTACATGCGGCACATGGGAGCTGTCCGGCATTAACCCTGAGGTCTTTTACTATTGAGCAGCTCCGGCGCTGAAGAGCAGTGTGAAGCGCCCCTCCTTGCTATGTTGGCGTGAGGGTTTGAGATGTATACTGAAGTAACAAGATCTCTGGTTGAACTCTCACAAGACGGAGATGAGGGAAGTGAAGAAAAACCAAACAGCGGGCATCCGCCTCATACTCGGCTCAACGGGGTGCATTTGTGTGCGTGCATGCATGTGTGTATGTTGTTGTGCGTGCATGCTGTGGGTGTTTGTGTATCCTTTCTCCAGCAGGACCCCCAGATCAAAACCGCAACCCACTCTCCCTCCCCATGCCTCTCTCTTTCTCTCTCTCTCTCTCTCTCTCTCTCTCTCTTCGTCTCTCCACCCCCTCTCTCATTAAAAACTGCAGGCCCTGGCTTCTAATTAAATCCCACTTGAAAAGTCTTAAAGTCAGCCTCAGATTGATTCAATTTGCATTTCTGAACAGAGAACATTGCCTAAAAGGATTAATAAATTGGACGAAAAAATTCCTTCTTTCTGCGCCACGCCGTCAGAGCTTGTAAGACAACATCCAAAGAGAAATATCCCCCCTCAACAAACGTCTATCCAACATATGCTCTTGCTCTCTCTCTTGCACGTCCCTCCCAGGATGCCAGCAGAGATGGGAAGTGTGTATCAGGACTCTTTGTGTGTTAGTGTGTGTGTATGTGTGTGTGTGAGTGTGTGTGCGCATGCATGTCCTCGTCTGTGGAACAAGCGCAGAGTCCTCTGAGGCACAGTCGGAAAGGAACACACGCAATCTGACTCTCACTGTGTGTGTCTATTTATGCCCGCGTGTGTGTGTCTGGGTGTGTGTGCATGTGTGAGAGGGGCGACTTTGTTGGAGCGTGCCAGAGTAGCTGAAAGTGACAAGGAGGCACAGTGGGAAAAGATCCTCGCTGTACTGTCTGTATGTGAAGAAACAGACCACGGTGGTGGAGCCTTGCCATTGGCGAGTGGACACCTACAGCAACATGTTTGGAAATCCAAAAACACATCGCCAGCTCCGAAAGCCAGATTCAATTAGTTCGATAAAATGAAAAGAGCAAGGAAGATGTTTCAAACGGGCCAAAAACTGATGCCGCTGCCAAAAGAGAGGAGCAAACACTAATGTGAGAATTTACATTTGCATTGACACAAAAGGTCCCTCTCAAAAATTGGACATTTGGAGGCTCTTTGTGTATTTGTACTCTGGAATTGACTAACAAGATAAGAGGAGGATTACCTCTGAAATTTCTTCTGAGACAGCTGAAAACATTTTTGCAAGTCTTACAGAATTGTGCCTATAATGTGTGTGTATGTGCAATTTGTTGAACCTTGTGGGAAAGTATGATTTAGTGCAGACTGTTGGGACACATTGTCACTGTTGTTATTTGCCAGTCAAACTGGCTTGTATAATGTCTGATGGACTTTCCCACTGGTAGTTCAGTGGTTGAAGCTGGATTAATAAAAAACTAGAAGCAAGTGGAAATCCTGACAAACAGACAGAAAATATAGCAGGCACGGCTTCACCACACAACATTTGGTTTGCCTGTAATTACAGTAACGCAGACAGAATACGATTATTCCCTCAAATGCATCAGACTCACAACTGTCTGCAAAGGAAACAAAGCCAAGGAATTTTGCATAATAAAAGAGAAAGTATTCATTGAAAAGAAATAAAAATCCATAATCATCATTAGAATAAAAGTCTGAGAGTTTAAAGAGGATAAAATTATTCTGTGCTGTGCTCTCAGGAAAGCACAAAATAATCATGGTGAAATGAATTTAGGGAGAGGAAAGCGGCAGAATTATCTGGCTCTGATTTGTATAAAACAACACTGACCCCTAGTGATGTTAGTTAGGACCATCCACAAGTGATTTGCATTATGCCTGTGTGCAGGCAAGTGTGAACAACTGTATGTCTCTGTCTCTGTGTGAGGACGATGAATACATAATTTTTCTGTGTGTGTTCCTGAGTTTTTCTTAGTATGCCTGGATTTTTTTTTCCCGTGTGTGTGTGTGTGTTCTCACTGTGTGTGTGTTTAATCCTCCACATACAGTACAGACAATCATGAGAGCATTAGATTTAAGTTCTGTGTACAGTGTGTGTGCATGAGGTGTGTGTGTGTTTGTGTGTGTTCTAATAATGGTGCCTGGTGGACTGGGGCTTCCTTTGATGCGATGAAGGCTGACAGGCGTGAAACAGGTCCAATCAGGCGCGTGGGCACTGCCAATTAACCCTTTTCACCGTGTGAAACCAAACATAATTGCCTGGGGTGCAGGGGGCCACTGGGCCATGGCCTGCCCAGCGTAGGCTGAAATGGGCATTAGCAGTGCTGCCAGGTGACCATTACACACAATTGAACTGCTGGGTGTTTTTCCAAATCACACAGTTACAGTTGCTACCCAGATGTAATTGGCATGGCATTACCAAATGGCCCTTATTTCTAATTTTCACACCTACACAATTTATCTGGAATATCTTTAGAGATTTTGTTCTCTGCCAGGTTTTTTACACTACTGCAGGCACACTGTATTTCAGTGGTATTTTGCTCTCATAGCGTGGATCACATTATGTTTGAGATATTAAATTGCTCTATTTGTAGTACATTTTGACACTGTCATGACTCTGTTCTCAGAATGTTATAATAATCTTAACTGGAACAAATAGTGGTTAATAAGTGAAGCTTTGTGTGCACTGATAATCAAATTTTATTCATGTTATGCTCAAGGCAAATACCCCACATTCTTAGTCAAACACCCCAAACTAGAGCACAGTTTAAATGAAAATAGAGCAGCGCTCTGTACGGCAGTAATGCTGCAATAATAATGTTTACAGAAATTCCACAACCGTTTGTCTTCTTTTAATATTCTTACAATAAATTAATCATTATGACTATCAACATTGTTTGATAAAATGGCTGCTTATTATTAATGAGACTTTATTTCAAATTAAAGAGATACATAAAAGCTAGAAAACTCAATTTCTGCAGCATTTCTACTAGCAATTCAGCAGTTTCAGTGAGCTTATTGGACCTCTCGAAATTGTTTTTTAAGTATATTATTTCCACTGTAATATGCAATAGTCTACTATTTGTGCAATGGCATTTAACCACATAATATTCATTTATAAGCAGGTTGTATGCTGTCTGCTTATATATGAATATTAGTAGTGATATGCTGTTACACAAATTGGGCTGCATACAGTGTTGGGAAGGTTACTTTTGAAATGTAATGGGTTGTCAATTACTACTTACTTTTTAAAATTGTAATACATTGTGTAACAATTTAAATTACTCCATCAAAGTAATGTAACTTATTTTATTGATTATTTTCATAACAAATGTTTTTAATGTGGAAATAAAGCTGAAAAATGTCCAGAAATAGGCCGTAACAAAAGAAGGCATTCTTGCCTAGGGAAAAGTTGCATAGAAACAGATTACATTTTAAATTCTAGGTATGAAAGTCCTACTGAAAAGAGTATATTCATATGTAACACCTTTGTTAGTAATTGTAATTTAATTACATATTTTTTGCATATTGTTACTGCCCAATAAGTGACCCTAAGTTCAGCACCTCTCATAAACTGGACATTAAAACCTTTATTAATGTAGAATTTATTGCAGGACTGTTGTATTAAATTTTATTAATTTTAACAAGGTGTGCCTTTTGAAACTAGCAATTTAAAATATTAATAGAGTGTGCTTATAGCCTAAAGATGTAAGTGCAGTAGATGTTTTGGTATCGCAGAGGAAAAATTGTGTCTTAAGATTTTTTTGTATTTATTTTAAAAAGCTTCTGAATCCTGCAACACGCTGGCAGGTTTAAAAGGTATGTTTTATTTAGCATTCGCCAAGATCACACCTTATATTATAGCGCAAAACTGTAAAATCAGAAATCATTGTCAGATTTTCACATTTTTGACAGTCCTTGAAAACTTATTTCATGAAAAAAGCTTCCGTCAGGAAACATAACCAAATCTAAGCTTAAAATAATGATATTTCATTAAAACCACATTATTGTCTCACTTTAAATTTCAGCAAAATATAAACCTTTTGCACTAAACAGATCCTGTAAAAAAAAACACACACACACAAAAAACAATAGTAAATTTTGTGCTTCTGCAGGAGTAGAGGGGTAAGTCAAGGCTTTTTTCAATTCTGAATTTTTAATTGTTATTTTTTTGCATAAGAAATTAGTTGTTTGTTTTAATGATAACTCTTACTCCCACGCTGTGTGCTCGTTGCATTAGCTTCAATATTTAGTGTGAATATTAGAAAAAAATTAAATTAAAAAAACATTTAAGGTGATTCACTTAGGGTGGCTCTAGGAAAAATAATTGTAGCCCAGGGGAGCTTCAAGGGGTAAAAAGCCTCCCACTCCTCAGATAAAGTACAGTCCCCAAAAGATAATTCGGTCATTGGACTTAAACCCTTTGAAATCTCGAAGACATAATAGACACAAGAGAGACACAAAGAGATACATAATTCCAAGTTAATAATAATTGAAAAAATAGGGAAAATGTCCAGAGAACTATTATTATTATTATTAGTAGTAGTAGTAATAGTAGTAGTAGTAGTAGTGGTAGTAGTAGTAGTACCTTAACTTTTTCATCCATATATTAATTTTTATTTTTATTTTAAAATTTTGTTTCGTCATTTCTCTTTGATTTTCTTTTTTTGACAAAGGTTTGATAAATGTAATTTTTTAAAAAAAACTTTTTTTAATTCAAATTCTCCAAACTTAATTGACATGCTCAGTACCTATACAATTAACATTTTCAAAATAAAGGTTGTATCAGAATATTTCATTGTTAAAAAATTAATTAAATTGCATTATAAGTAAAATGTAGAGGAAATAGAAACAAAAACATAAATAAATAAATAACCTCAGGATCTGCTATAAAGATGGAATTAAACAGAAATTTCCAAGTAATCAAATCGTTTTTGCCAATTTAAAATTAATGCGTTTTAAATTGACTAGTAAATTTCAGAATTATTGTCTTAAAATATGAACCAAATCATTTTATGCACATAATATTTTTGCAAAAGTAACCAGTAACCAACTTGAAATGCTATAAATAATAATAATAACAATAATAATAATAATAATAATAAGTTTGGACATTTTTTCCCTTATTTTAACTTGAAATTATTTCTCTCTGTGTGCCATGTCTGAAATCTTTTAACCGCCAGGGGTCGTTGTTTTGCCCTCTCTCCATCCCCCTCACCTCCAGTCTGCCTCTTGCCTGACTGACTGCCCACCGAGAAATGTTGGCAAAACACCCCCTCCTCATCGTGTAAGGGAAAAAATGGCGGACAAGCGCTAAATCCACATCAGAAACAAACACACACGTTATAAAGCAAGGTAAACAGCCTCGGATACACCGAGCGACGTCGCCTTTTGGGGCTCAGCTTCAGCGTTGAGCCCAGGTTACCACCGGCTAGCTTCTGTGTGCTAGCACGCTCCCGTTTTGCTAATGCTAATATTTATAATCAGGTCAACGAGCTAGCGAGCCACCTAGCATGCTAAGCTAGCATCCCGGGCAGTAGGCATGTCTCTGTGTAGCGTCGCATAGCATGCTGGAAGTGGTGTCTGCATGGACCGCGCCGGCTTTATGCTTGTGTAATTTCCTCTCTGTGTCGTTATTATCTGATTTACACCTTAAAAGCTACGGTCGAGGCAGTGTTTACTCCTGAATAACACAATTAGCGATGCTGTCACGCATGCAAATACAGCGAAAGAGAGGGCGGGGGTACCCATGTGTTGGCTTTGTGTTTTGAATGGAGCTCAACAATTTTCTGCAATATAACACGCCATATTTTGGCAATACATGACAGTAGTGTCCCGTGTAGATGTCAGAAAAGTAGTGTTATCTGGTCGTTGAGTTGTAAAGACTCGCAGCAACAGGAGGACTCTGTCCCCGGCTGCTGAGCTCTCTAACGTCAGTCCTCCTGTCACTGTCCCAGACTGGAAAACAGGGACCGGGCCGCTTTAATTTGGACGCCACCCCCCTTGGCGGAGGAAAAAGGCGCACTTCCATTGAAAAGGAAATCATCCGGGGAGGAGAAACGCTGCTAAACGGTTATGAAGTTTTAAGGTAGGTATGTTTATATTAACAGCATCGTACTTAAGACACATTGTGGATCATCTGTCGTTGCTTGTTTGCGAGTTTTTCTGTTTGATTTTACAGTTCATTTATAACACAATAAGCTGGCATGTTTTCTCAGCAAATTCAAATATTTGGCAGATGGTGAACAACTGTGGCTGTTACTGTTTGTCAGTACTTGCTTTGGCATGTTTTAAGAAAACGCTTGCATATAGTTGTATTATCAAAAACTCTAAATATGATTAGAAATCTGTGCAATTTAGATTTATATTGTGTCTTTTAACTGTCCCATTGGACTGTGGTTACTGTGGGACTGACTGGGACAGGCAACCACTTGAAGCACATGTTTCTATCAGTCTGACCTATTGACCTGGATGTTGTGTCTGCTTAGTAATGTTGGTTAGACCAGGGTTTGGGTTACAGGAGTCACTGAGCCTGAAAACATGTTGCCCCTCTCTAAAGCCTTATGCACTGATTGATGGCGAGAAATGTTGTGAACTTTCAGCACTTTCATTTTTTACACAGAGGCAATTTTGTTTCTTATCAAAACGTAGTAGGTTGACTTTCTTATTAAATTATAACATATTTTATAACTGACATCCTGTGCAAGCTTAGTTTGTAGGGTTGCAGCAGTGTACAATGAAACTGTATACCATGGTATGAATATATTGAGGGATATCATACCATGAACATTTGCTTATCTATGATATTGGGGAAAAAATGCAACCAGATTGAGAATCTTACCTCTGAGTGTGTATCCCCTGTTCTACAGCACAGACTTTTTACACATACAACAAAAAAATGGTTTTAAGTTTCAATAATGGACATTTATTCAACAAAAAAAACCCTCCTGTTTTCATGTCTTTAAGGGTCTCTGGAACTTGTAATAGTTATAATAATTTTGAACCATAAATTGTGATATTTTCTTGTGAAACTCTCATGCTGTTGCAAGCCTAGCTGAGTGATACTGATGAAACTATAAGGTAGGTGTTAATTCAGTGTTTCTAATATTTTTTCCCCTAGGTTTATATGAGTGACTGCCTGCATTTGCAGTTAGTACAGCAGCTTTAAATTAGTCTTCAAGGTGTGAAAAAGCTAATTGAATCCACATGAAGTACATTGATCTTGGGTCTCTTTATTTAACTTGCCGCTGGTTGCCTCCCATGATGACCCCCTGCTTGGAGAGAAGGCCTGTGGGCTTCAACAAGGGCTGCTCTCTGGTTTTTCTTTGAAATGAAGTACAGATAACATGTGGCAGCCTAACCTATGATCTGAATACTGCTGAGTTTTTATTGCTGTGATTAATTATTTGAGTTAACTCTTACACTCTTCATTGCCATGCTGTTAACCCCTTTATGTCCCTCTATCTATTTATTAATTACATTTTTTAGAACAAGTATATGTAAACACAAACAAGAAACAACACAATACTTAGCTTTCCCCCCTATACACCTACTGACCTGCAATTAAAAAAAGTACTAGAGAAATAAAATGTTGCCTAAGTAGCAAATAGTTGTCCATGTATGCCCAGATATGTTGTCTCTTAAAGCTTTACTTGATGGTCACATAAAGTAACACACACTACTTAGTTACAGGCAGGTTGATTTGCTTTCTAAAAAAAAATAATGAAGGGACCCCAGATCTCAAATTTACAGTATAAGTCAGATGTGGAGTAACTAATTACCTCTGGATATAAAAAGAAATCACATCATCGGGCAATACAGAGGGGATGTTGATTGTCATTCTTTCAAAATAACACAACACATTTAAGCCCATTCTCATGATAGTGTTAAGGTTCAGGTCCTTAAACAGTCTTCATATGTCTTCATTAAAAAAAAAAAAAAGTACTAGGCTTTAAAACTGCATTAAATAGTCATAAGTGTGAATTCGTGAGGTCTCCATTGCCATAAACATTATCTAATGCCGTTTTTCCATCTTGTAATTAATTTTTTGTTTAAATTATTTTGTATGAAAGTCCACAGTTCTGTTAGTGCTAACATTAACAATGGTTCTGTTCTAGTGAGCAAGCATATGCAAAACCTGGAACCTAATTATGTGTCTTTTTTCCATGTCTTTGCAGTAGAGGCCACTGTAGTGTTGTGAGCTTGGTCAGTATTGCTGGAGCATGAGGAAACCTGTGCCACAGAAAGGTAAGACTTTATATTCCATTCACAGCATGATTTGTAACAAACAAATATTCACAGCAGCTTGCAGGTAAAGCTACAAGTATGACACATTTTAGTTCATTTCAACCAGTTTATTTTCTTTTTCAGTGCAGGCAGATTCATGCATTATCTTGTAGTAATGTCATTGCGGACAGTGTTTGGAGCGTTGAGTTTGTCAGGTCAAAATCACCAGTAGTTGAGAGCTTATTGTATCTTTCTTGTCTCCTTTAGCTATAGAGTGGAAAGATGCCAGAAGGATCAAGCATGCCCGGAGTGGACGGCCCTCCCGGGTTCCCTCGCAGTACCAAGGTAAATAACCCACAGCAGCCAGTGATATATGAAGTCCATTTTGGGCAATTCCAATAGAAAACAGAGCCTCAGCAGAGTTTCATTAATCACAAAGACAACGTTTTCTACAAATGTTGATAACAGATTTTAAAGCCTCATGTGTCTTTGCTGTTCTGTTTAGGGCTCACAAAATATTGCATGTTAAATTGAACCACAAATTAATAAAAACTTGAACATTTGTCAGACTTTCTGCAACTGGAAAAACATCTTAACACTGTTGTAATATGATATGAATGTCTTGTTGCTCCTTGTGGTCCTTTACAGGGCATTTCAGTTGGGAGAAATACCTAAAAGAGACAGGTGCCTCAGCTGCACCCTCAAATTGCTTCAAACAGGTGAGAAAAATTGCTCTTAAAGTCCGCTCTTAAATGTCTTTATTGAACACGTTTGTAAGCATCTCTTCTGTGAATACTTCATCACAGTAAAGTCTTTGTCCACTGCTGTTATCATGCTGCAACTCTCCAGCTAACACTTGTCTGGTGACACTATCTAGAGCCTCACACCTCCACTTAACGAGTTCAAGGCGGGGATGAAGCTGGAGGCCCAGGACCCGCGAAACACCACGTCCACCTGCATTGCCACAGTGGTGGGCCTGACGGGCTCTCGGCTGCGGCTGCGCTTAGACGGCTCTGACAACAAGAACGACTTCTGGCGCCTCGTGGATTCTTCAGAGATCCAGCCGATCGGCAACTGTGAGAAGAATGGAGGCATGCTGCAGCCGCCACTGGGTGAGGACGCACACACAAATCACATGATGACAGGGGAAAACACTCGCTGCGTTCCAAAAGTCGTTCAACATGCCCTTGTTCACTTCCCCTCGGCACTTGGTCTGTGGTCTGTACAGGTCGGCTTACACACATAAAATACCACTAGTCTATTAGTAGATAGATGCTTATTGAAAACTGTCATATAATTAATTAGTTAGGCTCATATTTATGGATATTTGTCCTTTTCAGCTTGTGGAATGTCTGTATTTCCAACATTATTTGTAAATGGATGGGGAAATGCTGTTTTGATATCATAAAGATATCATAAACCCAATAAAAATTATAGTTATGATAATGATGATACAGATCACACTCAAAAATGATAAAATCAGAAACTATTGCAGCTGATTACCGATTGACTGTCAGTGTATTGCAATTACCTGCAGAAGATGCCTTCAGCTCACAAAAAGGGGTCTGCAGGTATTTACTATACATTTATATATATATAAACACAGTGTAGTTCTGATGATTAAGAAATAAAAGCAGTATATAGCCGTTCCTGAAACTGGTGGTCGATCCATGATAGTCAGGCTGAAAGTGAACGTTGGCAGGTGTGTTTCATTTCAGTCCCCCGCCAACTTTCCCTCGGCTCTCCAAGTGGCCTCCGTATGGCGTCAGCTGTTGTGTAATACTAAGGGCTGAGGGGAAGTGAAGGAGGGCAAGTGGAACAACTTTTGGAATGCAGCAATTGTTGAAGGTTTTCTTCTGATTTCAGTGTCTTTTCTACTTTTCTTTTTTTAGTGGTTTTCAATTTGGTCCACTAGGTGTCAGCGACTAACAGCAAAGAATGTCTATGTGTCATGTTAATGCCTATAAATAACTTCCTGACACAGCTTAGAAAGCCTCCTACTCCAGAGGTTTCTGCATTAAATACCCAGGAGAATACACCAGAGCACGGTTTTGTCTGCCTTTTTAAGACCACGAAATCTTGTTGAGTGTTTTGAGGGCTGCAGATACAGATGTGACGATTAATCGATTAGTTCACATATATCGAATTATTTACACCACTAATTTGATAATACATTTGAGGGATTTATATATTTAATTAAAAGTAAAAATTCTCTGTGAATATTTTCTGGTTTCTTTACTCCTCTATAACTAAATATCTTTGATTTGTGGACATAAAAGACATTTGAGGATGTCATCTTGGGCTTTTGGAAACATTGATCAAAATTATTCACCATTTCCTGACATGACCAAATAGCTACTCAATTAACTGAGAAAATAGACAGACATATAAATCAATAATGAAAATAATTGTTAATTGCAGCCCTAGTTTGAAATATTTTTCCATTATTGATTAATCTCCTAATTATTTTCTTATTGCTTGGTCAATAAAATGTCAAAAATAGTGAAAGTTCATCATAATTTCTCAAAGCTAAAGTGATGTCTTCAAATGTCTTGTTACTTGTGACCAACAGTCCAAAACTCAGATATTCAATCTGCAGCAAACAACAAATATTCATATTTGAGAAACTGAAACCAGGAAGATAGTTTGTGAGCTTTTTCTTTATAAAATGACTGAAACGATAAATCCATTAATCACTGCAGGTCTTACATTTATCCTCTGTTTTGTTTATGTCAACATCACCATGTTCATCAAACAGCCCATGGATCTAAAGCTGGTGTATTTTTAACAGCAGCTGATCTCCTCTGCAGGTTTCCGCCTCAATGCGTCCTCTTGGCCCATGTTCCTTCTGAAAACATTAAACGGAGCAGAGATGGCACCCTCCCGCATATTTCACAAGGTACCTGTACAAGGCTCACGAGCTCAACACGCTCCGAAAAACTAGTTGCTGTTGTATATCAGGGAGAAAACAAGCATGCTTATTTACAGGTCTTAATAATTTTTTTTCGTCCACAAAAGATGTCTTATTGTCTGGTTAAAAAAAAAAAAAAAAATAGTCACCCAATACTAAATTCAACCGCATTTTTATTTTATTTCACTCTATTTTCCTAGTACAAATAAAAGTACAGATACCTGACCCCCTTTCTGTCTCTCCCTGTTCCCCAGCAGGAGCCCCCCGCCCCGGAGCAGAACTCCTTCAAGATTGGCATGAAGCTGGAGGCAGTGGACCGTAAAAATCCCCACTTTATCTGCCCGGCCACTGTGGGTGCGCTGCGTGGTGTCGAGGTGCTGGTCACCTTTGATGGCTGGCGGGGAGCCTTTGACTACTACTGTCGCTATGACTCGCGTGACATCTTCCCTGTTGGCTGGTGCGCCCTCACTGGAGACAACCTTCAGCCGCCTGGCACCAAAGGTACACATCTTAACAGTAGGTGGGAGGTTTATGAAAAGGGGTGTCACGTGTTTTGGGGAGTTTTTTGGGCACCATGAGCATCACAAACAAGAATGTATTCACATCCGCTGTACCACTGAGGAGGTGGAAACATGAGTGATCAATGTTTCAAACCACCACATGTAAAGCCAAATCTGTCTGTATGGCATTATAACAGTATGGAAGGTGAGACGTTTTGATGAACTGACCCTTAAGAGCAGTGATTGTCAAAGGGCGACCTGCAGGCCGCATCTGGCTCGCCATAGCTTTCCATTCAGCCCACAGAGCATTAATTCATTCATAAAATATGAAGAGGGAAAAAAATGCAGTACAGTATGTAGTATGTTGAGAATTTCTTTTCTCCCTATATTAAAGCCCCAAATATGTGCGTTTGACCCATGGTTACCAAAGACGTTAAAAATGCTGTCAGCTTATTATTAGCTGTAGTGCAGAGTTTAGTCAGCTGACCTGAAAAACATCAACATCAGTGTCAAAAACTGGCAAAGTGAGTTGTCATGAAGTGACAGAAATTGGTGTAGTAGTTGATCTTCCACCCTCTACTCCCCTCTCTTTTTCTCTTTTTCACACAAACACACACACACACACGCCACAGCGCTGTCTCTGTGCAGCCTGTTGTCACTCACATCTCATCAAATACAGGCCTTTTATCAGTGGATTTCATCCAATGACTGATGCTCTGTCTGAATCTCTGTACTCAGTCCCCACTATAATAAATAAAATGTGTGCTTTTCAGGTCCATATCGCTTCATGTTGTTGATCAATCAATAATTAGCATACTAAGGTGCAGAGGGGCGCCCTGTAGCTGACCTGGTACAGCGGGCGGCCCATGTACGAATGCTATGTCCTTGCTGCAGCCGCCACAGGTTCAAGTCCGACCTTGGCCCTTGCTGCATGTCTACCCCTCTCTCTCTCCCTTTCACTCTAAAGTCTTTCCTATCTAATGAAGCTGAAAAAACTAAAAAAAAAATCATCTTAAAAAAATATATATAAATAAAGCAAGCAAATTGGATAAGTGTAGCTGAAATGGGATGTTGCTTGGGCCATATCTTTAAGCAAGACTAGGGGCAAAATTATAGCTCTGATGTAACTTTTTTCCCCTACATGCTCTTATTTAACATGTTTTATTTTCATATTGGCAAACAATTAGTAATTGAATCATTAAACAACGATAGGCCAATCACAGCCGTGATGATATATAGCACAACAGCACTGCCTCTCGTGTGCTATTGCTTAAATATAAATACACACACACACACACACACACACACACACACACACACAGACACGCACTCACCTTTTTTCAGGACACTGGAGTGGAAGTGTGTGCAGTGTCTTGGTCGACATGTCCTTCCAGTTACAACTAACACTTTTATCATTATGAATTTGAGCAGAGATCCAGTCATCGGGGTTAACTGAAAAAACCTTTGTGGGTTTGCAGGGCCTTAAACAAGCCAAGGTTGTTAAGATTTGGGTTATTACTATACAGGGTTGGACACGCACATTACATTGAGCTGTATTTAAAGGATCTAAAGAGCATGGCAGGGTTTCCCACACATTCATTTGTGGCGCACTCCCACAACAGCAGCATCTGACACCACTATAGATTTTCTAGTTTTGGAGCTTCCCCCCTCTCTCTCTCTCTATCTCTATCTCTCTCTATCTCTCTCTGATTGATCCGACCACAAACTGATCTAAAGGAAGTCTTGAATGCTAAAATCAAAACAGTTTGTTCCTCAGTTAGCCACCTGGCAACTTAAATAAGACAGGCTACTGCAAAGGAGAAAATTGAGTGATGAAAAGTTCCATTTGCGCTGCTTCACAGACCTGCAAAAAACTTTAAATTCAGAGCAGGGACATGGGCTCAAGTGCATTTCGGGTTTGTCCAACTCCACGTTACTAGTTAAATGGTGCATAATCTGGGCGCAAAGGGGTTGTATTTAGTATTTCCATCAATCATAGATGCCTTTTAGGCATAACATAAATTAGCGTGTTATCTCCTGTTCTTCCATAAAAGCCAGGTGCACCTGTACTTGGCGCATTGCTATTAACATTCAGCAAATTGGAGAGGCGCACTTTTATCTGCTGAAAGTAATGTAATAAGTAAGCAGCAAACATTGTTTAAGCAGCAAAACTAAAATCTATAGCTGTAAACTTGACAGAGGAAACAAAACTGAAGTTTGAGCTAATGAAATAATTTGATAGACCAGGATTTTGTTGGTCAGTGGTGCAATCGCTTTGTGCTGTCTCGAAACAGCAATATGCCTGATCACACCTCATTTTAAGACCTTACACATGGGCGCACAGATGGATGCAAAGACTACATAGTGTGGGTGCTGGCCATGAAAATAACAACTGCGTCAGTTGAAACTAGCAATGACAGTTGCACTGCGCTGGTGCATCATAGTTATCAGTACATCATCTGCCTGAAGGCATCATTTGCAAGTCATCAACATGAGCTTGCTATTTTTAATTCCTAATGGTGTTGAATTTTCTCCAGATAACTTTTGAACTGTGTTTGCAAAAGGAACAATATCCAGTGACATCCTGTCCCCATCGTACAATGTTACAGTATCATGGCTTTAGTTTTGCCTGTATGTGCGACACAATCTGGCGTGGAACAGACCTACATGATACATCCTTTTTCCATTTCGAAAAAAAACAAGGAGCCTTCTTGTTTCCAGTTAGTTTGTCTTTTAAAGCTGGAGCATTTTGGAAGTTGTATCCATGTTTACTTTCTCATCATAAAGAACCAGAGGAAGCAATTTGTCACTAAAAACCTAAAAGGGAGAAGTGGATACAAGGGTTATCAGCCAGAAGGTCAGCTTTACTCATCTGTTAGAAGCTGCAGTATCTGAAGGAGTGGAAAAGGAAGGAGGGATCTGGAGGAGGCAGGACATGCCTTTGTAGCCTGCTAGTGTTTTATGAAGGCCTGGCACTCCCCCAGTTGGCAGAGTCGGGCCATGACGTGGTTGGAACAAGCCTGGGTGCCCCTCCACAGGCCTCCCGTTGGCACCCTCTCTAACAGGCTGTGATTAGACACCTCAGAGAGGATTGAGAGGGGATAGACACGAAGAGAAAAGACAGACGTATGCTGTGAGAGGTGGATTGTTTACATTGTTAGCAGATGGTGGGAGGGGAGAAGAAGAGAAGGGAGGAAAAAGAAAGGAGGAGCAACATTGAGGAAGAGTGGGAGAGGAGGACAGGGCAGGAGGAGAGGGTGAATCTGAGGACAGCTGTGCAGACAGCCACACACTTTTGACTTTTGTTTGGGAGCGAGAGGTGAGTAAAAATGAATGAAATGATAGAAATCTAGTCAGAGTGAAATATTATGAGCTTGTGAGAAGTTATCTTCCTGTAATGTGAAGCTGGCAGCGGTGGTTTTGTGAACTCAGTGAACTCAGTGCACTCATGGGAGAGGAGGGAAAAAAGGAGTTTGCTCGTAACACGTTTGTTTGGCTGTATTAACAAGCACTGCCACTGATCAATGAACATGTAACCTCAAGCTTTTTAAACCTTTTAAACATTATGTAGGATTTATCCAATTTATTTAGGATCAATCAGGTATCTTGTTTTTCTGTAGCTTCACAGTGGCTTCCATATGAAAAGTCACAGTAGCCTGCAGACTGAGCTTTGCATTGATTGGTGTGCCCGTGTGTTTAATAAATACTGCCCCGCGGGCCAAGACCTGTGTAAATGAATGTGGCCACTCCTCTCGTAAACCTGTCCTCAGTTGATCCAGAATGAATCTGTGTGTGTGTGTGTGTGTGTGTGTGTGTGTGTGTGTGTGCGTGTGCGTGTGCGTGTGCACGCGCACAGGCTTGCAGGTGCATGTAAAGCCAGCTATTTCGTGCTATACTGTGGTTCCTTCCTGTATGGTGGTCAAACACATTCTTGAAATTTTGCCAGCTCTGTGTTGGCTTATTTGGTTATTTTAATGTCTTTAATCTAAGCCTCGCTCTAAATGATTTTACCATGTGAGTGCTCCCTCAGTGGTTCATGTGATTTCTGAAATGCTTCCTACAAGAAAGGAAGGGTGTGTGTTTGCGGGTGGGAGTGCAAGAGATACATTTTAAGACCATCCCACAGCTGTCAGCAGCTTACTTCTTTATTAGGGTTTATTCCTCTGGCTTTTGAGGTGTTCACATATTTCTTTTTTTTTTTAAATTCTAGCCAGCAGGGAGTTTAAAGTAGACCAAAAGAAAATCATCTTTGATTACTTTTGTTCTTTCTTTCAAAACAATTCATCCTTTTCCTTCACCTCTTGCCACAAATCTTTCAGTGCTTGTTTTTCCTCTGCTTCATCTTTTGTTGACTGTTATGGATCACAGCTTGTGCAGGTATTGCCTGTTTGATTTCACAGTACAATACTGGGCTGATTTGTGTTGTTTACAATAGTGATACATATTTTCTTGCTTACTTTGTTGTTTTGTGACCATGCAGATGGTTAGGCGTTATTTGCTCTGGTTTTTAGATATCAGTCCCAAGGATTAACCCTGACACCCTGTGCAACAAATGAAATTCCACTGACAGATTTCTCATAGCCTGAGCAATAAAAAATAAGAAATCCTAAGCTTAATGCATCCATTGGAGCTTAGTGGAAAATATGTTTCTTGTAATGTGTATGAACCAAGCTTTAATATTGCATGAGAAAATAGCATCATTAGCAGTGTCTTAGAGCAAGACAGCATATCAGGATTCATTTTTGTATCTTTTATTTTCCCCTCCTTTAATCTGACTACCATCAAGAGAAATCATATTGCAGTGAATTTCTCAAGACTCTCGTTCCATCCTTATTTATATGCAGAAAAAAACCCAGATTAAACCCCCTGAGTTCACTTCAAGGTTAAAATCCACAGAATGAGCAGTCTTCTGAAGCGAACTGGAGCATGCACTTCTTGATGTAACCTCTCACCCTCTTTCCTTCTCTGTGTAACCGCTCACTCTCTCACTGTGAAGCGCTCTACAGTCTGAGAGGTGCAGAAGTGGCATCCTCATGCTTATAACTGAGGAAGGAAGTTCAAGAGAGGAAAAGTGTCTCACTGCTGAAAATGTTTGACCTTCTCTGCTGCTGGGAGAAACTTGAGCTCAGGTGTTATGAGCGGCCTGGATTGAGTTTTTCATTAAATAATACCGAGGGATTTGGAATTTTTTCATGTTTAATGCTCCAGACCGTGAAAAACAAGTAATATGTTACTTGTTCAGCATTAAGGTATTTACAGCATACAGGAGTAATGGTAATACCTAATGAGCCATATAACACTGGGTGTGCAACATGTGTGTATGACATAACTCTTTTTTTTTTTTTTTTTCAAGATGTTAATTACATTTTTTTACTTAGCGAGTACAATAGTCATATAACAGGACGGTGTTATAGCATTTCCATATACACATAGTGATTTCAAAGTGGGAATGCACTATGCACCCCTGCATTTTCATCAGTAACAAACAAAACTAAGACTGACAAAAAAACATGATTGTGAATAAAAATCCACATAAATGTTTCTCTTGGTACAAAATCATGCTCAAGGTTTCAGTCTTCACGATTTAACACAGTATCAATAAACATAGGTGTCTTCTCCATTGAAAGACAGAAGGACATTTCTCTCAGTCATTGACCATTTGAGGTCTTGACATTTTTCCAACAAAGGTGTCAAGAACAGTGTGTTTACTTCTCTGTATATATGGTTTAAGTGGGTACACTCCCAAACTAAAAACCTATAGCACTGAATATCATTGAATAGCATTGAACTTTGACAGTGAGCTTGATCTACACTGCAGACTATACAACTACATCCAGTAACTACTATTATGGCAGAACTTTACTACCGGAAACTCTGGTCTGTTTTTGCAGCTTTGGTGTAAGAAATTGTGATGTTTATTACAGCTTCAGTAATATCTGCTGTCTTACGTTGGACACACAACATAAGACAGCTCACTCACAGAGCAGCTCCAGCCTCTGTCTTTGTCATTTGTGGCACAGCAGCCTTCAGTGTTAATGGGCTATTACTCGTGATGTGTAACCAATCAGATAATGCTGCAGGCGGGACACTGAGTGATGCTAGAGTGGTGACTGCAGACAGAGAGGCTGCATCAGAGCCAAAGTAGCACATTTTTCTATGAATTTATTATATTCTCAAAAAAAAAAAAAAAAGCAGTGATGATGGTTATGGACTCAGCACTGCAGTGCCATCACAGGATCACTGTATGCAGTAATGTAGTTATGGTTACAGCCCTAATTTAGCACAGGTTTGGAGACTGTGGACTAGAATCCCCCTTTCTGAATGATTGCTTCTCAAATGTATGGAATTTAAGAGGACTATAATTAGTTTGCGTCGTCAGTGATAATGTAAGAATTTGTGTGCGATAGTAACATATTGGGTTTGGGCCTTTTAATAGAGGCATTCTGCCATTCTTCAAGTGTAATCTGCACTTGTAAATCTTCCTTCCATACATTTAACTCATTCAGAGGGTTCTGTACAGCCTTAAAGCAGTAGGCCAAATGACATGCAGATTCCACCATTAGGGTCTAAAGTTATCTTGGAACGGCTAGTTGTCCTATACCTCCATCAGATCCACAAGACACAACATCATCAACACCCCAGATTGGGCTAAAGCAAGTAAGAGCCCAAAAATATTTTTTACATCATGCCAGGCATCATATTGGAAACACTGAGATTGGATGTTTGTTTTCAAAGTTTCTTAACACCTGCAGAGTACAAATACAAGTGAAGGAGTAACAGACTCTGTTTCAATCTCCAGCCACGATGGAGGAGTTTCACATGAGAAATAAAAACAGTGTTTCGACAAAACTTTTTTGTTGATTGGCTGCAGCTAGAGTCAAACAGGGACATTGTAGCCAACAGCGTAAACGCTTCTTGGATGTGTGTGCAGTCGGGTGCATGACTCATTCTGCTATGTGTTATGTGCTTGTTATGTGGCAAGTGCATGGTGTAGTTGATTTTGAATGAACCTGTTTCTCCTGTAACTCACCTCAAATAACCATATATGTAGTCTAGATTTCAGATTAAACACATGATAATAAATGAGAAAATAACTGTTCAGACTGATCAAGCATTATTACATTTCTTTATACCCCCTGTGATTAAGTGGGGAGCCTGGAGCTGTAATTGTTAATTAGTTATTTTTTGCTGTTATGACACAGAGTTTTACTCAACTTCCTTTTTTTATGTATCTGTTTGTCTTTGCCTATGCAGTAGTGTTGCCTAAGAGCCTTGGGGCACTGACAGAAGGGAGTGTGGAGAGCCCAGCCATGCACCCAACGCCCACAGTGGGCAAACCTCCAGGTCAGAGAGGACGCAAGCCAGGCCGCAGGAAAACCAAGGTGACAGGGCCCTGGAATCAGAAGGGCCCAGCGTTGGGACCACAGAGCATCCAGCCAAGCAAAGGCCTGGAGCCCATCAAGATCCCCAAGAAACGAGGGCCCAAGCCTGGCAGTAAGGTAGGTGTGAAGTGGCTCAGCGATACCATCAGGAACAGATGATTGCCTTAAACTGCAGGGTCAGTTCACCCAAACTACAATAAACAATTAATATTTTCTAAATTGCATCTAATGGTGTCATGCCATGGCAATAGTTTTTGGACTATTTCTTCAGTCTACAATGAAGAAATAAATCTGTGCATTATTAAGGAAAAAAAATAGAGAATTTATGAGCACCACTGACAAAATTTAATTCCAGTGTTTTGGGGTGTCGCCAGCTCATAGCCAGCTGTATGAAAACCAAACTGCTGTATCAACACTGCTTACTCTCATGGGCTTTGATGGCTAAAACATTTTGACCTTGTGTGACACCTTGATTTCTGTTGGAGGAGCCTTATCATTGGAAGGTATTCCAGCATGTAGAGTTACTCTGCCTGACACTTTGTCTCCTTTGCTCTTGGTTTGCAGTTGGGCTGGGCAAAGAGAGCTGGCTGGCTGGAAGATGCCATGGCTGGCCCAGGACGGCCAGTGACAGGCCCAGGGCGAACTAGGGGTAGACTGCCTGCCAACTGGACGCAGAGGATAGCTCTGCAGCAGGCTCAGACTTTAGAAGAACCTATCAAGATCCCAAAGAAAAGAGGACCCAAGCCTGGCAGCAAGGTAGACGTACAGAACATGCACATTAACACAGGCATCACTGAACCACACGATATCACATGATAGCAAATAACTTCTTGAGGATGGAATTATTTGGGTGTATTTTTGTATTTTATAAAACACATGATTCGTAATTTATCAGCATTTAAATTAGGGCCGTACCCGACTCAATTATGTCAGTTGAATTGGATTTTGCTCTTCAAATATTTGACTATTTGTTCAAACTCAACATGGAAAAACAAGACAATGCTCATGGGGATTTTTAGGGTGACAGTAACATTTACTTGATACAAAAAACAAGCAAAGTTGGCCCTCTGAGCTAATGTGTGCTAACTACGCTAACAACACATCACAAATGTGTAACGATTCTTGACAAAGTTAGATATCAAACAAAACCCAAACACTGTATCGTATTAAGTTGCTGTCAACTGTAAATTCATCACTTGTATGTAAAAAAAAGAAGATGGCAATATCTCAGAGCCTGACTGGGAAAAGCTTTTCTTCTTCCGGGCAGCTGCCTTAGTCTGACTCAGACTCACGTCGGGCCTGTGTCTGCAGCTGCCTCTACCTGAGAGCAGCATGAAAATAAGGAGCACTCTCTTTGCAGCAAAATAAGAGGAGCAAAACTTCCCCTACAGTACCCTGCACACTGACTGACAAAGAAGGACTGCTCATTTTGAAGAAACTCCGTTGACTGAAGGGTCTCTGACCGATGATTCATATTTTTGACTTTCATGGGGCAGCCCTAATTTCAATAGTCAGCAGTACATATTGTCCAGTGCCCACCTCCTTAACTTAGACAAGTTGTTTAGTCTGAAATTGGAACAATTAAAACATAAAACAAAAATAAAAATTTGGATGTTGCACCTATTGATAAACTTGTTGAATTTATCTCTGCTCTGCTAAGTCCTGCTCTGATCTTTGTTGTTACTACCTTTCTGACCAATTAGACTGGACAAACACCTCAGGAGGACATGTTATAAAAACACTAAGCACATTAAAAAGGGTCTATCTTTTAACATGCTGTGTATGTCTTTTGTTAACATTTATAAACAAATGCCATTCTGTTTGTTGATATTTTTGAAGTAAGGCAGATTGAGCTGGTTTCCATTTCAAAGGCAACAACAGTCCAAAAACACAGTGGTTGTCCACAACAAATGTTGTATGCTGGCAAGGCAGGTAGCTGCGCTCATCAGGTTCCAATAATGTACTGAGGAGAGATTAATGGAAATACTTGGCAGAGGCATGAATTTTCCTTTTGATCTTTGCTTTATTTTCCAGTATAACACCATGTTACAACTACAGAAAGGCACTTTGTTTTAAGAGTCTAAATAAGAATACTAAAATAATAGCATAAAAGACCTAATCCAGTCCCATATGTTGCTATATTATCAACTTTTCCTTTCAAATGTATGCACAGTAACAAACCAGTAAAGAGACAAATGCTGTAAAATGTCTGAATGTGTGTGTTTGTGTGCAGAGAAAACCACGCGTGGTACCTAATCCAGTCCCCACGTCTCCCACCAGCAGCACCCCAGAGCCCGACACCAGCACTGTGCCTCTGGATAATGCCACCATCCCCAACTCTGCACTACAGGCCCCCACAGGTACATGACGTGCACAAACCCTCAACCCCCCCAGCATCTGTCATGCTGTCACGAACACAGTCACCATGTTTTTTGCTGCATTGACAATCAGACCAAATTAGACAAATAAAGATTAATACACGCAAACAAGGTTTAGAATAACAGAATATATTGCTTTTTAAACCATGATAACATTTTGTTAATCAAATAAGTCACATCAATATTGACTCCTCTTCTTGCTGTTTCCCCCCCTAGTTTGTGTGTACCTAAATAAGTACGGCAAGGTGGGACCCCATCTGGACCAGCGGCGTATCCAGCAGCTCCCGGACCACTTTGGGCCAGGCCGGGCCTCATCGGTACTTCAGCAGTGTGTTCAGGCTTGTGTGGACTCCGCCCACAACCAGGGCACAGTCTTCTCCTGCCTCAAGTCTGGGCAAGGAGGCGAAGTCATTTCAGGTGGAGATTAAACTGACATTACTAAAAGGAGTCTGATTTCTCCCTCTGTCACACTCCTCCTCCTGAGAAGTCCTCATGAAACCGCATTTTAAGAGGCTCTTGCTTTATTGCTTCCTTGTTTACTGTGGCGATCACATCTTTGTTTAATTATCCTGCATTAGAGAAGAATGTTGTGCTGTTGTCAAAGAACTGCCACCAAAACACTACTAGACCATGTGGAGCACGTATTTCTTTTGTTGCATAAATATGCATAAAAACGTATAAAAGTAATGCTCACATCTTTTGATTTTTCTTCACGTAAAAACAAAGGGCTACACTAGATTTAACAGATTTTGATCCTCTGCCCTTTGACCCTGTTTCCCCTGTCTAGCCTACTTCGACCAACAGCAGCGCACCCTGACCTTGCCTACAGTCAGCAGTGTCACCTACGTCCTCCGCTTCTTGGAAAAACTCTGCCACAACCTTCACTGCGATCCTCTGTTTGGCAGCCAGCCTGTAGCCAGAGGAGGGCTGCACTACGATAGCCACACATACACTACAGGTCAGAGCTGCTGCACTGTGTGACTTCACGTCTATCTATCTCTATCACATCTATCTACATTGAAATAGCATGTGGTTAGTGTTAATGCCTTATTTGATATACAGTAGCTCTGTTAAGATTTGTATCCGTTAATGGAAACAAATCTGATAGCTGGGGTGTCACTTTTAAGGTTTTTTATTATAATAAGAACCAAAAGTTGACTTTACTTATTTTCCAGAGAGCATATTGCATGTGCACAGATGACCTAAGTTTCAGTTAACTTTGCTTAGGAAGCCCAACACCTTTTAACTGGTCACCAACTGGTTAAAATTTAAGGGAAACATTTTTTTTAAAAGCAAAATGAAATAAAATAGAAAAAGAGGCCTGTCCTTGTATCATTTAGCACCACATTTCAAAGTGCTATGTATTAGAGGTGGCAAAATCTCAATGTTTTGTGATGTAAAGGTTCTGCCTTTATTTTATTTTCTGTTGGCTTTGCTGATTCGCAGTCGGCTAGTCGCGTTAACATGTGAAAACATAGTGCCCACTGCTTACCCTTTGCTCTCTACGTGTTAGCTTATGTTAGTCTTGGCTGCTGAGCACTGTGCACCACCCACGTTGGGTGGGACCTAGCTATCCTGATCCATATTGGTGGGACTGTGTTACTGCATAAACACAGTGGCTGTACTCTGATTTCCATCCAGGTAGCCCTGCTGAGTAAGCAGCTTCTTTTTAAGCAGCCGAACACCTTAAGAATTGTTAACTATGTCAGCACCACTAGCTGTGCTGACACTGCTAGTGGCACTGTAGACCTGACAGTGATAGTTAAAAATGCTAAAGAAGGTTTGCTGCTTACATTTTAGGTTGAATATCTCACCAGGGGACCTGGAGGGGAAACTTGAGGATGACCAAAATCCTGCCACATGGTGTTACTGTATGAGCGGTGCCGCTAGCTAGCTCCCACCAGACCTGGGTGGTTCTTATTGCAGTAAACTGAAAAGTAACAAAATTAACATTTAGACTGATATGAGTAACTGGTCAAAAATATTCTCTGCTGTGAACTATTGACATACCTAATGTAAACATATTTCTTAAAGTTGACAAGAACATAAGAATAAAACAATACAGATTCTCTTAAAGTCTCATAGAACCAGCATTTGGGGCACCAGTATTGGTCCTCCCATTGTGTTTGTGTTTGGTTGTTCTTTAGAAGATAAAAACTCCTACAGCAAAAGAAAATCTTGTCTGCCTTACTCACGTGGAGATGTTGGCAGAAACCTTCTAAGAAGCAAATCTTGTAAATACTCGAGGGAGGTGCACTGTGGGCCTCCCCCGAGTATCTGCACAGTATGTTTTACACTGCTGTACAAAAGGCGAATAACTTGTACCATGTCTGCAGTTAAGATTTCTTGGGAACAAGATAAATCAGACATAAAAGAAATGTTGTTGGCTACCAAATATACAGACATTATTTTATCTTCTACTGACAACAAGGCTCCTTATTGGAGTGGAGTAGAAGAAGAAGCATGAAATACGACGTCCATCGCCGTGATGATCGTTTGTTGTGATCGTAACCTTTTCATTAATTCTTCAAGTCAAAACCTTCCGCTGTGATCATGTGGAGGGTTAAACGAGTAGTGTGTGATCTTGATGATGCATTTTAGCTCCCAAAAGTTATGAAGGAATGAATGATTAACTGACACAAACCAAGTTCGCTGTTTTTACAAGAGTACCTACTTGACAGGATCTATATTTGCGGTATTCAGTATGTAAAAAGTCTGTACAGCCATACATGACATACAGCCTGCTCCACGTATATGTAATGTCCTCACCTCTGACTGTATCACATGTGGCTCTTTCTTCCATCTGTGCTGGTTTTTAGAGAGGAGAAGTTTTGGAGACAGCCTAACGACGGGCCCGGGGCGAGGCACCAAGCGGTTCCTTCAGGACTACAACAGTCCACTGCCTCAGAAACTGTCCAAAATCCCCCGGCACTCCACCGATGGTATGTTAATTTTGTGACTGTCTTGTTTTTGTTTTTTTTTTGCTCTTTTTTCTAATCCACCATGGGCCTCGTGTCTAAACCTCAATAAATTCTAAAAATACACAATTTTCTGCTTGTTTATATTTAGACAGAGTCAGTGAGAAATCTTTGTGTTTCTCTCTGACTATGGATGTTTATTATTAGTAGTCAGACGGCAGTCATATCTGGAACAAAAACAATGTCAGGACCACACAGTTTGATTTTCTAACCAGTTTGGCCACCCCTAACAAATATACCGCATTAACACTTTGGATAGCCGCTTTTTCATATGAACTCTGTAGAGGAAGTTCCGGACATCAGTTTTTCTTACACATGCGTAGCACCCAACAGGAGATAGTCTTTGTCAGCCACGTCCTAACGTACTGGAAATACTTTGTTTGGTTTAGGCAGGGGTGGTGCCTGTGTAGGGCATGCAGGAGGCAGGACATGATGCAGATTACACCGCGGTCACATAGCCGGTTTGTAATGCAGAGTCTCTTGCCGTCTGTTTAACTATTCTGATTTCAGTTTCATCCCTTACCAACAAAATTTCCCAAAACTTGTCATCTTTCCATTTTTGTTCCCATCTTTGTGTAAATGAACCTTCTTCTTCACTCTGATTTTTTTTTTCTTGGTTTTGTGCGAGCCACATGATTTAAATGTCATCAACACACCCACTCACTCGCCGTAAACTCTATGGACAGTTACCGGCTCTGTCCACATATGGGCTCAATCTGACATTACAAGGCCTTTGTACTAAGGAGCTGACAGGATAAAGCCTGTTTAATGTCCCATGCAGCTGATTCGGACATTTGCGTTCTGATGTACAGCTCCTCCGGCTAATTTCCAGATAATTTCAGGTTTGCAGTGTATGGGTAAAAAGGGCTAGAGTTTGGCTTTAATTACAGTATTAGACAGTAATAAATGATTTCCCCTATATGTTGGAGGCTAAACTGTTTTGCACCACCACATTTGCACTAAAATATGGCAGGTGCCCAAATTTTTACCATACCCACTTTGTGCATTGTTGGATCATTGTTTATACTGCTCCTTGCTGGTAAATTTCAGATTTTTAAAAATGATTGTATCATATTTTTCTTTTTCTTCTTTGTGTGATAAAAAAATAACTTGCAGTCCAAGTAAATCAAAGGATTTCCCTGATTAAACAAGCCTCTCACTCGTGTATGTAGTATTTGTTTATATAATAAGTGGCTCTCAACTCAAATGCTGCACCACACTTTATGTAGGACATTTTACTCTAATAATCGACTGCTCTGAGTTGTCCAGTAAAGCCTTATGTAATCATGTAAAAGGAGGTAGTAAAACAGAAGAAGCTCTTGGCTCAGGAGTGAATCATATTAGTTCTGGGGCAGGAGGTTAATCATTTAATCATCTTTCAATTTCCTTATATTTTAATTAAGTTAATGGAATATTTGAAGAGATTTATGTAAAAGGGTAATATCCTCCTTAAAAGGGCCCTACACTTTTACAGAAGGCTCATGCACACTCAGATCACTAATACTTTCCCAGGGTTACAGCCATATCGCTGCAAAATGGAGACAATTCAGTCTGCATTCCTTTAGTTGCAGCATTTTAATCACTTTATATTTGTATGTACTTGATATATTTTCTCTTAGGCTGGTGGCCCCTTCTGTTATTAGGGCAATGTTTAAGCAGCCAAGTGTTTATGTAATCTCACTGCCGAGTCTTCTGTGTGCTTTGTCATCAGGTGAGTCCTTCGTGGAGAACAGTGTTGCCGCATCAGAGCACTTAAAGAAGAGCCCTCTCTCTCCAAACTCTTCGGTACAAACTCCCAACCTGAGGTCTCCCTCCAAGCTGCTGCATCACAACAACTCCACAGGTAGGAAGACACCCTAGTTGGGTTTCCATCCAAATGTAGTGCAAATTTGTACCACATTTTCACAAAAACAGCTAAAGAAAACGAGTGTTTATGCTTTTTTTAACACCCACTTCTCCCATGCAAATATTGGAAGTTGGTTCAGGGAGACAAGCAGTAGGTGGTGCTAATGCTCCAGTCAGTTGCCACTGCAGGAGAGGGCGCAGCTAGATGATATGATAAATAGATTGCTAGTCAGAGCTTGAAAGAAGCAAAAAAAGACTTTTGAACAACTAATATTCCAGCCATGTGCTCTTGGAAGAGTTCTGATAACAGCCCTGTGCGCATAAATAAGGATGTTAAAATTGTTAAAATTATGGGATGTCATGATAACATTTCTATACTTAAGTACTACTCTAAGTACTATTTTAATGCTCCTAAGTGGATGATCAGACTAAAAACAGCAACAAACCAATACGACATTTAAGATGTCGCATTGGTTTTTATGTTTTGCATCAGGTAACGGTGAAACAATGAAAAATGATGAAAAAGTCCACCAAATCCAATG
Organism: Plectropomus leopardus; assembly: GCF_008729295.1. Classification (NCBI taxonomy): domain Eukaryota; kingdom Metazoa; phylum Chordata; class Actinopteri; order Perciformes; family Serranidae; genus Plectropomus; species Plectropomus leopardus. The sequence goes on from NC_056469.1 coordinate 22,076,204, forward strand.
TCAGTTTCATCTTTCATGGTGAAGATCTCGAGGTTAACTGTACATCACAAAGTAATAGACCAGGACTTTGTGCTTGCTCATGTTTTATTGGCCACGAGCACTTTGATGGATGACGACTCTACATTTATTTGTTGGAGCCCTCTGCACTGGCACATCGATTGCACCTCCGGAAAAAGACCCTATTCAAATGCATGAGGGGGCTGCATTTTTTCCATGCAGTGCTGTAGTCTGTCTGAACACAGCCTAACTCCTTATCAGAAGAATCCCACTGACTCAACAGTAAGTAGGCTTTAACTATACACTTTTTAAGGGTGATTATGGTGTAGTTGAACATCTGTGTCACATGTTACTGTTGGTGAATAATAGGCATAACATTCTGTTTGCTGCTAGAGTTTTATCATTACAAGAAAAGTAACATTTCTAGATTTAAAGCTTTCAAACTTCTTACTGTTGGAATTACTTAGGGTATGTAACGGAGCCGAAATAGTCTGTAACAGTAGTTTGTTCTGTTAATACAACATACTGTCATGGAAGCGTTCAGATATGCAAGTCGGCATATGTAGTCCCCCCCTCATGTTTCCTTAGCAGCCAGGGGTCTAAGTCATCCGCTTTCTCAGAGTCAGTAAGCTTTAGTTGCTTTGTTGAAAAAGATAATGCAGGTTCTCAAACTCCACACAGAGAGCACTGACTGGCAAATATCTGATATATTTGACAGGTTAAAGTTGCACAAGGACAGCTCCAACTGCTGAAATTTGATCAACATGTTGTAATTTTCTGAATTGTATTTTGGTATTGCAAACTAAAATGTATCATAGCAATCATAGCTTTATCAATTATGACTGTCATGGATTTGAGTTTGTGGTTTGCACTCTCAGGCAGTTTCAGGGAGAGCCCAAGGCCGAGTGGACAGGACCCCAACCTGTGGACAGTGGAAGATGTCATGCAGTATATCAGAGATATCGACCCAGTGCTGGCACCACATGCTGACCTTTTTAGAAAACACGTATGTATTCTTAAAATAACAGCAATGGTTCTCTTAAAAAAAAAAACTACTCTGATTTAGGAAATAAACATGTTTCTTCTCTTTTTAGATTACACTTGACATCATTTTCTGTGTAGTACATTTGTAAAGTTTAACATGGTGTTTTGCTTTACACAACAATTCTTTCAATTTCTTCCTTTTGCTACAGGAAATTGACGGCAAAGCACTTTTGTTGCTGCGCAGTGACATGATGATGAAATACATGGGCTTGAAGCTTGGTCCCGCCCTCAAACTCACCTTCCACATCGACAAGCTCAAACGGGCTTGAAAAGGTCAGCTGACTAGCCGCAGCCTTCCAAAGGATTAACAGCATCTCTCTGTTATTGGATCAGTATATCAGGCACTGCATATTGGACATATACTGGCCGTTTACATGTAGCGACTTCCATCAGACCACCATATCTGGTATTACATACCCTGTCCCAGCCTCATCCAATGAGGAATGTTTATTTTGTGTAGCACAATCCAGCCTTAAGGCAGCATGGAATACGTAGGATCACCCACATGTCCGTCATCTGTTTCGCATTTTCAGTATAACTTGAAGAGTCATATGTGGCCATCTTAACTGTAAAAGGCTTTTTTGGCCTGCTTTTGTTATGTTACATTTATTCTGTACATTTCATATTTTGTACTTTATGGATATATTGACTTGTATTTTTGCCTTTTTGACAGTTTGTGTGGGATATACTAAAAGAACCCTAAAGGAAGCAAAGAATACACTATGTTCATCCCAATAGTTGGGACTGCTTCTGGTTAACGTCTCGGTTTGAGGCATGATTTTGCAACTACGACGAAATTAATTATGATTAAAAACATGTTTATGGAAAGAAACAAAAAACACTTTATTCTGAAAATACTGCCATGAGGAAATCTGTTTGTTTATCCTTATTCTGGATGTTGTTTACAATGCCTTGTCTTGTCTTTGTTATTTGTACTTTTTTAATTTTTATACTATATTATTAGATTTCCTACATGGAGAGCCCTATCATACTTAACAACAATTTGTTCAATAAATATATAATAATTCAACTGTTGGTTCAGCGCTTTTTGTTCTGCAGTGTCAACCTTGCCACTTGTGATTACATATTTACAATCTTGGGTTTATACTACAGTTTGTCGAATATATTTTAATTTGCACAATATCCGTGTCTCTAACCGGCTACAGGCTGTCGCTGTAAATACACCAGTCAGCCACAGTATTAAAACCACAGATGGGTGAAGTGAATGATGTTATCATGTACTTTCTCATGGCAATGCCCAGTGGCAGTCTGATCCATGGTTGGGCCTTTGACCTGTTGATTCATGAACATAGGACCTCTGGTTTTGTCCTGTTGTGTCAGGCACCAGAGTGCTGTCAGTGGATCCTTTGAGTCCTGTTGGTTGTGAGGTGGGGGACCAGCATGTCCCACAGATGATTGGTCATATTGAAATCTGGGAAATTTGGAGGCTAAGTTGACACCTTAAGCTCTTAGTCTCATTTCTTGAGTCATTCCTGATCAGTTTTTTCAGAGAGACAAGGTGCGTTTTCCTGTTGGGGGGCAGTACTGTTGCGATGAGGGGGTATATTCGGTCTGCAACCACATTTGGGTGGGTGAGTCTGGCTGTGGTTCAGGAGGTAAAGCGGATCATCCACTGGCTGAAAGACTGGCGGTTTGATCCTGGAAGTATCCTTGATTCTGAGCCCCATATTGCTCCTGATGGCTGCTCCATCTTTATGTGAGTGCATGTGAATGGTTACTGAGTTACTGGTTACCTTATATGGTAGCCTCAGCCACCACTGTGTAAATGCGAGAGTGAATGTGTAAATGTGATGTTTTGTAAAAGTACCTTGAGTGGTCGGAAGACTAGAAAGGTGCTATACGACAGCAGGTTCATTACCTTAACCATCTACATGAATGCCAGGACCCGAGGTTTCCCAGCAGAAAATTACACTCTAATAAGATGATCATTCACCTGTCAGTGGTTTTTCTGTTTTAAAGAATATATTTAGTCCCATTTACTGTTGTTTTTTCTATTTTATTTACAGTAGTTGACCAACAGGGGGCAGCACGGCCTCGTCTACTTTTTTGCATTCACGTCTCCTTGCTGTTTCTCCTTGGGCCTCTCTGACATATACTGCCATGGGTGGCCATATCTCCATCTGGTATAGTCAGCATGATAATCTCTGTGATATTTTTATACCACATAAAGATTTCATCATGTAGCTGTTATTATTGTGTTGCTCCAGTGTCTCTCCTGTATTGCTGCGCAGTTATTTAATGCATTGTCCAATATGTAAATACTCTCTCTGCTATGATAATGTCAACCTATTGTTCACGCTGCTTCTGGTAAATATTGCTGTCATTGTTTCTGTCAGTACATGAGTGGGCTATTAGGCTTGTGGGCGAAAAAAATACTTTGTGTCTACTGAAACAACTCAGCACAAGGCAGAAAATCTTAACCACATCCTCCCAGTGAAAACAGGAAAACATATCATGTAAGGTTGAAAACAGTGACCAAACCCACTGACTCTAACTGACATGGATGAGTATGAATGCATTTCTCTGTGTGTGAGCATATGACACATACTCACAATCTGCACTGTGTGTTATGCTCAGGCACATGTGACAAGCTCCGAGCTCGTGGCTGATGCCTGTGCTTGTTGATGTATAATAGTAGCCAAAGTGTTGTGCATGAAGCCAGCGCTATTTATAGAAATAACAGCTCCTTGTGCTGCATATTGTGTTTGTGAAGGTTGTGAAGCGAGTTTGTACTTTGTGCCTAACGCTACAGTATGATTTTATCAGGCATCATTCTTGTGCTGCTGATAGGGCAGCAGGTCTTTAAGTGTCGAAGTGAATATTTAACATGACAGACTGGGTTGTCTGAAAAAATATAAGCAAGAAAGGTTATCTTTATTGTTATGACATAAGGGGGTATGCAGTACTTTGGGGGAATTCTGCCTCTGATATTTACCAACAATGCTGTGCAGCGCACCTGAGTCATCCAGTTTCTTTGCCTCAACAGTCATGCACCATATAGAGCAGCGAAACCATTTCAGTATGCATGAAAGGAAGTTTTGCGGGCTTGCAGATCAGTCATAACTGAGAAAAAAAACGGCTTTCACAGGTCTTCAAGTGACAAAATATAGCATGGAAATACCATATTCTCTGCAGAACCAGACGGGCATGTTGCAGACAAGTGCAGGCCAGGCGAGGGAAACAACACAAAATCAAGGTGCTCAGACCACCACGCTCTCTCCAGCTGATACCAGTATTCCCAGCATGCCTTTGGGCTGACAGTTAAGGCGCTTTAGGGTGGGGGTCCTGCTGGCCCCAGGAGCCTGTGTGTCTGTGAAACTCTCAGCTATTAAAGAATGTACTTGAATTTGTTTGTCAGGTTGATCTTTAAAATCTGTTTTCCAGATTGTGCAGTGAGTTCAATTCACAAGTCTTCTGCAGTACAAGACACTTTTGTCTGTTATTTGATAGACATAGAGCAAAAACTCCACCACTAATGCCGCACTGGTATATGGGACTAGAAGACCTAAGATACCCATTGGTACGCCTTGCTAGTTTATCAGGAAGGGGTTTACATAATGCTCCAAAGTTAGGCTACACTTTTGGTAATGTAAAGATTGGCATGGCCATTTTTACAGGGCTCCCTTCACCTCTCATTTTAAAATACCCGAATGAAAATGAAATGGGTTTGTTTATTTAATGCTAGTCCCATGCAGTGTTTTGCATGCAGTACAAATGTGTTATTTTTTGCCTTTAGTGGTTGATTATTTCTGTATACTGGGGGCCCTAAACAGTCTTGGAATTGCATGAATTGGGTATTACTGGAAAGCTCAGACCCTTTTGGATTCAGTGAGCCCAGTGTATTCGTGTATGATGATGTTCGCCTCCATAGCAGTCACTTTATTGAAGTGAGAATTTTTTTTTTAAACTGACATCACCCTATGCCCTATAGTGACCTCTAGGATAATCACAGCCTTGTGAAACTTTACAGCCACAAACTAGAGACCTCGAGTATTCAGAGGATTTATGGCTTTATTAGGTATTTTGACAAAAAGGGGAGTTTTCATCAGTTTCCAGAATAGAAGTGCTCGCCATCCAGTTTCCTAAAAATTACACATTAAAGCATGGTGTTCTCTGTGGTGTTCCTCGAGGTCTTTGTATCTTAATGTGGCATTTTAGATGTTTTTTCCATTCTCAAGTGATCAAAAATGTTAAAAGTTATTTTAGAATTTATGTAACAAATTGATTCAACATAAAAATTGCTGCAACAACCTATGAGTCATAACTGAGCATGTAATTGATCATGTGCTTTCATCATTCATATTTTAAGCTCCAATACACTTTAAACGTTAAAAGTTTGAATAGGCACCCAATCAGAACACAGTTTTCATTTCATATATATTACTATAAAAACTTGAAACAGTGCTGAGCTGCTCCTCAAATTAATCTTTGGATTTCCTGCTTTCAGATGTATATTACCTCTAACGTTGCATTTAATGTTGACCTGCTGATCCGCTGCACCCCTTAAATAAAAAAATGGGATAGGGTGGTTAATTCAGTCGCATCCCTGTAATGGACCCACTATAGTTTGCATATTGCCCAAACTGGTCCACAGATGATGCCGTCAACCTGACACTGCAGTCCATCCTACAACATTGACGACGATCTTGAGTCCAAATATGCCTATGCAAGAATTCTGTTCATCGATTTCAGGTCCACTTTCTGTACTGTCAACCTGCTCAAGCTGTTCAGGAAACTCTACGCCATGAGCATTAACATCTCACTATGCCTCATGATTTAGGAGGATTTAGTGGCATCTTGAGGTCAGGATAGCAGAATGTAACCAGCTAAAAACTTCCCCTGGCTAGAATTCCTCCTTCATTGTTCAAGAGATTTATACCAGAAGCTGAATTATCCACAGAGGTCCAACATGGTGGACTTCACAGACGATGACCTGCTCCCAAACATCCATATTAAATAAGCTGTATTCCATTTCTGCCGTATCCCCCTGAATCCTGCACACTGGACCTTTAAACAAAAAAAAGTTTGCTGTGACAGCCATGTCTAGTTAAGAATTTTTCTACAAATCACCTTCCATAATTGAGGCTGCTGACCTGCTTCACTTGCTTGTCGACAGTGACTTTTGATTGGGAGATAATATCTGCTAAGAGCAATGTCTTGACAGCCCTCACCCCAACACGCTCACCCTGTCAGCCTTGTTCCTGCAGATGGTGTGGGCCGGCTAATGTCAGGAGTTTCCTACAAGGAAAATGTTGGTCACACGGTAATGAGCATCCAAAAAGAGCATGGATCACACATAAACATAAAAAAATAACAAATACACAGGTGGTTATGGCATGCATATGATTCTCCCTGGCATTAAGACATTTATATTACAATACATGGATATTTCCGCAGCAGGATAACACTCGTAAAGCCTCACAAGAACTGCTCTCTTGTATTAATTCCACCCCCAGCCTATAGCCTATGTCTCTGGTAGCATGTGCTTGCCACTGTAGCCAGATTAGCACGCCGGCTTAAAGCCCTGCTCACAAAGACACTGTGTACAGAACATAGCCCGTGCTAATACTGTTTCCCTCTATTCTAACCTATGAACCTGTAACTCTCCTGGGCAGCCTGCAGAATTTTCTTGCTCACATTTAACAAGTCATATAAAATTGCCAGTACAGAGGGTGAACCCGAAATGTGAACTCCTGAAAAAGCTTTGCAACCAAATAATACCTTTGTGAACTGTATAATGCTGTCACATTCACCTATTATTTTGTACAGTAAAGTGTCATGACAGGAAATCTTGCTGACACACTGTCAACAAAGATTTTAAGCTTCAAAGGGGTAATATTTGCTTCTGTTTTGGATTGTATGACATTGCATGTGTTACTGTTAAATGTTAGCATTCCCTTGTAGTATGTCAGATTCTGACACATTGAAGTACAAACCAGAGCAGTTTGAGAGGTAATTAAAGCTTATTCTTGTTGCTGAATCAGTTTGGATTACATGATAAAACTCACTTTATTTAGTAATGCATGCAGTTAAAAATAAAACTTTAAGACAGAATTCTCACAGATCCTTAAAATATCTTAATAGGTATTACATTAAATCATCTATAAGTAAGGCCTTAATTGGTATTAAAATGTCTTAAATCTGTCTTTTAAAAGTCTTAAACATGCTAAGACACTAGAGGTAGGATTTTATTAATCAACTTTTTTTCATGATATCACATAGTAAAATTTGTAAAATAATTGGTAATATCTATTTTATTTAAATTATTTGTCAAATTTAATGTAATGCAGATCAGTGCAGAAGAGACAAAAACACTCATTCATTTACAAAATGCAACCAAATGAAAAATGAACTTGCTTTTTTCAAGAAATGGACACTTTCATGATAAACATAAGTTAATTTTTTCCACTGTAAAAAGTTTTTTTTTTAAAAAAATCAGCATTTGAGGTTAATCTAACTTTTTGATCAAAGTCATATCTTATATTGAAGTAAACATTTGGGCAAGATTTTTCTGAAAAAGTAAATCATTTTTTTTCCCCACAATTTCAGTTATTGTGATATTGATCTTAAGTTTCACTCTGGGTGGCATTAAATACATCTTAAATTTAACTTGCCTTAAGATAAAGAAATTTCAAAAGACTAAAATAACATTTTAACAGGGGATGTTACCAGTTCACCTCTATGTGCTGACACTGAGGTTAACTTTCTGCCACTGTTGTGAAACCACAGCTCTGCTCAGTTTGGCTCAACTGTGTAAATCACACGACCCTTAAATATTTACCACCTTTAGACATTGTTGGGACTCCTCGATGTGTTTGAGCCAGTTTCGACGGAGAAGTGTCAGCTGTGTGCAGAAAAATAAATTATTTACACCCCCTCCTTCTACTTCAAAGAGCTGGCAAACCATTCAGCCCCAGATTTGGGGAGGGGGGTCGGAGGAGGAGTCGCTAGTCACTAGGCAACCTCTGTATCACCTGCCCCGACATGCCAAAATCAGCAACTTACCTCTGGAGGCTGCGTTCACAAGATACAGGGCTGCATTTAAAAGCCTCCACAGCAGGATTCGTATGGAAAACAAAACAATTACTGAGACACAGCTAAACTATGCGGCTCTGGGAGAGAAAGTGTGATGTGATTATATTGCTTTTTCCCTTGTGTGCTAAAGAGGAAGGGTTTAGTTGCTTAGAAGATGCTGAGCTTTACTAAAAAAAAAAAAAAAGCTCAGAAGCAGAATCTAACAGTGCAACAACTGATGTTTTCCACAGAAAACCTGTTGAATAGAAATATCTGTGAAATGTTTGTGTTTTTAAGACGCATGAGGAAGCAAGAGCAGGGTGCCAATAAGACTGCATGTCAGGTGGAGATGCAGGGTGACTGTTCAGCTAGAAAATCAGGAAGTTCGGCTTAAGCAACATGTCCACTGGATGAACCCTGCCCTGAGGGATCTGCTGTTTATTTACTCCCTGCCAGCACACAATTGTACACCACTACACACAGCCACACACACACACACACACACACACACACACACAAGGTTAACACAAAACATGCCAAAAACCTCCAACCTTTCTTGTGAAAGCAGACAAGTTCAAACATGTGCCCCCTTCACACAATATTCACATGCAGAGATAGAGACATGCCCCTTGTTGTCAATAAATAACTCATCCTCTCATCTGGGAAACTCAAGTTTTCTTCTCACTTTGTTTCTCACTTTCAGTGTGTATTTCATTCTTTGCTTTACAGTTATTCACACTGAGGGATTCTTGACATGACATTATAGAGGTACTGCTCAGTTTGGCCGTCCGGTTTCGAAATAACACATTTCCAGTGCAGCTTAATGAAAGGTCCAGTGTGTAGGATGTAGAGGCATATATTGACAGAAATGGAATTTAATAAGTATGTTTTCTATAGTGTGTAGTCACCTGAAAATAAGAGTCGTCATTAGAATAAGATGTTTATATCTACATAGGGAGCGAGTCCTTGTCATGATGGAGGTCACCATGTTGCATTGCACCATTTGTATGTGAAACTGCTTTATTCATGGTTTACCAGTTTGTTTTGGAGAGGAATAAACCTCTGCTCCCAGTTAAAAACATTCTAAACATCTAGATCTTAAGTTATCAGAGAAAAACGTTGAGCACACATGACAGGTGCAGGGTTAGCCACCCATCTGTGGCATGCCAAACAGCGTCAGAAAAACACAGATTTGTAACATGGAACTGCTTAATTCTGTGTTTTTACTGACATATATCACTAGGTCTGTTGAGGAGGAGACCTCTGTGGATAATTTGGCTCACATTAAAGACCTCCTGAACGTCTGGATCACACATTAAGTTTAAAAGAGACAAGTTTGATTAAAAATATGCAAATGCTGATCAAGGAGGCATCTGCAATGAGCCTCACAAAGTATGAGAAACTGATTTGCAATGTGAAACTGCTTTATCTAGTGTTTTTTACTAGTTTAAATTATCTGGTTTGTTTGTTTGTTTTGGAGAGGAAGAGACCTCCGTGGATAATTCGGCTCATGCTAAAAACCTCCTGAACAGTAACCACTGACAGAATTCTGACATCGAAAAGTTTCAGATGTGTTAGCTGCCACTAAATCCCCCTAAAATCTTACACACAGCTCCTCAAAGTAATATTATATGGATATTCTTTAACTCCGCCATAATCAACCAACATACTGTCACTGTAATGATCACAATGACCAGAGATGAGATGTAAACCCTTTATCATCTTCCCCTGGCTCCACACTGATATTGAGGTATCCCTGTTAGCTTGTTTGATCAGGTTGTGTGCTGATGCTGTGAGTGTGTGTGTGCATGTGAAGACCTGGCCATGCGTGACAGCAGCAAATGACCACCTATCCATCATTGCCGCTACGGCACGAGATTACCACAAGCACAGGCTTGGCACCAGCTGAACCAAAGCCTGGACACTCGACTGTGCTCAATGCATAGATACATACAGCTCATATACAGATATGTGGCAGCGGAGAGGAATTTTATCTGGATTGTATTTAGCATACCTCGCATGAAGGCTGTAAAATGGAATCATAAACCTGTTGTGGGAAAACCCAGCTAAAAAAATCCCCAAAGACAAAAAAAAAATCCCACCACCTAATTTCTATTTAAGTGGAGTGATCCTTACATTTTCTTTCCCCCTTTCTTATGCCTCTTTCACTTTGCCTTTCTGCCTCTCTATCAGAATGTGGCTTTTGGTTTCTGACTTAAATTGAGAAACCGGCAGACTGCCACAGGAAGACAACAGCGTTGTATTGAGCAGTTGCTGTGGGTGGGCTGAAAACGAGAGAGCAAGAAAAACAGAAGTAACTGTAAACGTCTCTGAGTGTCCCACCCTGCTTAGCATGCGTCTAGACGGACCTCTGTGAGGCAGGCGGCAGTCATAACAAGGGATTGGGAGAGCAAACAGGGCTGTTTAGCGTAGTTAACAATTCGTCTATGGACTCACAATCAAGAAACAAAAACCTCTGCATTTAATTGAGCTAAACAAGGAGCTCACAGTGTAGCATACAATTATGAGATATACGAGGAGACAGAGCTCTGACAGTGTGCCAACATGCCCCATGTGCCACACACCAGAAGACCATCTCACCAGATTGGCACTGGGCAAGGGACCTGCAACCGTTACTAAGCACTGTGCCAAGGCTGTTGGCCTACTTATGGGCCATTCTCTTGACAGCGCAAAGCCAAGAAAACCAACACACATACATACACACCCTTAAGCGAGTCTCTGTTACTTGAAACAAGCCCACATTCAAGCCAGGATATTTCAGTTTGGATCATCCCTGATACCGGGTTTCAAATTAAGCTCACCGGCCTTTAACACAATTGGACAAATGAGAGCAGATGAGGCAGCTTTAAGAGCAGAGTTGAGTCAAAAATTGAGCAATCAGCAAACACTATTCCTGGTTGCGAACCACAGTGCTCTCATTTTCCCCGTTACTCACTAAAGATGCCTTTGTTGACAATGTGAAAAGGCTCAGCGCGGTGATGACATTCCCAACATGACCTCAATCAAGCGTTTTCATAGCCCGCAGGCACAAAACAATCCAGCAAACTCAGCCACCACAGAGAATCTCTTTACCCTTATTTCATAATGAATGCAATTATATGAGGAAAATTGTTTTACTCCTCCAACTGGCTGTGGCTTACACTGGAGAGGGGTTGTACTGGATTTGCATAAGTCATTTGTTATTATTTAGAAGCAATAGTTTCTCTGACCAGCCAGTGGAAAAGCTGGGAAAAGCAGTGCTGTCTTTGAGTCAGAGCTTATGAGCTTTAAGTCAGTTAAACCCCCATCAAGGTAAGCATTCCTTGGTCAGTTTCACCTCCCCCAACCACACACAAACTTGCATTAGTTTGCACACAGAAAAGTAACAAATGTTTGTGGTGCTGTGGAGGAGTCAGTGTTATTCAAATGCAGCTATAGGAAGACCAACAACATTTGAATGAGTATCTTGCTATGATGAGAACCACCTCTAATGTCAATACATGGCAGTTGCTTGCACCAAGAAACAATGATGACTCGTGAATCACATTTTCACTCCCTGAGATGTCACATCAGATGTACTCTAAAAGATCCCAGCTGGCCACCGATGTAGTTGGATATTGTCATTTGGTTGAATTTAAGTTGTGTTATGTCAGATGACCAAAGTTCTGTGTCAGGACGGTGTCTAATGCCAAGATCAATATGACATAAAATACTGACAAAAGATGACATTGATATTTTGTTGGGTTAGTTTGTCCCTTTGGAGTCGGATTTTGGAATCATCAGTTAGAGACCCCTCAGGCGACTGAGATTGCTTCAAGTTGTTATTGGGGTTTTTTTTTTTTTTTGCTAGTTTTGGTCCCCACATTTTGCTGCGGAGTGAATGCTCTTGACTTTGACAATACTCTTTGAGATATGGAGTTGTGTACATGCTGCGGCTGCACAGAGGAAGACACTCTGCATTGTAAGACTCTGTGTTGACATTATCTTCTCTCTTCTGCTTAGAAGTGGTGAAATTACAGCTCACAGCAGCTTAAAACAATACAGTCTCTGGCTTTTGTTTGATATTTAGTGTCTGCTGCTTACGACATCTCAGGAATGGCACTGTCACACTACCCACTAAGTCCAGTTAAATCTTTAAAACTTGACATGAAGAAGAAAAAAAGAATCATTGAATATTTGTATTGAACTGCTGAATCTGATTCGGCTGACATAATTCCAAGTCTGGTAAGCCCTAGTTTAAGTTGTGTTATTAAGTAACCAAAATCAAATGTCTCACGCCAACCAAAGTCATCTTGATGTGGAATAACTTCATTTATTTGTGAGGTTTTAGAGAACAAAACCCAACATCTGCAAAACGTCATAATGGTAACGTCCACACAACATTAAATTCTAATGGCGTTAGACATTTAACATATTGTCCACCAAATGTTATTTCAACCAAAATTTGATGTCTGTCTGATATTACAGTCCCAATGTTTTTCTGTTTCCTTAATGTCCATTGCCAGCTGGGATTAAACAGCTCCTCTTTTGCTAAGCAGCAGAGAAACATGTCACTATCCCCGCATGCCAATGATGTTCCTATCAGTGACACCAGTGGCATTATTAGCGATGAAAATTTGAAATGAAGACAATGATCAAATACTGAAAACACAGGAGACTTGGAGTATATATCCTTTTCAAAAAGAATAAATATTGCATCTGTTTAAATGTTTCCAGCAGACTGAAAAAAAGAACTGAGGTTTCTCTTCACCCGCAGGTTAACCTAAGCACTCAGCTTGCTCTCCACCGCCCGGGGGGAAGAACTGCGCAATGAATGGAAAGCAGGCCACATTTCTATCCAGGCCATCTTTATTGATCCTTAAAACCCCCTTCACAAATACCAACCCCCCAATCTTGACCACAAAAAAGGGGACAATATAAACAACCAATAAATAAGAATCTGCGCGATTAAGGCGGTTCTACATCTCCAATAGAACACAACAGTGTGGACATGTTGGAGTTATACAGCTTCATACAGTAAAAGCAGTAGGTTTTTCGAGAACATCACATCTAAAAAGGCAGCACTTTACCAAAAGTGAACCATTTTTTTAAATCTGGATGAGGCTCCCATTCAAATGAGACAGCATTGTACTTCTATCATGTCTGACTCTTGATAGAAAATCCACGCTCTTCTTTGGATGACCTTGTCATCTGAGCTTATTTAAATACTAGGCCAAATAGGATGAGAAATCATGAGCAGAAAACTTAATTTGAATTTTCTCCCCCATCCCACTTCAGAAAAAAAATTCATGAAAACCACATCCCAAAAATAGAGAAGGTGGTTGTTCTTTATATCAGTTTTCTCAGATAGGAATAAATAAATACACCTTTGTACTGGTAAACTGTCATGGAGTCCAGGCTTGGAGGCTACACAGTGTCATAGCATTGTTCAGAGTGGCTTTCAGCATTTCTTTATTACATTCATGTCCAAGAGAAGGGAGAGGTGGAACTCGGCCGTAACACCATCCACCCTCTGGCCACTGGCACATGTGAGACTCGAGCACTGTGTGTTCCCTGTGGATATCCAGAGTTCTCTTCTGAGCCCCCTGCGCCGCATTGTGGCTTAGTTGTACAGGGTCGGTGCTCAGTAAATAAAACTTGAAGAGATGAGCACTCTTCATCCACCCTGGACAATTCTCACTCTTCTGTCTCCATTTGAGCCCCTTTTGCAAATCAGGTCCTCTCAGCAACTAACGGTGCTGGGCTGCTGTTTGCTGACAAAGTCTGAAATGAAGTCAAACTCATTCTGGCCCAGGAAGAGTTCTGGCAGCTCCTGGACCCGGTCCAAGCCCAACTCCATGACCAGCGAGGTCAGAACCTCCTCGTCAATCATATCTGCGTCCATGCCGTTCAGCGCCAGAGCCGGCCCGGCCATGTGCTGCATGTTAGCCAGCTGGGCCGGGTTCATGCGGTACTGGGTCGTGGGCCCCATGTGGTTCCCACCCATTGGCCCCAGTGGGTGTCCATGGTACTGGGTGTTGAGTTTCTGCAGCTGCATGCTGGCCATGAGCTGCTGGGATGTTAACCCTCCATTCATGAACTGTTGCTGCTGCTGTTGCTGCTGTGGGTGCTGGGCTTGCTGCTGGTGCTGCTGTTGGTGCTGCTGTGGGTGCATGTGATGCTGCTGCTGAGGGTGATGCTGCTGCTGGGGCTGGCCGTTGTACATCATGTTACCAGAGGTCATCTGGTGGTGACCCATCTGGGCCCCGTTCAGCTGTCCATTCATGGGTCCGCCCACCATGCCCTGCCGCTGTCTCATGGCCGTCTCCATGTTGGCCTGGGCGCTGCCGTAGTGCATCATTTGGCCGTTGGGCAGTGCCCGCATGCCCTGCTGGTTGGCATGCTGCTGGTGACCTGCCTGCAGGCCGCCATTCATGCCCATCCTGTAACCGTGGAGACTGGCGCCCGCTGAGCTGTGATTCATGGGCATCATCAGATGGTCTGCCATGCCTCCTGTCTATGAACAGAAAGAAGACGCTGTTAGAACATGGTGAGGAGATGTTCAGAAACATTTAAGGGGAGGTGCAGCTGGATCAAGTCTTGCATGGCATGAGCGTATGGCGCTGTCCATTTGAACCTGCAGTAGTTACACAGCTTTTGTGTTAATGGTGCCATATATGTTGTGGAAGAAATGTTTCATTGCTATGGTTCAAATCTATTTTAACTAAGCTAATTGACTACTCTTATAGTGACCAAACATTTCATCCTCAATGAGAGGAAACAAAGATTCAATTTTCCTTGTAATGTCACCATTCCGCCTCAAGTTAAACCACCGAAACGCTACCGGAAGAAAAAAATATCTGCATGGTTGTTTTGCCTATTGGCCGACACAGAAAACCTTCCTCGTGTGTTTAGTCTTCCTAAAACCTCCCCTCTTTGTGCCAAGGAATGAACGCCCAGGTCGCAATTACAGGTTAACATACATTGTTTGGGTCCATTTTTTCCAGCCAGATAATTCATGCACGACGGGATCGACAAAAACGGAGTCAAAATGCGTGCATCGCGTTATGCATTGCTTTAAATCCCATCAATGTTGCATGTCAGCCGAGGCAGAAAAATCTGTTACATTTTACGCACGTAAGGTTGCAACAAAGAACACTGACATCATGCAACATCTCCCCAACAGCTGAATCACCACATTTCTAACAAGGCAGAAAATCCCAACAAAAGGCTTCGCTTTTATCCGATTACTTTGTACCGATTTGTTAAAACGTTCCCTATCCATTAATCGTGCACGCTGTAGCCAAATAATATCCATTCTGTTAATCGCGAGTTTGAAACAAGGGAATGCAAACAATGGAGCAGCAGCCCCGGAGACCACCGCACACCTAAACCCCAATTTGTCCAACAAATAAATCCGATAAAAAATCACTTACCCGTATCCGCTACGTTTTCACAAAGTTGCGCGACTTTGCTTCGGCTCCGTCTATTTAAGCAGTTTTCCCGTGCAAAGCAAAAGCTCCTCTGAATTAGAGTATGTATTCCACAGGGTTACGCTTCATGCTCAAGCGGGGACGGTGTGCACAAAGACTGCCGCATCAGATCTTGAAACGACTGCCTATTTTCTGGGTCAACTCAGGGATTATGTACATCTAAAAAGCTCAGAGGAAGGCAGTCGGGGAGAGGTGGAGCCTCGGTCCTGCCTCTTCTTTGTTCCTATTGGCCCTACTTAATATAATTGTGCATGGGCGTAGAAAAAAAAGGGGCTGTTGGAGAGCTGTGACACAGTAGCCAATTTAAATACCCTCCGCCCCACTGTTTCTTTTTGAAAGAATATTTGGACATCTTGTTTGTCTTTATAAGTAACTGCTGCTGTTGTGGCTGAATCATGAACACAACGCATTTTTTTTAAAAAGATTTTAGATAGAGCGATAAAAACACAGATAGAGGGATATATAGATTACTGACATATTTGTTTATGCATTTATCTAGGAGCCAGCATGCATGCTCACATTTGCACGTGTGTCAGAGAGCATAACATTAGTGTAGAAATCAATGTTCCCAACTTGTCCACACGTACTTATCTTTTTGCCCCTGTGTGCATGTGTAGCAATAGTGTTGCCCTGGTATGTGCACGTACACTTCATAACCAAGATCACTGTTGGTCCATGTGACCCACCAGTCTGCTGTGTGTTCGCCTCAGTGAGGCAGCGGAGGGAGGGCAGAGGAATGTAGCCTGTGTGCTATTCTAGGCCACACTAGCTGCAGCGGCAGTGTAACTACTGCTGTGCACGGATGTGTGTTCTGGTTTTTACGTGCATGGACTGTGGATGCAGGCGTATGTGTGTGTGTGTTTGTGTGTATGTTTCTCTGTGTACCTTCTGTACTTTCACTCTGCAAATGCACATGTCTCTTGATTGCCCACTTCAGGACAACGACCTCTTGCCTGCAATTGCAAATGAATGGGAGCACTTTGGGAGAGCAAGCCAATCTATTGTCCTGGGAATTCAACTATAAATGGGCAACCGTTGCCAGGCATTTGTCATTGTTTGACATTGTCCGGCCACTTTAAGCTAGTGTTAATAAGCCACTCCCAGGTGTTGGTACTATCTGAGAAACTCACCCAGCCAGTCAGTCCAAAGAAAACACACAATCAACATAAGTTTCTGTTGAGCTGCTGTGATGAGCACTCCTTTAGTGGAGTGTTTGCTCTGTGCAAGGTTACTGCAGCCTGTGACAATATGATAAACACACATTTTAAAATGCATCAAAATAGTCTATTTTTTAACACAGGGCCAAAAGCTCCTAATGGTGTCATTTGCATCAGAGAGAGCGCAGACAATGTTTCCCAACCTTCTGGAGCTCACCAATCACATTCCTGCGTCTGTTTAAACCCCAAGATATTTGCATGAAATCGCAATCAGCCATGATTGTAGTGGAAATATATGCATTTTGTAATTATATATCCATTAAACAGGCTTGCTTTGCTGTAATTAGATGGAGGATGCACTGCAGTTGTATTCCTTCAAGTCTCCTTTTCAGATTATTGTGCGTGTTTCACATCTCTGGCTGTGGTCTATGGTTTGGAAGAGAAGCATCTGCACACACTTGCTTTGAGCCATTTATTGACTTCAGTTTCTGAGTGTGTGTTTAGATTCAAGGGACAAAGAGCAAGAGAGAGAAAGTTAAGATGACTATGTTTATAAGAGCAATAGATTAGAAGTGTTGCTTCCATTCCTAGCTTGGACACACCCCTTTGACACACTGTAAAACATGCAATAAAATACAGCAGTTGTAGGATCAGTTGGTTTTACCCAGGTTTCACACACAAAACAGTGTCTAAAGAATTATAGTTTCCCTTTTTTGTCTTCTCTGCAATTTAGCATGAGCTTCTCCAACTGCTGATGAGCTCCTCTATTAAAAGTTTCAGCATTACTTGTTGACTCTTCTTTAGTGACAGCAGACAACATAACTAATACGTGCGTTGTCAGAACACTCTGTACAACTCACCCCACTCTGTCGGTGCTTCATCTGCCTCTGCATTCTACATGCTGTTCCCACTGTCTGCACTACCTCTAACTAACTTACTAACAGTTAAGAGGTTGGCCATGAAGCCCAAGAAATATCTAGCTGCTGCCTTCAGGTCCTCCAGGTCAGACTTCAAGGAAGCTGACATACCTGTAGAGATGAGATGTTTATTGCACCTCAACAGGGTCTTTGACTTTGTGGAGAGCCCTGGAGAGTAGAGGTGCTCACTGGTGAATAGTAGAGTGGAGGTCTGATGTTGTGCACAGAGGCATTGCATACTTGATAATGCACCAACTACCAGCTTCATCCCTGGTTCTTTTGGTAGAGCAGAAACTCATAGAAATTGGGGATAGTTCTGATATTTTGAAGTGAGGTTGTACGAGGTACCTATAGCCAGTGTATTACATACAGTTTTATGTCAGTCAGCATGCTCCCAATTCAGAAAAGCAGGCTGGATTCCCAGCAGCTCATGTGTTTAGCAAGCCAAAATTACTGTTTTTGTCAATGCAGTCTGGTGGCATTGACGAGTGCATAGATTGAAAACTTAAGCTGTTAATAGCTTTCCTGTAAGAATGGGTTGTCTGACAGAAAAAATACTCTCAATAAAGTATACAGTTAACCATTCATAGATTTCTTTGTGGAACAAAAAAGAAGCCACATTTAACTCCCAAAGAGAGGTACCAGCAAAAGTGTTTTGTGCGTAAAAAGTGTTGCATTTCTATTAAATGTATTTTTTTGGATAGCCTGTTGCTAAGTTGGCCCGACAAACTCGCGCTGCAGTAATATCACTATGTTCTGCAGTCTGAGATGAATGACTTGGGGCCCTGACACACCAAATCAATGATTGGCCGTAGGTAGTGAGAGTCTTTCACCCTTGTATTTGTAGTGCATCTTGCAACGCAGACATTGGCCCTTTTCAGCTGTTTTTTGGCCGTTTCAGAATAATGAATTGGCAGTAGAACCTGTCAGTGATGAAATTACTCTTATTGGCAGTTAAGATCAGAACAGAAAAGAAAAAATTAAGTGAGGAAAGCAAACAAAACACTTAAGTCAAGAAGGAGCGAGATCAAAACAAACTTGTTATATGAGATTAGAAGATTATTTAGGCACTTAGCTCTGAAGCAGAAACAGTTCATAATTGTTTGAATTTTTGTTCACTTAGACATGGTCAATGTTCTTTGTTCTTTCAACATCAGGTTGTGTTGTTCATGTGCTAACTCACTAATTAGCATCTTGAATCCTTAGTGTCAGTCTTCTGGTTTCCCTTCATGAATGACGAATACAGACTACCACGGCCTGCTGCTATGGAGAGATATTTCCTTTCAACCAGAACATACATGCTAGTTGGCCATTGGCCTTAGTCTTTGCAGTGTGTTCAAGTGCAGCTCTTTGGCAGAGACACATGCAACAGTTAGCCTTCATCATCACTAGTTCTTTGATGTTGGATTGGTGTACCTGGACCATTATCCTGTGTCTACAGGAGATTAGATGGACAAAGTGATGGGCAGCTCTTTTGGCTAAAGTAATCATCTACCCATGGACACTGAACTGATCACCCAAGTCATCTTCAATCTCTGTCACCATCAACTAAGAGAAGCTGACTCAATCCTTCCTACCTGACTAATCCTCCCAACACCGTCTCTGCCAGTAATTACTGGCAATGTTAGCAATGTATAGAGCCTTTTGGCTGGTGCAGACATGTGCGTTTATAGAGGTGGAGCCATATGGCTGAGTTTTCAGGAAGTGCCACCACATCCTTAAAATAAAGTTGTTTCACTTACTGCTATAACAATTCCTTAAAAACAATGTGTTGGCGCATCTCAGATAAAACAGCTACTCACTGTTATGTGTTTTAATACCTCGATAATAACTGACTGTTGTGAAAGGGAAAGTGTTGCTCCAGCAGGCATTTGAGATAAAAATGCTTTACTTTTTTTCTGCTTCTTCTAATTTTGGTTATCTACAACTTTAAGCCTTTTTCAGTTGAGGCACTCACAGGAGCCATTCAGACTAACATAATCACCTAAATGCTTGAAACATCAAATTTAAATGGATGATACACTTTTTAAAACATCCCAAAAGTTTGCTCTCAAAATTTCTAGACTCAAGACACAAATCAACCATGAGTCACTTTCAACCAATTCTGTTGTAATTGTTTCATAACATCAACATGAATGGACAGTCAACCTTTTTCAGCAGGACAAGTGCGTCCTAGTATGCACATTTCCCCCGAGATGTGAAACCAAAAGTCAGTTTGCTCCTCTCTTGGTGTGGGGGAGGGTTGTTATTGTTCTGGTAAATGAGAGAGTCTCTATAAATACTCTCAAGGCTTCCTCCTCTGCCTCAACCACCAATCAACAGTCACTGTTTAGCCGAGCAGCTGAGAGAAAGCAATAAGCCTGAGTCAAGGCTAACGGGGGAGGGTCTGACTCAAACATACTGTGGTGGAGGAGAGGATAAGGGACTTTGGAAGAGAGGGAGGGGGAGAAACATGGTAACTGCCACTCACGGACCTGAGGCCACAAGTGGGTGAGAGGCTTGAGTGAAAGTTGTGATTCGGTGAGATAGGGGTAACCGAAATGCAGCTTTCCACCAACTTTTGTGATTGTTCCATGTGAAGTTAAATTACCATTTTTTTCCGTTTAAATCAACTTTGGTCTGTCACTATTTGACGGTGATACACTTGATTGGCTTGTGTTACCATTTACTTTACGCTTCTAGGAAGCCCCAATAGGCTTGATCTCTAAATGTCTTCTAAGAAACTACAAGTGAAAAATATCTAAGAACAGGGTTTATAAGAAATGAAATGGAAGAAACAAAGTAACAAAGTACATTCACTCAAGTATTGTACATATGTACAATTTTGACAAACTTGTATTTACTTGAAAATTTCTATATTATGCTGCCTCATACTTTTACTCCCCAACATTTCAGAGGGAAATGTACTCTGCGATATTGTACTTTCTCCTTTATTTGACCTTTGTAGTTACTAGCTACTTTTTATGTAAAGAAACATGATATGGTTATATGATGTAGTACTGGCCCATACATCAAATAGGGTAGCAATGGTATGAGATTTTCATGGTAAAATAACAGTCTCAGAAAATATTGCACTTTCATGGCATCATAATATTAGTGAATTGTTATTCTAATCAGTCAGAATGACCCTTAAAGGAATAAAAACAGAAGGGTTGGTTTTGGTTTTGAACAAAGATTTATCACTATGATTTAGACATGAAACCATTTTTTTAAGTGGAAGTTGTGTTAAATAGCTCACATTGAAAATAACTAAAATAAAGGCGAGATTCTCCATCCAGTTGCATTTTTTCATTACCATAGATAAGCAAATGTACATGATATGATCATCGTCAACTTTCATATCATCGTATACCTTAAAACACACAGTCACACTCCATCTGTGACTGCTGTAATCTTCTCTGTGGGTTGTTGTGGTAGATGGTCTGGCCACATGTACATGTTTGTGCATGTCACTTAGTGTGTGTATCCCACTGGCTAGTACGTGACAGCCCCTCTGCACTGCACTCATACAGCGGTTACTGCTAATGACAGGACAGTGTAGCTGCAGAGGCATAGTGCCAACATTTTACCCCTCCACCACGTTAACACTCTAAGCTCTGTCAGCACCACTGCCATTGTTACCACTGCTCTAGCTGTTAGCACCATTAGCCGCGAACTGCCATCTCAGCCACCTCCATGTTGAGAGCCGTGTGCAGACAACATCTGAATTGTAGATACACTCTGAATATCATATAGAGCTATATGATAATATAAATGCACATATATGTATCTGTCAGTGATAATACCAGAATAGCATAATGTACTCTACTAATATAATACCAAGGAAGGAGCCATTCTGCATACTGGGAACTCTTACTTTTGATACTTTAAGTACATTTTGCTGATAATACCTCTGTACTTTTACTTAAGAAACACTCTGAAATCCAGACTTTTGTCATGTTCTTAGACTAAAGTATTTCTATTTTAAAAGATCTCAGTACTTCTTCAATCACACGATGATTATATTTCCTAAGAGAAGAGACTATCCAAAATTGTGTCCTTTTATTCCCATTTGTCTAATTCGTCCCATTTTCTCTAACCCCTCCCCTCTTTGTGACAGCAGACTTTTCACCCCCAACTCAACGTGTGGCGATTCAGAATAGGTATTGACACTGTAGACATGGTCAGATGATGTATCATATGACTGTTAAAGCATACCGAGGTCTTCAGTGTTAGTAGGAAGAGATGTCATAATGTCTCAAAGAATGCAATGTCCCTGTTAGCTGAGAAAGTGGAGACCATGAAGGGATGTCTGAAGCCCCAGATAACCACTGAAACAACTTCCCCACTCCAGCTGAGAATTCCCAGCATGCTTATCATGATAGCAAAGACATGATAAGTAGTATTACTGCCTGCAGGTGTTCACACACCCCAGTGCTGACTTAATGTGAGCTATACAAATACGGCTGCAGTTGACTCCCAGGTTTCATGTATCCAATCCTGGCTCATTACCAAGCAATGTCAGTCATTTACAGTCAGCACCACAAGCCCACTGCATGCATTTCCGAGCAACACCATTCTTCAGCATTTACTAGCCCGAGGAATCATTGTCGACACAAACACTAATCATGTCCCCTTCACTGCACTTCCTGCCTCACAGCCACTCATGATGTTCCCGGTTACCTCCAGGAACATGCACATGAAGCGCAGGAGTGCAGGAGGAGGGGGGACTGGATGGACAACAAGAAGCAGCACAACCTGTCAGACAAGTAGCTATATGGAAGGAGGGAGCCGAAGAGAGTGGGAGAACACAGTGACGATGTGAAGAATGACCTATTAATCATTCATTATCTCCCAGCACTGTTAATGAGGTGACGACTCTTAAATAATTAGCAATGTGACTGAAGCATATTTCCATAGCAGTAGCCTGAGGACGTGGAGGGCATTGGGGACGAGTGGGGAAGGGAATATGGGATGCACCAGGCACAAAAAAGAACAGCCCCCACACCAGCTTAGCAAACAATAACTATTCTGATAGGGGGCTCTGGGAGGCATGGACAGAGAGATAGAGATACAGAAGAGAAGGGAGATAATGAAGCTGTACCTAATGTGGAGACAAGAACGAGCCATGGAGGAAATAAGACATTGAAATAGTTATGTCTATATGTAGTGGGCGTTTAAGTTGTTCACCCAGCAGCCTTCATTATCCGTCTCATTTCAAGAGGGGCAGGCCAGGGCCTTCAGGCTTTTTCTAACACACAAGTCAACGGGGAGCTGCGGCCGGCTAGCACCCCAGCCTGCCATGGGCCTATTCATCTTACACAAAACACACAAAAGAGCAGACCATGAGCCACATTCTTGACATCCAACCTCATCACCCCCACTACCCTCCCACCCCCTGGCCCTGACTAGCGCCCCTCCCCCAGTGCCTCACACCAGGCAGGGCAGACAGGAGCTTGCTATGCTACACTACCTAACTGGCTGGATGGTTGGTATGAGTTGTTTGGTTGGAGGAAGGGATGCATGGAGGGGAAGGGAGGGTGTGGGAGAGAGGGGGCAGGGATGTTTTCTCTTCAGTCAGCTAATTGACTCACAGATGTCAGGAGGAGTCGGGTTTGTGGCGGGGGCTAAAGCACCCGGTGACACTTTTCCCCTCCACAAACAAACACCCATGCACGCAGGAAAAAATATTGTGCACATGCCCGCACACATGCATGCACATGTACCTGTGGCCTTACCGTCTGTTCTCTCTCTCTCACTCACACACACACACACACACACACACACACACACACCTTGGGTAAACAGATATGTCTCTGTGTTAGGTAGTGGGAATTGGGGGTGGGCATTTTTCACTTCTCTGAAATAAATCTCAAGGTGTAAATATGACAGTGAGATGTAAGGTAGTTCTGACTGTAGCTCAGCTCTACACACACAAAAAAACACCAGGAGGTAACAGCCTTTTGTGGACAATAACAATCTGGAATGGTCTGGGCATAATTTCATTTTTCTGTTTACCATCTGGGGAGCCTCTCTGGCTGTCAAGCTAAAGCAGGTCTCATCTACTGATACATCTGTGCAATAACGCTGAGGCAGTTCAAACGACATACAACCTGTGATATGACCTATTTCCACGCCAAGGTTTCATGTCATGCCATGTTTTGCAATTCCATCTCCTACATGTATGCACCGCAGAATTCAGATGTCTTCTCTGAACACCCAAACCACTGACAGCTGTGTATGTGTGCGTGCATCTGTCATCATGTTCATGTGTTTGTGTGTTCCAACGAGACTGCTAAACAGCTGAGCCCAAATTGAAAGTCAGTGCTGTCATTCCCTATATTTACCAAATGACTCACTCGCAGCAGAAATCTGTTTGGACACACAGTTAGTATTCAAGCAGTTGGTTACAACATCGTTGACAGCAGCAAAATAATTAGGAGGGGAAAGTATGGGTGAATGAGGAAAATATTGCAGTATTACAACAGTAGATGGCTCGTATGTTACAAAACGAGGTAGAATAGTCTACCTTTGGTCTCTAGGGTGGTGATAAAAGTACAGTCAACTTCTAAAAAGCACAATGTTGCATCTTTTAGACTGTTTTCAATAACAGTTGAGAGATCTGTACATTCTCAGAGATATTCATCCTCCAGAGGGACATTCAGGAGAGCAATCATGCTGTACGACCAAGAAAACACAAATCATGCATTATTGAGTTGCCCCAAAAGCTCTGTGCCTGGGTGAAGTTCCCCCTGTGGCCTTTGTCCATTGGTCTTCCCATCATGAGGTCTGTTAATGGTTGGAGCCATATCCCGCTCCTACCCGGGTGCTGACAGCTAGACGTCCCTCCAGGAAGCTGCTAGTTCTCCTTCCTGACCAGGGAGCCCTATCTGTGTTGCACCACCATCGCTTCTAAATGTTAAGCAATGTCCTGGTGAGCACGTGTCTTAGCGGGTTATGCTGGACGTACACATGCACAGGATTCAGCAAAGACACGCAAACATAAACACACACACAGGCCAATCCACTGCCTGCTAAAGCTGTCTATAGTCTGCCTGTCCTCTTCCTGTTTTTCCACTCACCCACACTGTTGTCACTCTGGCCAGGAAGCTGTGGGAGAGATACGCATGACAAAGTCTCTCTTTATTAAATTGGCAGAGTGTCTGTAGTGCTTTTGGAGTCCCTGTATGTGTGTGCGTGTCTGTTTGAGAGCGAGAGGGAGAGAGAGAGAGAGAGAAGGAGAGCAAGCACTAGAGAGATGGGGGTGGGGACCTAAGCCAAGGGCTAGAGGCTTATCCAAGATCCACTCTAGGCTCATCCCTGGATATTGCTGTTTGAAACCATGAATCAAGAACAGAGGATACAGAATAAAAACCAAAAGGCAGCTTTCATATATCCATAATAATATCCATCCACTGCAAGAAACTGTCAAATAACATTTTCAGATATTGATTTAATAAATACCTGAACTCCATCTTCAAGCTAATGTCAACATTATCCAGTGAATATACCAATATATGTAGTGCCTTTATATGTAAACAATTATTCATACATACACTGACAGTCAGTTTCAGCAGAACTGCCACAATTAGTTTATTTGCTCGTAAAGGCAAACTAAAGTGGCTTTTGTACAGAGTTCAGTTTGTGGCCTTGACCAATTGCAAAACCATGAAACTTTTGAGAGAAAAGAGACCAAAATAGAAGGTGCTCCAACATAAGCCACAAAAGTTAGCATACATATCTAGCCAGCTTAGGCTACTATCCACAGCGTTATTTTCAGAGGGGTAAGGAGCACACCAATGTGGAATTATTGCTGTGTCAATTTAGCTCGGAAGTTGGAGCTGGGAATTATGTCAAACCAGATTTGAGCGTGTTCCTGTACAAAAAGTTCGGAAAACCAAGTAGTTGTTAGTTATAACTGCAGTCAGTTAAATTGCTTTTAGAGGCAAACTAAAGTGGTGAGAGTTCAACTTTGTTGGACTTCAGTTTATGGCATTGAACAAGCAGACCAAAATGGAGGAAGCTCTGACATAAGATGCAAAAGTTGCCTGTCTAACTAGCTTACCTACAGGGTTATTTCCAGAGTCAAGGAGCAAACCAGTGTCAGAGTAATGCTGCATTCGACTTACCTTGAAAGTCTGTGGTTGAAGTGGCTTTTCCCATGTTCAGCTTTGGTGGACTTGAATTTGCAGCGTTGAACAATTGCAAACCATGCTGATAGTGCTGACTTTTGAGAACTGAGACCAAAATGGAGGGATTTGGTTTTTTGTGGTTGTAGTTGGTGTGATTCTTCCTACTTTCCAAGTCAGAAATCTAACTTCAGGGGGCGTTCCAATTGAAATTATTGACTGAAACTCAGGGCTCTTATTCTCTTGACAGCACATTTGATATATATAATAATCAGTTGATGACAACATCAAATCTCCACAGCGGTAAAAAAACATGCACTCAGTTTCTTTATTGAAGTGAATAAGTGATAAATCACCCTTGTACATCTATAATAGCCTTATTTTACACATGCTCCATAAAGAAAAAGATACTTTATTTATATTTTAGATTTTAGGGATCCCCTAAAAATTTCACAAATGCTGTTTTTAGGGGAGCTAATGACTGATTAAAAGAAGCCTAATTTCCTCTGTAGTTCGCACTTTGGATTACTCCATTACCTAACTGTATTATTATGTGGGGTTACAAGCTATGTGGGTCCGGGGAAATGGTCAGTTTGCTTAACCGCATTCAGTTATTGTCCAGATAGTGGCTGAGAGACCATGTAGTCACTACGTCATCGCCTCCTATTTTGTATGGATATGAATGCATAGCTGGATGCTAGCCTGGCACTGAAGCTACTCTTATTGTTTATTTTGGCTGAAAATCTCTTTTCTTTAGACCAAACATGTTGGCTGTGTGCAATAGGATCTAACTATTATATTATGTCTTATAATACTTAATAATACTTGGAGCCAATGTGACATCTTGTTTTTCACTTAAGAGCAACCACACACTAAAACCTTTATTGGCCATATGTTGTTTTAACCTGAAGTTATTTTCTTAACAAACTGGCTGTTTGAATATGACTGAGGCAACACTTTCATCTGTACCGTATGAAACATTTAAATCTCATTTCCAATTTCTGCGGGTAACAAACAGCTGTGTACAGTCTCCTTGTCCATGTGCAGGAGATAACGACAGGGAGGACAGAGGACAAGATAAGACATTGTGCTCTGCGGTCAGGGAGTACGCCCTCCTCTCCCTCCTCCATTCTCCCTCCTCTCCTCTGTCCCTCTTATCTGCTGCCTCTGTCTTGACCTCCACCCTGCTGCATGGTGTTTAGTGAGGGGGCAAAACAGCATGAGACTGGAATGAGTACAAGTGAACTCTGTTCAAAACATTCTCCGGAGTACTTCTCATTTAAATATAAAGTTAATAATGCTGTCATTTAGCACGTGTTCAAAAGAGCAATCAGACTGTTGCATAAGAGCTTTCAGTTTTTATGCAATGCAGAGGCCAGTAGAGTAAAGGCTATTTGAGCTGCAAGCTGAAGATTTTTTTATTGAAGACATTCACCTGAAACAAATGTAAACACATTTCTTGGACACACTTTTACAAAAAACACAGTGCGTTCATGGTTTTTACCGCAGCAATTTTATCTGGCATGTTTGCACAGGAAACTGGCAGATTTATGACCAGAATAACATTTCACTGCACATGTTTAGTGGCTGGACTCATCTTTTATTACAGCTTTCTATATTTCCCAGTGCTGTAACACTTCACTGCACTTTAGCCTTTTCATTCTAAATTGCCCAGTTCAACACCAGTGCATTATCACTTGATTGTTGGCACATGGTTAACTTGTTTAGCCACTGCTGACGAAGGCTGGGTGGCTGAAAACATGGTGCACTCTTTAGCAATTTTACAATGATAATGTGTTGAATGCAATTGTTAATATTTTATACATCCCCAGTATAACATCACATGCCATGCATCAGTATTTGTAGGGGAGAACAGGTAGTTGGTTTTTTTTTTGGTTTTGAAGTCATTATTTAAAAAACCTCTTAAAGTATGTGGATACAATTTTTATGACGCTGTCTGTGTTTTACTTGTTGACAGTTAATAACTGTTTTTACAAACAAGGCAAGAGTGGCAGTATTGATTGAAACACTAGAGGTCAAATGTAACATCTGCCCATATGTGCGGGGGTGATTGCAACTCACAAGAATATAGAATATGGATATAACAAACAATTAAATAACCATTGAGCAATTAATTCCAGTTTAATTCATAACAGTATTATTAATTATATCAAGTATGAAACATCAGTTTCATACTTGATACAGTTTCATCACAGACAGTGTGCATAATGGGTTTCATGTTTTTTTGTCTCTAGACTATAGAAAATAATTCACATGTTCTGTGATGTTACCCAGTCGTTTATGGACCATGATTATTGGAGCCTGGAGTTTGGTATTTCGGCCTTCGTCATTTTAGCTTTTTAGAGACAGAAATGACCATGGACGAAAGGTTCGAGCTGATTTGGTTTGAGTTAGGGCTGTATCCAACTCACAGACTCACAGACCCCCACCTCCAGCCTCAAGTCGACATTAAATAAACTTGAGTTTGTGGCACTTCTGCAGTGGCTTCCTTTTCCAGCCTCAGAGGTTGCCGCTTTGTTCTGTTTCATATCTGAGTGGTGCAGTTAGAGATGTCACAACTGCCCTGGTCTCCCCTACATAATTGGTTGCATGTTGTGTCTCAGGTTTACATTTTTTTTTTTTGTTTAGTTTTCTTTCTTTTGCTCTTTCATAAAATCAATAAAAAGACAGTGAACTTGCTGTAGTTGAGGAAAGCATCTGACCTAGCTCTGCAAACGTCACAGATCACACTTAAACCATGATTTCTATTCGTTGTGGAGTGTTATTATGTGAATCATCCTGAGGCAAAGTGCTCACAAATGTCTATGTGTTTGCAGTGCCGTCTTTGACATCAGTGTTTGTTCAAGGTTGCTTTGGTGTCTCACATAATCTACGGTCAGGTTGAGTACCAGTGTGCTACCCACTGAATTATCAGCCTTTGTTTTACTTAAAATGCCCATTGAGGAGGGACCTGCATTATAATGGTGTTGAGCATGAAATGACAAAGAAATAAATATAAATAAATACAACCCTCTGAATTTTGTGTTTCCATGGAGAAAGTTAATTTAAGTTTTCTGATAACTGTGCCTGACAGTGTATGATATAGACTTTTAAGCATTTTTACCAAAGTCAACTCTACACTGGCGCGTACTAATCTTGTATTGCCCATTAGCATTGCTTCTGCTGTATAAAAACATGGAGGTGTTTTCAGATTTCACAACTGCAATGATTACGACAGTCTGTGCATCAACATTTACCGGAGACCATGTTTGAAAGTAGAGTTGAGGTTTTTGAATAAAAAGGAACCTCACAGTCAAATTCCCTTTTTACTGATGTTGAAACGCGACAGGGTTTGAAATGAATTCTGTGGTTGTGTGTTAAACTTTCTTTGGTCACTCACCTCTAAGTGACAAATAAAGAGTGACAGTTTAGACTTTGAAAAAAGTAAAGACCACTGTGGTATGTGGTAAATGTTAAAAAGCTTTTATTTATTTGCCTGTAAAACAAAAGAATGAAATAATTCAACTGCAGAACTCTGAATCATGTGGATCATTCATTGCTTTTACTTTTTAGCTACTCTTTATCTTACTTATGAAATCATAACAAAACATGATAAAGTTTCATAAATCTTTTCATTCATAGCAGCTTCTTGTTTGTCAGTTTGTCAGTGCTATCCTGGGATCATGTGGAAAAGCAACGTCAGTACATACACTCTACAGTTCTTAAATATCAGAAGCCAAATTGTAAAGCAGCACAGGCAGTCAAAAGTTCAGAGAGCATTTCTCTTTATAGAGAGTAAAAATATTTAGACCTACTGCAGTACTTTATGTGGAGTATGTTTAAAATTATAATGGTCTGATGGTGCACTTTACCATGCATGCTGGTGTATAGAGGATAAAACTTTGGGCAGTGATTCATGTGGCTGAGCCAAGTCCTTCATTACACATTATTAGCCATGTTAGCTTTAGGAAAGTAATGAGAACATAACCTCATTCATTGTGCAAGTGACTCCTAGCTGGTCAGTGCCCCAACAGATCTGGTAGAGTGAATCCCTGCTCACATTAAGATGTCAGCGTACTTGAAACATCTATTTCGTGGGACACCTTTTTGAACCTCTTCTGAAGGCGAAATTGTTCCTACTTGTAAGTTAAGTAGTTAATCTACATTTATACTGCCTGTTCAAGACAGGAATATCACGCCATTATGCAGTCTCACTGTTATAAATAAATATATATAAAGTCTGATCGCAGGAAAGGGTAACAGAGTGGTCTCGCCTCTGAGCCAGGACATGAGGCAGTAACAGCACTAACATAAGGTCTGTGTAAAACGTAAAGCCGAAAAGACCATGGTCAGCAGGAGTGTGACGTTGCAATGACATGTTTATGTGGGAAGGAGCTTCTTACCCTAAGATCAGAGGACAAGATCAGCTGCCATATAACAGAGAAACTAACTGATTATGATTGGCATGTTATGCTTGTTATTGTTTAGGGAGTTCTGCTGATGCGTATATTATATTTCACGCTAAAGGCGAACGCTCTTACGTTAAATGTCACACTCGTCATGCCTTTTTGATCATGGGATGCCGCGATGCAGTGTGTAATCACACACAAGCAGAATGATGCTGCTGTTGGTTGGTTCTGTGTCTGAATACAGGGGAGGGTATAAAAGGGGGACCTCGTTCTGTTGTTCCACCTTTAAACTGGCAGCGGGGGTAGTAACAGTGCTGCATCGATGTCTGTGTCAAAGGTGTGAGCCCGCAGGACAGGATCATAGACTGTATGAAGTGACAAAATGGGGATAAGGATGCACACTATTGTCAATTCTCAGTTGTAGGCCATGCTAAATCAGCTTCTAAAGTAAGGTAAAAAAGTTAAAGATAATTAAAAAAAAAACTCTCACTACTAGCCATGGAGACATGCAGAAAAAAATGTTTGCTGAATCAAAATGGGCAGCAATCACTCACTGGCCAGCAAAGACTTTCCACTTAACAAATTACCAGTTTTACTTTTTGTTCCAGCTGGCTCTGCATAAACAAAAAAAATGTTCTGCAGAAAATTAAATGACTTCACACCTCCAGTTGCAATTTGGTAGGTGTGAAGTTTATTCAAAAATGGGGACACAAGGTCATTCTGCCATTTTGCCAAGGGGAAGAATACAAGAAGAAGCCATTCCCAAGTCAGCTTTAGTAACTCTGCTTACTTGTGAAAAAAATGTGATCGCTCTGTTGTGATGTGCCATTCTGCCATGAGGAACCGAAACACCTACACAACGCTAACAACACTGCTGATGTGTTAGAGCAATTTCGAAAAACACTAGAAATATTTTTGCCGTTTAGAACTGTGAAAAACCACTGCTAAAATGCTGCTGTTCACTTTTAATGTTTCATAAGCATGCTGCCGTGCTAAAATCATTAAACACACACGGTAAAAAGTGGAAAAGCAACAATAGGTTTGGTGATCCATGGTGGACAAAGACATCTTTATTTGACTGTGGCAGTAATTCAAACATGAGAGCAGATGAGAGCTCTTCTCTATCCCTTACCAAAAAGACAATGATGGCATTATCACTGAAATGGGATGAGGTGCCACAAGCTGCCCCCTGTGGGGATTTCCTGGCGATATGGTGATCAGGACACACACTTCCTCACACAAACATAAATACCATTGCCTATTTGATGGGATTTAAATGGACTTATATCCTTCTTCAGTTAGGCGCACAAACACAACTCCCCTTCCACCGGTTATTAAGGTGTGAGCCCATGACTGTTTGACTTGTGATGCATGTGAGTCATGAACAAATTCATAGCATGACAAAGGCAACGCAGAATCAGTCACAGTTGTCTCGGTTCACAAGCTACCCGTAAGTTATTCTCTTGTTCAGACATCAAGCTTTATGTGACTGATAAAGTGACAGTTTCTGTACTCAATTGAGGAGAGCAGGAAGGCAGCATTTGAAAGAAAACAAAATGAAGCCTGTAACTGCAAAACACTTTATCTAGTCATGGCAACTCCACTGTGACAAACAGGAGTGCCTTCCACATTAAGCTCTTTTACTGTCAGACAATTTCATCTCCAGAACTGGCAGCCGATTCAGTTTCTATAAGTGCTTGCCTTTGCAGCAACGAGGCAGTAGCAGAGCTACAGTTGAGAGCAGCTTCAGCTAAATTCAATGCAGGAGAAAATAAATTCTTCACAGCATAGCAGAGGAGTCTTTGTCAGTGTCTCTGTCTGACTCACTGCTTTGTTCCCTGTCATAATACAGCCATACCTAGAACCACCAAGGCTTTTCAAAGACCCTAAAGCATGTATGGGAAGCTGCGGAAATCAATAAGCTTCAAGTGCTAAATTGTTTGCAAGCCATTGATCGAGTAGAATCTACATCTGTGTTATTCAATCCGCTTAATAAAAGCCAATTATTGTTTCCCCTGCTTCAAATCCCAAAGTTCGAGTCTCCAAGCCTTGATTTGATTCCAAAGAGACAAATCTATATATCGATGCCTCTCTTGTTTTCCTTAGCTGACCTTTGCAGGTGTAAGGTTGAATACATATCTCTCTGTGTGTGTGTGTGTGTGTGTGTGTGTGTGTGTGTGTGTGAGTAAATGGTGGAAAGACACCTCCACGTGTGCCACACCGCTGGCTGTTGCAGTCGTGTTTCTGAGTGTTGACAGCTATAACTGTCCACAGAGCTATAACAGTCAAGTCAAATCAGTGTGCCTGACCGCTGAGTACACTTCATTCTGCCTGGCATGACATGACCTTTAGATACTGTTAATACATTTATACATGATAAAACCACTCGTCCATGACTGCTAAAATGCAGCTGGTCATTGGGCTCAAATTTGAGAGCTGTTGTTCAGTTTAGCGAGAAGAGACTAATTGAATGGAAGGCTTAGGCAGTTATTAATAAAATTTATGTGTTTAACACGGCACAATACAGTAAAAGCTGGGGCGATATGAGTCCTGAGGCAATTACATATGGGATGGTATGACCCTATTGAGACACATAGAATATCCCTGATTGAGTACGATATACAGTGCTGGTTTTAAGCAACCAAACAGCATTAAAGGTTTGATGTATGCTTATTTTCTTTCTTGCAGAGTGTGAGTCTGTCCAAAGGTATTAAAACTGCCTTCCAGCACATCTAAAGGCCCAGACACACCAAACCAACTAATTCTCCACCTCGCATTGCTTGTGTCTTGGCCAAAAGTTGCATTTGAACACACCACAATGACTACAGCCAGCCCGTTCTCATTCTGAAGTTGTCAAATACTGCCACTTTGTCAGTGATTTCAGCATAAGATACAGACAGCAAAAGCCACCTTTTGTGGCATGTGTGATTTGCTGCCGGGCTACATCGGTTGAAAATGCGGCTGGATGAAACCTGTTGAAGCCATATGATACACAGCTGGACAGGGTCATGTTGAAACACAGCTGGCAGCGATGTCATATAAAGAGCTGGAAGGTCCCTATAGGGTGGGAGGATTGGTGGATGGTTACAACAAACCTTGGACTTTTACCTGTGAGCCTGGTGTTCATTTCCCACATTAATGTAAAGCCAAATGATGGGTTTTTTTTTCTAAACCTAACCACCCATGCTTTTGTTGCCTAATCCTAGTTATGTGCTTTTATTGACATCCTGGCATTGGTTGCGGCATCGCAGTACATAAACAGCAGTAGCAGGAGGATACCTAGAGCGTAATATGTGGACACAGAAGTCCACTGACAAAGCGGGGATATGTGACGGTTTGGGATGAAAACGTGTTACGACAGCCAACAGCCGACTAGCGCATACAGTACCAGAAGGTGGCAGTGGGCTGTATTTGTCTTTCAATAAGGGAATCCAGAAGGCTGACAGGAGGGATTCAAGACGGTAATTAACCAGTTAGCAGATTAATAACACAACCCAATGTTGAACGAACAAATTATATATACCCTGAGGTAGTGAACGATATACAAACAATTTTTAAGTGTTTCTGCTTAAAAGCTCAATCGTTGAAAAAACAACTCACCTATATAACATTTTCATCTCATCTTCAGCTCAGACGGTGATTCAACTTGCTGAATTGGCTGAAAAACAGCTGACAAGGGTTGATTAGTGCCAATAGTGCTTGATACACAGAAAAAACTAGGGCAACAGACACTCACTGACCATTGGCTTGGTGTGTCAGGGCCCTGAAGCTCACCCAGCAGTCTCGTTGGTTGCTGCTGGACATATTATTCATAATTATCCCTATAATGGAAATTCAGCATGAAAGACTTATTGTGAATGGCTTTTTTTCAGTGGATATACAAGCTGGAACTAGTTGGCTAGCAACTTCTTAGAGTCACCATTGGTTTCTTAAAACCTAACTGTTTCAGCTTCTTTACCTTTTGCTTCATGACACTATGCTATGCTAACTATCTGTTGCCTGTGTCTTCATATTAAAAGCACAGACATGCGATATGGCATTCATTATTCCATATAACAGTTTGTTTGTAACAGGCAGAAGTTGTACTATGTTTATTTGCATTGTCCCTATAAATTTAAACAAAAATTTTGGCAAGAAAACAAATAAGCAAGTTTCCCAAGAAGTTAACCTTCTCCCTTTAGACTTTGCATGAAGAGCTGGATGGATGTGACCTAAAGCTCAATCACACTCTGGGGCTAGCTGTGATTAACATGAAGGTCGAGGGGTGGCAGGGGGTTGTCTCAGTGGAGTTCCTGAATGACAGCTGACAAAAGCCCAGAGAGGATAAAAAACAGAACAGCAACAAGATAATGGGTTAACAGAGGTCACAGCAAAACTTGAGCAGTGAAAGTAGATGGGAGACACTTGTGGCAGCCCAATTGAAGTTTGGGAATGAAAAAGGCATTTTGAGAGAGAACAACATTTTGGAATGTGAGATTTTAAGTTGGTTAAAACAGCACAAAATCAACATCATCTTTTAATCTCACTTTTTAAGAAAACATGATCTATATTTTCATCAATATGGAAAAAAGTAGTCTCTCTGATTGACTCAGATGAAGTGTTCTGCCAAATTCCGGGTTATATCCATGTTAGTGAAGAGTTTATCCACTCTTTGTAACATGGATACAAAGTCTCCCCTCTACCACACATCTTTAATGGTGTGATGCAACAACTGAACATGGGAGGAAACAAATGAAGTCAATGAGTAATCTGAGGTGTCTTGACAACAAGTATTACAGGAAAAGGTGCAATCCTCTGTAAAAACATGTTTGGAGC
Organism: Plectropomus leopardus; assembly: GCF_008729295.1. Taxonomy (NCBI): domain Eukaryota; kingdom Metazoa; phylum Chordata; class Actinopteri; order Perciformes; family Serranidae; genus Plectropomus; species Plectropomus leopardus. The sequence goes on from NC_056469.1 coordinate 22,111,158, forward strand.
TCAACAGCAATGAGACGGAAATGTGTTCGTTCTATATTAGTGAGATGGTGATAGCCTTATTAATATTTGAGGGGCCGGTTGAGTAATTTATGGGTTCACTGACACAGTGGCCGTGCAGCCAAGTGGGGACTTGCCACCTCAGTGTCTTCAGACTTCAAATGCAATGCTCGTAAATAATGTGTGAGTGTGTATGTGTTTTGAGTGAGGGTCAGGAGGCTCAAGGCATTGATCAGCGCTTGTGTGCATATTGTGAGTCTTTGCATTATATATGCCCGTGTGTGTGTGTGTGTGTGTGTGTGTGTGTGTGTGTGTGTGTGATTATGCACACATGGTATATTGTATTACAGGCCGCAGCATCCAACCTTCCTCCCTTCTCCGCTCCTATCCAACGAGACCCCCACTCTGTTCCCTGCACCAGGCTTATCTCGCCCAGCCGTTCATTCTTGAGAGAAGCAGCGTTTGGCAGAAAGAGACATCTGCTCAGTGAGAGAATGCCCTAATTATTCATGACCATTTAACCATTCAGGATTTGGTCTGCGCGGCATATGTGGCGTTTCTCATAAGTGTGCGTCAGCCACACTTGTTAATGGCAGTTTCATTACTGATTGTTTTGTATTCTATACCTTTAAATTACTACAACACAGCGTGGAATAATTCTGTTCTGTCTACTAGTTGTTATAATCCAAGACAAAATATATTTGTATTTGGCAAGAGGAGAAAAACAACTGAATGGTGTGTTTTCTCTCCCCTTTTGTGTGTTTTTTCTTGTAATTTGCTGCAGTTTGGATGTCTACTCTCAAACCTGTGTGACATAAATCTATTGTTAGGCCCTCTGTTTTTTTCTCAGGTGTGTTCAGGAAGTGCTCTCTAGAGGACAAACAAATGTCCAAATTGCTCTCTGTTTTTTCTTTCTTTTCATCTGACTTGACTTATCATGCTCTCTGTCTTTCTGCCTTTCTCCTGTCCCTCCCTCTTCCCTCGTCTGTTTGTCCTTATCATAACAAAACCTTGTCACCACGGTAGCCGTGGCCACATAAATCAGCCCGGCCAGCATCATCTGTTCCCAGCTGTTTACCTCCAGCCAAACAAAGGAGTCTGCCTTTTTGTTGTCGCTGGGGTGGAGTGCTGCGTCGGCTGAGGGCTGTTATTCAACAGCGCACGCTGCTATCAGCCCCCCTCTCTGAAAAGGCCAATTCAACACAGAGAATCAATGGAATAGGAGGCAAGTAGGAAAGATGTCAATGTGGGGGTTGTTGGACACTTAGAAACTATATACAATCCGTCTCTCCCAAAGGAGTCAACACAGACAGGGGCACAAAGGAGGCACATCACAAGCAAACGTGAAAAGCAAATAAATAGTTGCGCATCCCCGTTACTCTCAGCTCAGGTGTATGCAGGAGCTGTTCTCCGGAGAGGAGGGGGGTTCAGTTTGTGTCTCCAGAGGAGGCTTAGCGAGCGTCGGTAGGAGCTGCGAGGTCTCGTTTGCATCTGCAAATGAGACAGAACCCGGCTGGCCCATGTCACCTTGGCAACAGGCCATCAGCACCTCCCTCTCTGCTATATTAGCAGCCATGGTTGTCTGTCTGCTTGTCAGTCTGCACCCTGCCTCCCTCTATCCCTCCACTGCGGGTCTCTTCACCACAACAGCAGCAGTATCTGTCTACCTGACTAGACCCATAGGATTAAGAATGTCCCTAAATCTTTCATTGAGACCGTCAAATAAAGACAAAAACAGCATTATAAAAGATGAATGCCCCAGGCTTTTGTGGGTGTCCCAGTGAATCCGACTCAAAGCGAAGAATTGGCAGCAGTAACATGCTGTGGTCATGAAATTTACATGGTGTGCCTGTGCCAAGTGATGGGAGGCTGGCAGCCTGGGCTCTTTAGGATTTTTTTGTGGATAATGCACACTGTTGATCAACCAAGTGCCAGCCAACAAGTTGCATACAGACACCAGGCAGGTCTGTGACACTGCAACTACGACTGATAGGAGAAGCACACAGAGCTAACTTAGCTTTTCAATTATCTTCAGTATTGATTCTCAGAAGGTTGCCGTTGTGTTGGACACGCTACTCAAAGTGAGCTGCTGTTTCCGTGTCATGTGCCAGACAGATCAGGGACAAAATGCTGCACGTTGTGTTTCTTTCTTCCCCTTTGGAGGACTATTTTTATAACACACAGGAATGTCAAATGCTGTCCATCACAACATGCTCCATGGCCACAGAGTTTTGTTGTCCATCTTCTTTTCCACATCAATCGTATTATTTTTTGTTCTATAAACTATCAAATTATATATAGTTGTGAAATGTAACTAAGAATATTTACTCAAGTACTGTACTTTAAGTACAAATTTGAGATACTTTACTTTTTACTTTTTTTTTTATGCCATGTTGTACTTTTACTCCACTATGTCTCAGAGGGAAATATTGTACTTTTTTACTTCACTACATTTATCTGCAATCTTTAGTTACTTACTTACTACAAATTAAGATTTTTGCAAAAAGGCATAAAATAGTTTATAAAATATAAATTTTTCATTTAAATTAATCAAGTACAGATGAAGTGATAAGTCAATTAATCAATTAGCCAATTGTTGTCAAATTACTTGGCAATTATGTTGATAAAAAAATAAGTTTTTTAAAATAATTTTGTCGGATTTGGGTTTTTTTAGATTATTTATTTAGTTATTCATTTATTAGTAGTAGTCGTAGTGGTATTGTTGTTTTCTGCATTGAATACTTACTTTTTTTTAATGCAGGACCTTTACTTTTAACATACAGTTTTCACAGTATGGTATTGGTGCTTTTACTTAAGTAAAGGAACTGAATACTTCCTCAAAACTGATTTAATACATATAAGCTGCTGCATGAGCGTGTAAACCGGTTATTTCTATCTTTATCTTTCCTACCTTCTTCCTACCCTCATTTTTTCAGTCAGCTTGTGCTTCCCCTCCCCCTCTTACAACATGCCACACGCTTCCTGTTTACTCTTGATAAAACTGGAAGAGAACAGGAGAGGAATATTTGGTTTGGAGTCAGCTCCTTAAATTTTCTTGAGACATAGAGCACAAGATTATTAAAATTCCTTTTAAATCACCTCTTATCCTGTAATTCCACTTTACCCAACTACTTGAAAATTCTGACAGTCTTAATCTTACTGATTAAACTCTTGTATTTCAGTTCATGTCCAGATTTGAATCAGACTAGGTGTGCTCTCAGTGTTGCACACACAGCGACAGACAGCGCCTGTCCTCCCATGCAAATGATGCAAATATGATTTCAGTGGAAGGGATCCAAACAGTTCAGGCTGAAAGCAATTAAACTCAACTGATGCAACTCTGCTTGACTGGAATTCGGCACATGCTTACATCATCACATCCAAAGTGACTCTGCCTATAAAAGAACAATACATACAGAGCTTGATGAGAACATTTAATATACTTTGTAAAAAACACCATGAGACTCTTAAAAAATATGGCTCCTTTTCTAAGATACTTGAATACAAAAAACATTTTCAGTATAAATCCATGTGTTGTATTCTCTGTGACTGCTGTTAGAGTAGAAGAAGTGGGTTGCTTGGAAATGCAGCACTAAAGCATTTTTCACAGCTTATGGGTTATAGAACGTTTTATGTCACTAATAACAGTATTCCATTACGGAGCTCCTCAGTCTACTGCAGTCACCTTTTAACATATACTTGGCCGCGGCACTTATAATAATTTACCCTGGGTGTAATACTTAGATGTTAACGTGACCTCTTTGGGTATTGATGTAAAAACAGAGTCCAACACCTTCTGACCCTTGAGCTCATGAGTGCAGAATGCTTATGTTTGCCTTGGCGACTAGACGGTGTAATGCTAGCCCTAGCACTGCGGCCACAGGGTGTGTAACTTAATCACGTCCGGTGTGATTGGCAACACTGATGAATGTCCACTTTGTTTGCACAGCATAGTCATCCCCCCGTCCTCCCCACTCAGGTTGGACGCAACCAAGACTAAATCTAATTAAACAGGGCCACTGATGCTCCCTGCCCCCCAGTTCTGTCCCATCAGCACTGAGGGAGCCACGGTCCCTGTGTACACTGTGGCAGAGTATGAATCCCTTTGTTTTGTGTAACTCAGACACAAGGATCAGTCCTCTTGCACGTGTGACCCATTTTTCAGACATCCTGTAGGCAATGAGCCACACCTCCGGCTGCCTCGCCTGATTTTTCATCACAGGTCACAGCACTTCTTTATGTGTCCTGTGGATTGAAGCCATTCCAGTGCTCATTGACTGTTTGTCATTGGGGAAAGATCGTCTTTGCTCATGAGGGTAAATTGGAAATGGATCAATGCAGAGTGTAGTAGTGACAGGGGGTTCATGTGTCCTTTTCCTTCTCAATACCATGTCCTTTTCTTATGGAGGATCTGCCCTTGTTGGAACTAATCTACTGTGGCTCACATGTTGTGAGATTTAATATGGAATATAGTTTTTATAAAACATTTTTTATATATGACTAAGAGGTTTTGTCATATTTGGTGAAAAAGAGACAACACTGAAAATTCGACTGTAATATAGTTACACATAACTCTAGTTCTATTAAAAAATCTAATAATTGTAATTGAATAACTGTACTAGAATGGCGGGTCTATTTCCTGTTATGTTAATGAAATTAATTAAACCATATAACTGATGCAAATAACCTGCGATAACATGAAATACAAAAACAAATGCAAAGAGAACAGTCATAGAATACATCTAGATCAAGCAGTATCCTCCAAGGCTAAAAAAAAATGAAGCCAACTCATATGCACCAAAAGCTGCAGTTCTTTGAATGGCCACTTGAGGTTGGCTCTAAAGGCGAGTCCATCCCCATAGACCCCCATGTTAAAATGTGTAATTTCTCCATTTATGACAGCTGAAAGGGGGGGGGGGGGGTAATTTTAGATATAACAAACCTGTTTACAATTCATTAGGGCTTAAAATTGTGCAAAATTAAGGGCAGGGCATCTTAAGTGACAGGCTGTCTGCCTCTCCAACCTCTTGTCCAAATATAGTCATTTCGAGCTAAAAAAAAGAACAAGATGACAGCAGTCTACAAAATGATAGGTGATGTCACCATAGCTACATTGAATATTTTTATACAGATTATGAGATTATGATAGGCATGTCCAAAGTTCAGTGCGGGAGCCATTTCTGCCCCTCAAACCAATTTTAAGTGGCCTTTGACTTGACTTTTAAAATATACTATATGTGGCTGACCACACTACATTGGTTAATCAAGCAAAATCACTTTGCATTTTCTCCCTTCAGTGGCAGGACTACAGTTTGTAGACATGCATCAAGTAGGAACTCTGCAGGCGGAACTGATGTGTTTTCATAAATAGATGGTGAATGAGCAAATGGAATGATTACCAAACAGCAGACATTTCCTGCTAGGTAGCAGACATGGCCACGGCACTTTGCACTACTTTTCAGGGCTGCTGCCTTCAAAAGTAGTGCAAAGTTGAATATTTTTTCACTGAAAAATGAAACACTAGCCTTTGTCTTATTTAGCTCAGAATATGTATATTTGGAATATAGTTAAGATACAGATGGACAGAGGAGGAGTGACAGCCACCTTTGCACACTGCTGAGAGCAGAAAAGTAGGCAGAGACACTGGAAGCACACACTGAGCAGGTAGCTTGCTCATCTTGTTCAGCCTCTTGACCTATGTGGCATCAGTGATGGGTTTATGGTGAGAGCTTAGTCCATATAGATGAAGCTAGGCTGGTAGAGAGATGGCTTTGTAAAGCAGTTAACTGCTACTTACTCTAGTCATCTTTGCAGTCAGTGCACTATCCCAGCATGCTTTACTTCCAAAGCACTGAGATCAGTGGCCACTGGTAAGTAACTCATGATCACAAAATCAGAAGAGGACATCCCTTGCCATACAGTTGATTGGAAACTAAAGATTAGGGTAATCCACATTTATTAAACAGGTTCATCCTGACTGACATAATCTCAGTGTGGTAATGGAGGGCCAGTTTAAACAAACTTGTTAGAGAGTAAGGTCGGCGTGAAACAGAACTACACTTCAAGAGCAGATGAAGTTCTTATTCTCACCTTCAAGTGAGATATTTTGACAAGAAGTAGGTGTAGTCACACTGAATGGAAATGGGTGATAATGGTTTGCTTGGAGCTCATATTCATGAGTTATTCATTTTAAAAAATCAAGATCATAGCATCACTGATCATCAGAATGAGAAATACATGCAAAAAGAGGTCAATGTTAAAGGTCAAAAACATAGACTTTGTCTGGCAGGATAATTATGCCGGAAAAAAAACTTTAAAATTAAAGTTTGTTTCTGCCACGATTCATACTCCAAACTGTCCTTGGAAGACCGCAGTGAGCCTGGATGACAATAACAAAGTAATGCTTGCTGATAAGGAGCGGCAAAGAAGTGAAAGCCTGAAGGTCAGTCCTGGTTGTGCTGGGAGCTCCCAGAGCGCTGAGGATTCTGCTGACATCCGCCGTCTTTGTTCTGCGTAATTGGCTAAAAGACTGAGCAACTATATTTACACATCCCCCGAAGAACATTAATTACAGACTGAGAAAGAGAAAGAAGTATCATCACTTCGCTGGTAGCTGCACATATGCATGCTTATTAAGGATGGTGGATAATATACTAGCTCTGGCACCATATAAAATTACAAATAAGATCCAGACGGATTAAATATGCCTAATAAGCATAAATGATCACTTATGTATATGTGGTTGAGAAGGATTCTGTATTAAATTGGACATAGCTGACAGCTGATGTGTTTCACATGCCATAACAACACGTAATACACATGTCAAACCGGCAGGTAAGATTTTAGTCATGTTCATCTACTACAACTGCAGATCCTTAGATTGACTATCCTTGAAAAGGAAAGGTCTGGTAGATGTTATATTCACCTGTGGATTATAAATAGAGATGAAATGAGTTATTCAAATAGCAGTAGGAGAGAGAGCAATCAGGAATTACAGTCTATCGAGGCTTTTGCCAAAGAAAAAGTTGGCAGCTCTTTAGTTTATGACTTAATACCTGCAAGACTTATGTGATTCCCATTAGCCTCAGATGTGATTTGTGTTAATTGCTCATTAGTTAATATATGCTATGTTCACATTACAATCAAATGTGGCCCAAATCCCTTTTTTTGGCTCTCATGTGACACAGTTCTGACTTTTTTAGAGTAGTGTGGACCATAGACTATATATAACGATGCACAATGCGTCACCACTTCCTTCAACTGTACAAAATTAAGCAAAAATATCCTGGATATAACCACTGCCATCTTGCACTGGCGATGTCATTTGGTGCAAGAGTCTGCGTGGTACCAATCTTCACAGTATCAAGTTCTACCGTATATCTGGTCGACCAATCTTGAACACACTAATTGTCACACACAGCTGTCAATCAGGACGTCAGACCCCCTATTTATAGCATCCAATAACTAATTAAACCCAAACTTATCAAATAAATAAACACTTGACTAAACATGAATGTGATGAGAACTACCGAAAATGACAGAAACCATCTTTAAAAAATAATTATTAGGTGAGTACTTTAATCTTTTAGCTTGGCCCTTGTCACATTAGTCAACATGAGGGGGCAGGTTTTATAGCCTTTACGACAACAGCAAGGTGGCTAACAAGATGTTTTGGCTTCACTTTTAGGGAGCTGTCATGTCATCCAACTTTATTTTACAGTCCAGGGTGTTAACACAGAAATCACATCTGGGCCACTTTAATATGTGGTCCGAAATCCGATGCATATCCATTCAGTGGCCATGAGGCTGCTGAGGTGCAGTCATGTTGGAATTCATGTGTTTCTCCCATAAATCCATGGTTCATTGCACAGGTGCAGATCACTTACCATCCAGTGTTAGAGATTATATGATGTGTTGAGTTTCAATTTTCAATTGTGGCTAGGTTTAGGCTTAGAACCACTTTGTTAAGGATAGGAAGATATCATGTTTTGGCATAAAATACCTTGTTTGGTGGCTACAAACACAACTAAATGTGTCCCTAACTGATGTTTAAAAATACCCTTGATCCCAAACAGTGGTCTGCTGCTATGTGCTACTTAGCAGCCATTTTACCGAGATGTCACCTTCTCCTCCTCCTTGTGATAAGTTACTCAGCTCATACACATGTAATCCAAATTAAATCATACGTATGAAACATACAAACATATCTGTGATTTGCAGAATGGTACAATATAATTTTCATCTGGCAACTAGGCTGTAAAACACACTTACTTGACAAAAATGTTATTGTTTGGATTTGAACACATAAAGAACCTTAATAGAAAGCTACAAAATGATAGAAAAGTCCAAATAAATAAATAAACCTGCCTTTTAACATACGGATATTAGCATTTATCTCAAGGCAACACTGTACAGCCTCACAGAGCCACTAATATAACTGTAAACCTTTTCTTAACACCAAACCTTCTGCCATTAACCCCTAATGGATAGAGTGATTATTTCTATACACTTGAAAAACTCAATTGTGTTGTAGCTACCCTGAAAGTATTTTTGAAAGGTTGTGTTGTTTACTTGCAGGGATAAACTAAAACTCCATCCAGCAACAAAATGAATCCAGAAGGCCAGAAATATCAATAACATCTGCTTTAGTTTATAGTATTATTGTATGTATTTTCATGCGTGTTCAGAGAATCACTCAAGGGCGAATAATATTTACAAGGATCTAATAAAACACACTTTTATTATTGCATATTTACAGACACTCCCCTCATTATTCGGTCGGTCACATGAGTGCCTATTTGCCAAAAGTGAGACCTCACCTTTTCCTGCTGTTCACAGTTTGTATCCTGCTTTACTTTAAGCAAAATAAAATCCGTTGGAGTGTCCTGTAGATGTGACTTTGACGTTCAGTTTGAAACAGTCATAGTGTTGTCATGTTTTTTTCTTTTTCAGGCATTCCACTATAGGGGATGCCTGTTGGGGACCTTGTTAACCACTTCCTGTTATTGTCTCTCACAGGAAGTCGATGGCCACTACATTACAGAAGTTCAATGGCAGACTTTCAATTTTCCTGTGTGTGTGTTCATATTTTGCAACGGATAGGCGCAGATTACCCAACACGTTCCGGAAACAGGAAAAAAAAACATTGATGTCCAGAGCGAAAAGCAAACAAACAAAATGTGACAGTGCAACTATTTATTATGTGCAATCAAGGCCAATTTGCCAAAATACCCAACTCAGTAAGCATTATACTAATCATTTGTGCATCAAAAGCGGCACAGTGGGGTAATACACTTCACAGCACAGCCCACAGCAGCTTTAATCATTATCACAGTTCATTTTACTATAATACATTTAGAGAAGCTCCTTCAGAGGTTGCTTTGAAAAGGCACTTGATTAAGTATAGTGCTGTGTGAGAAATACAATGTGAGCACTTGACCAGAGAGTTAGGAGAGCAGCAAGGGAATTATGGGGAAAAAAAGGTTGCAGGGATGTGAATAATCTGGATCATCAAGCTATTTGTCTGATACTTCACACTGGAATTGTGATGAAATACTACACAGAAGGGTTAGCAATACAACAGTTTGGATGATGTGACAATATTGTTTGCAGCAGCAAGACACCTGTGACTTATAAATGTGACTGAAAAAGACAGCGTGAAGGTAAACCTTTAGCTGCTACAGGGACTTAAAAATCAAATCTGTAAAAGTGATTTATGACACACTGAGACCACAATCCTTCACTTTATGGCCCTCCTGCCACTGAGTATAACATACCTCAGCAGGTAAGATGTTTTTTCAGGCTTTAGAAATTATTCTTGAAGCTGAGAAAAAGGGGAAACATGTAATTACAGGCGCACAAGCGATAAATCATATTCATTGTTATGTCTTGTATGATGTTTGTCAATTACATCATGCCACGCTTTACAAATCTTTGAGTTTATAATGTGTGACCAATGCGCCTTATTATTTGGAGTAACCAAACAGTAGTGATGCAATTGAATGCAACAACCTAATCATTTCCCATGGAGCATGTTTTTGTACCCCTTCTTATTTGTCTTAAATCCACATTGTTTTTCTGTTTGGGTTTTTCTTCAACATAATGCCTGAAACCTATTGACACAGGTGCCAATCATAGTGTCTTTATTTATTTTTATTTTGTATTTATGTGGATATGGATATTATGTAATCCTGAATGTTGGTTGAAGGAGACAGGCGAAACTGACAGAGGGCATAAGTGCAAGCGTAAGGGAAGAAGAAAAACAGTTCTTGCTGAGGAGGACGGGGAGTTGGCTGATGTAATTGAGATAGAATGAGATGGTATCAGCAGTGGGGTCGCCATGAATAAACAGAGGGAGGGCACTGAGGACAATTGAATGTGTGAAGGAGAAAGAGGCCAAGCCTGTGCATGTGTGTGTGTGTGTGTGTGTGTGTGTGTGTGTGTGTGTAAGCATTCTCCTATATGCCTTTGAGCATATGTGTAGCTTGCATGCATGTCCATTTGTGTGTGTGAGGATCATCGTTGTGGCAGGGGGGAGGGGAAGCCTTCGTTTTAAGCCCTGGAAACTGACTGACTGGTGCTTTCCCCTGCGGAGCGCTGGCTGTGTTTGTGCAGCATGGAATAAAGACCCCGCTCTCGGGAAATACCCGGGGGATCATCACCTACACAAAACACCATCACGCACGACGTCGTCCTCTCTTTGTCTCGCCCACACGTCTATCTCCCGAATGTATTTGCTCACTCCATGCACACACTTAACACCGACACATCATCCACGTCAACAATCAACAGCTCGCACACAATGTAAACTGACAGCCGAAGGGGGTGATCGTGACAGAGAAGCTTTATGAATATGGAGAGCAGATTATCAAGTACTCGCAAATAAATATTAGCAGTTTTCACAACATGCTTGGAGCACCAGATAGGTTGGGTTCTTGAGAATCTATCTCACTTGTTACTGACTAACTTAGTTAATTCTGTGCAACATGTGAATTTGGCTTAAAGATCACAATGCATCAAAACAGATGTGTGTGAGACATTAGCAAAAGAAATATCATAACATATGGCCTTGATCGAACCTGAGGTTTCTGGGTTGGAATGGGTGGGACACACTGCCAGGCTCTGGCAGTGCAGATTTAGTTACTGTTCCCTTCCCCCCACAAGATAAAAAAGGGTAAAGTCTTTTGGGATGAGTAGAGTTGGAATGTACACAACACTAGAGATACTACAGATGGTATCAAACACGGTTTTGCTCAGAAGACCTCCAAAAAGCTTCAGCATTTCCTGTGTAATTAAAATGGACGAGAAATGCACAGCAGGTCACTTACAATGTTCCCATTACACATGTAAATATATTTTTCTTCTGACAGCATCACACACTAGTCATTTGTGAGAAAGAAAGGGGATTTTGTCATACAAACTCTGCAGGGCTTTTACAATAGCTGTTTGGAAAGAGTTTTACTGTAAATAAATCATTAGATATTTTGGGAAATCAGCTTACTTAATTTCTTGCTGAGAAGTAGATGAGACGATTGATAACACTCTTAAATTTGTCGACCATGTATGATGCTAAAGCAATGGGACAATTATCTAAGTTTAATAAAAAGACTGGACTATATCTTGTTTATGTAATCCAAATACAAACAGTAATGTAAAAATGATAGTTTGTGCAGTGATGTCCTGGAGTCTCCACTGGTTCCCTGGCAAACTCATGGTGGCCACAAGATTTGTGTGAATTTGAGTTTTTCATTATTTTGTATTGTGAATTTAAAGCCCAGCTCAGACCAAAGATTCATGCCAAGCTGAAACCGTTTAAGAATGTTGCAGAGAAAAGTTTTAGCCATGTGAAATGACTTGCGTGACTTTGCATGTCAGGTTGCCAATGGCTGATTTTAAAATGTAAGGCATGTCGCTTGTTTCAGCAGCCAATCAACTTGTAGCAAAGTCCGTCAGCCATGTCAGCTACAAACACAAATATGGCACATTTGTTTGTTTTGGCATTCACTGACAACAGCCCTTCATCCCTGCCGAGCTGGATTTCATCTCATTTACATCAGCACGGCTGTTGACACGTATGTCGGTCTTCATCCTCACACTGTTCCAAAGATGGACAGTGTCACACTTGCGCATTAAGGAAAACAAATTATTCTTTCAGTCATTACTTGTACCTGAAAACTTGGATTTAAGAACTGAAGTAAATTGAGTTGTTGCCATGGAGACGATACACCACTTCGTGTAGTCACATAGCTGTAAACTGGCAGGTAGTAGTGGTGAGTTTTGACTCATCTAAGTGGGACTCTTTGGTCTGAACAGCACAAGGGGCCTCAAACACATTGATACATTGAATTCTACTTCCAACTTTTTAAAGTAAAAATCTGCCAAATAAATATTATATCAGGCGTTAAGTTTCCTTGCAACCCATTTATGGTATCAAATGACTCTTTGTGGTTAAGATAATGTCATTAAAAGCTTCAACAAAACAATCCACTAGACTGTTCTTAAACATCTATGGCTCAACATTACCTGCAGTTTTTGAGGTGTTTCAGAGTCAGGTGACTTGTCTGCCAATTGGGCAAGTTGGCAATAGATAGCTGTCTAATTGGATGTTCATTCTTGCAAAACAAGTATTTTGCCCATTGCAACATAAGAGTTTCACCTTGTCTCACTGATGTGGTCGGGCTCCATGTAGGTCCACCAACTAACCAGCAGAACTTATCTAGTGCAGTTATGAGGGTGTGATTGAACCTCAGGTCTCTGCAATCCAGTAGACATTAAAGATTGTTGTCTAATGTTTTTTTTTAATTTGTGGTATTTGTGCACAGACCTCTGTTATTTCATATGGAACTTGCTGCAACTAGGTACAGTCTTGGGAAAGATACTCTTGGAAATGTTGGATCATGTGAATTGTTAACTGGGTCATTTTAGATGATACAGGCTGCATTGTTGACTACTGAGCCTTCTGTTAATACTTGAAAGATATTTTGTACTTTTTGTTATTTTGTACAGTTAAGTGCACAAGAAGAGAAAAGGAGGTGAGGAAAGCGAACAAATGACCAAAGTCAAGAGGGTGTTAGATGAAACAAACTTGGTATATGAGTTGAGATTATTTTTTTAGTCATTAAGCTCTTCATAATTCTTTGTGTAATTGTCCGCTGGTGCACATTAAATATCCTTTGCCAATTCAACATCAGGTTGTGTTATTGTGTGCTAACTGGCTAACTAGTGTCTTGAATCTGTCCTGCTGGGCTCCTGGTTTTCCTTTTGAATGACAAGTAAAGACCACCACCGCCTGTTGACCTATTTCCTCTCATGCAGGTGCTGAGTGTACATGCTAGTTGGCTGTAGTCTTTGCGGTGTGTTCAAGTGCAGCTTTTTCTACGAAATAGGCAACGTGAGGCAACGCCACAGTCAACCTTTGAAGTTCACTAGCTCCTCTATGTCCGTGTGTCTTGGCGTTAAGTGATGCCTCTCCGACCTTGTGAATAAAAACTCACCACCACACACCAAAGTGGATCCAGAAACACTATGCACACTATTTGTTTTAAGTGTTTGTTTATTTCCGGTGAATAAAAGCATGAACATGTATGCTTCAGCATGTGTGCACACACACATACACACATACAGTACTTGCACAAAACAGAGACAGACATGTCTGCCGTCAATGTGAGCATGTCCTGGCTAGCCTCCCTGGAAGCAGCCCTTGGAGAGCCTGGGGACTGAATGAGTCCTTTTGAGTCCTGGCTGGTGAGGGGCAGGTCCATTGTTAAGGACAGCTGGGCCTCTTGTTTCTTGCTTTCTCTCTGGGGGCAATGGGCACCCAATATGAGGAGATTGGGTTTCTACCACACACTCCCTCCCAGCCCCCCACGCATCTGCAGCAGCATTGACTGTGACTCTCTAGCCTTCTGTCTGAGGCCACTTCTGGACTAGACAAAACCTTGCTGTTGCACTTAAGGCTGTGGATGAGAAGAATGCATATGCCAATAAATTAACTTAAAGAACAAATTTAGATATATGAAGTGAAAATACAAAGATGTGTAATAAATAACATGGTGTAGAATTAAGAAGTTGAATTTTTAGTTTTAAACATGGAATAAAATGAGGCATATTCAGATCTCTTTTTATTGTTTTTTGAATCAGAAATATTGCCAACAGTCATAAAAACAAAAAAAACCTGTTTTATAAATTAGACTATTAATGAACAGACCCCCCTATAAAAACCATTAGAAAATAGATTGGAATAAAACTGTAAAGTTTGGTGAATGTAAGTGCTGCTGAAGTGGAGTTTTGGCCCAGAGTATGGAGTATGGAAAACTCATATTGAGAAAATTTCCTTGAAAGAGATATATATTCTAAAATTCCATACATATTTGGGCAAAATTTTTAACTATGGATATTGCCATGAAATTTTCCTGGTTTTTGCATGCATTTCCACAACAGAGGTTACTAAAATTAATACCTAAAAGTGTATTTTGCAGGTTTTCTCTCCACTAGTCTTTTTTAGTGGTTGGCGCAGCAATGTCATCCTTTTGTATCTTACAATGAAAATAAATATTTCTGCTGGTAAGACTACTCAGCTCTTTTGTAGTATCATGCCTAAATGGCTTCTCAAACAACACACACAGCTCCAAGCTCATTGTTGTCGCCACATCTCTTCCTTCTGTATCTCCATCCCCCATTCCTCCACCCCTCTCCTTTTTCCCACACTCTCCTCCTTCCCTCCCTGCCTGGGGGAGTGCTGTGATTGGGTGAAAAGAGCTGCTCTCTGCGGAGTGTGCACCGTCTGTCACCATCCTTGTGGCAGGAGAGCGGAATGGAATAAAGCTCCCAAACTGGGCTATTAAAGGCTATTTTCATCCCTGCACGTCTGTTTCTGTGGGCTCACGCTCCAAATATAGATCTGGCACCAGTGACGCTAATGAAACGCGTCCCCCTTTTCGCTGCTTTAAATCTACTTATGTAATCTCTTCCTCGCATCAACAGGAGCTGGCCATACCTTACCATCTGGGCCTGATCCTGCAGTTATCTCCTCCTGTCACTGCTGTCTTGCAAACTCAGGCCTGTGTGTTTATTCTGCTGCAGTTCTTAGAGGTCAGGTGCATGAGCAGGAAAGTGGGAATAGGGTGTAGGAGCAACATGTTTCCATTTGGATGTGGAACAGTAATCCAAGAAAAACATGCAGGGTGTGACCTACAAGTTCCAGCCAGTATCCTGTCATTCCAGTGCACAATGCAGGGAGGGAGGTGACAAATCCCTAAGCCACTTTGTGTCAGATGCAGACACAAATAGAGTGGCACTCCATGTGACAGATGCTGCACACGCAGAGGCTGTGTTAAAAATCAATGACAGTTCATTTCACCTGTCATGTTCGACGCTTTGTTTCACTAAAAAATAAATAAAGTGAAATAAATAAATGAAGCGGATGAAGCAAGAAGTCTGCATGTACTAGCATTCATCAGTAGGCAGTAATGTCACCAGTACCCCTAAGACACAAGCATGGAAAGATTTGTTGTGTGTGACCTGCTTTTATAGTAAAAGCACTTTGGTATTTGAGGAAGTCAGCAAGCATTCTCAGTCAGTGTACCTTTTGGTCTTTGAATTTTCCTTTCAGAAGCAGAAATGAGAAAACAAAACACCATAGTTATTTGATTTTCATTTCAAAATCCAAAAATGAAAAACAAGAAATTTTTAGTTCTTGGGGTCAGAAATGGAATCTAGAACCTAGAAATGCTACTTTATTCCTTTCCTCCAATCAAAAAATAATAATAAAATACCAAGAAAACTGGAAGTCCTGTTGGTATTTTATTATGAAACTGGAAGTTGTCCTGGGGACAAAATAACACTGTTAAATGCAAGGTTGCCAAAATCAAACTAGTCTAGTTAGCAAGAGAAGTGATGAGTGAACAATGAACTTATTGTTATAACTAGCACTGTAATGGCTTTGGAACAATATTCAGACATCATTTTACACTCGTCAAAACAAGGTTTATCATCTACAGAAATCTGTGCATTTTTCACATAAGTGTAGGGAAGTCTGAGATTTTTCTGCAAGGTGTGTCAGAAGACCCTGCACAGAAAATTAAAGATTTTATTAGATTTTTTTTGGAATATGAGAAAAAGAAAATTTGCGCCCCCTCAAAGGTGTAAAATTTTATAAATAAATAAATATAAAGATGTTTCCATTCTTTGTTATCAATCTCTAACTCCAAAACGCTAAAAATGGCTTGTTTTTCATACTTGGATTTTGAAATGAAAATCAAATAACGTTTGTTTTTTGCTTTTTAAATTATTTTTCTGAAAGGAAAATTCAAGGACCACAAAGTAAACTGACCATTCTCACCATCTGAGTGGGCGTGGAAGATTAAATATCAGGCTTTAAATACAAGAAAAGCAACATTTTATTTGCTTGGAGCATATGTGTTCCCAATGCATGCTGGGATGCTTAATTTTGGGGTTGAATCATTACAACAGTGTGTCAGCAGTGTCCTTAGGTGATTTATAAGAATAAAGCTCCTTTCCTCACAGCTACACGCGAGTGCACGTGGCAGCATTCCCCTCTCTCTCCTGTGTGCGTTTGCTGAATAGAGGTACTATGGGTCAGTGGAGCAGCTGGTGACTGGGAGGAAGAACTTAACCAGGCCTCCTTTGTGGATCAGCTGTCTCTGGCCAAGCTTTGTCATTCCAAATTGGGTCCCTTACATCCAGAGCCTGGGGAGGTTTTGACATGTAAATGGATGACTGAGAGCTCCAAAGCCCCTCGATTACTCACTAAAATGCTACAGGGGCCAAAAACGCTTCCCTGAGATGCACCGCTGGGGGGAGGAAACACACACAGCCTCACCGCAGACTGAAGTGTGCCTCACAGTCTGGAATTATGTTAATGATTAAGCCTCCGTCTGGACACCAAACACTCTCCACCCTAATAGAATTATTTACGGATGATGTGGGCAGTCACTATGTGGGCATTCGCATGAAGCATGTAAACACTGTAAAGCCTTTTGGGTCACTGGTTGTAAGATTGTGTTATACAATACATAAACTCTGCTTAATTTTAATATTTCATCCATCTGTTAATTCATTTAATAGGGCATTTCTTATAGATAGTGCGACACAGAAAAAAGAAATGCAACAGATGTTACAATTCATGTCAAATCCATTTTCCCATTCAGTGTTTAAATTAGTTTTGCATTCACTTAAATGTAAGTATAACAACAGATCACACAAAACAGACTGTGTGCATATGTATATGAAAATATGTGAATATATTGTACATGATTGTGTATGCACTGATGATACAAGTGTAAAATGTGTGTGTATGCATTTATGACAGCAGTTGATCCACTTTAATCATTCAGTGTTCCTGTCGTAGTTGGGTAAACCCAAGTTTCGCTGAAAGTGTGCATATATAACATATATAATCATTTCAAAACTGATTACAATTTTAGACTATATATAGTTATGTACTAATCTTGTTAGTCTTTGTAAATATGATAATTTTTTACAAATTACAAAGGTTCATTTTATTAAAGGTCCCATTTAATGTTCATTTTCAGATTCATACTTGTATTTACGGTTTTCTTTTTTTTTCTTTTTTTTTTAAGATTATTTTTTGTATTTTTGCCTTTATTCAATAGGACAGAATTATAGCGTGAAAGGGGAAGAGAGA
Organism: Plectropomus leopardus; assembly: GCF_008729295.1. Taxonomy (NCBI): domain Eukaryota; kingdom Metazoa; phylum Chordata; class Actinopteri; order Perciformes; family Serranidae; genus Plectropomus; species Plectropomus leopardus. The sequence goes on from NC_056469.1 coordinate 22,128,820, forward strand.
GGGGATGACATGCAGCAAAGGGCCATGAGCCAGAATCAGACCTGCGGCCGCTACAGCAATGACACTGCCTTCATACATGGGGTACCTGCTCTATGCACTGAGCCACTGGGCGCCTTTTATTTATGGTTTTCAACTAAAACATGTTTACATCCTTTAATGTTCTGAAAAGCTCATTCCAAACTCATCAAATAGCTCCATTCTCTCAATGCTTTTGGTATAAGTCTGTGATGTGGTTAGAGTCCTGTGTTCGCTTTCTATTTGAATGTGATGTTTTTTACTACAGCTTACCATGTGCCTCCTTCCCCTCATCCTAACCATTCGTGACTTTTTTTTTTTTGCCTAAACCTATTTATCCGAGCTGTTGTTGCATGTGCTGTTGCTGCCTAAACACAACCATGTGCCATGTCATCCCGCCATGTGCTTGCTGACATTGGGGTAGTGGCATCCTGGAGTGTAGACGCAGAAGGATACCTAACTCTTAATATGTAGGCACAGAGGTCCACTGACAAAGCTGCAACATGTGATGAGTTGGGATGAGAATGTGTTGGAAAAGCTCAATTTTAGCACTTGTCTCTTTAAGCCCCCTTTCCAACAAAAGCCCAATATGCTCTGATTGGTCAGTGTTTCGGGTCTCCCACATCTGTGCTCTTGGCATCTGTGCTCTTGGCATCTCTGCAACGTCATTGCAGCCGAAAAAATGACTGTAATGGCATTGTAGCGGTACATTTTGCCTTCATTTAGTATAGTTATAAGTACAGTAGTTGTTAGTTTTAGTCATGACGAATTGTTAAAAAAACAATTTGCTATTGCAGTTTTTTTTACAATGACTATATTAAATTAAAAACTGACAACAGATTTCAGCTTTGACCAAAAGTATATGAATGACAACAATAAGCAAACAGGTAAGATAAACACTCAAAATAAAGGAACTGCTTGGAAAGTTGTCTCATACAACCCTAACCTTTGATCATTTCAGTAGCTCTATAAAATGAAACTTATGGCCAGACAGCAACGCCCCAGTGAGCTGCTGTTCAGCACGTCTGTGTGCCACATGTGCGCACGGCTGTAAAACGACCAACACCTCGAACTCGCTCACTCGCAGGAGAGAAGCTGCCCATATGTTGCTGAATGGTTACAATGCTGCTTTAACCAAGAGAGCAAACAAACAAGAATAACTCGGCACATTTGAACAGGCGCCAGAGCTGCAAACATCATTGCGCTAACACAAACAAAATACTCCATGGCCTCAATAATGCACCACATCACACATCTGGAGCGTGTGTCTCATATTTGTGAGAGAGGAGTAAAACCAACAGCAGAGAGCCGCCGAGCAGTGGGAGCAGTAGGCACACAGGAAGTGAAATTTGCTCAATATACTGTAGCCTGAGGCAGTTTGTGGGATAATTGCTGACACTCCAAGCTTAGCAGATAGCCATGCTGCTGCAGTGGTCAGGAAAACCCTCTGTTACTGACAGCTGTCTGAAGCACGGCACACGGAAAGAACATGACATGAAGCATGTTAACATGGATTTACCCATGTCCTCCATACTGCCCGCACAGCTTATTATAGAAGGATGCTGGCACCATAATAAACCTGGAATTGCTGCATGCTGTGGCGGAGTGCTTCTTTCCAGGCTGCCCTACTTTCTGCTTGTAGTTGTTGACTTGGTTTATTTGTACTGAATGGCCACTAATCGCTGTTTTTTTCTTTACTTTTGCTGTTTACGAGGAAATGGAGCGTCTCTACAAACACTTACGGCTACTGCTTTGCCTTCATTTTCCTTCCCAGGTATCAGGGTTGTGATGCTGGGTCCCATTACACAAGGAAACATTCATCACTCCCACAGAGAAGACTGTGATAATGAGCTTTAATTGACAGCAGAACAAACAGTTTAAGTTGCCTAATGTGTTTGCATGATGTAAAGCACTTAATAATGTGTTTGCATTTAATGCCAGTCACACAGTAACTGATCTGATAGGCAGTACGCTGACGCAGTGTGTGAGGGAGAGAGGGCATGGGGGTGTGGGGGGGTAAGGAGATGAACAGAGCAGCAGATAATGACCTCAGCTTCCATCTGCTGGGCACCGCGGGGCGGAGACACCTTCAACCTGCCACCGGTCGGTCGCCACGGCAATCTGCCACTCCCTATCGTCCTGGTGACATCTGCTTTTGGGTGACTGAAAGATGAATGCAGCACCAGCCACACGGGCACAGAACAGACGTCACGCAGACCACTAGACACACACACTAACACTGCGGCACAGATGGCCACAGACACACTACTGTGGAGATTACAATCCAGGCATTCTCCTCTGCCTCTAACCTCTCTGTAAAGTGGATGTAATATAATGACAGATTTGTAGCGCCGTTAACTGTGAATATGTTTTGGGTTTCTTCCTAAAGAGCTGGCATCAGTGGCCATTGGCTGGCGTTCCAGAAACCTTGCCATAGTGCGGTTTATTTAACACCCTCCGGTTACCTAGACGCAAGCTTTCACCTGTCATGTCTATGCCTGTTTGAGTTCATAATATGTTTGTTTTCAGAGCGCGGGGAATAAATGTTGTTGTTTACTAGTACTTTGTATCTATGGCGATATCGTTTTGCTTGACTAGAGTCCCCAGCCACAGCTGTCACCATTATTTAGTGCCTCTGCGGTAACCTTGGAAACACCCATCCTGCGTACAAGTGTTTTCACAAAGTGAGATCCTGATAAACAGGTGAAGAGCCGGGAATGTGGTGATTACACACAGAGCAGCATGAAAAAAGTAACAGAACCACCTCGTGTGTTGGGTTCACTTTGAAGAGAAGGACAGCTGAGGAGAGGACAGAAAGAGAGGAAATTAAGGGGTGGGGCGGCAGTGACAGAGGAAAAGAGAAGCGGAGGAAGCAAAGGAAAAAGAGGGGAATTCGGGTCAGTGTTGTGGACTGTGTATGTGGGGAGGGCATTTTGATCCACCTCTGGTTTTGAGAGAGAAAGAAACACTGGGTTAGAAAAGGCAATAGATAAACAGAAAGACAAGCTGCAAAGAGAAAATATGATCAATTGTAACTGGCTTTCATAAATTCTCAGGGAGCAGGGATGAAGCTTTGTCATAATCATCTCATGAGACAGCCGGTTAGATTTAAAGGGAGTGCTGACAGATTATGCCAGGCCTGAAATATTATGCACAGTCGGATGAATGGGATCCAAAACAACAAATGAAATTAAGAAAGTAAAGCTTGGATCTGTCATTTGCAGCAGGACCGAAGTTAAACACAACTACAGATTTAGAAAAGCACTAATTTTCAGCTAAAATAGGCCAAACTTTAATGGGTTGATTTCAGTTTTCTAAAATACCAGGCAAGCTTAGTTTATAAATCGTAATTCCAGGAAAGAGTCCATGTTTCCTCAGTTAAGCAGCACTGTTTAGAGTTCAGAATAGCTCTTTTATGGGTGTTGGAGGAACTGAATATCTCTCAGACCAGTGTCAGAGGCGTCAAAGACCAAAAGTGTGTCAGTGTTTACTGGGTCAAAAACTATTTGGGTCAACCTGGGTATACGGATTTGTTTTTGATTGTCTGATCCAGCTTCGAATCAAAAACATTTGAGTCAGCATTTTGTGAATATGCAATTTCTTTATGGTAATATATTACATAAAACTATACTTGATTGAGTTACAGCCCACATATGACAAATCCCACCCACCTGGCATTTAAAGGGCCATGTCATCCTCCCATTCTAATGTGGGTGGATATGTGAAAATGTGTTATTAAAATTCCAGTAGAGTTATGTGTGTTTTTACATTGTGCCCCCTCATCTCGATGCCATTAGCACTGCTGTCCCTGCAGTCAGACAAAGTTGGCTTTCTAGCAAGCCCAACTCTGTGACAAGTTTATGTGTCACAAAGGTCAGAAACAATGAATATCCTCCATCTAGCTAAGTTTATGGACCATATACCATGTCAAACAACCTTCTTACATAACCAGTTGTAGATAAGTGGTTTAAGGTTATGAAAACGCTCTGTTTTTCTTATGAGCATTGTTTGTTTGTTTCAGTTTATCTTTGAATCAGCTGACCAGCATATCTAACTGGCAGCTCAGTATTTCACAGTGGGGATCTCAAAGTCTCTCAGCGGAAAGACAGTTTTCTCAGGTCTAAAAGATAAGTTGACCTGATCTGTGAGTGTTGCTGAAATACTGGTTATAAAGATTAATGTGAAATATCACTTCCACAGCTGAGCTTTAGTTGCTCGTGCCTAACTAGGTGGCAGAATTTAGCCTTTTCAGCTGCACAAAATATTATAGAGTTGTTAAGCAGGCACTGTTAACAAGCATTCTTGGCCTCCTTTTTTCACCTTACTACAGTCTGCATATCAAAGGATCCTTGGGCAAGATACTGACTCCTAAAAACGATGCTCTAGATGGCTGTTCCATCGGCGTGTGGCATCTTGTATGGTAGCACTGGCCATCAGTGTGTGAATATGTGTGTGAATGGGTCAATGTGACATGTCGTGTAAAAGCTCTTTTGAAGATGAGAAAGGTGCTATCCAAGTGCAAGTCCTTCCATTTCCTGTTCATTTCAGGCCCCCAGGAAAGCAGCTCAGCTGTGCTTCCGATTTTTCCCAGTGGCCATGAGTGGTATTCCAGCAAAAAAATTTCTTCGCGGCCCAAAAAGTATTTTACCCTCAGACCACCACTGCAAATGAGACGTATGTAAAACTGTTGATGGGGCACCTTGAACTGTAATCGAGGTCAATTCTGACTCTGTTATGAATTTTTGAGCTGGAAAAAAATAAAATACAATTAATGATGTCATCACGATGTAAAGGCTGTGAGCCGAGCAGGATCTAGTCATTAATATACATCCATGCTGTATTCCCATTTCAAAACCTTCTTTAAATAGTATCCTGGATGTTACTTAACAGAAACATAGGACTCTATCTGGCCTAACAATATAGACATCAGTTTTAAGTATTTTAACTTTATTTCAGAGAAATTATACTTTGTTTATCATTTTGGATTGGTCTAATTACTCAATGAGGCCATGAGCCTGGGCTGGTATTACAGTTACAAAAGAGAGAAGAGTCAAAAGTCAAAAAGTAAATTGATTTAAGCTGTAGAATGTAATGACAGTTGTTAGTGGTGGATGTAAAAAAAAATTAAGCTTGGAGATTGGACTTTTCTTGCAGATATGCACCTTGGAAATAACAGTTACATGTATACTATATAGGATTGTCAATTACTGTTTGTGAACACGATGGCCAAGAAAAGTGAATTAAAACTTGTACTTCAACTTGTCAGAGATGGCAATCGGGAACAAGGTTTTTCCTACATAAGCATCCCATTATTAGCTGTTGATAACATAGCCAAGCTGAAGGCTTGGGTTATCTATTACTGTTTAGAAAAATGAGGGTGAGCAAGTATGCCTGATCTGCATGCGAGTGGCTGGGTTAATTTGCATACATACTCATACTAAATGAGGTAAAAGTGTAGAGCTACAACTAACTTTTAAAGTTTCATGGATTTTTTTTTTCATTGAAAAATATCTAAACATGGTATAACAGGAAATACATTTTTAAAAATGTTGACAGAGCTTGATAAATTTGATGATACAAAACCTGCTGCAGTTTTCCAGATTTCAAACCGACAATGAGAACATGACCTGTCAATCATACTCTGATCAGACAACTGTGAGAAAAACAACTAATTCACGGTTCAGTATCACATGATACTGAATCACTGACACGCACACATGCACTGGATGGGTGAGTTGATTTCATAGTCTTTAATAATACAGCGGACCAAAAATGTGCCTGGTGGAGTTGCTCGACTGGCGCATACACCAAAAATGTTTACTGGTTTCCAGATTTTTATCCCCAGTATGCGACCCACTGACTATGCACAGTAATGTTTCTCCTGCTGGCCTCGCCCATAAATTCCCATTTGCTTCATAGACATTACATTGAGATGACATCGCAGATTTTTAAATAGCTTTTTTCAGCTCTAGAAAAGTTATACAAATATAAAACCAACATGGCTCAAAAATTCACAATATGTAGAGTCATGATTAACCTTGTTTGAATTTGAAGTGTCCTGTCAACAGTTTTACAATCGTCTATTTTACAGTGGTGGTCTATGGGGAAAATGCTGCCCTGACCTATACCTTTTTCTCACTCTGAAATGAACAAGGAAACTAGGAAAGGACACAAGGAAGCAAAAAGGAAACAAGTAGAAACAGAATGGGCAAAAAGGTTACAGAACAAGGAAACAAAACAAGTAAACAAAAGAATGAAATAAGGAAACATAGACAAAGACAGACAAATAAAGAAACACTGAAAGGGAAGGAGGAAAAAACAGGGGCAAGCACACAAAAGATGGTAAGCAGGAAAGGGAATAAGGAACAAAGAAGGAAACAACTGAAACTGTCTAATGCATAGATTGCCAAAATAGGCCTAAATGCAACAGTGTTCACCTCATTGCATATTTTTTTGTGTCAAATGCTAGTACTCTAAAATATGCAAGCCTTTGTGCGGGGTTTAAATCTCTGGATGCAGCATTTGCATGGCATTTGAGGTATGCAGGAAAAGTTAAACACAACTTTACTGTTAGCAGCCTACTCAACATATTCAAAAGGCTTTCTTCTGTAAACCTGGGGGTGGGAAACTCCAGGACAAGCTGCCTATATTATTACGATATAAAATTACTAAGGCTATCATTTTAGCAAAAAGTTGCTCTCTCGGGATATACCTTGCCAAAGGTCGGCTATCTGTCAGTGATGGACTGTCGGTGAGTGTCTGTCACCCCAGTTTTGGCAATAGACGGACCTTGTTGGTAGTTTTTGGTCATTTCAGAATGTTTAATTGTGTCTGAGACTGTTTTTGGCAGTTCAGCTTAGTGGACGAAAAGAGAAATGGAGGTGGACAAGCGACTAAAGTCGAAGATGATGTTCTCTGTGCAGAGTTTGCATGTTCTCTTTATGTCAGCGTGGTTTTCTCCGGGTTCTCTGGCTCCCTCCACACATTCTAAAGACATGCAGTTTAGGTTAATTGGTGACTCTAAATTGCCCGTAGGTGTGAATGACAGTGTGAAAGGTTTTCTGCCTATATGTGTCAGCCCTGTGATCATCTGGTGACCTGTCCAGGGTGTATACTGCCTCTCGCCTAATGACTGCTGGGATAGGCTCCAGCCCCCGCGACCCTCATGAGAACAATCGGAATGGACAATGAATGAATGATCTTTTTAGCCACTGAGCTCTGAAGGAGAAATGGTTATTCTCAGCCACTTACGGCAGAGGAACAAGCTGTTACCACAACACTGAAATATCTTTTAAAAGTGTACGGCAAGCATCTACCTAACAATAGGTTAAATTAGTGTTCATTTGAAGGTGTGTTTCTGTTGACCAGAGGATTTAGGGTGAAATAGTCACTCTCTCTTTTTGTCTCCAGGGGCCCTGACACACCAAGCTGATGGTCCATGTTGGGCCATCTCAAAGAGTCTGTCGCCCTAGAGTTTGCATGTGTTTTTCGCATTCTTTTGCGCTAGGTGGACCTTGCCAGCTTTTTTTTCTGCTGATTCAGCATGTTGAATCTGCATCGGAGCAAAGGAGCGCATCGGTTAATGACATCACTCCACACAGTGGACGAGAAGTGAAATGGAAAAGAAAATTAAACAAATGACATAAGTCCAGAGTGAGAAACAAACTCTTTATATTTGGTTAGATTATTTATTTTAGTCATTGAGCTAGAGTTTGTAATTTTTTGCTGAAGCACAGAATACATCTTTTGCTCTTTCAACATCGGTTGGTGCTGTTAATTTGGCTAATAGCATCTTAAATCCCTCCTGTTGATCTTCCAGTTTCTATTTTTGAATGACGAGGTACTCTGCTCTCATGTAGGCAACGAACATAAGAGCTAGTTAGCCGTTGGCTGCAGTCTTTACGATGTGTTAAAATGCATCTTTTTGGCTGAGAAACGAGTGACATTAGAAGACGTAACAGCTTGCTTTTGTTGCCACCAGTACTTTGATGTGCACACAAAAAGCGTGTGTTTGAAGTTTACATTAAGTCCAATATTTACTCTCTAGTTTTGCTTTTGATAAACTCCTAAGAAAAATTTTTGGGCACAGTTTGCATTTTCTTCACCATGTAGTCTGTTTCTGTCTGTTTACTGTCTTCATGCTGGCCAGGTAACATGTAATAAAACTAAAACATGAGCTAAAAGAGGCTAAAGCAGTTGTAGAGTTGGGTGGTAATTCTCTGTGGGTCTGTCACCACTTTTACATGACAACTTGATTCAGTGTTGAAAAAGGCAATTAATTGAGCTTTAAAAGGCAATAAAAAAGCAAATGCTAATAAAGTGAATTTACCTCCCTGCGTGGCTTGTTTTTGCTTGTAGCAAGAAAAACATTGTTGTACAGCAACTGACTTGTGGAAGATTCACTAGCCTGTTTCTGGCTCTACAGACTCTGCAAATTTAACATCACACTCTGAAGATTCCACTAGCTACCCCCAGCCAAGTGTGGAGGCCCACACACACACACACACAAACACACACACACATCAACTCATTTAAACACACACATTTATACATGTAGTTACAAAATCACATGCTCCCCAGTACACATGCGGGCACATACCGACACATGCATTCATTCTGACTTACATGTGCACATACACACACAAACACACACACTATCCCTGCTGTGCCTGTAAAATCAGCATAGCTCTCAGAAATTCCACTAACACCTCCCACCCCATGTGGACGCACACTACACACATACACACACACACACACACTCGTGTGAACCCACACAATTAATGTGAAATCACATCCATCTTCCACCCCTCTGCCCCTCCCCTGTTCTCCATTACAAATAGCTGAGGATTGCATTCTCTCCCTCTGGCCTTGCCTGATGTTGTTTTTACATGTCTTGTTGTGTGCAATACTCTCCCTTATGTAAGACAAAATTACCCAACATGAGTGTTATTCTCAGCGGGGGAGATTGCACTGGTGCATTCCAAACTCAATGAGAGATGGAGAGAAATTGAGAGAGAGGTGAGAGGGAGATAATCATTCCTTAATGATTATTTTTATGGCAGCCATGCTTCACTAGATGGCCGACAATGAAGACGGAGAGAAAACAGGGGAGAAGGAGGTATGCTGCTAAAGTCATGAGTCAGATTCAAACTCACGAGCACCTGCTGAGTTACCACGACGCCTTGGAGTCAACAATCTTAAATGGATTATTTCTTTGCAGATTTAACCCCTGCCTCAGCATGAGGATGGAGGATTCCTTAATAAACATTGACCGAAAGATAAGGAGGCACTGTGCAGTTAAGATCTTGTTTACCTTGTACATAATCACAGGGGGCTGGAATCTAGTCCAGCATACACTGGTGGAAGAGATTAACATAACCTGAACGGATGTGAAGTGCACACTATAAATATGGAACATGAAGGCACCAGAGGCACCATTAGGCTCAAGCAGCAACCTCGGGGTCTGAAAAATAAAGCCTAAAACTACAGTTTTTTTTTGGCTGAAAACACAAGGAGCTCCTAAGGAAACGTCCAGATGGCAGCGTTTGAGAACGCTTTGGAGGCATTTGTTTTTTTAGCTGAGATGCTTTGGTTGTGTCTAGTTACTATGATACCGAATAACCACGTAACTAAAAATGTCAGCACAACGTACTTCCTCTGGATGAGAAAATGCTGAAGCACGTTGGGAAATACGACAGACCTGCTATGGTTTCATGAAAGGAAACATTTATCAATATACTGTATATTAATATAATAACATATTTCTTCTCCGTTGTTGTAGTTACGCACTTGTGCATGTAAAGACCACAGAACTAGTGGCGACAAAAGCCAATTGTTGTATTGTCTCACATTGCATGTAACTTGGCCAAAAAGTTGCACTTGAACATGTCACAAAGACTACAGCCAAGGAAATAACTCCATAGCAGCAAGCATCGGAAGTCTGTATTCATCATTTCTTTAAAAACAGAGACTGAAATACCAACAGGACAGATTCAAGATGTTTGTTAGCCAGTTAGCAAAAAGAAAAAAAAGAAAGAAATTATTTTAATTGTTGCTAGCAAAAAATAACACAATTATGAAATGTTTCTGCTAGAGCTAAATGCAAAAAGAAAACCTTATCTCATATGTGTGTTTGTTTTGATCTCATGCCCTCTTCCCCTTAGCTCCTTTCCCCACTTCTGTTTCTCTTTTTGTGCACTGAGCTGAACTGCCAGTCAGAGCAATTTCATTCAGTGAAAGGCTCTGCCATCTCAGATACCCATTCAATTTGCTGTACCAGTTGGGAAAAAAAAGACATAAAGGGTCGACAAGGGCCAACAATGCCTGACACATCGCAACAACTTGGGCAACAGATGCTCTGGGTAGGCCGGGGCTTGGTGTGTCAGGGCTCCAAGATGTAATTATTGGTGCTCATGGTATATGTCCTTTCTACACTGTGACTTAATAGCTAGTGTGCAGTGTTTTACCCAAAGTTGAACATTTTTCAAATCTCGGCGCTCAGAAATAAACAGGCAGCTCTCAGCAGGATACAGATGCTCAATGCCTCTTCATGCTGCTGACATTGGTAGAATATGCCGCACTCCCATTGCAAAGAATTTAAAATTATGCTTCCCTCAAAATAAAAAACAATCCAAAATGGCCACTTGAGGCTGGCTACAAAAGCAAGTCAAACCCCACAGACCTCCATATTAAGATGCCTAATTTTACAGGAGAAACATGTTTATGGCCTGGTACTAAGAACGGTTTTGGTCTATAGGTAATGTCCTTTTTATGACAACTGTATGGGGATGATTTTCTATATAACTAACCCGCTTTCATTTTGCTATGGCTTCAAGTCATTCATAATTAAGGATGCCGTCTCCTCGCTCCTCCACAGCTCCACTCTCTCCTCCAAATGAAGTCACTTCTGGCTCCAAAAATCAAAGATGATGACAGCCAAAATGATAAACTTTAATGCAGAAGTGCACAAGCCAGTTGTTGAAGTCTTGATGGTTATGTCCATTATTTTTATACAGTCTATGAATCAGCCACAAAGAAACAACATTGGGACAGAAATTGTCCATCAATAGCGTTTTTGTTTTTGATGCTTCACGCTCTACGGACAACAACTGACACATTCAGTCTTTTGGCCTGAACTTAGCCATGAAAGTCTTGCAGTCGTGCAGTCTCATGTTGGACTTAGATGAACCTTTGGTCTATATACAAGTCTGCATAGGATCCATGCTTGTTACCAAACAGTTCACAATCCACAAGGGCCAAACCACATTGGTTACGGCTCGGTCATGTTTCTGCATTTTTCCATAGGCTACATGTGATACAAGTGTTGCGTTCTCTAATTTATTCATTGTCCTCGCAATCCATCATAAAGACTTCTTACAGATGAAGGAACATACTGATACTGACAGATACAGACAGAGACAGATCCTCTGTTGATAAGGAGACCAAAAAAGAATAGTACATGGTATAATTCTGTAGCTTGTTTGTGGGCATAATAGACTGGAAAGTGCACATGAGGTATGGGGCAGGAATGGAGATAGCGTGTGTACGGAACTGGGAACATTGCAAAGTTATGAAATACTTAAGGGTAAACATGAAAGTAAGAATGCTGGTGTGGATATAAAAGTTGACTATACTACATTTCTTCCATTTACATATTTGGGATGGAAATATGCAGTGGTCGTAGGTTCAATTCCGGCCACGGCCCTTTGCTGCATGCCATCCCCTCTCTCTGCCCCTTTCATGCTTGATCTTATCTATCCTATCAATAAAGGCAAAAAGCCCATAAAAATAGTCTTTGGTGTGTCTGGGCCTCAAAGGCCACAACTAGTGGCAACAAAAGCTGACTGTTGGGTTCCCTCATGTGCGCTAGACAAACAATCTCTCTGTCTCAGGTAAAAAGCTCATTGGCTTAAACAACTTACCTTATTTAACAAGTTTTTTTTATCTCACTACCTCTCAACTTTAGTTGTTTGTTCACTATCCTCTCTTCCACTTCTGTTCTCATGTACTGAGTTGAACTGCCAATCAGAGTTCTTGTCAGTCACCGACAGGCTCCGTCATCTCAAACACCAATTCAATGCTGAATCAGCTGAGAAAATGTAAACAAGTGCAGACTAGTGCCAACGTGCATGTCAAGCTGCAAAATCTGACCGTCGGTTGACCTTTGGCTTGGTGCGCCAGGGACTTAAATTTAGATATTTCCCACAAAAGACAAAAAAAAAAAAAAAAAAAAAGCTAAAAGTAGAGTCAACATTGGACTCAAAATCCTCTGTTCCCTCAAAACACGACTTCAACTGAATATTAGCTTATTGTGGGTTAAAAGCTTGACTTTGCATGAACGCCTTTATAAGAATGTTGGTACTGTGTTGGCAACTTTTTCCACCACCCTAAGTGACCAAAAATAAAATGAAAGCAGGTTTAAATGGTGAAATTTTGCAAAAAAAGGTTGAAATATATTGTGGTTAGTGAGAAAATAGTTTCCTCAGAAGAAGAGAAAAAAGAGACATATTTGCAGCAGTGAGAACATCCTAATATGAGATCGAGAAATATTCCTGTCTCAGGGCAATATTGGGAAGGAAATAACCTAAACAGCACTTTTTAACTATTTTGAACTTGATGGCAACTGAAATATTCAGCAGTAAGTCCCACCTCTCCAGTAAAGCCTGTAAAGGATGCTGCCACAGTTAAGTGGTGTAAGCAAGCTGAACGGTCTTCAATGCATGAGGACGTTGAAATTACTGAATAACTAAGTCAGTGATAAAAGGACTGCTTGTTCGTCCCGGCCTAGCATCTGACTTGAGAATGACATGTGGTCTAAAAGCGCTTATGCACGTGGTCACAAGGCATCAGGGTGCATCTCTGCCCTATCTTTGGCATCATTTGTTATTAGTCTAAGTACTCAATGTCCACGGTGTTGTGAGTGCCACTTGAGTTATTTTGGGGAACAACAGCGAGTATAATACTAACTTAGGTCGTGAAAGAGAATTAATAATCTTAGTGTGTTTTGATTTTGGGGAAGAAGTTACACTACTGCATGGAATTATCTTATTTTACATTAAATCAGGCAGGAGCACATCATTTTTACATGGCTGTCTGTTTTTATTTGAAACCTTCAATGTGGTTTTTGATTAAGACAGAATACTGAGCTGTGTTTTTATTGTAAGAACAACAAAAGAATCCCTCTCTGTTTGGCCTGGCTTTGAAGTATCAGTCTCTTCACCATTCCACCATCAAAAAACTCTTCACAGAAGACATAATAGTGCTTCGGTCAAAGGCCACAACCCTTTATTGGGGGCTTTTTTTGCACATTACACACATTATTTATAATGGAATACATGGCTTGATGAATGAGCTCCCATGATCTTCCTCTCAGTCTCTCATTGAGCAGGCATGTCCTCCTGAAGGGGGGTTCAGTGCAGAAAACAGAGGACAGCATGCGTTTTAAATTAATCAATCCTTCTCATTTCCCCCTCTCCTCCTAGGCAGACAGACCTCTCCTAGAGGGGGGTCTGCGGCAGTGGGGAGGGGTAAAAAAAACAAAACACTGTCATCTGTTTGCATGGAGGTGGCAAAGGCCCAGCCTCTAGCTGTGCTTTGGCGAGGAGGATGAAGAGAGAGATAGGGAAAGGAAGAGTGAAATGAGGGTGAGGAGGGTATGTGGTAGAGGAGAGAGGAAGGATAGAATAGGAAAAGAGAGAGATGCAGTAGGAGGGAGGTCGAAGGAAGCAGAGAGATAAGGAATGGGCAGGAGAGAGCAGGAGGCCACATGCTAGGAGTTGGGCTGGGATAATAGCAGAGGATCATGGGATATGCTGGCCTCCATACGTGCACAAAGGCAACTCGCAGATGACAGTGCAGTGGCATACCAGGCAACCATCCAGAGCCTCGTCCCCGACGGGAAGAGTCTCCCTTACACTCTATCTGAGCACACCTCTCTCACAAAATCACTCAGTTTCTATTTCTCTCCATTTCACTCCCTCTCATCTCTCTACTGTCATCCCTGGTCCCATGTTATCCAATAAACTCTCTCCCTCAATGGCTTTCTTCACTGGTGCTCATAATCAAATTAGATTTGCTCCAAGTAGCGGGAGGAAAGACTAACTCTCAGTGCAAACACCAAACAGACAACGCCCTTCAACTGACATTTGTTTTCTCAATAACTTGTGGCTTAGGCAATAGGGGAGAAAATGGTAGATGTCACACTCCCACACACACATGCATGCACATACATAGCGTAAACAGAGTATTAACTAGGTTTAAGACAATGACTACAAACTCACAGTGGGTTTCCCCAGAGGCCTATGAGCTGGATTTCTCAGTAAGACCATTGTTTCACTCATGTTTACAGCCGCACCTGACCTTGTTGTCACATGTGTATCATCACTGTAACTGGAATTCAAATGTGAGTTAGTGTGTGTGTGGGTGTCACCTAAGAGCTTTAGATAACTTTTCATTAATAACTCTAATCTCATATTGGTTGAAGCGTGCTTTATTGAATACAATTTGAGCATTGTATATTGATCAATAAAAGTAGTTCTTTTAAGGAATTCACAAGACAACAAGACACACTTGTACCCTCTTTTCTTAATTATTTTTTATCAGTTTCCCATTTCATCTGCTCTATGATATATATGTTTTTTTATTTGTTGACTGTGAATTTGTATTTGTTTCCTGCTTTCTTTTATGTGTCCTTGTGTGTGAAGCACTTTGTAACAAAGGTTTTATCAAGATTTTTTACACTAGTGTTGAAATGATCAGTCAATTATTTGATTAGTTGATCAGCATAAAATTAATAGAAAGCAATTTTGATAGCTGATTAATTGTAAAGTTATTTAATGGCTAACAAAAGAAATCAATCAAATATGCTGGCTCTAGTTTTTGAAATGTGAGGTTTTGCTGCTTTTCTTAATTTTACATAATTTTAACTAAAAGGGATTTTTGGACATAGACTGTAATAATAATGGCTGTAGCTACCATGACATTACCCATTGGTTTGTGGACTCCCGTTTTAAAGCCTCAAGTTCAGCTTTTAGGCCGTCACCATTTAGATCTTTTCAGGCCAGAGGTGACCATATTTGGGCAAGAGGCTGGCACTGTTTAGGATCAAGGGGTTGATCTGACTGAGAGGCCGAGGACGCTATCCTCGGCAACTCTAAATATATACTGTAACGATATCTTTCATCTCATCCGTCACTCCAAGTGGCCCGTCCCTCATTATACATAATTTAAAGCTTCAGTCAAATGTAAACGGGTGAGTGATATAAACATGTTTGTTTCTGCTATAAAGTTGAGCATTTTAACATGGGGGTCCGCAGAGACTGACTAGCTTTTGGAGCCAGCCTTACGTGGCTTAAGTGGTGTTAGCTTCATTTTTAAGCCATGGAGGTTTCTGCTTGGTTTGTGTGTGTGTTGAGTGTGTCTGAGTGTTGGTCAAACAATAACAAACAATTTTGCAACAGGACATTGGACTCTGAGAAAATCTGATGGCCAGTTTGTTTATTAGGGTGATGCTTTAACTATTTGGATTTTTGTGTTCCTGCCAAAAATAAGCAAATTAAAAACAGATTTCTCATTATTATTTTTGTCAGACTTACTTGACACTAAAAGGTACACACAGAAATGGTTAGATATAATTTTTTATTAGGCTTTATCATTAAAAGTTACCTCTTATGTGTGTTTAATATATTCATTCCTAAGCCATTTGTGGACCTTCAACACTGCTCAGTTTTGAATTTAAAATTGATCTGATATTAACTTCAAATACAAATGGCACATAAATGCCCATCCCAATTAAATGTGTCTTGTGATATCAGAATTGTTAGTATTTTATGTATTTTTCTATAAAAAGAATACTTGTCCATTTGTCCATTTAATGTCATTTCCAACACACTGAACAAAATTTGAATTTATTTATTTATTATTTGTGTAGAGTCTGTGTACTTGGTGATCACAGCAACAGTCATCTGACAAAACATGACAGTTAGCTCCATGGAGGAAACTGAAATAAGAGCAAATCAAGGTCTTTGTCAAAGAAAATATGTTTATTGATTGTCATTTACAAACAGCTTATATTTCCTTTAAATGTACAAATAATGAGAAAAACAACATTGTATATTGTATATTATTTTGTGTATGTTTAATACTAATACTAAAATTGACATTAGAATGCTAACGTAATGAATTTAGAAAACACAGAAACATAGAAAACATATAAGGTGATGACAATGACAATGCCAATGTTGCATCACAAGAAAATGTATCAATAATTTCAAGTTGTATTTTCTGAAAGTTTTCAGATAAAAATGGACCAAAGTTGAATAACCCATTCATTTCTGACATTTTATAAACTAATCAATCATTTGACTGATTAAAATAAATTGTAGATTAAATGGATTTATTGACATCAATTATTATATGAAGCCCTACAACACCTGATGTACTCCCTGCTTCTTATCATTTGTCTGACCAAGACGCTGCAGACCCTTCTGTCCGTCACCTGGTTAAAAGTGGTAAGTGTGTGTTTCTGCTCTGCTGCAGCTCTGCACAGATCACCATTATCCATGCTACCCACATGCCTAACCATTTGCCGCCACAGCCACTGTTTATCCAGCCCACCAAGCACATGAGCAGCCATAATGACACTAATTGCCCCAGAGCTCACTTTCCTCTGAGTGGTTGCGTACTGCATTGTGCCTTAAGAGCCATCTGTGTTCCCGTCTTAAATCGATCTATCTTGCACATTCCAAAACTACAAAAGGAGAGGGAAAGGCACCACTCCCATTCATAAATAATGTGCACGGGGTGCGGGGGATGTGGGCTACTGTTTCTTTGTGCGTCTGTTTGGGCAGGGAGTTGGACCACACCGGACTACTGAAAGTCTGGAAGAGTGAAGCAGCTCATGACATCTGACCCCAGTGCTATCTGACTTATCAGGATGGCGGTCAAGGAAACGCTGCCAACACCGACTGATATTTTACTTTGGAGAGTGTGTCTATCCTCCTTTTAGCTTGTGGTCATTTGCCTTTGACCATTTACTTTTTTTGGGGTATGAACCAGTTTAATTTATTCTTATACCATCACATTACATGTAATAGATGGTCCTTTTAATATAGAGTGGTACAAGTGTTCAGTTAATAGTCTCAAAACATAATAATTACTTAACAGAGAAGACAAAAGAAGATACATTCAAATGTGAGACAAAAAGGCTAAGATAATTTTGAATTATTTAATAGAGCTTTCTCCCATTAGCTCCAAGAAATATTAGTCAAAAGCCTATTTCTTCCAATTTGTGCTGTTGATAATCTGATCTGCACCAGACAATTACATAAGACGGAGACAGAAAATGAATTAATTTTTGCATTTAATGAGGAAAACAGTAAGGGGAGTGATTATAGTTATTAAACTATGACAAATGTTAAAGTGATGGTTCCATATTTATATAAGGTGGGATTTTTTTTTTTTTGTGGCATGTTCAAGTGCAACTTTTCAGCTGAGATGACGACGATATGATACAATGATGATGCAACAGTCAGTCTTAGTCAGTACTTAGCTTAGCATTAAGACTGGAGGTATGGGCCTGAAGTTCACAAGTATAGCTATAAATAAAGCTCAGAAATTACCACATATATTTTTTGTTTAATCCCCATGGAAACTGAATTTGTTGTAGCTGTACAGGGAGTTACTTGTAGGAAATACTTCTGGTCATCAGTAGCAGGTGCAGCAGCTTCATGGCTCTAAAGCTCTATGGTATCAATCCGTTCAGTTAACTCTCAAAAAGTCAGCAAATATGTGTATTTTCTACAATGTCAAAGTATTCCTTCTAAAGAGGATATTTCCAAGCAAACTGAATTGTGGTGTTTTGAATATTCGCTTTGCAGTCACTGCCACAACTGTGTCACAAGTCTGCAGTGATGATGTGATTTAGCAAAGTCAATCACTTTTATACGAGGTCCAATATGAAATAGGTGGACAAAATGGGTCAAATCCACGTCCCCTGTCTTGAAGTATGTGTAGCCTGAAGTTATTTTGAGTTTATTCAATATTCAAATCAACTCATTTCAGATTGAGACTCATTGGCTTCTCATGATGGTGAAAAGTAAATAACAAATCATAATGCAGACAATCATTAACAAACAAGTCTGAGCTATCACAGCTGACTTTGGCCACAGTCAGACATGCAACCAAAACACATTGCAAAACATGGCACCGCATGGCACTTTCCTGCTGTCTTTTTCAGAAAATGTGATTATATTATAGGTGGGGATTGGACCCTTCCATCCACAGATGTGTTTCCACAAAAAGGTTTTCATAGAGGTGGAACTACCTTTGAATTGCCCTCTCTGTTATTTTAAGATTGCAGAGAGATGAAGGAAGCACAGTACCTCTTCATGCGGGAGGTTAATGTGTGTCTGTGCTCACTTGTCAGATGTAATTGAAGGGAACAGCTTATGAAAATGAGGTGGCAGGGATGAGGTCTTTAATTAGATCAAGATCATGGACAGAAATGAATTAGAATCACCACTCTCATTACCCACAGCAAAACTGGAGCAACACGACAATGAATACATGAAGGAAAACTTTAATATCTCAGAGACAGTGCTACTGTATCAATGGGGTTATGAGAAACGATCGCTCTATTTTGGAATAGCTCACTTGACCAAACCAGAATATTTAAGGGTGTCTTTACTTGCACCAGTTTTAATCTCTTTGTTGCTGTATCTAATGGCCTATCTCTCTCCATAAAATCACTGGATTCAATATGTGTGAATAACCTCATGCATGTTAAAAGCTCAATTTAGCCTGATATACGCTGAACAATGCAACATAGAGCTTATGTGCCATCTAGTGGTGGAAGACTGCTGTTTAAAAGCACAAATTCAAGGAAAGCAGATGACAGTTACAAGATGAAAAACAAGGTCGTTTTTTTTATTTATAGTTTTATTTTTTAGTAAAAATAGGGTAAATAAGAAAAAAATGATGAAATAAATGACATAAGAATATTATATAAATATATAAATATAAAATGACAGTATTCAATGATGATGACAAAAAAAAGAAGTTGTTTTGAGAATTTCTATTTGTGAATAAAAAATCATTTAAAATAACAAAAACAATCTAATATTTAAGAATGCAATTATATGTATTATCATAATAATTAATATATTTAAGGTCAAAGGAGTAGACAAAATTAGATTCAAAGAAATTGTATTTCATCTCATATCTTAAAGTCAAGGTACAAGGTAGATTCATTAGCGATTTTAAACATAGTTTTAAAAAGAAAAAGAAAAAGAAAATTAAAAAAAATTGTCCTTGATCCTGCTACATCTGTAAGAGTTGAAGGATGAGTTGAGGAGTCTCACAGCCTGGGGAATGAAGCCGCAATGAGGTCCACAATCTTTGGATATATCACAATAATAATAATAATAAGAAAAATAATAATAAAAAAGACGAAGAATCGATTTTATATTATGTTTACAAAAAGATCAGGAAATATAAATGTTTGTACACTGATCAATAAGGTCATTAGCAGGGTAGGCCTACATTTAATGTGAAATTTTGAGATGACTTTGGAATATTAAATTCACTGCAATACATGTGACATCATGGTGTAGACAACTTTCACATTTGTCGCCCAGAGTGCGGCCTCTCAGTGAGCCTCCCCTCGTCCATCTGATTGGCGGATCCTGTGGGGGCGGTACACGATGGTCTGCCTGACAGGCTAAGAAGAGGGCGTAAGTACCCACGGCAGACTGAAGCGGAGGGACACAAACTGTTCAGCGGCTCCCGCACGTGCTCACTCTGCTGCAGGAACGTGGACACTGATGCTCCGTAAACAGTGGAGTTAATTAAAATTCACGACAGTCACCGAGACTAAACGCTAACGTCTTTCCCTGTGACCGCTAGGTAAGTTTGTGTGGCTGTAAAGATATCCATAGTGTGCTAGCTAGAGAGCTAATTAACAGTTTAAATATGCCGTCAATTTGTCGTTGTTGTCTCGAAATTGCTCGCTAACTAAACTGTTAGCTTAAACTGTAGCGTGTTAGCTGCGCAAATCAGCAATTAACTTTACCTCTGTCGATGAGTATCACGCTTAAAAAACAAAGTTAACATTAGGTCTGCAAGACATGTTGTGGCCAAACAGTTTAGACTAGCTAAACTAGTTTAAACTGCTCCACTCATTACAGTCTGATAATATACCAGTGTATTGTATTTATTAATTGACAATGAAGGCTTCGCATTGTGATGACAAGATCAGTGTAACACAAACGCTCTCAGGCGCCTCCCTCATATGTGTGGTTGGTATTTCCCGCCATTTAATTTCATATCATGTGGTTGACAGTTGAACACAATGTTCAGCATGCAGTAATTGTTGAATATAATATGGTTTAGACTCATTCTTACGTTTGAATTGGTTGGATTTAGTCATGGTGACTCATTTCACCATGTGTTTTGTGTCTAGATAATGTGAGAGCACAATATGCGATCCAGATGTAAACACTTAGGGTAGTCCCACTTCCAAGTATAAAAACACATCAATATAACCACTGCCAGACCGACTGTTTATTTTTTTCTGATGCTTATACATGGTGGTGTAAGGTTACATTGGCAAAGTTTGAAAACACAGGAATCAAAGGAGTAAAAGACTGCAGGTTTCAATTTTGATTCAGTGAGAAACATATTACTAAATCTGTATATATATATACATACATACATACATACATACATACATACATATGATGTTAAAATGACTCCTTGGGACTTTTTAGTTTACCACTTTAGTAACAAAGCATGTCCACAGCATGTGCGCTTAGTGTTTCTGTTGCATCAGCTCTTCATCTCATATGTGGTCGAACAGGTTGAGTTGGGCATGTGCCTTAAGTTTTTTTTGTTTTTTTTCTTTAGTTTTCACACACCACTATGAAGTACATTCTGGTTACCGGTGGTGTCATATCTGGCATTGGCAAAGGCATCATTGCAAGCAGCGTGGGAACAATCCTCAAGTCCTGTGGCCTTCATGTCACAGCCATCAAAATCGACCCATATATCAATATTGATGCTGGCACCTTTTCACCTTATGAACATGGTGAGTAATTGAGTGCATTAACAGTGTTGCTTGTATTGTCTCTCATCTGCTCAAACATCTGCTGTTTGTTAAGATGTACAATAATGAATTTTTTCAGCTGGTACCGATAATCAATAATTACCTGCTGCTCAGGGACAGTACCAATAAGAAAGGGATGCACAATATGGATTTTTTTTTTTCAGCCAATACCAATAAATGACAATTACCTGCTTCTTGTGTCTTATACTAACAGCATAACCTATAACTTCACATCTTTGTATTTTAAAAAGAAGTTAATGAATTGTAGTTTATGCAACACCTGAGGGCGAGAAAGGCTAAGATGTGAGAGAGTTTAGAATATCTAATATGCCCAGCCATGACCTAACCAAATCTATTCTTTCTGCTAACACAACAGAAACAAAGCACAGTCCTGACCTTTTAAAATATTCATTAAATTTTTGTATAGTAAAGTATACCAAAAACTTCCCAAATATTCTTAAGTTTTTGTTGTCTAAGAATTGAAATTAAATGCTTCGACACAATCTGTCAAAATAAACGTGTCAAGGGGTTATATACAAGTAATTGAATCAGAAAGTAAAGTCTCTCTGTCTCCTTACAGACACACTAAGAAGTACACTATGGAGAATTACTGCTGTGGGACAGTTGGTGAGAGTCCACCCACACTGACAATGTGACAAGGCTAACTGTAGCATCACAGGGCTAGTGTTATGGAACAGTTATTAATTGCTTTAATGACAGAGTTGAGCCTTTTTGGTGTGAGTTTATTTGGTCCATTAAAAGTGTTGGATGTGAGCTGCCACTGCTGTTAGCTCGCACTCCAGAAACTGTCGTCCAGCACTGCGTTTGACCTGTTAAACTGCAGCAGCAAATTTGCTGATCTGGTAGGGAGTTGGGCAGTCGGGGGTTGGTCCCGTAGTGCAATCATGTTGTCTTCCTCTGAAACTGTGGAAGACATCTACATCGGCAAAGACATGTTGTGCTCTAGTCAGCATGCTGCTCTTGTTCTTCTTCCTCTCTGTGAAGGCCACTTACTGTACAAGATTGTGTAGATGCAGCCCTTGTTAAGTCAATAAAAGCAGTCTGGCCTCTTGTTATTGGCACTATTTTTTTGGCTATAATTTCATTATCGGAATAATGTATAATAATCTGAATGTTGCTATCAGCTGATATTTTTTTATATATATCATGCATCACTAGTTAATATGACAAGATGTGGCGTGGTAGCACGTGGACTAGTGGTCAGACCACCAGCTGAGTGTCATGGGGTCACCATGTGTGTCCACACAATAGATAGTTATTATGTCATAGGAAAAAAGCATTGGATTTCTACCAGTTTTGGTTCCGCCGACTTCACTAACCCTGTGATAAACTGATATAATGTCTATGTTGTGCAGGTGAAGTTTTTGTTCTGGATGATGGCGGGGAGGTGGATCTAGACTTGGGAAACTATGAACGTTTCCTGGACATCCGTCTCACCAAAGACAACAACCTCACCACTGGAAAGATCTACCAGTCAGTTATCACCAAGGAGAGGAGGGGAGACTACCTGGGCAAGACCGTACAGGGTGAGTGACTGCACCTGCTCCAAAACATTGAAGCTCCCCTTAACCGTTTACATGCTGCCAATACACGTAGCACAGTGGTACACTTGTTTGCATTTTTATTTTCCACTGTGTCTGTAGTACAGAGAATTTGGCGAGAGCTGTATCTGTTTTCACATGCATGTCCAGTGAGCTGTCCAGATTTGTTTTATATGACTTTTTCACTGTAAAATGTTTTCAGTGGTACCCCACATCACAGATGCCATTCAGGAGTGGGTGATGAAGCAGGCCAGGGTTTCAGTAGATGATGATGGTGTGGAACCACAAGTTTGTGTCATAGAGGTAAGTTGGTCTTGTTGGTACTTGTCTCTGTTCTCATCATACAGGAATTTATGTTAATGAAACTCAGTTTTGCAATACATGCAAAAAGACATTGAAACCTTCTTTGTCAAGTCAAAAGTGTTCAACAACAATGGGCAGCTCATAAGGAATTTTTTACCTTTCTTCAGTGCGTTTTATAGGAATAGAAGAGGCTTTTGATCAGAAATTAATTAATTAAATAATTATTTTGGACAGCATATACTGCAAAAGTATATCATTTTTAGTACATTTGCAGCTGAATTGTTTCAAACCCTCATAAGCAAGGATAAATTATTACTCTGCCTCCAGCAGTTCTTCTCTAATGGCACACATCCAAACCAGTAATATTATGGGCACAATATAACCAATAAAATCCTGTACTTTCCAAGGGTGTGTTATATTATATAACGAGCTTAGAACAAACCTGTGTGTTTGCACATGCAGTTCTGTGGTCTAAGCTGGTGTTTTGTGTCAACAGCTGGGAGGAACAGTGGGCGACATTGAGAGCATGCCGTTTATCGAGGCCTTCAGACAGTTCCAGTTCAAAGTGAAGAGGGAGAACTTCTGCAACATCCATGTCAGCTTGGTACCACAGGTATGGTCCTCGTAATGATAATAATTATAAACTTTATTTGTAGAGCACTTTTCAAGCAAAAGCACAAAGTGCTGTCCAAAAGAGAAACACAAAAACAGTGATTATGAAACATGCATAAACGTACACACAAAGACATGTACATATGTATGCAACAATTCAATAAGAGGAAACAAGCAATGAAGCAGTATTACACTAGAGAATGTGCTTTAATTCATTTGTGACATGACAGTGATGTGGTCAGGACCAAAGCGATTGCACAGAGGTCCCTTGGCGCCACTGAAGTGCTCAAATGACATTAAAGCACACCCTTGAGTATAATATTGGATTATACAACTATTATGAACAAAATGAAATATTTAATCAAAATATATTCATGTTTTGGGGCAATTAGCTCTCAAAATTAAAATGTTTTTTGGGAGTGTGATTCCCATTTTCACGGAATTACACTGAGTCTAATGACTGGAAAACAATCTGTCCCATCAGTAGAATCAGTAAAAATGTAATGAAACTTGCTGTACTACTCCAGGGTATGCTTTCTGTTCCCTCTGCTCAGAGAGTGCACTTTTCTATTTGTTTTTCAATTTGTTTTAATATTTTTGTTTCATTAAAAAATAAAAAAAGTTTTGCTGTGTTTTACTTTTGCTTTTCTAATAAAATTAGAAGTGAATTTGCTTTTGCATTCTTAGCCCAGTAGCACAGGAGAGCAGAAAACCAAACCAACCCAGAACAGTGTCCGAGAGCTCCGAGGGCTGGGCTTGTCTCCAGATTTGGTGAGTCCAATTACAATGTGCTGTTAAAACTTGGCATTTACTCCTGCACCTCAGATATAAACAGGCTGTGCCTCTACTTTTACTCTGTGTGTAGAAATCTATATCAGATAAATCTCGGTTATGTATTCAGCTCATGTCGTAAACAACCAAATAAAATCTGACATGAAATGACTTCAGACTATACCCTTGTCCTGTGGTGTATTGTAATAAAATAAACAAATTCATTCTTTCTAGATTATGTGCCGCTGTGCATCACTCCTAGAAACGGCTGTCAAGGAGAAGATCTCCATGTTTTGTCATGTGGAGCCCACACAGGTGAAATATTGTTGCTTTTATTTCTTTTTCTGAACAACCTAAGTTGAAGCTCGATGTGCACAGCATGCTGCTTACATTAGTCATGATCTAGTACACTTCATGTTGCCACCCTCCACATCTGCATGTGTTATTTTGTAATATTGTCTTTTATAATGCGTGAACTATACAGTACTACGTATGAGGGAAATGAGGTAGTGAGTACGGATTATTGCTACCTCACTGTATGCTAATACAATTAAGATTTGAGTGGTATGTGATTTAAATTGTTCTCTAATGATGTATGAATTTGTGCCACTGGCGGAACAAAAAGCTTAAGCACGTATTAAGAACGTAAGAACATTTAACTTTAAATATTTTAAATCTGGAAAAAAAAAAAAAAAAAATATCTTGAGTGGCAGAGAGGGGGGGTGATATATATATATATATATCAGAAAAGCCACCGCAAATCAAAAACACAATTTTAGGATTAATATAATTATGTAATTAATTGTAATCTTGAGGATTTTTTTTATATATTTGTGTGTGTGTTTTTTAACTGATTTCGGGGGACAATTGTATTTTATTTATTAAGTTAATGTTGATTTAAAACTGTTCTCATTGCTCTGCCCTTTCATTTGGAAAAACAAAAAGAAGAAAAAAAAACAACTGCAAGAAAATGTTTTTGCATTTCTCTCCAGGTGATCTGTGTCCAGGACGTCGCCTCCCTCTACAGAGTGCCCCTGCTGCTGGAGGAACAGGGTGTTGTGAGCTACTTCTGTCAGAGGCTGAACTTGCCTACTGAGATGAGGCCCAGGAAGATGCTCTTTAAGTGGAAGGAGATGGCTGACAGGTGAGGAGGTTTGTCTTAGCAGCTAACTTTTTCAAGGCTTTTAAGGAATGGACACAAATCATTTACCTGACAGTCAGGGAACAGTCAGTTTAGTCACTCAGGCACTTCTGGGAATTAAAAAAACAAAGAACGTTGAGCTCTAGAAGCCAAATGTTCCCCAGGCACTAGAGCATACTGTAGAAGTTACATTGCTGGACACTGAATTGTTCTTTAATTAGCAGTAAAGTTCTGATTAAATGTTGGTCCGGACTAGTACTGTGAATCATTCCCCTCTCTCCTCAGATCTGCCCGTCTCTTGGAGCATGTCTCCATCGCCCTGGTGGGGAAATACACAAAGTTATCTGACTCATATACATCCGTTATCAAGGCCATGGAGCACTCAGCCCTCGCCATTAATCACAAATTAGAGGTTAAGGTATGGAAACATTTCACATTTTATGTTTGGATATTTATGTCCGGATTCTCTGCAACACTGCTTTGCTGTTTATATTTTGACTGTTGTCACAAAAGCCTGGCATCGAGCCTAACATTTGCACATATTTAAACAGAAGTCAGGGTGTTGGCCATGATGTTGATCTCCATCCAAATGATATTGTTTGATGTTATTACAGTACATAGACTCTGCAGACCTGGAGAATACCACTCTGCAAGAGGAGCCAGTGAAATATCATGAGGCTTGGCAAAAACTCTGCAGTTCTGAGTGAGTACATAGACGATCAATATTAAGTACCTCACTGGTGATCCAGCGTCATTACGGTGTTTTGATGTGTGCCACATGATGGCAGCAGAGTGCTGTCATGCCCAGAGGTTTATGCCCCTTCATAAAATGATCTGTCCTTTTGCAGAGATGCACAATGTTTTATTACATCTTTATGTATAGGTTACTCCCGCAGTCTACTGGGAAAAATAATTGTATCCGTGTGTCCTGTGGCTAGGGGCATTACCTTTTTTATGCATTCATTTTAAAAGAAAGCCTAATCAGAGCAATCGATAGATGACTGTTACAATTGCTGTCCAGCATTTTGGCTAGAATACCTGAATATATGGAGAGAGAGTGGATTTGAAAACAGAGATATGCAGAAAATCACAACAGTGTTATCAGTTATGTCTCTGTATACAGCTGTTTATATTGGATGACATTTGTCTCATAAATAATCTGGACTAGTTCAGAAAATAAACTGAGGCTGTCGCTCCTTCCTTCCTCCTCACAGTGGTGTGTTGGTACCAGGAGGTTTTGGTGTGAGAGGGACAGAGGGCAAGATGCTGGCTATTAACTGGGCAAGGAAACAGAATAAACCATTCCTGGGTAAGAGAGATTCAAAACTGTTTTGTCTTATCAGTTCTGCCTTCTCCTTCAGTAGGAGTGTAACGTTCCACAGAAGTCACTGTTTGGTTCATACACCGTTTTTGTAGCCACAGTTCAGTACAGGGGAAAATCTCAAATGCATAAATATGTTACTTTTCATTTATTTTGAGCAGACAAGACAGACAGATAAGATCCTCTTTCTGGGGACTGAGGTAACATTTTTCCCACTTGCAACTTTGGTGAACTATTTTCATTAACATTTAAAATAAAACAACAATAACAGGCCACAATAGACTATAAAACTGAAAGACATCAGACATCTGAAAGACTGGAGAGTCTCTGCTTGTATTTAAATCTTATACTTATGTCTGGGATGTTCCTTGGCGCAGGTTGCAGGTGAGGTTGATAAAAAGATAGTGACCAGGTGCCAGATCATAAGCAGGACACATCCAAGAGGAAGTTACACAAATTGCAGACACAGTACTAAAAAGATGCAAATACAGCAAGGCAAAATGCCAAAGGACAAAGCTCGTTCACTATCACTTGTGCTACTGTTCACAAACAGTAACTGACAATCCCTGCATATTACACCTTTCACAAAGATATTTCATAAATTGTTAATATGCAGCTTTATAATTGCATTAATGTGGATAAAACAACAACATTGGTAGCTACAGTGTCTCTAGGAAGTTATTTTCTTATTTAGACTCATTTTTTATTGCTTTATTCACAAGACTGAAACCTTGTTCAGATAAGTACAAAAAGAAGAAATATAGTTGGTTGCATAACTAATTTACCACTTTGCTTTGACGCATGTAAATTTTAGCTAGTGCTTTTAGATGTTGCATGTTAGGTTCGGTACCCATCACCTGTATGGCAGCCTCGTGCTGTGTGGATGTCTCTGAGAAGGGCAAAATAAATTGTAGCAGCTGTCCTTCAGAATTTCTCTGTATTTTGTCTGCCAAAGAACTGTGACTTTGGATAAAATGTATTTTCCTGCAAAACATCAACCTGAAATATGAAGCCAAAGCTGCACAGAATGAGAAACATGTATTTGATGGCGTCAAATCCATTTGAGAAAGTGTGGCAAAACTTGAAAATTGCTGCACTTTGATGATCACCGTGAAAATTCCCATAGTTGGAGCAATCATGTTAAAAAATGAGGCAAGAAATGTTCAGATGTATTATGTAGTTCGAAACCCACTCTACGTTTAATATAAAGCCGAAATTTGCTGGCAGATATGAGAAACACAGGCCAAAAGTGCGTGTATTTACTTTTGCAGTCAGTTACTTTGTGTGTTAGATTTTTATGTAATTTAGATCCATTTGTTCTCACTTTGACATTAAGGAATCTGTTTTTAAATTATCAGAAAAAAATATCTTAATTGCATCTGCTTGAACATTCAAAGCTGTAACTTAGGGAAAAATCCCTAAGGTGAATACTTTCTAAAAGATACTTTATAATAACATGAATATAATCACATGCAAATACAGTAATGTTTGTCACATAAGTGGTTTCCACAGTGGGGATCTTGTTCAGTCTTTATTTATGAGTCCATACAATAACACTCATTATGCAAGAATCCTGCTGGTCTTGTTTTGTGCAGGAGTGTGTTTGGGCATGCAGCTGGCAGTGTGTGAGTTCGCCCGCAATGTTCTCGGATGGGAGGGTGAGTAATTGTGCCTTTCAATGTGGACCACTGTTACAAAAACATTTGATTTTTATGGTTTCTAATTTAATGATGAAAGAACCATAGCTCTGATGAGAAGTTGATTTTAAGCTCAGATCAGTTTCACTTATCTTTTTCAGATGCCAACTCCACAGAATTTAATCCAGAATCCAGTCACCCTGTGGTAGGTTATCTTTTTCTGCCACGCTCATATCACATCATATCAGCGGAGACTTCATTGGAATGGGTTTAACATCCTGTTTGATCTTGACAGGTGATTGATATGCCAGAGCACAACCCAGGGCAGATGGGTGGGACGATGAGGTTGGGGAAGAGGCGGACCATTTTTAAATCCAACACCAGTGTACTGAGTATGTATCCTCCTCGAATAATTGGCTGACTGTTGGCTTTTTCTTCTTTAAATTACAGCTGTTGTGTTTCTGATGTCTGATATTTCATTGTTCAAGGAAAACTGTACGGACATGTCGAGTATGTTGACGAGAGGCACAGGCACAGATTTGAGGTAAATTAAGGTTTTAAACCTCTGATTGACAAGTGTAAAACCAATGCATGTAATACAGCAGCAATACTCAGAGCAAAGCTTAAGTGTTTTTGAACTTGGACCCTGTTTTCCCACATTTTTGTTACGAAGTGGCTAATGGAGAAAAAAAAATTGGAAATTGGTCTAGTACTGAGAGATGCTGCACCAGTTGCAGTAGCACAACGGGCTGCATTGAGACCCCTACGGGCAATGATGCACCATCAACTTACATCCTTTAAAGTTCCTGTTTTTACCACAGAGAGGCACAGATATTATTCGACATTTCTGACACAATTTTTGATAAAACCCTGCAGCTAAATAAAACATTTTACTTTAATCTTTTGTTTGAGTCAGTTTGTTTGTCCTTGTGACCAAGTCTCACTCAAAGAGAAGTCTTGCTCTGAAATCTTGGAGACTTTTCCACATTGTTTGAATCAGCTAAATGTTCAGCCATGACACTGAGGATCCTTTAGATAACACTAAGCAACGCTTTCTCTTCTCCCTCTGGCACTCTTCTCCAACTGTCACTAATGTTTCCATGGTTGTTTTTCCTGCAACAAGTCTCCTCTCTAGATTTCACGCCACAACATCTTTGTGGGGTCCTTTCCTTAAGGTTGTCAGAAACTTATAATAATAGTCGGAGCCTGTCAGTGTGCAAAAAAAGCATGTTTAATGGACACAAATTGACAGTGCACAATGGTTTAAAGGGATTACATTGCTGCGGCTGCCACAGCCTCTCTCAGTACTAGACTTTTTAAAAAAATTATCTCCATTTGTCACTTAAAGACAAAAAAACATAACAAAATAAGGAAAAATACCAAAGTTCCTTTAAGGTGATAATATGCTGGATGGCCCGCCTTCTATTTTATAATACACAATACAAAAACAGATTGATTAACTTTGGGATTTTTTTGTACTGTGAATAAAAGTAAGGTATGAGAGTGCATAAAAAGCATTCAAAGAGAGCTTGTTCCTCACATTTACAAGTAAAAAAAAAAACAAACGAGAGGATCCCCCAGACCCCCCAAAGTCTGAGTAAAGCACCAAATATCTCAAATCCTGAAAACGCCCTGCATACACTCTGCCTGTGTGGGGCTGCTGTGACTGGACTTGCTTCTTAGCAGCCATGAGTAAGGATAGCAAATGTCAAAAGGATGAAAACGAGCAATTCATATATTGCACAGACGGATAAATATTTGCCAAGTTTTTATTTATGAACGGGGCTTTTGCCAAAGTGGCCGCTGGGCAAAACAAGTTGAGTATCCTGTTATACAGCATGTTATTCTGCCCTTATGTGAAGCAGGACCATGAGGACATTTACTGTTTAAGTGTCATAGAATAACCTCAAGGCCTCTCAGAAACCTTTCCTTAATCCATCAACCATTTCTCATTTTAGGTGAACCCTGAGCTGATAGTCCACTTTGAAAAAAAAGGTCTGAAGTTTGTCGGCCATGATATGGAAGGAGAGAGAATGGAAGTCATTGAATTGGAGGGTGAGTGGAAAATGTTCCTGAAAAGACGCATCTGCGCACTGCTGCTAATGAATGCAACCTGCTGTGTATGACCTGAAAGCTTTCACCTGGCTGATCTTTAGGATAAACTCTACAACTTCAGGGTTTCTTCAACAAACTTTGCCTCAGTGTCCTTCTGTATGTTTAAATAAGTGCAGTTTATGTAGTGGAGGTCTGTGTCTTTACTAATCCACGTGTCTGTTTCAGATCATTGTTACTTTGTTGGGGTGCAGTACCATCCAGAGTTCACCTCGAGGCCCATCAAACCTTCTCCTCCATACTTCGGTCTCCTGCTGGCTGCTGCAGGAAAACTCCAGAGCTACCTGAGCAAGGGCTGTCGCCTCTCTCCACGGTGAGTTCTTTGGTTTTTCTACAATTTTGCAGTAAATTTGAAATGTGAAGTGTTACTTTAGTGCTCTCCGTCTTTCTTTTTTCTCTGAATTCTCTGGTTCTTTTTTGAGTAGCATCATATCACACTTGAATAAATTTCTTTTCATATTTTACCCGCTAACTGGCATTAATGCTGATTGGTTAAAATAAAACATTGGCCTTACCTTTCATGTGGACATTATGTTCATGGGGGCAGCTTATCTAATATTAAATAGTGTATGAAGTCATTACATTACATTTTTATTTTTATTAAACCCTTTACACTATACATTGTTGGCATTTTTATGTTATTGAATTTGCTCAAATGTAGTTGAGTTGTCAGGCTGAATGGAAATTTACAAGCATTTTTTTTATTTAGTGTCATAATCTACTACAGTTAGTTTACAGCGACACAGTTGTCAGTGCACCAGCACTCACAATAAAGCAATCCCTGTCAGCATTGCTGCTATAATGCTCATTTTATGTATTCATCTTCCTTTGCAGGGACACTTACAGCGACCGCAGTGACAACAGCTCTCCTGAAGCAGACATCTCCGAGCTGAGGTTTCCCTCTTTGTCCTTAGACTAAAGGATGTGTAGTTGTTGCGTATGTTTAGTAGTAAATGCAAGGTCCAGAAAAAAGCTGGTCCACACAATGGTTTTTACATACTGATAGGTACAGCATCCTGTGAGAGTCATTTATGCTGTAGTAAATATAATGTTTATGTGTAAAAAGGATGCCTTGCTGTTAACTCTGTGGGGTTTAGGAGTTATGGTTTAAGAGTATGAGCAGAAGCCTGGATACTGTTTTAATGGGGGATTTTGAAATACCTGTACAGACTTTTTTTTTTTTTTTTTTTTTTTTTTTTTTTTTACTAAAGAAGAATATAAAATAGGGTGAGGCATGAATGGTAGAACATTGGTCTGTCAGTATGCAGTATATGCAGTTTTTGCACCTTTTAAGATCATGATGCTTGGCAAATTGTGAGGAGATGGATAGTGTATTTTGCAGTTAAGTATAGAAAATTGTGACAAGCTCAGAATAAGCAGATTTGTTTGCAGCAGTGACAAGTGGTCAGGTCAGGAGTCACGGTCTGTGCAATCAGGATGCTCTTCAGGACAACCATCCTGCAAATCAGTCCAATCCAATGTACGAAAATACACATTAGAACCACTGACTTTTTACAGTTGTTCACAACTTGTATTGTGAAAATGTTGCCTGTGTATCATGACAGATGCATCCAGTGGTGTAGTGGAGTGTATACAAAGGTATTCACACCTCTTTTTCTGGTTGTTCACAATATTCCCACTTATCAGACAAAATGCCATTAGAATATATAGGAGAGTGCAACAAATCCCTCTTTGGCTACAAGTACACCCACCTCATCGTCTACCACTACACCTCTGGACACTTCAATACAGTTACCTCCTTGAAATATTTACTGTCTGTTTTTACAGTTTTATTATTTGTATTTCTCCTTTTAGGTTTAATACCGCCTCACATATCTTAACTCTCATTCAGGGTTCTACACAAAAGTGAGTAAGCTACATGTCACTCTGGTTTAAAATGATCTTGCACATAGAGCGTACATGCATATCTGTGTGAGATAAAACTGGACCACATTGTTGTACTTTGGTGACTTTGGGGTGTTTGTGATTTATTTGTTTTTTTTTTTGTTGTAAGAGGGTGAACCACATTAGCTGATATCACAAGGGCAGTGGGTGAGAATTTCTTCATGCAATTTGTGCACTTGGTGGTGTTATTCCTTTAAGTTTTTACTTCTTAAACCTGAGCTCACCAGTTTGTTCTTGCATGACTTTTATGTTTTGAGTCCCTCTGCCAGCTGACATCAACAAGCATGGTTATGACCACATTTGCCTTTCACAGCCGTATCTGACCTGAAATGAAAAATGCTGATGCACAGTCATCTGACAATCTGGTCAACTTAAATTGCCTTTTGTCAATAGTATTTACTGAGAAAGAAAGCTTATAAAAATGGTTTTCCTTGAACTGAAAGAAAAAGCTAAAGAGTAGCAGTCAGCTGATCAGCATCAAGCTTCCAAGTTACATTTTCACTTGGAGTCAAATGTGGAGGACCTGGATAGTTAAATCATTGCTGCCAGTGCCTTTATTTATCTGTTGTTGGCCCAAATGTATTAAAACAAACCTATTTTTATATTTATGAAGTTCAGATGCATGTGTGATGCATTATGTGTGTTTATTCTGAATAAATATATTTTTATTCCTCATGATAATCTGGCCTTTATTCTAGTAAAGCTGAGAATGACAGCCAGTTCTGCCTTTTATTGGGGACTGTGAGATGCTTCAGTTTTAAGGCAAAAATATTCATTGATACATTTTAAAAAGCTTTGTCTTCACTGATAGCTCTATTTTCATTGTCTTTTTCTATTGGGAGCACACTGTTGTATTTATTTATATGCAAAACTAAACAGTGCTGTAGCAGCCCCTAGAGGCTGCCCTTTTCATTACTACCCACTATCTGAAAAGGTTACAGAAATTATGAAAACAAACCCACAATATGAAAAGGTTATCGTGATTATATAAACAAACCTATAAAGGACCAGTGTCTAGGATGTAGGGGATTTATTGGCAGAAATTGAATATTATATTTACCAGCTGATGTAATGTCACAAAGGCTGTTTTTATTTTTGTTTGGACCATTTTGCCAGGTTTTTATGTTATGTTTTGTTTTGTTTTTTTGTCTGTCTATAGATAGTCCTTGTCAAAACGATAGTCACAAAATTTTGCCATTTACGTTTTAGGTCAGCCACCGTAGTTCTTCCAAATGCTTGGTACAAATGAGAAGTTTCAAATCACCACTAGATGCCATGAAAGCCTACACTCCAGACCACTAACAGAACCAGAAAACAATCACTTACAGGAGTGTTTAGTTGCTGTGCAGTGATAATCATGTGTGAAAAGCTCACTGAATTTAGGGAGTGGTCTTATATTTTTCGTTCTCTAATAGACCACAGATTGGACCTTCAATGAGTGGCACCTATGGTCATTACTAAAGCAGCCACAATGACTGAATTAAAGTGAACAGACATGTAGTCATCTCTGTAAATAACAGTAAAGCCATTGTAGAAGAATGACTTACATATCCTGAGGCTTTCCCTCTGTTTCCCCAGGGAATGTAAAGCTGTATTGTTATCAACTTCCCCTTTTTGGAGGCAATGTTCACTCTACAGACAAAACCATAAAGTGATTAAAATGGCAGCAAATATGGGCAAACACTTGCCCACACTCACCCTCACTGTCTATGATTAGTAGTTATGAGCTGGTGACAGCAGGAAACTACAGTGTTTGCCTTGATATGCCAACTTCTACTTCCTTATCAACCCCCCTCTTCACTCCCACATTTGACCCTCCCATTCCACAACAGCCCTCCCTGTGTCCTTGTGCTGCCCCGCCTTTAGTCAAGTATCAACAGGCAAACTTTAGAAGTCCACACCCCTGCAGCGCACATGCTTACAGTGGCAGTTAAGATCTGCAACTCAGATGAGAACTGCAGCTCCACCGGGATCTACTCTTTTCGTTGGACAGATTTCTTCACATGCCTGCTTCTGAGGAGTTTTTGGATGAAGCACCATGGGAATGAGACCTGAGAGACCTGTGCTGCAGCCCTCAACTGTATAAGAGTCGGGGATGACTTGAGAAAGTAGACTCCTCTGCTGATTTGTGAAATTTAGAAGGAGTGGCTGCTGCGGCTGTTTCTCAACATTTGGAGCGTCAAAGATAGGGAAGCAACCTGTGGGAGGCTGATGTGGGATTTCTAGTCCCTTACAGGTATCATTTCTTTCTCCAACCCCCTGGTACGATCTATGCTATTCAACATATTTCTTCTTTTAAAAAATCCCTAACCATGCTTATATCCACTTCTAGAATTTATTTCTTTGTCTTTCTCATAACTTCTATACACCTCCTGTATCCCCACAAGCTGCTTTCATTATCATCCCATTTTTTTCCCACTAGCAGCAACTATGGACTTGACTTTGTGGCAGTACCAGTTCAGGATCATCATGCTGGGGGACTCCACAGTGGGCAAGTCCTCCTTGCTGAAGCGCTACACTGAAGACTTGTTTCTGGAGTCCATCAACCAGACAGTGGGTGTAGACTTCTACGTTCACTTCCTGGAGGTGGAGCCGGGGGTCCGCGTCAAGCTGCAGTTCTGGGACACGGCTGGGCAGGAGAGGTTCAGGTGAGGATGCACCCAGTCTTGTAGGAGGATGCCTTTTTGCAAAGACAGTAAAACAAATAATGCCATTCTTATGATGAATATTCAAGAGATGACTCGTGAATGCAAATGTTCTATCCAAATAAACTACCAATGGTTACTCCATTCACACCGGAGCTGTTCTTCAGTGTTTGCTCCCAGCTTCTTCTGTGTTTCCACCCTGTCGGCCTCACAAGATCACTGTGTACAGAGATTCAGTATGTGTAATGCTTAAAGTGGAAAGGCAAATCTTTGAAAAGGCATATTCTTCATGCTCAGCATATTTAATGGAAAGAAATAACATGTTTCTGTCTGTCTCTGATTGCATTAAATCATTTCTTCAGTTGACTGAACTGTAGCAAATTGCAAACTGTTTGTGTTTACCTCCTCTCTGCATGGTATCTGTGGCCTGCTAATCCCACATGAGTCAGCTAAAACTCAGCCAAATCCGGGTTGTTTTCATAATGAGGTAATGAAGAAGTAAGTTTTCACTAACTGGCTGTTCGGAGAACCGTTTACAAAGCCTTTTCTTTGATGTCAGTGACTCATGGGGGAGCCGCATGCCTCTTGAAGGTTTCACGATTAGGGTGATAACAAACACAGTGGCCATCAATTTCTTTCAAAGAAACAGACTCTTTGTCAATCTGCTTATCTGGGAAAAAAAAGCTCAGCTCAAACAGTGCAGAGGATCAGGTGATTATTTGCTCACTGAAACAGGAAATAAGTTGGTAACAAAGTTTGAACTCTGCACAACCTAGTGAGGGCTTTGGGGGGATTTCATGTGTTGAAATTCAAACCGCCTAAGGTTTTCTTGTATGTTTTCCCTCCGTGTCTCACTTCTTTTCACAGGTCAGTGACCCGCTCTTATTACCGCAACTCAGTTGGAGGCCTGCTGGTGTTTGACATGACCAACCAAGCCTCCTTTGACCATATTAAGGAGTGGCACGCTGAGGTGTGCGAGCGCGTGCTGCCGCATAAGGTTCTGTTCGTTCTGGTGGGCCAGAAGAGTGACCGAGACGCTGCGGGGGAGAGGGTGGTGAGTCGAGAGGAGGCTGAGAAACTGGCTGGGCAGCTGGGGATGCCCTACGTGGAGGCCTCTGCCAAGACGGGTCAGAACGTGAAGGACGCCTTTGAGCTGCTCACTCGACGGATCTACCAGGGTCTGTTGAGCGGAGAGGTAGAGCTGCAAGAGGGTTGGGATGGAGTCAAGTGCACTGCACCACAGGCTCTGCAGTTACAGAGAGCCAACCTGGCACAGCCCAGCACAGCCTCCAAGAGCAAGAAGTGTTGTTCTTAATCTGTGGACTGGTGGTCAGCCATGCACTTATGTTACTGTAGTACCAAAACCGGCCCTCAGGATGTTGGATTTGTGGTGTAAGTTTACCGTTAAGAAAACCACTCACTGATTTAAAATGCTTTTTTTTTTTTTTTGCACCTTTAATACCATCCTGACCTTTTAGTAATGTCAGAGAATGATTTGAGACATACAGACATTGCTAAACTGGGTTAAGATTTTAAAGTGATATTTACAGATATTTTTTGCCATGATGGCAGCGTGGTAATGTTGGTCCACCCCTTTGATCCAGACGGAAATACCTATAAAATCTAAAAAACCCTATTGGATGGATTGCTATGACATTTTGCACAGACATTCGTGGCCCCTAGAGGAATAATTCTCACTGACTTTGGTGATCCCCCGACTTTTCATCCTGCACCACCAGCAGGTTGACATTTTTGGTGAAATGTCCTGACAACTGTTCAGTGGATTGCTGTGAAATTTGCTGCAGGTGTTCTAGGCCCTTAAACTTCTAACTAAGTGTCATTACTAGGTCAAATTTTCAATTTGCCAAGAGTTTGGCCTTTGAAAACTAATGACATTCTCATCTACCACACTAGTGCTAATTAGGCTTCTTACAGCTCGAGGCCAGTTAGATAATCAAAAGATTTTTAATGCCAATCATAATTTAATTGAAGACCAATTTTACAATCACTAAAATTGAAGTAAATGAAAATAATATGGAAATGGACGGTTCAGCAATGTTTATTTGAACGTAAAATGTCAGTATTTTGTCTCGTGAGACAAAGGTGAAACACAACTGAATTTGTTGGTTGGTTTCGTTGTGTTGGTTATTTTGTGTTTCACACTCTGCATGTGGGATTCAGCTGCTTTTATTTCATTTTCATTATTCGTTGCACCAAGTTTGAAAACTTTTTTCTTATAACATTATACGTTATATAACATTATAACACAGAGCCTTGTACTGCTTTCAGCCCTGCCCTGAAATCTCTATCTGCAACATTGGTTCGAGAGGAATTCACTAAGATATTTTTTTAAATTATTATAAAGAATTTGCCAAAGGTGGGAATCACCAGATGGTCCACGTTATGAATTTATCATGATACTTGAGACGCATTATAATAATATTGCAATTCTAAATCTTTTGTAATGCTGAGTATTGCAGAATCATATATTGCAATGTATTACCTTTTTCAACTGCAGATTATGTCCCTAGAAGAAAACTTTAATGCCTGTTTTAACTAATAAGTTAGTTTTCAGTCTGTTCATCTCACTTTAAATATTTATTCTAATGCAGAAGATGTGATTGTCGAGCTGATGGCCTGACCAATCACGAAAACTGACGAATCCTGTTAAACGTAAAAAAAAAACTCAGCACCATCTGGTGGACTGAAAAGCAATTGATTTTTTTCTTACAGTTTAATTTATTTTTTAAACATTAATAATTTATATAACATTGATTTTTGTGGTCTGTGTATCAATACATTATTGCTAAGCAAAATAACAATACTTAGAAATGAAAGTGCAACATAAAAAAAAAGATTCATAAATTCCTGCTTCCCATATGTTAGCATTTTTATGACTTTCTAAAGATTGATTTAAGTCATTAAAGCCAATTAAGACCTTAATTTTAATTACGTTAAATGCCTTTTAAGACTTTTGTTCACAACTGTTAGCATGCTAACAGGCTAAACTAAGATGATAAACGGTTACCTGCTTAACATCAGCATGTTAGCGTGCTGATATTTAACCCTAAGAGTGCTGTGGTCACAAAGCTGCTTGTGTAGCTGTAAACTGATGTTGAAATGCAAAATCTGTCCCTTTTTCTCTGCACTCTCCAGTTTGAGATTCTCAGCCCACAGCTAATCACACTAACGCGGACTGATGAGGTCATTGCTTACCTCAGGTCAGAGGGTCAGGGCTTGTAATGATGACATATTGAGCCAAAGCCACTGGCTCAAGACGAGACTGTGTTGCCTTTGCATTCAATCTACAAGGATGGGATACCATTACATCTTCTCTCCTATCGATTTTTGGACTTTGGCTGTACAGTGGAAAAGTGGATGCCAACCTTGGGGTCGTGATGCTTTAAGGGTCTCAGGATGTCTCTAAGTGGGCTGTAGGATGATTAAGAGAGGACATTTATATTTTTGCTACAGCTTGTTGTAAGTTGTCTTTTGCTTGTGAAATATTTGGTATTTCTGTCTCTTTAGCAGAGCTGAAAAATGTTTCGTGAAACTGCTCATGTCCAAAGGTTATAACTTGCATCATGGGGTTTTTAGCAGGCATTTGCTTGTTTTGAGGGGTCGCACATCCAAAAGGTTTGGGAACAATTGTACTGCAAGGGCGTACAGCTTTTTCCTCAGAACCCATTTCTAAACCTACATCTGTGATTTTTGTTTCTGTTGGTCGTTCTGTCAATGATCAGCAGCAGTTTAGGCAATGGATGCCCTGGTCGAGATTTGAAATGTTCCTCTGTGACTGTAAATGAATGTTTTGGGCCTGAGTGGTTGTGTGGAAAAGGCTTTGTTGCATCACTAATAATTGCACAGCATGCTGAGAGTGAGTGATTGTTTTCAGGTGCTGTTGTTGAGATTAATTAAATGAAACAACTCTAGGGTGCCTTTGGATATTGCTCTTTTGAAATGTTGTGAGAGGTTTCCATAGCAATTACTGTCCATCTGTGTGATTGACAGCCTCCTGTGCATCTGCAACCAGAATGCAGAAAATGTATTTTACTGCTAAAAGACAAACATTTTAAAAAATGATCACTGACATGTTGAAGGTTTGCCTCCTTGGTTCTCTGCAAATGTACAGCAAGTGAACTGATTTTACATTAGTTACAATAAAACCATTTTCCTATAAACGTAGAACCCTTGTATATTCAGTCTGGCAATAGATGCAGTGCTCCGAAACATTTTTTTATAACAGTTCAGGGATTTTATTAATATTTTAATCTTAACATAGCGAAATGTCAACATCTGGCACCACTTCTTCTATCATTATTACGATGCAATTTGCTAAAATAGACAAAGTAAAAATAACACTGACAAGGATGGATGACATAGATGTAATGTAATAATACCTACTACAATCAGTAACAATACACAACAGCACATAAATGTCTAACAGAGACAAAGCATTTACTGCGTTTGTAGCCACCATTTGCAGTAGGAATTTGGTATTATAGACCCCCATTAAAAAATGAGTAGAGTTGATAAACAGGGGAGCCATAATCTCTTAAGAGTTATTATCTATTATTGCCAGGCTAACACAAACTTTTTTTTTTTTTTTTTACATTCACATAAGAATGCTCTAGAGTATCAAAAGGCAAACCAGATAACAGCAGTGGTCATAATCCAAAAAAAGTATTCCAGTAAATGTTTATTGACAAAAATGCAATGAAAAGAGTTCTGCCAGGCTTAGCTTAATGGCAACAAAACAGAACCAGAGACAAGAGTTACATCATTGTGTGATGGTGCTGGCAGAACTCTCGAAAGTTAGAGAGACATGACAATGAAACACTTATGTCTAACAAAAAAAAAACACCTAAACCATCTCTTTGTCTCATTAGTCCAAAAAATCCAAACTGCAAAATGAAAAAAAAAAAATACAGAGTGGGTACAACATGGGGGTGTACAGTCTTGCTACTTTTTGGTTGTCTTGCGGATCAGTGCCATTCTCTGAAATGAAAAAACGAAAACAGTTAGGCCCACTGTATGTGTTCATTACAGTATAAAACAAATCAGTTACACCGACAAATGCAGGATTATTAACCTCTGTCATGTTTCTTTACATGTTCCATTAAAATGAATTTTCTGCTTTATCCAGCAGAAACAAAGCCTTCTGTTTCTCACCTGTTTGTGAGCTTCTGTAGTGCAAGCCTTCTTGAACGGCCGGATCTCATCTGAGCCATAACCAGGAATCCACATGTTCCACTGGCGCTCTGAGAGAACGAAGCACAGTATCAGCAGGACGCAGGTTATCAGCATAGTGTCACACTCCCAGCATCTAACTTCCATCTCATTTCAAACTAGAATTACCACCTTGTGGTTGCATGCCCCTGCCAACCAGTCAGACTGTAATTAAAGTTTACATCCATGTCTGTCCGGACTCATATGTAGCCATGACAGTAGATAATGCCAACTTAATGTCTCCCCTTCTGTTCCTGAGTCTTTATGGTGTTTAATAATTGCCAGAAATGTGTTTTTGCAGAATATCATGATGTCAAAGTAAAGTTGACTTTTGACCTTTTTGAGATAAAATGTCATCGCTTCAATATTTTAGTCTCTTAGACCTGTGGGTGAAATTCTGTCATAATTAGTGTGTGAATTCTTGAGTTTATGGCCAAAAAATGTTTCTTGAGGGCATAATGACCTTTTGACCACAAAATTCAAATTGGCTCATCCTTGGGTTTGAATTTGGACAAATTCTCTCCAGACGTTAGTGTGATATTGCGTTCGCGAGAATGATAGGGATGTGAGAGCAGTGACAATGACCTTTGACCACCAAATTCGAATCAGTTCATCTGTGAGTTCAAGTGAACGGATAAAATTTACGCAAGGCGTTCCCATGAATGGGATGGACAGGCGAACAACCCCAAAACCTAATGCCTCCAGCCACGTCTGCAGTAGAAAAATTGTTAATGTTGTGTGGACTATAATGGAAATACTTTAAACTTCTACAACATTCAATGTGACCTTCTGTGTGCATTTTACAGAGAGGAGAGCAAAGCAGAGATGACAATGTACCTGCCAGTGATTTGGTTGCAATGTTACCGTAAATCTGTCAATAACTTTCTCAGGAAGCTTTTGCATTTTCTGACTGACTGTTTGAAGTCACTCAAAAGGATGAGCACAAATTACTTTCACTCAAAGGTAGGACACAAGTTTTTTTGGCATCACATTTCAAAGAGTATTTGTTTTTGTATTTTTCTCCACAGATCATGAATCCTCGAAGACGTCCTCTTGAGACACCAACTGTCAGAAGCTTTTTGTAAATTCAGAAACGGAAAATCTGCTCCCTTCAATTATCACAAATGTAAGTGTCATTATTTCAGGATAACTTGCCATTATTGCAAAAAAATAATGAGATAACACTTTGAGTTAAGAAATGATTCGCACATCAAAATTGACATGATATATGCAGCATAATTTTGATCTAAGTCCTGACAAAATTGTTTTTGAAAGCTATTATATACTAGTAATTACGGGCGGACTATATATCATGGATACTTGAGATTTTTTTTTGTGACCCACAGAGACACTTCACCTACAATTGTAAAAAATATTAAATGTCAAAACCCCGCAAAAAAGCCAGCAGCAACTTACCAAGATGTAATTGAACATCCTTCACTTCCAAGGTGTTGGATTTGCGATGGCGAGCCAGCTGACAGGCCGCTGTCACTACGCTCTCTATAAAGTCATCTGCTATTTGCAGCAGCATCTGCGAAGGGACAGGCATTTTGAAAACCATTAATCATGCTCAGTTAAGGAAAGCAACATACCACAGCAGCTGGACAAATCTTACATTTTCAGCTGCTCACTATGTTTTTCATGCAGCCAGACATTCAATAGATTAAGATTTCCAAATGATGGATGTGGCAGTACTTGGTTAGGTAAGCTATAGCGCAACAAGAAAATGTAATGTGAAAGTGGTATTCATTTCACAATACAGCTTAAAAATCAGAGTTATTTGAATCTCTTGTTAAAACTACTGTCAGACCTCCTCAACGTCCTCATCCAGCTGCTCATTCGGATCGATCTCTCTCACCAGGTCCTGCAGCTTCTTCTTACTGAGCACCTGGAGAGGAAACAAATTCATTGATTCACTCAGTAACAAAAGAGAACAGGTGTGCCAATGTAGTAGTCTACTGATGACTCTAAATGCAAAATGACAACAGGCCTTTTACATTTAAAGTCAAAACTTGCAAAATAGGTTATGGTGCTGAAGCCTGAATTTTACCTTGATATTTATTAACTTTGTGATGGGGGTCCTGCAGCTCAAGGCAAGTTAGATTTAATGCTTTAAGACTTTTTTTAATTCCACTTGGAATGAGATTTAAGACCCATTTTACAGAAATCAAAATTGTCCAAATGTTTTTTGTAACATAAAGCATGGATTTGGGGGTAATGTGCATGCAAAGGGAATTTGGCAAAATGCATATATTTAAAATAATAATTGTAATAAAAATAAATATATTTTAAGGTTTTAGAATGCGGCGTCAGAAAAAATAATCATAAAATCCCATTGCCCATGTCTGAGCATTTTTAAGACTTGAAAGACCGTGAATGACATATCTAGCCCCATGAAAAATAAACTTTGTGCGCAAAATACAGTACGGTTTCAAAAAAAAGATTAATCACATCATGTTATATTTCTCTCTAATTGTTTGACTGGAAATTGAAT
The DNA here is from genome assembly GCF_008729295.1 of Plectropomus leopardus. Classification (NCBI taxonomy): domain Eukaryota; kingdom Metazoa; phylum Chordata; class Actinopteri; order Perciformes; family Serranidae; genus Plectropomus; species Plectropomus leopardus. The sequence continues at coordinate 22,171,667 of NC_056469.1, forward strand.
AGCACAAATTGAAATTGAAATTGAAACTTTAGGGAACTCTGCTGGTGAAGAGAATTTGTTTTTATTACCAAAAAATTAATGGTGAATGTAATAAAGACTGTAATTTGCAAACTGGCTGTTTGCCTGGCAGAAAACTGCACAACCTTAGCTTATAATCAAAATTATGCAATATATAAACACTGACATTAAGTATATGGAATAGTATTAAGGTAGTAAATCCTTTAATACCACACAACTTTGAGGCTCATATCTGCAAAGGACATGTTTGTGTCTGCCTCAGCATTGTAAGATTTGAGTATGTTTGCAGTTATCCAGACAGTAGATCAGCATAACTCTGCAGATTTTTGGGTTCAGTGAATGACTCACCTGAGATCCCTCTGGACTACTCCTGCCAGCAGGGCCAGGGGTCCCAACCTTCACTGCTGTTGCGGTGCTGTTAGCCATGCTGGTGGCCAATGGAAAACTGTAGGGACTCTGGACTTTGAAAGGAAGCAAAACTGTTGTTTGTCTTTGCTGCTATGTGTCAGAGTCTCCAGTGAGATGATCAGATGTGACAGCTTATCTTTCAAAGGGACCACCTCCGTAAATCTATGGAAGATTCAGAGGGTAGACAGGTTAGCATCACAGAGGAAACAGATTGATATAGACTTTTATTTTGTTGTTTTATTTTACGTTTTTGACTCTGATTTTGTTTCGTCGCAGTGCTTACGTTTCAAAATATAACCTATTTAAAGCTTGATGTAGCTTTGAACGATGAATTATAAATAATTACCTATCATTATTATAATTAGCTACAAGACTAATGCAGAAACCTAGCCGTAAAACAGCGCTGTAGCATCTAATCAAAATTAGTAAGAAAAAGATAAAAGCACCCTCGTAAAATAACATGACCACATTGCGGCCTTTGAGCGACTGCGTAGCTTAAAAAAGAGAAAACAAGAAAATTACCGCCGCTAACAGTATGTTATGTGCTAAAAACAATAGCAGCTATCAAGCTTTGAATTTAGCCTGAAAGGCTAACATTAGCAGCTAATCCAGCGGCGCGTCTGTAGGCGCGCTACATCCAAAAAATACGTGTTAAATTGACAACTTACCCGATAAAACAAACACTATCTGTCCATGTTTCGGCGTCGTTGCGACAATTATGAGTGAGTTTGAAACAGAAAGACTGCCTCAAATTGTCACCGCACAGCTAAAAAAAAATGAGCGAGGCTATCTGTCTTTACTTCCGCTTTGTTTAGGTCTATTTCCGGTGGCAACATATCGCCTCTACTCTGCCACCTGCTGGATGTTTTATGGAAATACATCCGGATTCAACAGACTATTATTAATTCAGTACACTAAGTCGATTCGTTTAATAACAATATAATGACAATTTCATATAAACGTGTGTGTGTGTGTGTGTGTGTGTGTGTGTGTGTGTGTGTGTGTGTGTGTGTGTGTGTGTGTGTGTGTAAATAAAACATAACAACTTAATCCGGTGCTGATATTGATCAGTGCAGCTTTAAACAATTAATATACAGTTCAGAGAAAGCATTAGGCAAAAAATATGCAGTCAATAAAAAAATACAGATATATAGCGTATTTCACAGTGTCTAGCTAAGATACATGGTGTGATATTGGAGATTTTTTAATGAAAACGTATTTCAAACCTACTTGTGGGTTTTTGGGTTCTAAGGGTTTTTAAAATAAATACAAGATATTTAAAGTTTAATGTCGCTCCTGTAAGCCAAATCAAAACAAAAACTGCCTCATTTATGTTTATGTGGTTTGAAAATAAAGCCATAGAAAGCAGATAATATTATTAGCAGTGCTGTGTATTAACATGAGGAGATAATACAGCACAGACAAAGTTGGAGGTCCTCTGCCTTTGAAAATGTCAGCTTCTCTATCAAGAATAGAGAGGTCCCTATTTGCAGTCAGTAATTAAGAAGAAATAAGTTTCTGTATATTTTTCAGATAGCCTACAGATATATTTTACACAATGTTTGAAAAATATTTGTTCTATTTTCTGGAGTTTTTTGAAACATTGTATATTTTTAAGGATATTCTCATTCTAGCAATAATAGCCTGCAGGTATGCAGGCCTGGGGTGGATTCAGTAACACAACTGACTGAAAGTGAGAAGATAATATTTTGGAAGCTATTCCACTCAGATAGTCTAAAGATGACTCTGTAAGTAATTTGAGTCTGCGTCCAGCAAACAACCTCTGATGCCGTTTGACACTCTGAATCTCTTTCAATTCCGCCTCCTATTCAGCTCCGGTTAACAGCTAATCAATCTAAGGTCAAAGCAAATGAAGCGTAAAATGTTTGCTTGTTCGGCACAATTCAGCATAACATATCATACCGAGAAGCTGCAAAGCTTTGCGACAACATGTTGACACTTCTTTCACATCCTGTTGAACTTAGTCAGAAAAAACAGTGACCTCAACAACAAGCCCAGACTGATAACCTGACAGGCCCGACCTCCCCCAGAGACTTATGACGCACTAGAAATTAATATGATTATCTGCAGCACTTCCTTCATTTGCAGTTCGCGTTTAATATTTCAGGCGTTAATTCTGCTCAGAGAAAGTGAGTCATAAAACCAAAGACTTATCACATTATTGCTATAGAGCCATTTATTTTCGGTAATGTAATGATTTGCTTGGTTTGTTGTGTTTTCAGAATATCACTGAGCCTGCTTCCTGAGAGCACAATAAGCCACACCTACAGCCCGTTATAAATACATACAGAGCAAACTTTCATTTTAGATTAGAAGCTGCAGAGGAGTGCGTACTTTATTTCCTGATATTGAAAAGGTCTTTTCACAGCCATGAAACTGCTTTTGGTTGCTGCACTGGTTGCCCTGATTAATGGCAGTTATGGTAAATATATTCTTCTCTCTTTCTTTCTCATGGACTGTTATACTATTTTCTCAAATCATTTGGTTTTATTGCTGCTCTGTAATGAGCAATTGATTCAAGCTTCGAGTCTGATTCTGGTCTTTTTTCTCACAGATGTATTCATATGGTTACTGTTGGCTTTTGTGTGTTTTGTGTGTGTGGCTGTTTGTCTGCTCGCCTGTCTGTTTCTGAGAGTCCTCTAGAGAAAACGCTTTACTTTCTTTTCTGTCACACTGATGGGTTTCCCCTGGTGGCTACAAGACTCAGACTCAAACAGGAAACATTGCTGGAATTATCAGGGGACTGACAAGAAGAACAATTAAATATTATTTTATTTATACATACTTTCTATATGCAGAGACCTGTTTACATAAAACTCACAGTTTAACAGTGAAAAAAACAAATGTAAATTGTTTGGGTTGTGCGTTTATTCTTGCCTGAGGTGACAGACAAACAGCCTCTGTTGTCAGTAAACTGGAAGAACCTGTTGCTGGTCATGTGGCCGTGGTGACTTTGAACGTATTGGCAGTTTTCCCACAGGAGCCTGAAACAAATGTCAGGAAAAGGGAGCAGTTGTTTTCAAAGTGTTGCCCAGCAGAACAGCAGCTTACATCCCCAGTGCCGACCCCCCCCTCCAGTGAGCCCCCCCCACCTATTCATGTTGTGATTAATAACCTGCATGTGTCATCTCTGTCCACATGCAGCCACTCTGATCATTAAAGGGCCGACGCAGCCGGTTCTGGAGGGAGACAGGGTCACACTGGAGTGTCTGTTGACAGACTCTGAGTTCAACATCAGCCAGGTCCGTTTCGAGGTCTTCTCCCAGGTGAGTCACGGGGGCGACGGGGTCAGTGATTATGAGAGATATAGAGGAAAAAGGTGCATTTCAAAAGTTCAGGACCCTCCTCTCACTACTGTTATTCAGGCTTTGCTTCCAAGAGTTTTATTGTTGTTGAGTTATTGTAAAATTCATGTAACGTATTCTCATTGATTTATATCTATAATATATTATTATAATATTATACTATTATTTTATACTAATATAATATTACTATTATATCTATAAGCAATATGGTAATAAATTATGCACAAATTGCAAGAATTTGAATTATTCATTTTTTTGTTAACTTGTTTGTTAGTTGAGTTTTTTTTAACTAGTTTTCTTTTAATTATTACTTATTTCTTGTTTGTTGTTTTTTTAAGGGGGGGTTATTCTGTCTTTTGCTCTTCCCATTTGAAAGAAAACAAGTCAAATTGCTCAGGGCTCAAAGGGTTAATAACTCTTACAAGAGTGGAAAAGTTTTATTATGCTGTTTTCTACACCGAAGCTGATACTGTACATAGGAAAAGAATGTTTACTCAACGTTTTCATGTCATTTTTTTATTTATAGCCTGAAGTAATTTGCAGTGGCTGTGTCTACATAGGCATAAAGTGTTTTATGTAAATATCACATCGAGCAGCTGACTGCCGTGTAGTAAAACACAGTGGAGAACTGTGCACGCTTGAAACACATCAAAAGTAATTCATCAAAATGCTTCTCACAGTAATGCGGTTATGTTAGTTTTGGATTACGCTGGAATCCAGCATATTGAGCTCCCAGGTTCTCAAAATATGCATTTAAAGGAATACTTCACTCATAAAACATGCATTTGTATGTCAGTTAGTCATGGCATGCTACTTTGAATTTGTGACAAAAAACGTTGTTTCTCTTGCATGCTTTCACGAAAAATGGCAAACATTAATTTCTTGATTGATTGGTGTCCACATTTAACAACAGAAAATTACATTAAAAACATCTGCTAACAAACTCTCACATGACTCTTGCAGTATAATCCAAGTCTCATTTATCCAGTCGAATGCTCAGTACTTCCCAAACTTTTATTTTTAATAAAACTTTATTATTTAAAACAAAACTGAAAGTGAAATCTATGCTCTCATTAAAGTCAGACTAACAAAAACGTTTTGTTTTGTTTTGTTTTTTTTAAGTAAAAAGTACTTTCCAAACTCTCGTGCATTTCTGCTAAACCCCCCTTGTGGCAAGAGTGAAGAAAGGCTTCAAAGAGTGCAAAGATTTTATTTTCAGTTCAGTTTTAAATGATACCGCTTTAGTGAAAATGCATGTGAGTGTGTGAAGCACTGAGACTGGACAAATGAGACTTGGATTATCCTGCACTAGTTGTATGAGAGTTTGTAAAAAGATGTTTGATAGAGTTTTGTTGTCTCTAAATGTGGTCCCCAGTCAATTGATAAAGCAATATATTTTCCATGGAGGCGTACAATGAAAACAGAGTTTTCTTCACGAATTTAGGGTAACACAGCATGACTAAATAATTTAGAAATGGTCTTTCAAGGGTGAAGTATTCCTTAAAACTCTTATGAAAGGAAAGCAGCACAAGAAACGTGATGCTGCTCCAGGTTACAAACTATTTACACCTTTCAACCCTGAGAAGAAGATTGGTGAAATTGGTGAGCAACTTGGCAATAAATGTTCTACTATTTGCAAGAAATTTAGTAGATTTAGAAAAAAACCTAGGGAAAATATCTAGGGGAAAAAAGTGAGGGAAACACTATATTTATAATTATCATAATTACATACTTAAAATTATGTTACGAAATTACTATAATGTTTTAGGCAATTTGTTGTTTTTTTCAAACTTTCTGTGTGTGTGTGTGTGTGTGTGTGTGTGTGTGTGTGTGTGTGTGCGTGCGTGCGTGTGCTCGCATGTGTGGGTTAAAACTACTTTTCAGGGGATTTTTTTCAATTTTTGGTTCATTTCTTCTTCCGTGGCTCATTGCCCTTCTCCTATGTTCATGAAAGAATTCAAGTCGATTTGCACAGTTTTCAAAGGCTTAAAGGATTCCCTTTTAAATGTTTTTATTTCACTAAAAAATAAATTTCTTGTAAATATTGTTGAAAAGCCAGCAGAGGAATTTATCAGTCTCTAAAATGGTGTAAATAAGCAGAGTAAATAAAAATGCAATAAATTAAAGTCTCGTATTTTTTCCCTCTCTTTCTTTCCCTTCACCAGTACATGCAGAGCTGGAGACCAGTTTGGCAGCGATTTTATTGCTTCCATTCCATGCCCATCGAGCAAACCACAGACAGTCTAACCATGACTATCCCCTTTGTACAAAGTTACTATGAGGGACCCTACCGCTGTGTGTCTGACACCGAAAATGTGACTGAGCTGGATCGCTCCTCCCAGCCGCTGTCCTTCAAAGTGCATTGTGAGTGCCTCGGGTTGATATGGGTAGGAGCTGCTGCTAACAATGATTCTGCAACACCATGTATCCCTTTTGATAAATATAGCAACCTCAGATTTTTCATGTTGTCTGTGTCCTGCAGAGGTCAAAGAGATTTCTGCTACAATCTGATCATGAGCCGGGGGGAAAATGTGACTTGCAAGCACAGCTTCTGAGTTTCACTTTCCAATAAAGAAATGAGAAGTAGAGCTGAGAATGTCGACATTACTGACAAAGAAGGAAGCATAAAAAACACCTGTCTGTACATTGGTAAACAACAGTCTGGGTGAGAAGAAGGAACAGATAGAAACCTTGCAATTTACGTCATGTTTCCAACCAGCAGGAGGTAAAGACAATTTTTCACACACTGTGGACACAGCTTTCTTCACAGTGAGGGATAGAAAAACACATTAATAGTTAATAAGACAAGACATATCTATGCAGCTGCAGAGGGTGTACAACAAAACAAGTGCAAAAAAAAGTACAGATCCAGAGCAAACACCGTGTTGCTATGATAGGTTGACTTGAGATATTTCTTTTTTTTTTTTTTCTGCACTCCAAGCAAACAAAGAGACATTCTTCCGGTGGGGCTCAAGTTTGAAGCTATCGGTGAAGGATACACAATTGCATGAAACGGCATCCGTGGCGTAGCTAGTCAGATTATCAGTGTCCTCTATCTTCTCAGTGGCCATCAAATCGACCGTAATGCTGTTTGATAGGCTCCTCAGCCTCATGGGGGGAATCAATAAGAGGCAAAGATTAGAATGGACTAAAGGACTGAAGGAGACAGAGGGGGAGAGGAGCCAGGAGCTGGATGGACGTGGGCCATCTATTGAGATGGAAGAGAAAATGAGCCATTATTCACAACACTGCCTCTCTAAAGACTTCGATAAGATGAAGCCTATTATCATTATTATTGATTGCTTAGTACAGTCTGGGAGGCATTCATACTTGAGCCTATACACTCAAAAGATCTGAGTGTTTAGCAGCTGCTACCGCTGCAAACATGTGTTCAGTCACGTCCCAAACCTTCGAGAGGCTGCTTCAGCATGTTTAATTTCTTGCTTCATTAATGCTTGGTCATTCTTTCTCGTTCCCGCTGGGTTTTTAGATTTGAGGGAGCTGTCACTGTCCGTGCAGGGCTACACCAGCTACCTGGGCGTCCCGCAGGAGCTGAGGGTGCGAGTTGGGGACGACGTGGTGGTGACGTGCTCCACCAGCGCATCAGAGGAGCCAAGCTACCTCTGGAGCAAAGACGTGAGAAAGCCTCAGGATTGTGCACAGTGGCCTCATTATGCTTTTGGAAACTTGTCATTCTCTCTCTTTTGCTACCCTCCCTCCTGTTTCGACCTGACCTCTTTACTTCGTTCCAGTCTTTCCAGGTCCCTCTGTCTCTCTCTTGGCTTTGCTCAAAGCATTCTTTTAATATTCTCTCCTCCTCAAACACTGTTTTTCCCTCCATGAGTTTCTCAAGCCACTCAGCTGTCATCTTTCCATCCCCTTCTCTGAGGAAGTGCTCTGTATTTAAGTGACTGGTTGGCTTAGGCCCACCACTCGCTGGGGATTGCAGCTTGCCCACTTACAGAGGATTAATAGTTTAATGAGGTCTAGACAAGAGCCAGTCAACCTGAAAACAATTATGTGGATAGATTTCTAATGATTTTTTCAGTGTTTGGTTAACCAGTATTGAATTATTCAACTGGGCTCTTCGCTGAGCTAAGGAACCCTCACCCGAGGGAAATTAAGACGTCTCTGTGTAAAATGCCGTAGCGACAACAGGCATGTAGAGCTAAAAGGAGATGATGAGCTGAGAGGTACACTGTGCCCTGGTGGTGAGAAGACAGTATTACACTTTCAGGGTAGGTTGCACCAGCAAAGATAAATTAAATCTAAGATTAATTTAGATCAGAGTTTAGTAAACTAGGCTTAAAATGTGTAAATCCAGATTTAAAATGAAACAGAGCTCTGCTGCACCATTAAGAGTTTATCTCAGTTTAGTAAAGCCATGTTTATTTATTTTAACCAAGGCTGTCGGCATAAACGCATTAATCCCGATGTGATTAAGATACATAATGTGTCATAACCTTGTCAATATGGACTTCAAGAGTGTTTGGAAATGCAAAATAATGGAAATGAAAATGCAATTAAAAAAAATATGATTGATCACGACTGACTATAGAAATTCTGCGATTAATTGCAATTTATAAAATTATTCATTGACAGCCTGAATTTAAATAGAATTTAAACAGAGTTTAATAAAAATGGACAAATGTAATACCAAAATTAAAATAATACTTAAATAAATAAATACATAGATAATCAGCATGCTGTTGGCATCTAGTAAGTATGAAAGAGAGTAAGTCTGCTTTTCTGTAACAATAAATGTTACATTGTTGCTATAGCTAAAAAGTTGCTAAATTAACAGAACTATTGGTTGACAGACAGTCATGTTGTGTAGGCCAAAAAGGTCACCCAGCCATCATTTGGAAACAACCAGTAGAATAAAATCTCAGGGCCACCAGGAGTTGGAGCGTCAGTGGTACAGCTGTTCGTCTGTCACTGCCATGTTTGACAGTCGGCCCAATCTTTCTGTTTGGCTCCAAAATAGTTTACTTTTGTGAACTGGTGTCTTGAAAAAAAAAATCATCATCCTACAACTCAAGTGGTTAAAGTCTAAACTTTCTAAGAGGAACTTGAATATTTTTGCTCAATCCATCTCAAAAAGGAAGCCGTTGTGAAAGCTAAACCTCCTCAACTGTAGCTTTAAATTTAACCCTGGATCACAGTTTAAAGGGACGTTTTGCTGCAACAGAACTGAATTTATTATAGGTTTGGAGTAAAAACTAATCTGAGGTTTAAATTGAACCTTTCTTAATTTTTAGTTTTTGAGTTTTAAAGTTTGGTGCAATAGAATTTAAACTTAAACCACGATTTAATCAGGTTCAAGGTAATTGTTGTTGGTGCAATCTAGCCTCAAAGTGTAATCAAAATTACAACTGCCACCACCAGGAAGTCACAGGTGACACAAAGCTGCGCAACCATGAAGATATCATGGGAACAGCTAGACGTAATTGCCAAGTTCCCTCTTTTGTTATTCTTCTTGATAAGTCGGCTCAGGGTTAATGTGCTTGTTAAAGGGTCACTGCTAATCCGGGTTTTAAATGGGCTTACAAGCCAAAATCCAATTCAGTGGACATTTTATACAGCTAATACTGTTTGTCCTCTGCATGATCATATGTAGTGCTTTAGGGGTTTTGTCATTATTTGTGGAATAAACTGCACTGTCACTTTAGGAATAATAATAGTGGCTGTCAGCGTGACTCACTGTGAGGAGTTGGACTCATTCAGCGCACCTGTCACCTGTCACCTGTCGATCTATCCCAGCCGCATTTACATAAGTCACAAAACTTTTGGAAAAGAGGAAATGATGAGATGGAATGATGAATGTGAGGTTACTGTACGTATGACAGGAATGGATATGGGGCAGAAAGTAGCATCAGAATGGCCCACTTTGACGGACAGTCGGCGTGGGCACATTGGCCCCCGGTAATGACAGCAGGACAGAGGCAGAAACGGGCCACTGCTTTGGGAGCCAGTGGATTTGCATACAAAATGCTGCTTTGGCCAGACCTGGCCTTTATGGGAAATCCTCTTAATTCAGATCCATTCAAATTGAAATGGACTTTCTTGGCAGGAGCTGCAGCTCCCAGGAGCCAAATCATTTGCATGGTGTAATGTCTTTTTTTTTACCCCCTCCTCCACATTTGTTTGTTTTCCAATCCTCGTGTTTGGCCTATTATTTGTTTCCTCCCATGTCGGGCTCTATCTCATAATAGTGCTGCTATTTTTGTGTCAACAATTCATCCCACTCCCTCGCCATCTCATTATGGGTTGTGTTAACAGTCTGTTGTTGCGGCATCGTTCTTTGCGGATGACGGTGTTATCTGGGTTATTGACTTGTGCCGATGTGTGTTCATTCGTTGGGATTACGGCTCAGGTAAATACACTTCATTTGGGACTTTTGGGGACAGTTCTCTGAGGGACGTGCACCAGCAGATATTGTCTGTCTTTCTGTCTGTGTCCCACTGCCACTGCCAGTCTCTCTGTTTCTCCCTTTTTTGTTGTTCTATTTCGTTCTCTTCCTCACTCATCCACAAATCAACCAAAATAAAACTTTCTCTGCCTGTTCTTTTGCTCTCTTTTACACTCCTCATGTCTGACAGTTTTACTGTTTCTCTCTCTATCTTTTGCCAACTAGCATCGTCTACTCTCCATCTTTCTTGTGCCCTCAGCTCAGCACAATTTTAATTTGTAGTTTAAAGAGTTTTTCGATTCTCTTAGGGCTGCAAACAATCCAGCCAATATTCTTTTTTCTACTTTCTGCCCTGCTCTCTGTTTGTTTAACTCTGCTCCTGTATGTCTTCATTTTTCTCTCTCAGGGAGACGACTGGATCCTGCCTTCCTCAACACTGACACTGAGGAAGATAAGAGCCACGGATGAAGGACAGTACACGTGCATAGCCGAGCATCCCACTGTGGATTCACTCAGCAAGAAACGCACCATCAGCATCATTGTGCTGCCCGGTAAGAAAGTACTATAGATCTAACCCAACAAGTGCTATTGTCCTTTTGACTGACTGAGTGCAGAGTGACCGCGTACCACTTCCTCTTTCTAAAAACCAGTTTGGGTTTTCTTTGTAACTGTTGGGAAATTTAGCTGTCAACATCCCCAAAGCAAAACAAAACAAAAAAGACTGTGTTCTCCTTCCTCTTCAGTTGCTTAGATGTGACCAGAAAGGTCAGGCGTTTGTGTGCAATTACATCATCAGGGGCAAGTTTTCATTTGTGAAGGAGTGAAACCTTTAAAGCCCTACATTTCTAAGGAAGCAGTACTGGGCTGAGGTTTAATTTATCTGCTCACAAGAATTATTTAAAAAAATGTTGGGAAATTACTGTGACGCCGTAATAAAGAGAGGTGAAGACTTTATGAAAACACCTCACGTAAAAAGGGTGACAAAGAAGTCCCAAATGAAATTACCTTTAAAATGTCAAATGAAAATAATTAAGATGATACCAGAGGACGAAATACATTTTAAATAACATAAATAAATGGCGAGCACAGAACCTCACCAACTTTAAAGGATAAGAGTATAATTATCAGATATTTTAAAAGCAGTTTTTTACATGACCTTTAAAGTGCAGTTTTTAACTTTTACATAAAAAAAACCTAAAAACTTTTCGATGTTTGCTGAAATGGTCACAATATTCACACAGCACTAAATGAGACAGAAAATCTGTGTGAAAAAAACCCAAATGTTTTCCAAAACAAATTTTAGTGTACTGTTTAGCTGTAAAGTTATTAAGTTGGTCTGGCCGGTGGGTGGCGCTGAGTTTTGACTGTTTTCAACATGACAGTCACAAACTATTTTCATTTTGCAGCTAATCAACACACTAAAATATATTTCTGAAAACATTTGACTTAGGAAAAAACTAATGTTGTCACAAATTCTTGATTCATATTTGATCGACGCTGCCAGGCATGGCATGAATGACATGATTGACAGCTGCTCTGGAGACTCCTCGGCTTTGACTGGTTGTTTCTGGTGTGCCATAGTTGATTCTAGCGAATGCCATCAGAAGCGGTTGAAAGAGTAGGACAATCTGTCTTATATACTGTAATACTTCATGGATATAGTGACAGATTTAGAATATCCAACACGAATGTATTTTCATAAAAGTTACCAGCTGTAGCTTTAAAGGCGAACACCACCTAAATTAAGAATGCCAATATGATATTTCCACGGTCAAGGAAGGTTTCTTCAATATTTGTGAACATGAGCCACTCTCTTAAAACCAAAAACCAGCAAAGTAAATTTCAATCTTATAACGCCATCAAGTATAAGTAATATAAATATAATAAGAAGAAGAAGAGGAAGGAAAAGAAAAAGAAAAAGAAGACACAGAAGTCTGGTTGTCTGATAGCTTTTGCTGGTGAATGTCTACTTAGTGAGTTTTCTTTATCTGCATCTGTATGACTTCCCTTATTTCTCAAGAAACGTGAGAATTGTACTCAAGTGGAGAACTAATTTCATTACAACATTATAGCTAATCCAATTTACAGCACTTCATCTGTCTTCATCATTGTTATCAGTGACCTGTGTGATGACTGCACCGTGTTATTGCACTGCAGTTTTTAAACACCGTCCTCTCACCCAGTACAATTCATAAGCCTTGTGATTTCAATCGTTGAAATTATGCAACCTCTAAAAATGCAATTAAGCCAAGGCATGTTATTTGTTATGGTAGAGATGTCTTATTACTTATGCAATTGACTTGTTGGTCACTGCGCTTCACAGTGTCTCTGGTATTTTCTCATGAAGCACATGTAGTAATTAAAAAGGTAATAATTTCTAGATGCTAGAATAATGTTTACTCATCCTTGAAGGTGTGGTGTGCAAATGTCACATGTTACTTCTATTGCTTTAAAGCTGCTGTACAATAGGAGTACAAACCTTAAGAAAACATTACAAGTGGGAAGAAAGGGATTACTGTATCTATGAACAGACAAAGGCCATGTTTGTTGCTGCCTCAAATCCTCATAATCATCAACCTTTACTTTGTCCACTACTCTAAAGAAAGGTTTTAAAACCATAAGGTCCACAAAATCTGCAAATGTTTTATATAATTTGTGGGAATGTATGCACATGAAGGCATGGGCGTTGATTTCAGGTGGGATGCACAATATTTGGAACCGGTTTATTTGTCTGCCCTCAGTCAAAACAAGCAAAAGCAGAGGACTTTTATTTTGACAAATTTTAAACATTTCCACGATTAATTGATGCAGATAAGGCACAAATTGATGCAAAAAATGCAGAATGCGGGAAATTATTTTTTTTTTCCAGGGAGAGGATCCAAACCCTCCATTTCATATGTGCCCCCCCCCACCCAATATTAATACGAAACCTATACCCTTGCATGAAGGGGATAAGGGGACACTGCTTTTAAAATTGTAAAAGGCAGACTTCTTGAAGATCAGCGCTGTGTATGGCAGGAAGGCCATCTGAACTCTGCACAGACTCTTTTCTTCTACAAACAAACAGGAAGTTGCCTTTAGAAGCTTTGCCTCCAGGCAGGAAGCTTGTATTTTTGCTGATTTCAGAATCTGTGTGAAGCATGTTTTCCTTTATGTCTGACTGATCTGTCCCACAGAGGATGCCCCCTGGTATGAGTCTAGTAATGGCCGTCTCATGTTGATGACCTCTGCGGCGGCTGTCTCTCTCTTGGTGTTCATCCTCTCCATGAGTGTATTCCTGTGCCGCAGGGCCAAGCAGGCCAAGACCAGCAAGGGACCCATGTAAGAAACAGCAGTTTGAGTATTTGTGTGTGCTCCTCTTTCATAACAAGCAATTGTTTTTTTCTCTTTACTTCCGATCTGATCTTCATTTTAAATCATACTCAAAACTTAGGGAAGTGCCTCTGAGTATCGGTGGATTATGAGACAACGGGCCTCTGGACACAGATATGCAGAGGAACTAACCACCTCTGTTACATGGGAGCACACAAACTTTCTGGTGGTTTTGCATCCCTTTGCAGTAGTTATGACTTTTTTTTGTGGTTTTGTGTCTCTTTGTTGTTATAATGTAGGTGTTTTGTGTCTTGTTGTAGTCGTTTGAGTCTCTTTGAAGTAATTGTGCATGATATAGAGGCAAAAATTATCCCTCTTTGAAGTAATTTTATGCTTATTGGTTTTTTATTGCTACTTTGTAGTCCTTTTGTCTCCTCATGATTGTTTTATGTCTTTTTGTCATTGTTTTTCCTTTTTTGCCATTATTTTGCATCGCTTTGCGGTTCCTTTGTAACTCTTTGTGGTCTTTTTCTGTCTTCTTGTGGTTGTGTTTTTGTTGTGTGTGTCTTTTTTTAGTTGTTTAGGTTTCTTTGAAGTAATGTTGTGTCTAATTGTTATTATTTTGCCTGTTTTGTAGTTATTTTGTTTGCTGTTCCTTTGCATCTCTTTGTGGTCTTTTTGTGATTCCTTATGGTTGTTTTGTGTCTTTTTGTAGTAGTTTGGGTCTCTTTGAAGTATATGTTTGTCTTATAGAGGTAATATTGTGTCTCTGTGAGGTAATATGTGTCTTTTTTTGGTTGTTTGTGGCACTTTTTAGTCATTTGTCCCCTTGGGGTTGTTTTCTGTCTCTTTGTTATTGTTTAGCATGTTTTTGTTGTTATTTTTTCTCTTTGCACTTCCTTTGCATCTCTTTGTGGTCTTTTTGCATCTTCTTGTGGTTATTTTGTGCCTCTTTGTTGTTGTTTGCATCTCTTAGCTGTCATTTGAGTGTATTCCTGGTTAGTATGTGTTAGTTTGAGTGACGTTTTCAAAGGAAAGGCCATGGGGTCCACTGACACATTGGGCCCCTTGGTCCCTGTGCCTGTGCCCAGTAGGCCCGTTCAGTAATCCATCTATACCTCTGAGTGTGTGTGTGCCTGTGTTATTATTTAATTTCTTTACCGCACATTATCTGCACTCTCCTTCCTATTTTCCCTAACATGGCCCCAATCTCTCCTCCTGCAGTTTGACTTTATATTACAGATATGGTTATTGCTGCAATATTTCATTCTGTCTCGTGTGATAGAGCCAAGGCCATTTCAGTTAAAGTATGTGTATTTTAGCGCACTTGCCAGTATGCACCTTTGTGGTCTTGCAGGAAACCTTTCCACACATGTGCAGTTCAGTTCCTGTGTGCTTTTAAAAGGTGTTATTCACATTGCATATTAAAGTCTGTCTCCGAAGGTTCAACCTACTTGACCCCTCCTTGATCTCTTTCATGCTTCCTCTTCTCTTCTGTGTGTTTCCATGTGCTTGTGGAAAGCCTGGGCTAATAGCACCAGCTTTTATACTGTGATGGTATATAAAGCGTAAAAAAAAAGGCCACAGCCGTGTTAAGAGCAGTGGCGGAAGTCCCATTAAAACGATTGCTGACAGCATGTTAATGTGCACCATGACCCCATGCAGTTTCGCTCATTAATGTCTTTTCCATATGGGCGGAAAAAGAAATTCAAAAGGCTGAACTTCCACAAGAGCTAAATGCTGCCAACTGTATATAAGCATGTGTGTATAAAAAGAGACAAGGAGGTAAAGAGAGAAAAATGGACTTTCACATTAACAGCCAGGTGTGGCTCCAGTGCTCGGTCTAGGCTATAATTTCCTCACTTATATTTTTCTAGCGCCTACTTGGAGGTCGATATACTGATAATAATGCTCCTCTGTCTTTCTTTCTCTTTCTTCTCTCTGCAGTGATGACCGGTCTCAGAAAAAGCCCATCTACAAAGCCAGTGTGGAGTCCCTGCCCTCCACCTGCGCAGACAAACAACCTCTGGTTTGACTGCACAGGCAAGTGGAAGGATGAGGGGCAGTGTCGATGATGGAGCGAGAGGCGAGCGAGATGGAGTGGGTGGCCAGAAAATGAGCGATGGCATAGAGGGGATACTTAAAGAGGGAGGAGGTGGTGTAGGGTTATGGATGGTTACATTGGGGGAGGAGAGAGGGAGGAAAGGAGGAAAGCAATGAGGGATACTTGGAGACAGCAGGGAAGGAGAGCAAAATCAAAATCAGTAACAAGTTGGTTGTGAAAAAAAAACTGAAGGGCAAATGATTGCTTTAGAAACATAGAAGCAGCTTTGCTTGTGGGCGTCGGCTTCAGTTATGCATCTTGAACAGAAAGCTTGGCAATTTTCTCTTCATAAATTCTGCAGCGTGGAGAATAGTGAGCTACATTCTTAGCAAAACGATGGGAGATTAAGAGCCGCAAAGACTCCACGAAATACTCTCTTTTCTGTTACAAACATAATTACTCAGCTGTGTACTATGAATGAACTATTTGGGTGATAGGACAAGGTTTTATTTTGTTGATTTGTTTCCCTTTCAACCTCTCTTCCCCAAAACCAAAACCAGCTCAAAGAGTCTGAGAAGGTTATTATAATCTCTTTACTGTGACAGCTCTCAAGCACATTGCACTCAACTATTTAATTCACTGTACTTTGGATTTCTTTGATATTAAATGGCTTTCAGAAAATATAATGTTCCACCCTGTGTGCCATTGATTTTGTTGCATTTGAGATATAAAAGTGGTTGGGGAGTATTGACAACGTGTTGAAAGCTGGACATGTACGCTCGCATGGCCGCACATCTTCTCCCCCCAAAGCCATCTCAGGCTTGCATCAGCTTGTTTACCAACCTTCCCTTTCAGAACGTAAGACCTTACTCTGAAGCAATGACCTTTAGTCGAAGTGCTGTGCCTGTGCATGCTTGTGTTTCTCCCCATCTGCCTGCAGGCACAAACCCATTTGCAGTCATTTCAGTTCACAAACACATGCGTGAACTAAAAACTCACACTTACCCACAGTGAGAATAACAGTTGCCCAGGTAACCTTGACACTTAAATATATATATATATATATATATATATATATATATATATATATATATATATATATATATATATATATATATATATATATATATAACCTTTTATAAATGAGGGAACAAAGACATGTATGTTAATATAAAAGTGAATACAGGCCCAGCTAGACCCTGAACAATAACACACGTACATAATAAGAACGCATAACATTACATTAAGGTTGTACCACAACTCATTAAAACAATATGAGCAATATGAGACAAAACAAACAAAACTTGCATAGCCAGAACCCTGATTCTGGCTACCAATGTTGCCATCATTTGGAAGAGAAAGAAGCCACTAATTCAGACGAAGCATCAAAAATCCTTTTCCAGAATTTAAACAAGGATGGACAGAGCCAAAATGTACATATAATGCTGGCAGAGGCCTGATTGCATCTATTACAGTTCGAGAAAACATCCTTGTAAATCTTAAATTGGCGAGCCTTTGTAAATTAAGTGCTGTGCACCACTTTTCCTTATATCAAACCAGGATTTGCACACAGAGGAGTTCTCTATCCTTTGAATTCGAGAACTTCGCCCTATACCTCCTCTCCCAGATCTGTCTCCTGTCACATCATAATCGTAACTTTGAAACTTTGCCCAGACAGTTAGTACTGCTGGTTCTACTTCAATATGAACACGATTTAGTCTCTTCTTATTCTCCCCAAATTAACCATAATAGACTACAACTTCATCTTTTTAATTTTCTCCTCTGTTGCCTTGTAACCCCTGACGCCACGCCACGGCACCATCGCTTATTACCATAACCGTGCTCATAATGCAAAGAATTTCATTACGCTTGTCTGCTGAAGTTATGTTGGGTTTTATGTGGTTTTATTATCGGTGTGTGGTTGACCGTAGGCCGTCGTTAATAATGGGCGAAGCGGCAGTTTAACAATGACACTCCATTAACGGGTGCATGCGCCAGAGAGCACAGCCAGGATAATGTTATTAAACTGATCATTCAAGCCCCCCGTACAGCTCGCCTCTGCTGCAGCCATCCTTTGTCAGACATTTTACAGACTCTTTGCATTTCTTTTTCCAACTCTACAAACTTCTGATCATTCTTTATGTCTTTAGCCCAGAAATAAGAGTCAACAGATAGTCAAAATGGAAAACCTTTTTTTTTTTTAAATTCACACTGTGTCAGAAAAAAATATATAATATTGTAAATTTCAAATGCCCCCCACATGTGAAATGCCAGTGAGCACCATTTTGTTTTGGCCTTTGAGTCAGTCATGAGTGAAAAGCTGTGTGCTCCCGAGTGAGCTTTGGTCCTGGGGCTTCAACCGGTTGGCTAGAAAAGACAAGATTATGTATCAGGAATTTCGCACAGTGGAGCTGTCCCTGAGGAACGCGGCTGTGTTTGGGAGGGAGAGAAGTGTAGTTTACAGTGACATTTTGACCTTGAAAGTGCCTCATGGATAAACCACCGGACAACAGCTCAGGGCGATGCAGGAGCTGTGCAGAGAATACAGAGATGTTTTGTCTGCAGGCAGGGTCCAAACAGGACAACAATGCAGATCTGTGACTCCTCTCTCGTGCCAACAGTTAGTCAGGTAGGCAAACAGTCCTGACAGCTCTTGGTACACTGACCTACAAGAAAAGGTGAATTATACCAAACATGACACCTCATTGACTAATGCAACAAAGTGCCAGGCATTCGTAACTGTATGCCGTCGCCCACTGCTGTTCTCGTCACGGTCACTTGGTTTTGTATGTGCATTGTGCATATGTTGTGTCAAATGGCTGAAAATGAAGGAGTGGAGTTCGCTGGAGAAGCAGGTGTTTTCCCCTCATTACTTTCTGACAATGCCCCATCTGGTGCGGGGGAGCTGCTGCCACCAACTCCCTGCCAACTGGGGAACAAACACTCACAGAGGGGCTGACGGGGAAAAATGGGATGGGATGGGAATTGGGGGAATGAGTTGGGCAGATACTATCGTTGCCAAAACAACAAGGTTAAAAACTTGATGTCAGGGAGAGAAAATCAGGGAGCGGAGAGAGCCTGAAGACTTGGAGATTTCACACAGATTCACGCAAAAGAGGTCAGATATGAGGCGAGAGTTCAAAGCAACTTTATGGAAGTCATGGGTGGGTATATTAATATTAATGCTAATAGACTGCTTTGATGCTTTGCTGCCTGTTTGAACTTTTCCTGACTGTTTGAACCAAACTGTGTGTCAAGTGTCAGGATTTGAGTCAGATGAGAGGGAGGCCTAAGCAGAGTTGAGATCCATGACGTGCTATCCTTGAAATCACCTGAAGGGGGCGCCAAAGATGGTTCCAAAAAAAAGATGCCTCAGAGGCTACAAGCCCATGGTATAACGCTAGATTAGGAGGGAGAAAAAAAAGAGATGTGGAAAGAGAAACAATTTTCATAATGGAGCAGCGCTCTCTGACTGGAAAACACAATTATGGGCAAACTGTGGCCACAGCATGAGGGTAAAGTTAAAGAGCCCCTTTAGCAGGACCTAATAGGCCCTGACTACATATGAGCAGAAACACTGGTTCATCCAGAGCACAAGTTTTTGTTCCGGGCCATTACCGTCTTTGTGAATGGTGATTTGACCGAATACACTCAGGTCTGCTCATGCTCTCCTTTATGAGTCCTATGCACATTTTGGAGACAAAGTAGCTTCTGCAACAGAATGTCCCTCCTAATCTGCACATAATATGCTGCACATAGTCTGATTTGGCAGTGAGTCATTTTATAACCTTCCCTCCATTTTTTATGACCACATTACGCATTGATAATAAGGAAAAATCATTTTACAGAAAAATTATTGTGTTTGCCAGCATGTCAGCCTTGCAGTGTGGGAAAGGTGAGCCCAGCTGCTACTGACATGGAGTGGAATCAGCACACGTATATTATGTGTGCTGATTTTAATCTGCATTGCATAGGAGTAGATTTTGGGAGGGGACCAAGTTGACACACACACCTTATTATTTTAAAACTTGGGTCTTCTACAAGAGATCTGCAACCCCTAGGCGGTCCTCAGCGTTACTGCAAGGGGGCTGCCAAAGTATTGTTTGGTTTGGCCTTGATGAAGTGTTTTGATTTCTAAAAGAAAATGTGGAAGTTAACTAGCAGTTACGCACAACTGAAACATATTGGACAATTGCTGTATTGTTATTTCAAATGTATGGACATGCTCGTTAGCAACAATGAATCATTTTTTCACATTTCAAGCAAGAGACTGAAATAACATCGTTCGGAAACAAACATTTTGCACTAAGGGGATAATCAGGGTTCTTTTTGAAAGTAAAAGTAGTAGAGGACTTTCATTTTGACAAAATTAAACTACAAATTAGTGCAGAAAAGGCTCATATTGGAGCGAATTTTTAAAAATGCAAGAAATGAATATTTTGCTGGTTAACATTTTCTGGTGGAGGAACCCCAACACCCTTTCATGCACCCCTTCCAATGTTGAAACCAAATCTACGCCTTTGCTGCATAATAATTTTGCAATTGACTTCAGAATACAATAGATGACCGCCACACGATTGTCCCCTCAAACAATAAACATCTGGTTTATTTTCGTCATCTCAATCATGATGCCACACATCCTTTTCGGTTTATGGAACTGAATTTGTAATAAATTGGTTATTTGCGTCGGGAAATTAATGTTGGTTATCAATCACATTTAGAGCGAATTGATTTCAATTAATTGGAAGATGCATCCATCCTCCCCTGCTCTCCTCTCTCACAGCCGATTTCTCTCTAAAGCCCAGCCCCTCTTGCTCATCCGCACACCCCTCCACCTGCTCCTGCTCTCTGCAATTGGTGGGAAACACACACAGTCCCGCCCTGCTGGCAAGCTTTGAAATATATTTACAATGTAAAGTAACCAAGTAAAACCGGCCGAGCCATCATATTCAGGCATACAGTGGGGGAGAAAGTGGGTGTGTGTGTGAGAGAGAGGGAGCATTACTATGTAAAGACCTGCCACTGAGCACTGAGCGCTTGATAAAACACACACTCGTTCACGCACGGTCTGCACGCTGCGCGCCATCACACTCACACACACACACACACAGACGCTGAAGGCGCTGTCGGAGAGTGAACCTGCGGGTTCATGTCACTCTGATTTCTCCAAGGAAGAGGAATACCGAGGAAGAGATCAGAGGGGGGAATATCAGCGACAGCGATGGCTTTCGCGACCGTGTGGAACTACTGCGTCCCTCTCACCATCATCACCGTCGCCTGCCTGGTGCGCACTGGTAAGACTCGCAACCACACAGTGAATGAGTGTGATGTGAATGAGAAGAGTGTTAAGCTGCCTCGATGTGTTGTGGCTTTGCAAGTTTGCTTAAGTCCAACAAGAAGCAGCTGAATGACGCTTAAAAAATGCACCGGGCTCGTTCTGACTGAATGAAGGAGAAAAAGGGAAGCAGGCGCACACCATGGGACAAAAACACGTGCAGTTTACAATCATCCTGCGGACTAATGTTAGTATCCACCGCTGGGTAATTAGAATTAAAGCCCATTGCGCAAGTCTGGACTACATCCGGATTGCTTTTTGGGGAATGAGTCATTGTGTTAACCACTTCTCGGAACGTTTAAGCTGGAAAGACCCCACATTACCTCAAAAACGAAACCAAAAAGTGAAAGTGCAGACCTTTAGCACTTTTTTGCCCACGCAGAAATCTTTTATGGAATCATTCCATGCTCTGTTGACCCGCGTGCGTCATTGCATTTTGATTATTTGCAGTGGACAGATCACATTGTGGGATTTATTGTATCATAGCTGCTGAGGGAGCCGGGACCGGATCCTCAGGAGACGTGTGTATGTGTGTGTGTGTGTGCGCACAGTCATGCATGTAGAGAGCTCCGATTGAATATTCTGACAGCCACATGAGAGCTCATAACAGATGCCCGCAGTGGACCAGACGTGTGTCACACACTAGACAGAGCAGCGGTGTTTATTGCAGCTTTTCTGTTCTGCAGTAGTGTGTGTGGGACTGAGAGGACCTTTGAGACTTCACCTCATCAGATACAATAACGTCTAACAATCAATTGCAAAGCTTTGTAATGGCACCTGCAGTGTCTTTTTTGGTGCTTTTGACTCTCCCCATTGGATTCTCTTAGTCTGGGTTAGTCATGCATTGCTTCCTTTGAGGCACAATATATTTCATGATCACTAGTGCATCTGCTGCAAAAACAGGGATTTGGATTAGGCTCAATCATGACTCTGAGCAACTTTAGCCTCATGGTGTTTTGTGCCATCTGCTTGCATGTAGTATAATACAGTCTCATAGCAAACCTTATTAAAAGCTTTAGCAATTCTGACTTAGCAGGAACTGCAACGAGTGCAGATGTTGCCTCGCTTATTTGTGTCCTGTGGTTGTTGTACTCCTTGTTTACCTGAGGCAGCTAAAAGGTTACGCGCTGGGGTCGGACATTGGCACAGTCAGTCCTGTTGTGCTGTTGTGAAGATATCTCTTTTACAAAGGGACGCTCCATAGCCGTTCCTCCGGCTGCACGACATCACCACGGCCCTTTGTATTGATTTCTTCCCTTGTGTGCATTTGTGTGGATCTATTTGTGTTTGCAGCAAAGGGTTGATTTATGCATAAGCATGTAGGCGTTTGTATGTCAGTCTGGAGTACTGTAGAAGAGGTTTGTCTGTGTGTCTGTCTGTCTGGGATTGTGTGTTGCATGTAAATGCCTGTCTGTGTGTGTGTGTTTGTGTGTGTGCATGAGTGTGTGTGCTACTTACAGTGCTGGTTTTTGCCTGAGCTGCAGGCAACCTCTGCTGGGGGCTGCTCACTGATCACTGTCATTAATCTAGCCACTGACAGGGGCCGGGAGAGACAGGGGGCCAGCAGGGTGGAGGGGTGTTAGAGGCAGGAGGAAGATGGAGGAAGGAGGGAGAAAGAGAAGTGTAGAGATGGTCTGCACAGATGCACATATATGCAGACGTTAAAAACAGTTTCTGATAACAAATCAGCATATTTTCTCCCAGAGAGGAAAATGGCAAAAACTAATCTAGCAGAAAGGGGAAAAGGTGGGAGGCGATGGGGGTTGGTTATTATGCCAGGATAGAGATGGACAGATTGATTGGGCAGATAGACGGATGAGCAGACAGATAGATTGAGAGGGTGCTGTGAGGATGTCGAGGCTGGGAGACTTGGCCCCTCTTTGATGAACGAAGCAGAGAAAGAGGGATGGAAAGATGGAGGGAACGAGAAAGACACAGAAGAGCAAGGGAGAAGAAAGGCAGAAAGACTTCACAGTGTGTCTGACGGGCAGGCCTGAGGGACACACACACACACACACACACACACACACAGTCACTCACACACAGAGTCAGCGCTGTGTGTTTGTGCACCGAGTGCATGGCTTTGTGGGGGTGGCTGATCCACAGCAGCTGTGGGCCAAACTTCCACCCCACGTACAGTAACAAATGCTATTAACTCCACCTCTGCTGCTTGCCCAACCTTAATCGCTACCATGCATTCCTCCATCACTTCCATTCTTCCACCTCCTCCCCATCCCTCTCCTATGCCTCCATTACCACCTGCCTTATCGCTGTATGCATTAAATCACCTCCATTTGTTTATTTGAATGTGTGCAATGAGAGCCATCCGTTTTGAGCTTGTTCCCCATCACGCTGTTTGGACCTTGGCTGGGGCTCTGGCGGTTGAAAAACGGCAGCAGTTGGACGTACTTGTGGGAGGAGATTTGAATACCAATTATAGCTGGTGTATGTGCACACACACATGCACACACACACACACACACACACACAGAGGCCATGCATAAATCAATGTCGCTGCAGTCACAGAAGGGAGGCCTGGCGTGTAAACACAAACATCAAGGGAAATGCTGTACACCGAAAAACAAAAAAATAAGGATGTGTATGAGCACACGCATAGGTGCGTAAACACGTGTGCACACACACCTTGCCTACAGACAGCTTATGTAGTGCATTTCTTTTGAACATAGGAATAGGACTGCTAATGCATGAGTTTGTCTGAGCCCAATTGCAGTTTCTGATGCTTGTCAGGTGCAGTTTGCATCATTCCTGAGTCAAGATTGCCTTTTTACTTTCTTCCACATTGCGCTGGGTTTGCCATTTCAGCGTCTTTCTTTGTTCTCTAATGCGCTGAAAAAGCCTTCACAGTAAGCCAAGGTTTATCCTTTGATCCAAACCTTGGAGGATAATTCCCCCCCTAAATAAAATAAACTTGTCGACAGTTTAATTAAAAAGAGCGAGACCTTCCTTCCTTGCTCTCTGCCCCGCCATCTGCTGGTTCACAGCGTAAATTTAAACTCGGCGCACAATCACATTTCAGTGTTCCATTCTTTTTTTTCTTCCTGTGATTCCCTGTCTTTTGTAGGTCTAAATAATTGGACAAGCTGAACTTGGCAGACATTGCTGGCATGCCCGTCAACACGAGAGAGGCTGAAATTAGCCTTTTTTAAAAATACGCTGCCTACTGCTGTCGTGCACGGCCCTGTTTGATCAAGCGATGCAGTCTTAAAGGGTCCTGACAGGGTGGCCCACTATCTCAGCTGAGCAACTGCTCACACATAAGCTCCATAAACAAATTGGACTGTGTCGCTATTTGGGCAAGTCATGACTGAGAGAGTTACGGAGCTCAGTGTGGGCTGGTTTTTATTCTCCCCTGGGCTTTTATGGGTCCATTACTCAGAAGCAGAAGAAGTTCCTAGGCTCACCGTTTAGTGCAGGTGATGTATTTTACAGTAATTATCTCCTAATCTGCCCCCGAGCCTTCAATGTGATCTATAACTCCTTGTTTTGAACTGCTGTTGTTTCACACAATTGCATCTCAATAACTCCCTCCAGCATCACAGATGAGGTCCAGAGAGAATTTTATTTTTTACGTCGACTTAAATAGAAATAAAGGGGAATAAGGAATGTCCAGTCATCTTGTTTCCACTGCAAAGTCACTTCACTTGATATGACCATCACATTTTCACATCCTGTTTACGACACTGTTTTGTCCTCAGAGAAGTTCATGTACAAACAGAATACATGAGGCACAGTGATTGAAAGGGGCACACAAAGACACCGATTGGTAATTGAAGCCTTATATCTCATTTGACCATTTGTTTAATAGTCCATTAGTGAAACTTTCTGTCAATCTAATCAGGCCAGCGCTAATGTAGGAACACTCTTTATAGCTGCCACCTCATCTCCTTCCCATTACTATTCCCCAGACAGTGCCGCTTGTGATTATCATAATGGTGATCTATGTCGTCCTTACGTGTCGCTCTCTGAGAACAACTGGCGTTTCCCCAACTTTGCCGCTGAAGTTTTTTAATGCTGAGTGGGATGCCAAGGACATCTGCTCAATTTGCTGGCATCAGAAGCCTGCCAATCAATCCATTGCTTTTAACTCTCCATCCCATCTGATTGGCTGAGCGCAAAAGCGCAACGCCCTCCTCGGGTGCAGCTTTCCAAACTGACCTGATGTCCCCTGAGCCAGCAGCTTTTCTCCAGCCACTGACCCCTCTCGCTGTATATTTGTCTTTGCCACAGGAGTGTGAAATCAGTAAACAGCAATTCCCTTCCACACTGCTTCTTGGCATTATACACAAAGGCAGTTGCTATGTATTCTTTCTACTGGGGTACAAGGTGTACTAATGTCTTGAGCCAGTCGAAGTTGAATTATTGTTGGGGGGCTAGAGGGAGAAAGAGGGAATCCAGAGTCTGAAAAAACATTAAAACACTAACTCCATGGTGTGAGCATTCCTCGCTATTGGTGACACAGTTTCCATGACTAAGAGTAAACATTTATACCTCCTGCTTGGCTGTGGGCTTGTTTAACACCCTCCCTCGTTGTGGTGACACCTGTCTCCAAAGCTCCCGCAG
This sequence comes from Plectropomus leopardus, assembly GCF_008729295.1. NCBI lineage: Eukaryota > Metazoa > Chordata > Actinopteri > Perciformes > Serranidae > Plectropomus > Plectropomus leopardus. The sequence goes on from NC_056469.1 coordinate 22,197,103, forward strand.
GGCCTCACGCTAACTTGGCCAGACAGCGACCTCCAGTAGCGCCGGTAACCAAGGTGATTATCCACACTCAGGCGCTGTGACAGAGCCCTCACTCGCCTTGATTGGACGAAAGAGACTGATTGAGCCGAAAAGGGCAAGTGCCTAAAATTGAAGCGCTGGAAACTGTGTACTCTGCCAGTGCGGAGGCTAATACACATCCCATCTGGAAGACTCGATGGAGAGACAAGAGGAGTGAACGCCTGGTAATGAGGTGCTCGTCCGAGGGTAAGAAGGATCAGTGAAGGACTTAAACTCAGGTGAAACTGTCAAGGCTGGGCACGGAGCTTGCCAACAAGACCCCATTTTCTTTTACCCTTGGGAGGTCTGTGTGTCCAGTGGCGGCTAGCTGATGAAGAGTGACCAGGCTTAGCCGGGGCACCGAGGGACTGATGGGGTCAGAGAGGTAGAGTGAAACAGAGAGGGGGAGAGATGGCTTGCTGCTCAGTGTATAAAAGAGCGAAGGCGGGGGGAAGGCACCACGGGCATGCGTCACAGACCAGTGAAGCAAAGAGGCGCGGAGCAGAGGAGAAAGTCAGGCAAAGAGGAGTCCAACAAACAAGTGAATGATTGCAGGATTTCAGCTCTGAAATGGGAGGGTGTAGGAAAAAAAAAAGACAAGCGAGAGAGGGAGAGAGAACAAACCCCTGCTGTGGCGAATGACGGATTTAGAAGGCCAAAAAATACAGGCAGGAGGAAAGGGTGAGATTAAGAAGGTGGGAGCAAAGCAAGAAAGTACAGGGTGCTGGTGTGAGGAGAGGATGGGGTGAGAAGGAGGAGGAGGAGGAGGAGGAGGGGAGACAGAGAGATGGATGGTGATACACAGAGATAAAGACGGAGAGAGGGCAAGCACTGTGTAGGTGACCACACCAGAGAGACAAGGTGTCGTGATCGATGAGGTCACAGTATGCACACACACTCTCACACCCACACACACACACGAACAAGCAAACAAGTATTGAAATTGCCTCCCAGCAGCTCATGGCCAGTCCTCCCACTTTCAGAGGAGCTACACGCCGCTTCAGCTCAGAGAATTAAACACCCACACACGCACGGGGCTATTCATCTGTCTGCCATTTAGAATCGCTCTTCGTATCATCGCCATTAATAGGTTGGCTTTGATGAGATTGTCGGATGCTGAAAATTGCCAGTCAAAGCAGCGCTCTATCTACTGGGAAATCAGACGGAGATATCCAGCAAGCGGACACAACAATGCTGAAGAGGTCTCAGATGAGTTTGCTATCTCAGAAAACTCTCAAAATGTCTCTCTCACGAGTAGCAAATTCATCTGAGCTATGATCATGTCTGGCATTGATAAAGTGGTAGTGTCACTTGCAGAGACCTCAGTCAGGACATAATTTTTCCATTTTTTATTAAAGTGTAATCAGATCTGATTAGATCATACTAATGAATGTTTGAAACATCTTTGAAAGAACATTTGAAGTTGGGAGAAAAAAGGGGACATCGGCTCAAACAGAATGTATTTAGCACGCAAAAGATTATCACAGATTATCTCTGCAAATGTTACACATTCTGCTTGACTGTATGTGCTTTAAAAACCAAATGCTATCACTCAATGAAGGACAAGTGATAACAGCAGCTGCCAATAGATCAAACTCAGATTGTAGGACTCCATTCTGGACAGATGCCAAGTGATTGTTGACATAGCCACTGAAAAAAAGACCTCTACTTCAGCTTACTTCCCAGACACACCCCTACGCTCTCTCTTTCGCTATCTGACTAGTCATCTCATTCCCAGGCCTGAGACAAGAGCTTCAACATCAGGAGTAGTAAGCTTTGATCCACTTCATTAGCAACCCGTAAACAACCATTAATTATAGGCAATTAATTAGCAGCACATGAAAACAATCCTCGAGAAGTTGGCCGCTCTAAAAGACCCCCAAGCGCTTGTCAGAAGGAAAGAATGAGAGAGAGAGACATGGACAAAGAAAGGAGAAAGAAAAGAAGAAAAAATGAGGGGAATAAGCCTGCGGTCATGCTTAATGTGCTGGGGTGAGATTTACCGCAATGATTTGCCGGGCTCTTTTGAGATTCATAAGGTCATCAATTCATGCTCTGCTTTCAGCAGGGCAAAACAAAAGTGAGGCTATGCAGCCGTCTGCACTGAAGTAAAGAGAGAAGAAAAGAAGCCGGGCCAAATTGGATTGGTGCTGCGATTGTTTCTGCAGAGATTGTTACAGTTGGCAAGGCCACTTAAAAAGTGGCCAAGCACCAACGACCTTGAGGAAAGCTCTGGCTGATTCTCTCCCAGGATTCATTTTCTCCTGTGCAGCTGAAGGGGAGTTTAAGTGCACGACTGCTGATTCACCTTGTGGCCGTTAACAGGTATACCCCCCCTCACCTCCCATAAAGTGCACCAGCAGACTGAAGCAGTGCTTTGACTCATGTCCACAGACCTGTTCCTATCTCCGTGTCCATCTGTCGACTGAATAATGTTATCACGGACCGCAGAAGGGCCGTGTTGCTCCTTCCTGGCCATTGCCGTAGAGGAGTGGAGTGGAACAGCCGCACGGTCTGTGATACTCAATGAGTTTGATACAAGCCTTGGGCAATGAGTGAAGTTGCGGAGGAACGGTGGTTCATAGCAACTGCCACCCGCTGGGCCATACTGGTGAACTGAGCTGTGAAACAGCTTGCAGAAGTCAGTGGGGTTCTGTGGTTGGTACCAAAGTCATTTTTAGCTTTTGTGGACTCTGTAGCCTCGGACAGCAAGTGGTTTTTGTGTCAGTAATATAGATCCTACAGTTCGGAGAGCTGCAGAGCACACACAGCACGACACTGTCGCCTCTCGACTGCATATACAGTAACATACTTTATTGCAGGAGAAACTAATAAAAGAAAGCCGTGGGGGAATGTTCTTTCATTCTTGATTATTTTCTCCCTTCCCAAGGGCCAAGATGGGTGCCTGCCCGCTGTTCAAGTCACCAAACCTCCAGTTTCCTGCATATCTGACCACAAATTACCCATGGTACATGAGTTTTTTGAAAATGTGCTTTCTCTTATGTGAAAATTCACCGCAAAATTATTTAGAATAAGATGACATGACATTATGATTACAAGTGCCAGGCATCATTCTATGTGTCTTGCTTAGCATTAGTGTAAACGTAAGCTACATGCATCTGCGGTTATGTCAAGGTCCTATGAAGCAAAAACTTGACGTATGCTTTGTAAGGCAGGAAATTGAGGCTGCCAGCAAAAATGAAGGCTCGACAATCTTAGGGGAGATTGTATGAGGAAGTGTGAGTCTGCAAAAATGACCAGAAGCTAATTTATCAACGTCAGGATTTGATCAGCTGAGATAACAGAGGAGACGATGCCCATATCTGGTTAATGTGTCACTGTTCGTTAGATAACGCTGCCAAATGTGGAACAAAGCATAATTTGACATTTTGGACAACTTTCTCGGATACATTTTACTCTGAATACTTGAAAGTTTTATTAACTTAGATAAAAGAATTTAATCAGAATAGAAAGAGCAATTTCAACATTGAAAAAAAAGACACCATTCCACACCTCACTACTCCTTTGCAGACACCACTATATGTTAATGTGTTGTGCGCTTTTTTGTTATTCTGTTATCGCTGACTTGAATAAAAGTCGTACTTATGAATGCAATTCTTTGTAAAAAGAAATATTTATACTGATAATTTCGCCTTATATTTCAATCATTAAGTTATTATCCAAATGACTTTAGCCAATTCTGTTAACTACTACTTTAGTGCGAGAGCCAGGGAAGTTAGACATCTCAAAACTTTCTTAAAGAAGTATTTTACAGCTGGAACGTTGGTCTTTTCATACAACCAGCCTGTCTATGCAGTAGAAAGAAGCAAATTCTCTTTGAAAGTGCTATATGGCCAGCAAAAACAGAGAAAAAAATGCTGTGGCATTCGCTTTTACTTGTGAAGTCAAAAACCTACAACTACCAGAATATACAGCGCCACACAAGACCAATAAATGCTCCTGCTGGTTGGTGACATAATGCGAGCTTATCTGTTTTGACACAGGAAACAATATGGCAGCCAGCTGTGGTTACAGTGAAGTAGGAAGCTAAAATATGTTTCAGAAGCCATTTTAGGTGAGAAATAGGCAATGCAGTAGCAGAATCTTGGTTCATATTTAATCAGCGCTGCTTAGTTTGACAGTCTGTGTTTTTTTTAAGCCTCTGTTTTTAAAATACAGGAAACAGTACTTCTTGTTCACAAATTCCGATACAGTAGTCAAACAGTGCATTTGAATATGTTTCTGAAGACATTTTAAGCGAGAAATAGGCAATACAGTCCCAGAATCTTGGTTTATATTTGATCAACACTGATTAGTTTTAATATTGATCTGAGTTTGGTCAAAGTTTGAAAGAGAGAGAGGGACGGCTTTCTCTTGATCCCCTTCTATGCTCTTTGTGTACATGGTGGAAACAAAGAGACAAATGGAGTTAGTTTTTACACATACTACCCACATTGTGATGATACAAAGCTGGTTAGAAATCGTTAAACTACCACCTTAACTGCTTTACAGTCATCACTACATCAATAGCTTTTAGGTACAAAACCTCAAATCCTAACTAAATTAGTTGTGTGGATTCATCATAATTACATCAACATTATCATATATTTATCATCACTTACACATATTTTCCCTCAGCTTCTAAAGCAATTCACTCAAAACCGTGACAGCTTTGGTAAGGGGGATTCAAATGAAGTTTTGTGACAGCACACACTACTTGTATATGCAATTATAACTGATGCTTATTTACCATGGAGATGGATTCGAATTGTGCTGTGGGGAAAACGATTTATGAGCTTATGGGGAAAATTAAAAACAAACATAAACCATAGGTAATTAAAAAGCAGGTTGATCCCAAATGATGACTTATGTATAAATCTCTGGCCGTGTTACAGAAGTGTGCACAAATCTGCAGCGAAGCAGACCGGCAGTTTGGCTTCTGCACACACAGACACAAACACACACACACGTACATGCATTTGCATACGCATGAATACAAACATTACACTGCACTCAGGAGACTGGATAGACCTTTTGGAGTTTCCAAACTTATTTACTGCAGCGTGTTGTGCCTTGATGCTCTGTGCTTTTTAAATGCCATGTACCCTCTCTGGCCTCCTTTTTTATGAGCTTCCCCAGGATAGTGTTGACAAATAGAGGGACACACCTGGTGATTGTGTTTCAAGTGCACAAGCATATTCACAAAAGCACATAGACAGCATTTTCAAACATCCATGTAGTACCCCTTTTCTGCCTTTTGTTCTCAAACTAAACCTGTTTTCACTCTTGATCGCTGTACTGCTTCTACTCTCCCTCTTTTTTTACCTTGTTCTTTTTCTACCCCTCCATCTGTCTCTCTTTCCCTCAACCCCTCCCTCCTCTCTGATCCCACACTCCCAGTTCTCCCGCAGTGGGAAGCAGGTTCAAGGGCCTCTGCGGTGACTTGGTGTCTTTTTGTTTGTACTCACCATGATCACTCAAAAGCTTTTTTATCCCTTCTGCCCCCTCCCTGTGTGCCTGTCTTTCCGCGACTAACCTTGTTGGTACTTAAATGCCAAAGCCCATGTCCATGCACACCCTCCGCTTGTGTGCACCAGGTGCATGTGTCCGCATGAATCTGCTCCAACTGTTTCTGAGAGTTTGCAATGAGAGGTAGACTCAGTGATAGTTGGAAAGACAGATTTTGGTGAAGGGAAGAGGGGGGCCTTTTCGTTGCCAGGATCGCTGGCTGATGGATCATTTGGCTAACAGTCTCTCCTGCTTCCCCGCTGCTTGCACCCCATTCCCGCCTCCTCTTCCTATCTACCTCTTATACTGTAGCTGCAGGCGATAGGGATGCCGGGGCCAGGTGTGGAGAGGTAGACAGTGAGAGGAAGAGCAAAGGAGAGAGAGAGAGGATTGACAGGGCCCAGGTGGCCAGCTTGAACGCCTGTGCTTCTGCTCTCACCTTCTCATTTGCATAGACAAAATGGTTTTTCCCTTCTGTCTGACTCTTTATTTTCCTCACTCTCTCCTTCCATTTACACACGCTGCATCGATTTATTTCCAATATTATTTTGTCTTCTCCCCTCCTCTTCTCGCGCCGTTGTTCCTGTTTCTCTGAATAAGTTACACTTCTCCCTTCCTTCCTTTTACTTTTAACTTTCTGTTTTCTTTTTATAGACAATTGCCTTTTTACCTCATACCTCCAGATTTACCTTCTCTCCCCATCTCTCTTGCTCTGGGCTTGCTGAACTGTGCATTTTATACTTATATGCTGCACTGCAATATTCTGGAGGAGGAGGCTTATTTTCACCGTACGTGCACTTCAGAGACCATGCAGTCCCCCCAACCATCTCCATTCATCTCCCACCCACCTTTTCTTGCTCCCATGACTGTTTTTAACTCACCCTATATCTTCTCTCCCCCTCCCTGCACCATCCTTGCCCCTCCCACCTTTTATTCCTCTTGAAGTCTGTGCATAACTTTGTTTTCCTATTATTTGCAGCAAATCAGAGTTTAGCTCCTTCATATTTAATTCCCTCATCTACTTCCTACCAATCTCCTGCGATGAGGCCATCACTCACACACAAACACACACTTCATCACTCTCCTTTTTCCACCTCTACCTTTTTCCATCTCTCTCCCTTAACCTCTGTGGCACTTTATCTCACTTATCCATTATATATCATGATTCACCTCTTCTACTTGGCCTGTTCTTGGCATAGTGGCCGTTTTACAGTTGTGTGTGCTGCTGTGTAGGTGTGTGTTGGGAGAGAGGCTGAGTAGTATTCTGCTCACACATGCAGGCACATACACATGCATCGTTGTCCTGGCGTTTTTGTCATGCCAAACACACTCCTGACTGGCTCAGCCTGAGCCTAAATTGTGCATAAGCACGAACATGCTCTTAGAAATATAATTTTAAATAGTTTGGGTACTTTTTAAAAAAAATCAAAACACACATCTAAACAAGCCTTCCTTTAGAGATATGCCAGGGTCTCATCTGTAAAATTCCCCAGATATATAGAAGCCCACATATAGACTTCCACATATATACAGGTGACACTGTCTGTCAGATAGTAGCACGCGAAATTTCTGTGCACTCACACACATATAAACACACACACGCTCACAAAAACAGCCATCAGGTTCCTTCAGAATTGCTGAATTGAGTTATGTAGCCTGTCAGTCAACTCCAGGCTCCCCCACACACACACATACACACCCCCCTGACAGATTCCTTCCACACACACACATCCGCCCGTCTGACGGTGCATATTTCGCATGGGGAAGGGACTCAATTACGGCGAAGGTGAAAGAAGCAATAAACACTGCACAGATACAGTGAGGCGCGCTCAGCAGCACTGCAGTCAATCACAGAGCCAGGTAGGTAGCCACTGCCGCTTTGCTCATCCAGTTGTGAAGTGCAGAGAATGGCCAGGGGTGGCGGATGGATAGAGAGAGGGAGGGAGCGAGGAAGGGTGTAGAGAAGCAAAACGCTGCCATCCGACCCTCCTGAAAATTATGTGCCTGTAACCAACTTACATGGACCTGCCACTGAGAGGACAGAGAGGTGGGCTGGATGGAAGGAGGAAGGCAGTGGGAGATGATAACAGCCCACCTTAATTTCAGCCCTCAGCATACACACACATCGATAGTCATATTCTGTACACAAACAAACACACTCACACACTTGACCATCGCTGGCACTGCAGCAGAGCTGCATGATTTGGTCACCCACCCACACTACAGGACCAACAGCACAATCGCACAAAATAGTGCATCGTTTGCCTAGGATGCATCTGTTGCCCTATCCCTGTTTGCATGTGTGGGCTTATGTGTGATATAACCAACACCTCGCCTGACGTTGTTGGTGCCATTTTTAATACAGTGGGTTGAATATATTTTGGAGACTATACACATGACAGCTTACCGCCTCAGGAATTTACACACTGTAACTATGATGGGTTTTTTTTAATGAATTCATAGTTGTTAGGGAAGAGTTGTGCTTTTTAGGCTTTTTCTTTGTTAAACTGAATGAACAGATAATTCTAATTTATTACAGGTCTTGTTGTATGGTATGTATCTTTATTCCTTTTGCCGTTTCTTGTACTCTAATGGTGTCCACACACCATTCCCCTTGTGAGTGAGTTTTTTGGGATGTGCATTCAGGAAGAATCACCACTACTTGGCCACAATTGGTGTCATGATGAAATTCGTACAAGTTAACTGCTGAGATTTGGGAACACAGCCACCAGGGGCGTGGCATCAAATGCTGGACCTTATGCATAAGCAGTCCCTGTGGGTCCCCCGTCCTTTCTCCCTTGATCCATGTCTTCTTTTGAATTGTTTTACTAAGTCAGTTTGTTTTCTTTCCCTTACTCTCTTTTTTTTCTTTTCCCTTTGTTGCGGAAAGACATGACAGTACGTTGGTGCTCCAGCATAACAAGCATCATTCGGGCTAGACAAGGCAAGTCCTATTGTAAGTTCAGTCTTTTGACAAGTTTGTTCAGCAAATTTTAATTTAGTTATGGCACTAATTACTTTGAAACAAAAAAAACTGTAAAAAAAAAACTAAACTATTCATTTCAGGCTTTTTAAGGCTTTGAGTATTTAAAAAGTAGCTGTTAGACAATCATTCACTTTTTAAACCAACTCTCAGCTTAGCCAAACTTACTAAGAAGACAGGGGATGACTTTCTGTGTAGAGCGGATCTTCAACTAAATAGGAGGGTGGCTGTTTGGTCCCCGACTCCTCCAATCAACATGTCAAAGTATCTTTGGGCTATATAAGGAAGCCCAAATTTCTCCTGATCCTGTTCCATCAGCATGTGAATGTGTGTGAATGTTTTAAACTGAGTAGCAGGTGGCATCCTGTAAGGTAGCCTCAGCCACCAGTGTGTGAACATGTGTGTGAATGGTTGAAGTTGGCTTGTTTACAACCTGTCTGACCATCTTACTGTTTGTGTTTCTTACTCCTGGTGAGTACAGTTTCATCACAACCAACAGAAATTATATCCAACATTACAAAAACAACACTCAAGCTGTAAAAACCTGGAATCATCATCTCGAAGCACCAGTCCCTGGCTGCAGATACACTGAGCCAGGACAGAAATGTGTTCGTGATTCTGATTTTTGGCAGCCTTGGGCATGTTCACAAACTGACAGTTAGTGGGTTACACCTGGCAGGCTTACCAAAAATACATACAAAAAAGAGCCAGACAGCTGACAATTGGGCTCCATCTCTGCCTATTTGTGTGGCACAGGTGGTGTTTTCTTACCTTACTTGTCAGAGAATGTACCTGCATCCTGAAGGAGCAGTGATTTACCTGCAGTGTATTCCATTTTAATTCAGTTTGAAATGTTTCTGTATAATGGAGGCGATCTGTTGCTGCCAATGGATCGAACAGACTTTCACATACTTGAAGTTGGTGATGTTCTGCCATGCACCCACCTACACGTGAACGTACACACAGTTCTGAAAAAGTTTCATTCCCACTCCGCATTCCCACACACACAATCCAGGCCAACAGACGGAGGTTTGTACATATATATATGTGTGCATGCATGCAGTGCACATAAAAGAAGGTGGGTTGGTGGGTGAATGAACACCTACTCAAACTTGCACACGGGTCACACGGTGACACTTTAGTAGTCGCATTAACAGCATCACACGAAGTCTGACTTGATAACTACAGCAGAGGTAGAGAGAGGAAGCGAATGCCTACTGAGAATCTAATAGTTCCAGCAGCTCTCTCACTTACCTCAGCTACCTTTCGATCCTATCTGTCTCCCTCCATCTTTTATTCATTTCTGTTCCCCACAGCACATCCGTATTTCTCTCTGCCTCCTCCCCTGTCTCCCTCTCTTCCCACCCTCACACTTCTGAATTTACCACCAAGCCTTGCCTTTTGGCAGTTCCTTCATTTCTCCCGCCCTTGTTCCTCTCTCCCTCTGTGTCTTTTTCTCTCGTTCTTCTTGGCCTCCCTTACTCTCCGTCATAGTCTCCTTTGCTCAGTCTCAGTATCCAATCCCATTCTTTTGTACTTGGCCCAAACCTCTGCTCCTCTCTTTCTGTCTCTCACTCTGCACCTTCTTTCAGAAGTGTGACTTGGCAGAGATTTATGGAGGGAAAGCCTACAAGAGAGGGGAGGGGGAAAAAAAGTTGAGGTCAGGCGCACCGCCAGGGAGAGACCCGTACTGTAAAGAGCATCGCAAACACACATCCGCCAGCTTTAGATTAATCTTATTAATTGCTTGCGCAAAACTCAGGGGTTGTGACACTCTTGTTATTGCTTTGTGTTATTAATAAGAAGAGTTACGGAATGGAGGGGCTGAAATCAATAAGCAGGCTTAAGGGGAAATTAAACAAGGAGAGAAGGGGACAGGGCACACGGACAAACTTGGAGCAGCTCGGACATTGTTATTAGTTGCTGCTGCCCTTTAATGAGGGTTATTTAACGGGCCAGAAAACAGGCGCACACAGCAACCAGCAAAGTGAATGCTGATTTCGAGCTCCAAGTACAAACCAAAGTCTGACAGAACTCTTTTTATACTAAACTGAAAACAATGGGAGTGAAATATGAAGGTGCCGGAAAAAGCAAAGAACTTGGCCAAAACCCCTCCAGCCTGCTCCCCCCCCCCCCACTCCCCCTCCCCTCAGCATACTCACTCTGGCTGTGTGTGCCGTTTGTTCCACTTTTATCCTCATTTACCTCTCTCTGCTCTGGGTCTTGCTTTATCAGTCTCCCTCGCTCTCCCCCCTTTTCCCACAGCGCCTTTCTTTTATGTGAAGTGTATTCATTACAGAACAATAAAGGCCTGATTGGAAAGAGTGGACCGTCTTTCAGAATGGGGTGTAAAAAAAAAAGCAGGACAAGAAGCAGAGAGCATGTGACGGCATTACACACCTGATGTCTTCACTCAAAGGTAGCCCTGATTCTCTCCACGCCGCTGCTTAACTCTCAACATCAAATCAGAGCACCTGTGATAGAACATTGTTTTTTTACGCTATTAGAGTCGAGTTCTAGGAAATCAGCTGCGCTTTTACTGCTGCACTCAGCCTGCAGTGCAAATATGGAGCAACATGGGTTTCAGAGTCACTTTAGCAATGCTATATTTACATTTAACAATTGTCTGGATCCGAGTGTGACACTCGTTCAATTATGTGATGTGTCTCCCCTGTGTAAACATGGCACCGCGGTGTAATGTAATTCACTGCAATAAAGACATCTCAAGGGTGGATGACAGAGATAAAGCAGTCACACAACCTCATCTGCATGGTGTTAGTTCAGCCTGGGTTATTACTCCCAACTTTTCTTTCAATTTTTCCCCTGTCTGCTTTTATTTTCCCCTTCACTCAAAGAACATAGAAGATTCTCAATTTGGATATAATTGTTAATGGTATACCATAGGAGATTTTTGGTTAGTGTTTGTAAGGAAGCTCACCAATGGAAATGAAAGTAAAAGCCAACCCAAATTCACTCTTGTTTGGTCCTCTGCCTGTCTTTATTTGTGTGTGGGTTGGTTTTTTTTTCGGCACTATGCCTCTTGCCTTACAGTCTGGCAGCTGGTCGCTCCCTTTCTAAAAAGCCCAAACTTCACCTGAGTGCTGTGTGGGTACACGCCCATAAACATCAAAGTAAATAAGAAGAAAATAGAGGCAAATAGAGGCTCTCTTTTTCAGAGAGAAAATATTGACCGCCACATACGTCTAGCTGGTCAAAAGTGATGATTTAGAAAGATTATTTATATATGAGTCTATATGTTGTTGTCTTTTATGGAAATCATGCATATTATAACTTTAAGTAATGTTAATGACAGTTAAGTCAACAAACTTGCACCTACTCATTTAGAAACTTGTGGTTACACATCATCAGAAACAGTGTTGAAGTTCTCAAGATTAGTCTCAAGACCATTTGTTAGCTTACAAAAAACAAAGGAATATTGATATCCCCACACATAAAATTCACCACCGCAATGCCTTTAGATTAGTTTATCAAGACATTTCTCATCATGTACACACACTTGTATATAGTATTGCAATAGAAGAGGAGAGTCTTTGTTTTCTGTGGGTATTTTTATGGGAGTGTGGCTCTCTCACATAAATTTGAGGTTGTTTCTATGGTTTGCTTGTTCTTCATTTTATTGTGAGCGTGTCATACAGTGCAGCTCTGATCTTGGTCTTGGTGTCGATGCATTCTGGTCTTGGTCATGACTTGCTCTTGATTTTAAGTGGTCTTGACTAAAACATTGTCCAGAAATGTGTGTTTGTGTTTGTTTGTGCATTGCCAGAAACACGTAATTCGAGACAGTCTGATATATTGGTAGATAGCTAATTGGAGATGCATTATATCAGTGTCAGTGAATTTGCTGGCCGGTAATTATCAAGAAATTGCAGGAAATAAATGCCAAAGATTCTTGTTTGAGGTAACTTAGAAACACCACAAAGAAATTAATGGATCCTTATAAAAGATGTTTGTTTAAGCAAGAAAATGAATATTGAATACTGGAACATCTATCATTATCAGATAAAGAAATAACTCAAATACTAATATGGGACTCTAAAGTCCTGCATCAGTCTGCCAATAATTTATTCCACGATCAATGGCATGACTAACATGAACTTACAATGAAGGTAAAATACATGCACTTATGTCATAATATTGTTGCAATTATGTAATGTTTGGCAAATTACACATCTAATATTGTCCTTGAACATATTTTACATGGCACCTAATTGGATTATATACTGTATATGTATATATTTATGCATCATAAAGGAAGTTCAGAGTTTAACTGGTCATGTGAGAAAAACACATCACACATGAAAGAAAATTAAAAGTAGAACTTATGTTTCCTCTTCTTCTTTTTTGTTTTACTCTGAAAAGTTGCCAAATGTGTTGACATCATCACTGGCTTCCCTCAGCCACCATTAATGATTTTGTGAAAGACTTTATAACCGGCAGACACTTTTATTGCATTCTGGCACAGAAAAGCTCAGTGGCATTTCATTGGAAAACAGTCCAGAAACTGAAACTATACAAAGTCTGCACTGCACTAGACGGACAACAGAAGAAGAAAATGCCCATCCTATACAAACTGCTGAAGCAATAAAAGCAAAATGACTAATATTGTAAAACAAATAGTGAGGTGATGGGAGAAAGATTGGTTGGGGAAATAGATGCATCCTATAAGACAAGGATGTTTCAGCTTGAGTTTAATTAAAAATAACAGTAGTCATGTCTTTGTTTTCTAACATCCAGTTCAATGAGTTGTTTCTCAGAAAGATTGCTCTCATAAAGCAGAATCAGCTGATAATTAATGTAAATAGTTGTTATGAAGAATAGTCAAACATCAGATTTCACAACATATTTTCTGTTGAGCGAGCTTAGTTCCCAAAATGTGAGCTCATGCTGCCCTTTTTGCACAGTCTATTTAGCCAAAAAACGTTGACAGCACTGATGAATCTGGCCCGCAGGTGTTTACAGGTGTAGACAAGTGCAGTATCGATGCTCTGGGGGCCAGACAATTCAAAACTAAAAGTCTGTGACATCACACAGAAGCAGAAATCTGCATGTGCAAACTCTCTGCCAGATTTATTAACTGCTGTATTTGCATTGTTGTGTCAAATTCATCTCAAATAGGTGTGAAATTTTACGCAAGGGCATGCGTGACGCCTGTTCACACAATTATCCAATAATGGATGTCAGCAAATCCCTGTTTGACCTTATTTGGACATAAACCAGACTTGTTTTGTCCTTAATCTGGCATTGGCAACATCCTCTGACAGCTCTACGGCAGTCATTCTTGTAATTACACACATCCATTACACACTGGTATGTTGTGAGCCATAACTGCCTTTTCATGGCGCATGTGCATCTCATGTATAATCCCGTGCATGTTATTCCCACTTTACTGCACAGTTAAAACATGCTGTATATATCTACTTTCACAAGAATATAAAATCATGTGCGATGTTATTGCTCTCATCTATGAATGTTATGCAGAGCCCTGCTGAAAATGTGTTGAGACCGACAGCATGATGTGCTGGAAAGATTAAGGCTCCAAATAAAGTGTAGCCCAAAGCCCAAATTTCCTCTTTGATGTTATCTTTCTCTTTGCCACATTTTCTTTTTCTCAGTCAAGTCAGTGCGCTCATGAAGGTCTTTGTAAGCACGGTGCAAAGCAAGCGTGGAGGTTAGTGCTGAAATGATGGCTTGAATAATCGAGTAGTCAGTGGCCAGAAGATTAATCGACAGTTATTTTGGAAACAGAATAAGCTTTTGAGAGGCCTGATTCTGTGTTGGAGGACTCACAGAAGAATGACTAAAACTGAAGCGGCAGAAGCCGAGATATCCTGACTTTCAGTTCCAGTTTTAGGCACACAGGCTGTCTGTTAGTTGAGATAACCGTGATGACATCACCATGACATCATGAAGAGTAATTTTTTTCAAACTTGACAAAGCTCCTCCACAGAAACAGAGAACATTATGCGACTGTTTTCCAAGACTGAATACTAACCATGACGAGTACACTGACCTTCTTGTCAAGCCTTGTAAATAAGACTGACAAGGCTTGACAAGACAAGACCTTCTTCTGTAAAATTTTTGAAGTGTCCTGGAAAATATTTTTTTAACAGCAATTGCAAACTTTTGCCAGTTTCAGCTTATCACGTGGGAGAATTTGCTGCTTTTTTGTTTTATATGATTTTGAATGGAATGTTTTTCAATTTTAGACATTTAGTTGGACAAAATAAGCTCTTTGAGTTGTCACCTTTGATTCTGAGAAATTGTGTTTATCACATTTTACCGACTTATTAACAGCTTAGCCTGGAAGGAACTCGTTCAGACTTCCTTTTAAAAGCAAGTGCAAAAAGTAGCACATGCACTCTACACATTATTTTTGTTTATGTGAATCCAGTGACATCATGATCTGTTGAAAAGAGCATAAGGGTCGGTTTATGGCCGATGTGCGACATGTTGTTTGACTGAATCAAAGTTCCAAAATGGTTATAGTTATTCTGAACAGCCAGGTGGATTAAAAAGCCGGCTGGCATAGAAAATAGGGAGGAAAAGTTATCGTTTTTATCATAGTTGTTTTGAAGAGTTGAGGCTTTCCTTCTTTTTCTTTTTCTTTTTTTTTTTTTTGAGCCAGAAGTAACCATATTTAGATGAGAGGTTGGAGCTGCGGAGGTGCAAGGGTTGGATTAACCAATCAGAGCCGAGGAGTCATTGCTTCTGAACTGCGGTCAAACTGTCAAACTAGAAGGTGCTGATCAAATATGACTCAAGATTCCGTCACTGTGTTGCCTATTTCTGGTCTCAGATGTTTTCATAAACGTATTTTAGTGCACTGTTTAGCTGTAAAATGAGACATTTCCAGCCGATTGGCGGTGCTTGGTACTACTGTATCCAATGGCAGCCAGGTCATAACCTTTATAATTTACAGCAATAACTGAATCTTGATTCATATTTGATTAGTGCTGCCTATTTTAACAGTTTGGCAGCAATCATGAACAGTGATTGACATGATTGACAGTTGTGTTAAAGACTCTCTGATTGGTCCATTTTGGTGTGTAGATCCTAGCAAGTGCACTAAGAGGCACGAAGGAGAGGAAGTGGGACATGATTTTTTTCACAGCTTATCTGTCTCATGTACTTCTTGTAGAACATAGTGACAGTTTCAGCAAATATGAACTTATTTTCATAAAAGTTACTGACTGTATTTTTAAATATGGAAATAAAGTAACAGATTTTAAGACTTTATGTCCTGAGAGACCTTCATAGTGTTGCACTCAGTTGTACACATGAAAAATGCCACAAAAAGTTGTGTGCCAAATGAAAAAAAAAAACAGCTTGAGAGAGAGGTTCAAACTCAGTGTACTTTATCACCTCTGCACAGCTGGCCAGTCATTGAGTGAAGTGGGTGTGAATGTCATATCGTTAGTTTCGGAAAGTTACAAAAATGTTAGGACACAGCCCTCCTTATCTGACGTTGGAAAAGTGTTGGAGGAGGGAATTTCCAAAAGTATTAGACAGGCAGTTCTGATGGAGTGCCGGCCCTTTAAACTAAGCTAGTGTGAGTGTGGGAGCACGTAGTTGCAGGCATGTATTTGCACATTTATTAACATGCAGACACACTTGCATAAAGCACATACATACACAAACACACACCACCTGTTTTTCAGGATGAATCAGTATGAATCTCAGTCTGCAAAGATTTGCCTTGGCTGTGCAGAAATGACCCACTTTATTTGAAGTTGAAACGCATCAGTTATCACCTAGAACTGCTAATACAGCAGCATTATTCACCAACTGAAACATCCAGCACAAAGGGAGGACGAGAGTACGTTTCTCGCTATAAATCAGATGACAGATATTTTCGCCTGTGCATCTTTACTTTTGCTTTTTCATTTGAGTGTATTAATGTGTTTCAAGAGATTGGGTGCGTGTGTGTGGGTGAGTGTGTGTGGGATTTATCTGTGTGTGCGTGCTCAGACTTGGTGTTTGTTGCTGTTTCTGTTTTGAAAGAGTACAAAGAGCCCGTGGTGGGAGTGAAAGCTCAGCCTCTAGTGCTATAGGCCTCTGATGGAGAGATTAGCAGGAAGAGCTGTGAAATAAAGAGTGTTAATTAAAAGCAGAGAGTGGAGGTGTGGGAAAATCAGGTAAGAGAGATAACATGGAGCCGGGGAGCTGAATAAAAAATTATTTACCTGCCCACACATGGACTCACACACGCGCGCGCACACACACAAAACCCATTTTAACCTGAGAAGATGGAGGTTGAGGGATAAAATGAGCAAGTTAGTGATGTGGAAAGAGTGCAAGAAAGGGAGAATCGCTGAGTAGGAGGCAGCGGGAATAAGGGATTAATTGAATCTGATTTTAATCCTGCTGTTTGTGTCTGTTTGGTTGTATACACTTTATGCTTAAATTTAAAGGGTGGGCTGGTGTATGTGCTCTTGTTCTTGTTCCAGGAGGTCAAATAAGGCGTTGAAAAAGTGAAAGCCATTGTGGCTGTGATGGCAGATTAAGAAGAGGAAGGGAGCTATCTGCCTCACTTCCTTTCTCCATGTTTGAAGTAAATGGAAGGAGATAACATTTGAGTCAGGCACCCGAGATGATTGCAGTTTCTAAGTATAACATAATTACAGAGAGGAATAATGTTTATGTGTCTGAAAGAGAGACAGAAAGATAGAGGAAGGGTGAGGAGGAAAGGCACGGAGAGAATGAAGGAAGCTCATAAAAACTGTTTTAACCAACAAAGTTGGGAGTTACGGGGGGCTACGCTGGAGAAAGTTGCCGAGGTGGAAAGGGCAGTGAGAGGGAAAGCATGAAAAGAGAGAGGCAGCGAGCAAAAGGGATTAATCGAAACGGATTTTAATCCCGCCGGTGATATTAGGGTGAGTTATATTTGGGGGGTGCCAGGGGGCGGGAGTTTAGCAGGAGGGGGAGAAAAAGACGGAGAGTGTGGAGGGAGGGGGGATTACATCTGTAAATCATTTTAATGACGCCTCTCCTCTGCATTAGGGGGCAGCCAGGAGGCCAAACAAACAGTGTGTAATTAGAGCAGGGGAATGGGAAATAGAGACGACGAGAGAGCCGGGGCAAGGGAAAGTCATTTGGTAAAGTAAAGGATTGGAACAGGAGACCTTTGGACAATAATGGTTATGGCTCTCATTATATGGTGCCGCTGTTAAGAAATGAGACCTGACAAGGTCCGTGTAACCACCGAGGAGGAGGATGAAGGTGAAGGTGGCCATGGCGATGACGTCGTTATGATGATGATGATGGTGGAGGTAATAATGTACCATCCTCCTGGGTGGGGGATGATAGCGATGAAGACACTGGTGGTAACGCTGATTATGATTATGATGGTTGGAATTATGATTACAGTAATGGAGCTGATAATAAATGTGATGGCGGTGTCATGGCTGCCAGGGCTGTCAGTTCTACTAATTATCAATCCATCCAATTTCAATACCCCCTTATCCTGTGCAGGGTCACAGGAGGGCTGGAGCCTTTCCCAGGATGCATTAGGCAAGAGATGAGAGGTATATTACAGGGTTATCACATACAATATAGTCATGAACTCACATTGATGCCGTCGAGTTCCTAATTGAACCTGAACTGTACCTGAACTGGGCTGTTGGGAAGAGCTGGAGTCCCTGTGCTGTCCGTTCTGCTAATTATTCTCAGCTAAATTTAAACTATTTTGAGCTGTTCCACATAATTGTGTGTCTGAGAAGTCGGTGTGCTCTTTGGGTTCAGTACAAAGTGAGCAGCAATTTTAAATGCAGTATCCAAGCAGTTATTTTTCACTTGCAAAAAAAGGAAGCAAGAAAAACAAAAGGTTGCAGAGCTTAACTTTTATGTTGTGATGACATTTTCTCCGTGCTAAATTGATCTTAATGAGAAGTTAGGACTACAACTAACATTTAGTTTCACTGTTGATTAATCTCTGGATTATTTATCATTTAATTGTTTAGACCATAAAATGTCAGAATATAAAAATATCCCATCACAGTTTTTTCATAGCCCAAGTGGTACAGTATTTCAATGACTTCTTTTAAAAGAAAAAAAAAATCAACTTCTAGTGATATAAAACAGAGCAAAAGCATCAAATGTTCACATTTTAGAAGCCTGAAGCTCAAAATGATTGGAATTTGTTGTTGATAGTAAATTAATCACCAAATATTTTGATATTAGGATTGCAGTCGCATACCTGTTTCAAGGTATGCTGTAGTAGGAAACATGATGGTTATCATACCATTTAGATGTCCACAGTATTGAAAACAACTGAATTGGATGGAGAGGGATTTTTTCATGTTTTTTTAAATAAGGACCATGCAAAAAAACATTAATCTCAATTGAGATGCTTCATACCAGATTTAGCTGTTAGCTAGTTTACATCTGCAGTCCCTGGGCAGGTACAAACAGAACAAATATCTAACACTAAAAAACACTTATCATACATGATGAAAAAGAGTCATTTCAATTGATTATAATGATAATTCCGTAATACTGTGAAAGTAAATCTTTTCCTGAAACAGATATCATACCGTGTAACTCTTATACCATTGCATCCCTATTTGATATTAACATTTATCTGTTGACGAATCACTTAATCAACTCATCATTTTAGCCCTGATTTTAGATTTAAAGGTGATCTTCTTGGTTCTGCATGTGACAGTCAGAGCATTAGTATAGCAGCAAACTACTATGTCTTTCGTAACGATGTAGTGGACTGATGGCGTCCTGAGAAGAGAATGAAGTCACGCTTCCTCTGTGTGTGTTGTTATCTGAGCTTGTCTGTGGTTTGCTTTGGTAAGTGCATGTTAGTGCATGTGTGTACTGGCAAGATCATCGCAGCTGCTTTGCACTGTGCTCATACAGCAGTTATTGCTGTTCTTGGGATGACAGAAGCACAGTGCTCATCCTCGGGTTACCCCTAGTTAACACTGTTAGCTCTGTTAGCACTATTGCTGTTGTTTAACCCTGTTTACGGAGTTTGCACTGTTAGCAGCCAGCTGAGCCATCTCCATGTTAAGAACCGTGTCCAGACAACTCATATGCTTTGAATTTTACATAGAACCCTTTTAAAGGATAGGTGCCTGGTTTTTCAAGCCGGTGTTATTACATTACTCCCATGCTCATATGAACATTGAAAGAGCTGTAATCATTCCTTCTCTTCATACTGGCTCTAAAAGGTTCCCTGCCTAATGTGATTACAGTTTAAAAGAAGGGGGATAAAATCCGCAGTCCTATTTCTGTGCGAAAAAGGATTCTAAAGTTCAACTGAATCTAATACGAGGCTTCAGCGAGCTCAGATGGACAAAGTCTTCAAATCTTCCAAAGTTAGTCTTTTTAGTGCAAAATTCCTTCTTTGTGTTTCCTCAGACAGAGTTTCCTTGCTGAGCTAAAGCACGGGGACAGTGACACAAAGAGGGATTTTTAGAGTATTTTTGGGTTATTTTATGTCTGTATTAGAGAGTTGACAGAGGGGAGAGATATGGGAAGCAACATGCACTAAAAAGTCTTCGGACTGATTCAAGCTGAGGACATTGCACTTCATGGTCAGCGATTTAGACCCTTGGGCCAACATGCTGCCCCAGAGTGAATTTTAAACTGAAAATAACATTTTAGAAAATGCTCACTGGATTTGTCTAACTTAAAGGGATACTTACACGATTTTCAACCAGCTTTGTGTCATAATGTGGGTTGTATGTGTGCACAAACTGTGGTAAACTTACCTCTATCAAACCAGTGCTTAGATATTCTCCCCTCCCCCCTGACGAAACACTGTCTAATGACAATGTTTCATTGGCCCTCGGGCTGTTGCTTAAACTACAGGATGTACTTTTGCATTTTCATATTGCCCGCCAATGCAACAGAGCTTGATCAAGAGACTTACCTGCCCCTCTGTCTTCCTCTCAAACTTTGACCAAAATTTTATCAAACAGTTAAACTAGGCAGTGCTGATCGAATGTAAATCAAGATTATGATTCTCTCCTCATGTGTTTTCAGACATATATATTATCTCCCTGTTCAGCTGTAATAGTGAAAGTTTGTGAACAGGAAGTGAGCATCATTTTCAGAAACATGTTTTGGCTTACCATTTAATTGTAATATGAGATACGGTTGGCTGCCATTGTTGGCGCGTAGCATTCTGGTAGTTGTAGGTTTTCTACCTCTTGATCATTTAGCACCAATTTCAGAAGTATTTGCTTCTTTCTACATAGATGGCTTAATTTTGTGTTAGGATCTTCTTTATACAGATGAAATACTTCTGTAAACTCCTGGGGACTCATAGTTGCTTTTTGTTCATTTTTTGGAATTGGAATAATTGGATTTTTTTCTCTTGTCACTTTCATTGAGATCATGTTAACAGTGTAAAAATTAACTATTTGTTTTAATTTAAAAAAGGCTGTGTCCAGGCTGCCTTATTTTTTTAAGTTGATAGATTTTGATATTTCACATTGAAACATTACAAAATGACCTCAACTTGTCCACTCAAATTCAGTCAACTTAAAATTAAGGAAGCCCAGACACTAACTTTTTTAAGTTAGAACAGTTTCTTTTTACAGTGCTATGGACATGTAAATATTATAAGTCAGACTTGAAAGACAGACAGATTATAGCAGGTGGTGTTTATGTCTTCCATCAACAGATAATTGCCTGTTTAAATACTGCATATGTCAATTATGAAAACATGTCCCATCATATAATAACTGCCTTAATGGTGAAAGTTACAATGAGGCGGGTGACATCAGTAATGGTCAGGTACAGTAATGGCAATGACAGTGACTGTGGTGTGTGTACCTGTGATAATGACAATGATTTCACTCAGAGCATGTAATTTCATTTTGTTTAGGTCACCGGTCAGCACGCATATGCAAACGTTGTTTTTTCTCACATGTTGACAGAGGTGCTGTGTAGTGTTTCTATCATTACCTCAGTGCCAGCAACAATAATGAAGAACATTCGATGTCGTCAATCATCTAACAGGGCCCGGGGGATTGCCCTTTGTCGTTCCTGTCTGACCTCCTTCTCACACTCACGGCGATCCATAATTCATGCGGTGTGTCGTGGCTGCTGGATGGTGATACCGAGATGCTATCTGCTGTACACGGACGGCTGTTTGTTTTGCTGGAGAGCTGCATATAAATGAACGCAGGCGGGAAGGAAAACCATATAGGCTTATCTGAGGTGCAACGAGCGCTGGCTCGGGAGTGAATGAAGGGAAAGATGAACAGAAGGATGAGAGGGAGCCAGGTGGAGAAGTGAGGCGCTGTGCACTTAGCTGATGCATGGCTGTATGTGCTCTGTATGTGAGTGTGTGATTGCAGAAGTGTTTAACGGAGTGGAGAAGATAGGGGGGATTGTCTGAAAACGAAAATAGATGAAGAGAGGGGAGCTGATTAAGGTGTGTGAGTTTTAGCGCGTCCCATGACTACAGGCGTGTGTGTGTGATTACTCTCTGACCTGTCGCCTCTGGCTTTGCGTCTACATAGACCCTCTCATTTGCGCCACACACAAACACACACATACACACCCTAAATCCAGCGCGTAAATCCAGCCAAGGGCCACGGGGCAGGCGGGAAAAGCACCTCAGAGACACAGAATCTCTCTCTTGCTCCCTCTTTTTCACTCTCTGATCTCTCCCTCCCTCGACCCCCTCCCTTCCCCCTCTCTCCTAAATCCTCATCTCCATATTCATAGACAGAGGGGCTCTTTAAGAGGGCTGCTATCTGAAATAGGCCGGCAGCACCTCTTGTTTGTGGCTCTCCAAATGGAGAAAAGCCATTTCCTCTTCCTGTCAAGCATGGAGGTACACCAGTGTGGAGCACGTATGTGTTTGTGCATGCACGTCTGTGGTGTGCGCTTGTATTTGGATGGAGAGTTGCGTTGTCAGGCAGTTTCACAGTCTTATAGGCTGAGAGCAGGCCAACTGTTGGAGGCTAAAACCTCACTTCCATTTTCACAATCACACTTCTCGTAAAATCCTTAAACTGCAGCAGTGCTAGAACTGGAGAAATACAGAAATGCGGCATCAAAGGCTGAATCGTAAAGAGAATGAAGAAAGTAAGAGACTTTGTAAATGTTTTAGTTTTTTTTTTAACTTCATATGCATGCTCACATCAATAAGAAACAGCAAGTGAAATTCATTTCAAATTGTAAAAGTTTTCATATTTTATAAAACTCTGCAAAGCAGGATTGAAGGCTCCTTGTTCAGTGATGAATTATCTGTGCAGACTGACTGAATAACATATTTCTTGAATTGTTGTCTGTGTTTGAATGAGAGTGAGTTACTTTGCAATAAAATGACATTAAAACATTTTTTTTTTGGACATTTCTTGTTAAGAACTTATTTTCTTATTTTCATCAACCAGCTTGTCACTTAAGAATATAAAGTTTTTGTCAAAACTGGGTTATTCATATATTCTTATTCTGTGACAACCAATTAATATTATGCAATCTGTTTTTCTTAGAGCTATATACATTTTTGGACTTTATTTAGAAAACAAAAAGGTTCATATTATCATTGCTATTTGGAATATAAAACTTTGAAGCTCAATATCTCAAAATTAGATAGACCTTTATAATTTTAAGGTGGAGAAAAGTTTTATATACAAGAAGGGACAACTTCAGGTGTGTGTATGTCTCAACCAGAAGTTTCTTAACCCTTTGAACTCTGCAATAGTCATGATCTGCCAGTGCCTACATTGGTATTTTTAAAATGCTTCATATCCCTAAAATCAGCGGTGGGCCATCAGGGCCTTCTCTGCTGGCCCTGTCAAAATCATAATTTGTTTTTCATAATTAAATCGAAATGTGCCTGGAATGTGTCTGTATGTAATAACTTATTCAATGCGCTACTTATCCACAAAACAAATATGTTTTTTGTTTTTCTCATGGGGCTGGACTCGGATTTCCCATGTCACTTAAATGCATCACAGCTCCTCAGACCAGCTCTTGGTAGTGCTAGCCTTTTGCTGGAGCCCAGAGCTGCAAATTGATTACAACTTTGAGTGACAGTATTATAAACCAATCAGATTTTGTTATGTGGTGACAGGACGCCCCGGGGGGACTACAATGTGTCGCTGCGCTCGCCTTTGGTCGTCATCAGCTTTGAGCTTCACCTGGCGGGTTTTGACCGTGTTTGTGTTATAGTCGTTAGCGTTAGCTACGAGTTACGTACCTGTTGATGAGGAAACGCAATGTCCGCTACATTTACCGCTGCTACCGACCTTATTGTCGACCTACTTCAAGTCCTTTTTTTAAGAAGACCGCTTGCACACAAGACAGAAATAATTACAAGAGGAAGACCTAAACAGGAAGGACTTATTAAGGCAAGCAAAGGTTTTGTGTGGCACTTCACCCAGAGCAACTATGACCATGAGTGGCTAACAGCTGTGCCGGCCATGTTTACTGTTTAACACCAGGGGACGTGGAGTAGCTCTGGTTTTTACAGCCTGAACAGCATTTTGAAGATCACAAGGGGCTGCTGTTTGTTGCATTGCTTTATTCACAACTGTTCCCACAATTCAAGCAGACATTTCCCAAGTCAGAGCTCAGGTGCCTGAATGAGAGCTACGGAGCACAGTTTGACCTTCCCAGACTCAGCGCTGAACTCAAAGTGATGTATAACATGACACATTTTTAGGGGAAGAGCCCACGTGATCTGCCGACTTTTCTGAGGGCATGCAGACAGTATGTCACGACTTGGCTTGATCATAACAATCCAAGTGTTCACAGCCCCAGTTGAGCGATCTTTCTCGGCTCTCAAAAGCATCAAAACATATGCGAGGAATATAAAACTGGACAAACACAACTATGGGCACTGGCCTTATTCTCTACAGAGAAGGAGCTGCTCATTCATCCAAAGCAGGAGGCGCAACTGCACGATGAGGTCATTGAACGTTTCATCAGAAAGGATCGAAGGATGAATTTTATATACAAGTGGTGGGTGAGTGCTGCTTTTTTTTCTCAGATAAAGTTATTGTTGTGGTTTATACATCTTGCATTGATAAGGTTGTGTCTGATAAGTGTTGCTGGGTGTAACTTGCACATTTAATGTTTCGCATTTAACTTGTGCAGTGACAATATTATGGTAATATTTACTGCGTGGAAACTTTTTTTTCTGTCGTATGGTGTTGGTGTGCAATCTGGTTGCTTAGAGACGTGGGATGATGTGATGGTGCTGCAATCGCTGCTAGTGGCGTTGCGGTTGTTTAAGATCAGTTTTGGTGTTGGGGTTTATGCAGTAGTGCAGGTAGCATGATGGTGTGTTTTGTATGTGGCAGTGTCGGCAGTCACTGACGCGAAGGGGTGTGTGTGTGTGTGTGTGTGTGTGATAAAAGTATTGAAATTGTCATTCAAAAATCCGATTTTACAATAAAACAAACCAAAGACATCGTTCCAAAAGACTTTTAAATATAGTATAAAATATTTATTAACATACGTTATGTTATTTGAATTATGTACATTGTTTAGTTTTTTCAGATTTGCACGTTTTTATGAGCACAAAGGCATCGTGATGGATTCATCATTCATCATTCATCATTCATTCATTCTTCTGGCGCCACTATTTTTACACCGCAGGTAACGTAGCACTGTGACGTCATTACGAGCGTACACGGTTAAATCGTGAAATCGTAAATCGTTGCTGCAAAAAGGATGAATGCGCTTGCTATAATGCCTCTTATTTTATTTATACCTATTTGAATAGAATCATGCAAACCAAGACATCCTGCGGCCGTCTGTCGAAGGTTAATTTTCTAAAAAATTCTGTTCATATTAGCAAGGACACTAACGATTATTTTCGTCATTAATAATAGTTATTTTCTATTTTTTATTGTCTGTGTCTTTGATCTGTAAGGTGACAAACTAGTAACAAATGCCCATACTAGAGCATAGGGTGACATCTCTTTAAAACAAAAAAAAAGTTAACATAATAGAAGCTTTAAACTACATTATGTGTGCAAGTGCGGCTCCAAAATAAATATAATATAATACAGTATAAATGTTTTTCATTAAATGCTGCCATATTCTCATTAAGAAAACCCCATAAATAACACTTGATTACCAGTATGCTTAATTGCATTAGTGTAATGAATCCAATTCATGTAAGACTGCTATGAGAACACACTCTCTCTGCAGTATAGGATGATGCAACTCCATTTTTCCAATTCAGAATGAATGAACACAGGAGTGATTCAACACAGTTTTAGTGCCTGAGGGATGAGGAGAAGTAAGAGAAAGAGAGAAGGTGAGTAAAACAAGAGGGCGGGGAGTGAAACTAAAAATGAAATTGTGCAAGTTTAGGAGTGGTGAAGAGTCAAGAGTTTTCTTTGCCTTCTCTCACCTTCCCCCCCCGCCTTATGTTTTTTTTTTTTTTTTTCATCTTTGCCGTATCCATGATGCAACTGAGGGCAATGGCTGCTTTACTTAGAGATTCATTGAGTCATCATCAGAAAAGAAAATGGCTGATGAAGGAGGTGACGAAGGGTGGCTTTCTCTCCCTCGCTCTCTGTGTGTTTTCCTTTCCCTGTCTCTCCACATCTCTACCTCCTACATTGTGTGGATTGAGTCCACCTCAGAAGGATCAAAGACGTGATGTTGCATTAATAGTACGTCACATGCTGACTCGTGTCTAGCCATCCTAGAAACTCTTATGTTTTTGGCTCAGAGTCAGGCTGCTGCTTCACGGAGTCAAATGTTCGAAGCTTTTGTCTCTTAAATCCTAAATCCCACAGAGCTTTGAGTGGGATACGGGTGGCGGAGGGCTGCAGTGGGTCTGTAGGGTGTGTTCCTCTGCAGGGACAAACAAATAGATTGATAGATGGTTGACTATAAATTAACAGATGGATAGATAGGCCTAGATGATTATCATTAATCACCCCTGTCTCTTTAAAATAATGTTCATTGATAACTAATACTGTTTTTTTAAATTAAATGTTATGTTTAATTAAGTATGTTTTTAATCAACATAATGAGGAAACCTTTATACTGATCATATCTGCAAACTGTCAACATCATTTGTTTTCCCTACAACATCTGGTCCAGGCGGCTAATGCATGATTAATGGTTTTGTGGTTATGTGTAGGGAACTCAAAGCACTTGGTTAAAGTCAGGGGAAGATTGTTTTCTTGGTTCAAGGAAAACAACCAATTTCCAACCAGCTCTGAGCCTCTGTGTCATCGTAGTGTGCAAACTGTGTACAGCTGAACGGTGCTTGTCTTACCCTATTGCTGGGAGCACCCAGAACCCCCCGTTTTTTTGCGGATTGACTTCAGTGTTTTGTGTCACTTGGTAGACTTTTGCCTGTGGGTGGGCAGGGAGCTACAGGTGCTTGGAGCACAGGGGGAAGCCTGGTAATATTCATCCACACTCATTGCACATATTGCGATGACACAGAGCTAGTTGAAAATTGGCAAAATTTCCCTTTAAAGGTCCAATGTGTAGGATCTGTTGGCACAAGTGATATATACTATTCATTACTATGTTTTCATAAGTTCATAATCACCTGTGTGTTAGTTACCTTAGAATGAGCCCCTTTTGGACTGGGTCCTCTTCCTTGGAGGCCGCCATATTCTACAGCAGCCAAGAACCGAAAAAACGAACTCCGTCTCTAGATAGGGCCATTCACCTTTTCACGTTGGCCACCGTAGTCGATTACACACTTGGCACACAGCAGAAGTTGCAGATCTGCTGATGGCTGATGAGAATGTTATTAGAGGTAAAGGTCATAAACCAAATAATTCAACTTTTGGCCTGATGATGGCGCTAGATAAAAGGAGGCAATCCTCAGTTTCCAGTGTCAAAGCCCCTTTTTTTTCTACAAACACATCACACTTCCTGGATTAGAATAAAATGCCAGCGAATATAATCCATTCAGCAATTACAGCTTCTTCAAAACAACATTTTTCAAAGATAATAAGTACTGTATGAACACATTTTTTTTTTCAGAAGACATCTTTGCATGATTGAACCACCTAAATAAAGCATGACCAGTTGATCAAACAGAAATAACAGCCCTTAGATTTGTCTTTAGTCTGTCAGCACGTGATTGTGTAAGAGATAAAAGGTGTTATCCATCATCAGTCGCAACTCTAACTTCACTCACTAATAAATGCCTGTGTGAGTGACTGATTGGCAAACACAAAGCGCTAATGATGTACATGCCAGTCTGCAGGCCTCTGCGCCGTTTCGGAGCAGTGTATCAGGACTTGATTGCAACTGTTGTTTAAAATGATTACATATGAGCAGGATGAGGCTTTGGCTGGCTGTGATTGGATGTGTGTCTTTCCGGTGACTGTAGCAGTTCCACAGAAGATGTTACCAGTCCTGTACAACCAGTTTCATCGGCCTTTTAGACGTACTCTGTGTCGTCACACACTTCTCAAGACTAAGCAAACATACAGGGATGTGTGAGAACTTGTGAGAAACAAGAAATGTGCAGGCACATACACACACACAAGCAAACACACACACGCACACACTCTTGCACA
Organism: Plectropomus leopardus; assembly: GCF_008729295.1. NCBI lineage: Eukaryota > Metazoa > Chordata > Actinopteri > Perciformes > Serranidae > Plectropomus > Plectropomus leopardus. The sequence continues at coordinate 22,225,156 of NC_056469.1, forward strand.
CACACCACACTGTACATTTATCCTCATTTACTCCCCCTGCCTCCCCCTCCTACTCTTCCTCTCCCCCTACTAATCCTTTTTTTCTCAGTGTTCTCTGTGGGCTGATTTTCTCCCCCCTATCCATCCTTCTCTTTCCTTTCTCCCCATTCTTTTCATTTTTCACTTTTCCCTTGTTTATTTCCCCTGCCTTGTTCCCTTTTCTTCCCAATCCCTCCCTGCCTGCCTCCTGTCTTTTCTTCTTCCACCTGCTCTCATTTCTCTCCCTGGCTCATTTTCTCCTTCTCTCCCTGTCTCCTAGTGTATCGCTGCAGACTCTTGTAGTCAATTATCCCTTCTGTTAATGAGCAGATAAATCTAATTGCTCTCTCCTTCAGTGCCTGACGGCGTTTCTCTTCTCTGCCTTTCTAAGCCCGCAGGACGCGCATCATTCTCTCCTCCGTCATTTTTCAACCCTTGCTACATACAGTGGCTCCGCTTCTCTTTTTCATCCACTCCTGTGGCTTGCAGAACAAGAAATTTGTATGGGGAGCCTTTTGGTTTACCCTCATCCCTATTTATATCTCTCCAACGCCCTGACCTTTACATTAACCTCACCTCAGCTGACTCTTCACCTTCTCTTCGGCTCCACCCCCACTCACTTTATCACTTGTCTTCCTCTCCGCTTCAGTGCGATCAGTAGTTTAACAGGGCTGTGGAGGGCTGGTGATCACAGGGATTGATAGTGACAAAGGGCAAGGGTTGTTTGTCTTCTCAGCTCATGGGATCAGCTCTCTCGCTTCTAATCTTTTCACGATTGACAGATGTTCTGCAAAATGACACTTAATTATGAATATTAGAGCTGAAACAATTAGCCCATTAAGCATTTCTTTGATCAAAACCAAATGTGCTGGCTGCATTTTTAATAACTTGATTGATCCTTTAAGAAACGTTTAGGTGAGGTTTAGAAAATTCACCATTTTCAGCTTCTCAAATGTGAGTATTAGGGCTGGGCTATAAAACAGTAATAATTATGTCTATATAATTTTCCTAGATGTCATAAATGTTTGATTCATTTGATTAAACCACAATTAACTATATGGTTTCCTCAGCCTTTAAATTCAAAGGATTTTTAAAAAATGTTTTTAGTGTGATGATTATCATTATCAACTTGTATGAACACTTTTACCATAACATTTTTAACCATATCGCTCAGCCCTAGTGAATATTTGTTATTTTTCATCATCTAATACAATTTCAGACAGATAAAATGCACAATATAAACATGTCACCTCAGAATGAGGTAAATTAAACTGGGCATGATTTCATGACATTTATAGACAAAAGAAGGAAATGAATCAAGAAAATAACCAATAGTTAATTCATGACGAAAATAATTGTTGCATCCCCAATAAACACACATTGTGGCAATCTGCTCATAAGAAACTTCTGGGTCAGACACACACCTACCTCAAGTTTGCATTTATATATAAAACATCACATTGAAGAAGATAAGTTCTCAGCAAGAAATGTTGACAAAAGTTTCGGAATTTAATATGGTGGGCTTGTCTAGAAAAACATTTGACGACCTTGGGAGATGGACAGAACCCCAGCTTTTCATTTTGAAGATTTAGTCATCTTTGATGTGCCTTTTCTCACTTTAAGTTATGTGTCTCTCCGAGGACGAAAGTAGCCATTCAGTTGGTTTCTCTGTAGTTAGTGACCTTTTATTGAAATGTCTGCTTTTTGCAGGAAAATAATATTTGTTTTTACAGTGCAATTAAAGAAAAACTGAATGTGGTAAAGTCAGCAGCATTGATCCCCATGCTCACTTAAATGATCTGCATGAGGTTCATTTTCTAGCTTTATTCTGTCCCTCGTACGATGAGCAGAGCACCGGCCGCTACATACGCGCAAGGCTGATAACTGATGTGTCACCACTCCGTAATGTATGTGAAATGTTGGCAGAGGAGGCGTCTTATTGACATAATTGATGTCGGTGGATGGCAGGGTGACTGTAATAACAAACATTACACAGTAGTAGCAAACAGCGTGGAGATAGTTTGCTGTGTGCCGTGCACGGGCGGGTCAGCATGAATTATCGGTTACTGTCACACGTGAAACAAAGTCGGCCAGGGAAGCATGTTGATATTAAAGGATGGTCATGATTCAAACCTGGTGTGTCCACCCAAACAGGACGGATCAGTTGGCATTACACCGGAGGACTTAATGTGCCGTGCAGCCACACAGACAAGTTGAGTCAGTTTAGCAGCAAGACAGCTCGTGCTTTATTCGTCAGTGCTGGTTCTATCAATTACACTTTTAATAAGCTTTAAAACAACAAGCTAATTTCAGTTTAGTCACCATGGTAAAAGATTTTGTCTGACTGATAAGTTCTGCTAAAAGTTGGCCAACATATAAACTGCTACACAGTATCAGCATCCAGAGTCAAGGCCTTTTCACACAGTCTTTTTTAACAAAAAAAAAAAAAAACAAAAACTAAAAAGTATACCTTTTTTCAATTTCAGATAAAAAAAGGACTTTGTGTGCAAAGGCCTTCGGTGTTGCAGACTCTTTTTCCAAGAAATTAGTGGTAATTCAAAAATATAACGCTGACACATGTCATACTTAAATGAGTTTAGTACAATCCACACTGAAACTGTATCGAAGGCAGTATGGAATGCGCCAACTTGTTTTGCAGGTATGTAAGTGAAGTCAGTTTTATTTATACAGCCCAGAAATAACAATTTGCCTTAAGAAGCTTTATAATACACCCACTGTCCTTGCTTGCGATAAGAACCCCCGCCGCTCCTCCAAAATCTGAAGAAACAAGGATGGCCGGTCTTCAAAATCGCCCTTTACACAAACTCACAAATGTCATGTCAGTATTTTTATACATTTCATGTGTCTCCCAGCAGACAAATAGCTGCAAGGACTTCCTGCATTGCTGAGGGGAACAAAACTAATTTAGCCATTGGAGTAACCGGAGGGGAGACAAAACAAAAATCCCCTCCAGACTTTCACACTTGGTGAAAAAAAAAAAAAAAAAAACCTCTGATCTATGATTGCGTCAAGTATAAGTACAGGCAGGGTGAACCAGGTATTTAACTCATACACACCGGCTCTGCATTAATCATGAGTTATTATGGAAAGGGCAGAAATAATCTTTAAGTGTAACGTGCCATAACCACACTGTCAAAGCAATGTATGTGTTTCATTACACATTGTGCAGTTGTGTTTTGTGCAGGCACACTGGAACGGTGTTGGCAAGGTACCCAAATTTATTTTGTGCTGGCAGGAATTTAGTCTTGGTGATGTAAGTGATACACATAACGTTCCAGTATTTGGAAAGCCAGAGGGTGCTAAAAATAATCTGTCATAGGCATGGTAGACCTGTGAGAGGTTCAGAAAGGTGCGCGCACACACGCACACACACACACACACACACACACACACACACACACACAAGGGAGAGAAGGCGCACTACAGCAAACCCAAACATAGGTAGAAATTATATTTCACACAATTCATTCTCGTGCATACATAAACATCAAAAGCGCCCTGCTATCTGCAGCCAAACACAGATGCATAAAAATGGGCACACACACTGTGGGACATGGAAAGATAAAACATCTCTCAGACACACGTACATGGAGCCGCAGGATTTTGCACAGAAACGTGAACCTGATGTGCATGTACACAGTGGGATGCAGAAAATTATGAACACAATGTAAGAACATCAGAAGCACACACACACACACACACACACACACATATACACACATACAAGAAGTAAGACTAGAGGGAGCAGAAACAAGAGAGTGATGTGCCATCATATGGTGTCTTCAAGCTGTGGGAAACATTTATGTACAGATGAAATGGGTCTGTATGCATTTAATTTAAGTGTAAATGAAATGTTGTATCAAAGCATATCTAAAGAGCTTTTATGTATACATGTGTTTGTGTCTGTGCCTGTGCACAGGAAAAAAACCACAAGTGCTGTGTGTATGTGTGTGAGAGAGAGAAAGTGTGTGTATTTGCACCGCAGGTCATGTTTAGTTCATTTCCACCTCATCTACCTCAAGCTCATCGTCCCCTGTTGAGCCAATCAATGTCCTCTGAGACAACCTATGTCTCCAGCAGTGCCCTGATAGCCAGGCTCAGTGATGAACAGAACCGTGGTCGACACAAATGCACACCTGCATGCATTCAAACACACTCAGACACATAGAAATGCAGCATTCAGGCGTACTCGAGTCTCCCGGTTGGGAGGGCTCTTTTCTCATCACAGCAGAGCCCTGTGGGAAGTGAGAAGAGGGGGATAAGGATAGTTGGGTAATGATAAAAGAGGTAGTTAAGGCATAATTTGGAGCCGCACCCATTTAGCAGTGCTGCTGTCATCAAACGCTGCTCCCATCAAGAGACGGCCAATCTTGGCCACCCCACACACAGTACAGGTCAATGGCAAGGCCTCTGGCTGCCTACATCAAAGATGGTCACTCTTTTAGAGTGGGTGGCCATGCTGGTGGAGCTGCCATCCCAGGCTTTGAGACTCATTTGCCACCTGCTGGCACATTACATGCCAAATTAGAAAGCCTGCTGTTTCATCACAAGCCTCCAAGTGTGACGCTTGTTCAGAAAGAAAGAAAACTTGGGGATGATTACAAGCAGCGATCACAGCCCCTTAGGTGTTACTTTTCAGGGCACAAGCGAAGCATTAAAATCTTAAGTGATAATTCCTCTTTTTTATCATGTGAAATATGAAATATTATTTAGCCTGAGGGCAGAGTTAGATAAAACTGCATCGCAGAGCTTAGTTTGGAGTGAAATTCATGAAAACATCATTACTGTTTAGTCTCTGAAAGTGCAAAACAAAGTAGAACTAGAGCACTTGGAATAAGCAAGAGAAAGCAGTCGTCTTTATAATTTAACATTAACCTTGGGAATACAGCCACAAAAAAAACCCTAGTTTGAATCCAAACCGGTGACCTAAAACTGACACATTGGTGACCGCTGCCGTTTTCATCACTTCCTCACAGGAGAAAGGCACATTTTCCTTTCTGCTCCTGTATTGGAAAGCCGTCAGATGTGATTGATTCCATTGGAAGATACACCTTGATAATATTGATCACCTGCCCTGCCTTGGGCAACTTTCCTCCACTAACAGTGAGACGAAATCCCCTGCAAACAGCTCAAAGCCAATTTTACCCAAGCCAAACCCTGTTTGTCTTGTGAGGAACAAGAAGCCGCAGATTTGACAACCTTCAGGGCTCTCATAAAAAACAAGGTTTTATAGATTTTTAGACTTAAATATTGATAACTTAGGCAAAAGAAGTTAAACATAGATGGGTGTTATTTCTTTGTATAACTAAAGACTTCATCACTCTCCAGATTGTCCATTGGGTTTCCCTTTCTGCTGCTAAGGTGCTATTATACTGTAGCTTAGAGTAAGGGAGCCTATTCATTATGCATAGGATGAGGGTGCTACTGGACTTTCATGCAAATGGGATTCATAAATAGCAGCTGTTGGCAAAAGGATGACGTTCAGTTCAAAGTCAGCTGTCTCAGGTGGAGTCGCTGCGCTCAGTGAGAGGTATGTAAGCTTCGACTATTGCCAGTTATATCCATCTAAATTCTGTGGGATGACTTTGATTTGGAGAAAACAAATAACGTGTCCGACTATTCTTCATTTTTGCTTTCACTTTCATGAGATATGATGAAATATAGCAGATCATGAAATATAATGAAAAGGCTTGATCTGTAAAACGCAAAAAAGCAGGGTAGCTCACGCACAACGAAGCCTGTGAAATGAATTTGGAAGGGGAAAATGAGGCACTTGAGGAGTAGAGAAGAGCTGATTAATGGTAGGGAACAAGTGTGATTGATTATACGATGAAGTTAATCTTTTATTTCCCTCCTTTTCTCCCCCTCCCCTTTTCATATTAAAGCACCCCCCCCCCCCTCACTGACCTCAACACCCCTGTGAATGTTTGAACACTCCATTTCATAGAAAGATGTGTGATTATCTCCACTCGCTGCTCTCAAAAATCAAATGCAGTTCACCACGTGCAGCTGACGGATCGGCTCAGAAATGCACAGCTGTGTCTTTTCCTCTCTGAAATCAGTGTTTCCTATTATGCCCCACAAACCAAGGATAAGCCAGAAAAGATTGTCTGAAAAATCTCAGAAGAGCCAAGTGAAAAAAATAAGAGTTTGAAACAAAGGAAATGTTTGTGTAGTGTCTCAAAATTACAAGCGGAGAGAATTTTTCTTTTTTTATTTGAAACCACAGAAAATGGGTTTTTGAAAACCGCATAACTCCTGAGCAAACAAAGTAAATGTTGAGACGTCAGTATTGATCAACCCCATGAAACCCCTGCAGAAGTATATGTTGATTTTATTTTATTGATCAGCAGAGGTCTTGCTTATTCCACCTTTTAAAAATCTGCGGCATCACATATTGAGCACTTACTCTGAGAGAAGATGTAGGAGAGATGTCAGATTTGAGATAATACAATGAAGTGCAGATTCTGCAGACTGAGCTCCGTCTGGGGAATAAAACACGTTTTCTTCACACCAACAAATCTCATTTCTAGATATTGTCCAATACTGAATTCTTTTTGATGTAGACTTTCAGCTCATACTGGGAACATGGACGTGGCTTTACACACTGAACGGAGTTACGCTTTCATTTATCTCTTTCACAGAACTTGTACAAATGAACATTACTAAATGTTTGCAATATGGATCAAAGTTTCTTTACTGATGGTCTTTCCTATGTTAATAGACCATGTACCTCGTTACCAATGTTGTAATAATTGGAGGGGGGCAAACTTAGTGCAGGAAGTGTGTTTTCAAGCATTATCAACTCTCCTAGAAATAAGGGTTCTAAAAAGTTTGCTTTTGAAGGACCCATTTTTGAAGACAGGGTTCTGTGCTCTAGACAAAGAGTTCCATTAAGAACCATTTTCATGCAAAGAACCCTTTTTGGAAGAAAGAACTCTTTAAGTATTGCTGAGAGCATAGGTGTTCAAAAACCTTTGTTCTCTACACATATTACGAATGGCTATTTAAAAGCAGATGTATCACGAATTCCCTGAATTTATTTTATTTGTGTCACACTTGTGCCATAGTTGGTATCTTTACCATTATTTCATGCTGTACACTACCACACGGTCTTTGTCATGCTTCCACAAAGGATTTGTGTTTTTGGGTTGCATGTCCATATGCGATATCTCTATGTCATGAGGGAATTTCTTCAAATTTGGCACAAACGTCCACTTGGACTAACAAAGAACTGTTTGATTTTGGTGGTTATAGGTAAAAGGTTAAGTTCACTTTGACCTCATGAATCTTATTGTTGTGAGTGCAATAACTCGAGAATCTCTTGAGAGAATATCTTCAAATTTGACACAAATGTTTACATGTGCTCTACAATGAAATTTAAATTTGGTGGTCGAAGGTCAAGGTCATTTTGACCTCACAGAACAGTATTTTGGCTATAACTCAACATTCATAAGCTAATTATGACAAAATTTCACACGTCTAATAGGATGTAATGATGAAGATATTTTATATCCAAAAGGCCAAAAGGTGCCCACCTTGAAACTGTGCTGATTGTTTAGATATTCTGTGCTGCTGGGAGGAAGATGTGTGTGAAGCATCCATCTCTTTACAGACATGGATTTAAACTGTAAGTGCAACTTGACTGGTGCGTGAAGGCTTACAACCATGGTGGTAATTCAGATTTTTTTTTTTTTAAATATCTTAGTACTTGGCAGTTTGTATTCAGTTCAGTTTGACAATTAAAATTGTAAAGGCTGTAGTGAAAGTAGTGACTGTGGACCATGACTCAGAGTCAGCCCCAGCCCTGTAGGAACCTCATGAAATCCAAGAACACTGGACATGGCTCCCTCAGCCCCAGGCTAAACTGCTAAACTAAAGCCACGATTAATTTCAGATTTGAGATCTATGAGTATGTAATCAATTACTATTGTTAGAGTCCCGCTGGGGTGGACTTTAGATAAAACTCTTGGAATACTGAAGAGTTCTCGGTAGAACCACCTCGGTGGCTTCTTGTTAGCACCCTTAGAAGGTAGAGAGAACATCCAGATACGCTTTTTACACCACATTAGGTCTGGTTGTTGAACTGATTCCATTCAGGGTTCTTGAAACATGGGTGTTATCCAACAAAGCAGCCTGTTTCTCCACCAGTTTTGAGTGGAACCAATATAATCAAAGATGTGTATCCATAGAAGGTGTAGCAAAGTGCCCAACGGAAATAAACAATAGACGCAAAGTTGCGGATTACATTAATTAACTGCAAGCTTTGGTTCTGTTTATAGAAATATTTGTTTCTACCCCAAAAACAAGCATGGACAAACAACTAATGCTTGCTCCTCTTTGTCACAATTTCACACATGACTCTCTTTCCAACCTGTAGAATATGACATGCCCACTGTCATCACGGTTCTCACTATAGGTCAAGAAAAACTTATTTTTTGGTTCCAGCTGAGAGCCAACTTTTCAGGTTCTGAATCTGAACCAGTTTATTCTTGCTTGAAATGCTTTAAATAATTCAAAATTTGTTGCAGAAACCAGAATTGAACTGGCTCCATGTTAGAATATCCTGTATGGTTTCTAAGAGTACTGGTCCAGTAGTCATTCTTGTATTGAAACTGTTGAAATAAATACAGTACATATCTGTGCATGGATGCAAGGTACTGTTCCTCATATTTCTGAGGAAAACAACAGGGTTTGTCAGAGAGAGAGCACAGACTATGCTGTTGCTCTACAGGCAGAGAAAACACTGATTGGTCGGTGTGTTGGTTGGATCGTTGGTCTGGTTCTGAACAGTCCCCAGACAGCTCTGAAGCTCCGACTGCAGACAGAGCTTGCACTCATCTGACTCCGCAGCCTTGACAGGCTCACGCAGGCCTACATCAGTTTGCCCCTGCACGTCTTACTCGGCTCTGGTTGATCATGATGACATGTCTTCTCCTGCACGCCTCTTCTGTGTGGTTACATTGTGCTTTATGGCAGCTGCAGTCAGAGTCAAAGGGTGCGAGCTTGCATCATGGCAGGAGATTTCTTGGCTTGTAAAACCCAGTATTCCTAGAAATAGCTTCAGCGTTGTATAGGCTTTATTTCAGCAAATAAATATGACAAAGCACAGGGAACAAAACGGTAAAGGGATTGTGGAGGTAACATTAATAGAAAAAGAAAATAATAAAAGGAAAGAGGCTTATAAAACAACACGCTTCAAAAGTAATGGACCAAAAAAGCCAAATGACAAAAGCACTGCTGAACTGGGTATAGGAAACTAAATGACAACAAAAGCTAACCAAGAAGAAATTACAGTGGATATTTACACAATGAAACTATTTTCACATATTAAACAACACCAAGGAAAGAAAAGAGGAAAAAAAAAACAGTGCACGTCTCATTTTCTCGATCTATTTCTATTTTATGTGAACAACAGAGCTTTTCATAAATTTTTCATGCATTATCCATGTCTAAATTAAAGTGAGGGAGTGAGATTGTTGCCAGAGAAACACATCAGTGGGCCTTTCCCAAACCATCCCGTACACCCTCTCCCTACCCGCTTTCCACTTCGTTTCAGCGTTCAGGATCCATTACATTAGTCTGAAGCAAAATCAGTGATTTCTTTCTAAACACGTTATACGTTAGAAAAACTTGTTGAAAACATGCATTAAAGACTGGGAACTATGGAGTACTGAATCGTGGAATTAGACTCTTAAATTGTTTTTCACCATTACTGTTTTCAGGATGTTTTTGGGGAGCCATCCGTATCACACCCCTTCCCTAATATTTAAAAACGATGTTACTATTGATGTTATGGTAAAATAGTATCTGTGTTTTTTTGTTTGCCCCTGGGCAGTTTTGCTATATTGTATGTATCTTTACTTCTTTCAGTCTAATATGTACATGAATAGATATTTCTATTAAATACCACAATCATATGAACACAAGCGAAACAGCTGTCACTAACATAATGTACTTTTCAGTCAAATATAAGTGATACAAAAACATGTAAAGAACATCAAATCAGAGTAGTATTGCATTATATTTGCAGTATTCAAGACATTTGAAGTTCTGACACTTCACCTTCAAGTCCCATTTGAAAACTCACCTTTTTAAGCTGACATATTCGATTTCATTTCATGAAAACATACACATCTTGATTTGCACTGATGCTGATTTTATTATAATGAATTTAGCTTTTATGACAATGATTTTGTCAAGTTATTGTATAAGCTTATTATTGTATATTAATGATTGTTTGTCTTTATGGGTGCATCCCTTCTGTTTTAAACTGTGTCTTGATTCATTGATTGCTTTGCAAGGCACCTATAAATAAAATGTAGAATTATTATTTATTATTATAAAATCTGAGAAAGTTTAAGAAGGAAAGAAAAGTTATGAATATTACTTTTTACAGTGAGGAGAGGGGAGTTTGCCCTAAAAATAGCCAATGTGATTTTGCCCAATACTTTAATTAGGGGTGCTTCATTCAGCTGTGAAGTTGACTACAAAAGTGTTAGACTCAGTGGTGAAGTGGGAGAGAGGAGGGTCTGGTTTGAGAAAGGCTCAATAAGACACATGCCAGTTGACTGATACTGTCGATGTTTCGGAGACTGAGCCCGTGGACTTCCTGTTTTAGGTCCGTAACCATTGCATCATCCTTTTCTTCTCCAAATCTCTTTAATGTGCTTTAGTGACTCATGTTTAAACAAAGATACAAAGGTGATTGTTTGTTAACTTTGCCTGTTTTTTGGAAAAGAACAGGAAATGACAGTCGATACTGCCTTTGCATTAGCTTGTCTGAATGAACAAATTGTATTGGTTTCCCGCTGAGCACATTGTTTCAAAGTACTTATCTGTAAACTCGCCGCCAGTTATCAAAGTCATTGCCTGAAATGAACAACTGAAAAAGGAAGCTTTTCCCTCCCGGATAAAATGAACACACTGCATTTACATTGATGGATTGCAGCCGCAGATTGACAAGATTGTCTGTCAGCAGGATATTTGATGGAGCTCCAAATTCGGTGTATTCCTCGGAGACCTTAAATCACACACGCGCAGACACACTTACACACACACACACACACTTGAGAACATAAAAAATAGCTTAAAAATGCTCTGCGCTGAATGACAGCATAGGTGGGTCAAAAGTGGTGAGAAAAATGGTTGAGATAAACAAGAAAGAAAACTCAATAACTGCTGTGTTTTCCTTCAAGTTGATTTTTCTTCTTTGGCGTGTTCGTCTTTTGAAGTCAAAACTTCTCAATGACTCCAAAGTTTTCTTCGGGCATTTAAAGCCGCGCAAGAAAGCAACACAGCCTCTGACTGCCGGGAACCTCTACTGAATTACAGAGGCTGTTAAGACTGTTAGTCTGCCGTTTCAAGTCAGCGATGGATGCTCCTGCACTGCTTATAAGCTAAGCCAGGCTATGACAGGTAATCACTATTATGCCTGCCTTTCCATTTGGGTTACTGATCACAGCATAAAAGCCCATATCCCTGATTTGTGTGTACTATAAAGCCCGAGGAGTGAAATGAAAGAAAAAGTGAAGTGGGATGTGGGAATGGTGTTGAGAAGGGTGGAGAGATGTAGAGATATAAGTGTTGTAGGAGGTGTGATAATGAAAGAATGGAGGAACGGATATATGGAGGTGGAAGGAGGTGGGTGTATGAATCCTCATATGGAGATGTGGAGATTGGACAGGAGGGTGAGAGACTGGAAGAATGACAAGTGTGTGGGCCAATCAATAAGATCCTGTCAGGCAGATGGCAAATTGGAGAGTGGTGTGACACTGAGACAAATTGACACAATCAGATCTACGAAGATGAACGGTCGTTTGGGGGTGTGTGTGCATGTGCGTGCCTCTATGTGATGTGCAAGAGACAAATAGCCAAATCACACACATACATGGAGAAAGAGTCAGGGGGAGGAAGTGGGAAGAGGATGTGAGAAATGGGAATGGAAAGGGAGAAAAAAAAGGAGAAGGGGAAATGAGAGAGCGGGAGTGGCAGAAAGTGAAGGTATGTGTCTGGTTGAGAAGGAGTGCATAGACCATAACCTTAAATCTGTCAGCGTTGGGGCCAATATTCGCTCTCTCTCCGTCCTTGTGTCACTCACACATTCTCTTTCCATCTCAGGCGCACACGCACCCCTCTTTGCAATTGCGCATTAATTTTTCAGTGTCAATCTGGCTTGTGCCCTTAGCCCTACTATCTTCCCCACTCTCAGCTTTTTTTTCCTCATTTCTCCGCCACTTTTCTCAGTTCCCGTATTTTCTTCCTCACTCTCAGCGTCTCTTCCCCCTCGGATTTGTTTTGTCGTCGCTGCATGCCTTTGGTTAATGTGTGTGTCTGCGCTGGTGTGTTTGAGTGCCTGTTTGTACCCATTCAGCTTTAGTTTATTCCGTCAGCACCATTTGTCTCTTTTGTTTGTTTGTGAGCGAGAGATAGATAAATATAATTAGACAAATGAAATAGCGCCTTCCCCGTTTTATCTCTCTTTGCTCTCCCTCTGTTGGGCATAATCCATCTCTGGCTCCTTCCTACCGTTGCCCCTTTTACCCTTCCCTGTCTTCTCCCTCTTGTTTCTCTCCCTCCCTCCCTGTCTCTTGCTCCTTCTCTCCCTCCCTTCCTCCCTCCTTCCTCCATCTCTTGCCCTAACGCATTTTCATTTGGGCTGTGAAAGTTGCTGTTTGAATAGGCATATTTGTCCTGGTTAATAGCATACCTCCTCGCTCACTATGTGATTTAGCTCCTTGGCCTTATCTCGTGCAAACACAACCACTTCTCTGTATATCTGGGGGCTTCTCACACACTCTCTCTCTCTTTCTCTCCCTGTTTTTTTTTCTCCTCCAGCGTGGCTCTCTCTTTCCGCCCACACCTCTGGCCATTGCAACGCCCCACGGCTTTATCGAAAATGTAAAAAGGCGACAACCATGCGTTTTGTATGACCAGATATGATAACTGCAGCATTTTGCCATTACACCAGTGTGGAATGCTTTTAACCCTTTATCTAATGAACAGCAGGTGCCCCAATGCAAAGATTCATAAATCTTCTTTTAGCTTGAAAAAACCAGCAGCTCTTGCATTTGATTTCCATTGGGGATTTATTTGCACTAATCTTACCTTATTTTACAGTTTATCTGACAATGTGAGGTGTTTGAGTCTCAGCTTTAGGTAAAATCCAGGTGGGAAAAAAAAGACAAATGCTGTCGTCACCTCTTTAAAAGCATCACCAAGGTTACATTCCCTCGGCTGCTCCAGTGGACCTGCTTGGTGTTATACTAGAAGACTGCAGTTGTACTGGGGAGCTCCCTGGTGTAGCTGCGTGTAACTGTGAATGTGAATGAATGTAACTTCACTCAGAAAGACTGTCCCTGGCTCTATAGTGTTTCATACAGATAGAGCAGGTGACCTGTCAAAGTTAGAGGGCGTGGTTAGCGATGAGGAAAGCATTAATTTCAGTCCTTTTCCCCAGCATATAAATGATAGAAAAGTGCTGTTTCTAAACTCATGTACAGTAAGAAAAAGATGGGAGCGAGAGATATTTTTATTTAAACTCCCCATAATATCCGTACCCTTCAGTCATTATCACTATGATGTATTTTGGGATGTCCCAATCAAGTTTTTTATGCTGCCATTACAATCTAAGTAAGTTAATATTGAATATCTGCCAATACTGAGACCTGATTTGATACCTGTATTTTCCTAGATTATACATCTGCACAGTGCACTTCAGAGTTTTTAAATTTAGTCCGTTGTTGAATACCTCTTCAGTGTATTAAGAAAGAAAAAAAAATCCCGGAACCAAGCTGTTATTTAATGGTTTTTATTTTTTTTATTTTTTTACAAAATATAGTATAAAACAATGAAATCTTCTCATTAATTGTCTTGGCCTTGTTGCTGTCTTGAGTGAATCTCCTATGTGTCTTCATGACAGTATTGTTCATTGTTTGTTGCTTGTGTGACAACTGACGTAAAAGAAAGGATTGGATCAGACTCAATACGGCCGATCCAGATCAGATAAGAAATGCCTTCATCCGCCCCAGTACCAGTCTTTGAGATTGGATTGTGACATTCCTACTTGTAATAGACTGGCATGTTGTAGTTAAGTCCATGAATGTTTTGAGACAGTACAGCAGCGCCATTAGCCTGTGTTTTGACGATAAGCTAAAGCGTTATCAGGTAAAGATTTGCAACTTCAAGAACTACTCCTTGAAGGCTCACAGCTTTTCTTTTTTATTTTTTTTATTTTATTTTTTTTTACCAGTGGCTTAACAATAGAACACTTACTGGATAAAGCATTTAATCCCTTTTCTTTGACAAGAAACACTCCCCAAAAATTACATCACTAAACCTACCAGACTCCATTTAAATAAAGAGTACTTTTAGCGTGCATAGAGGCAGCATATTTTCACATCTGACTGCGTAAATTAATGGTATATTTCAATCAAACTACAGTTGGTGATTGTTAAAATAGTAGGACGATGAATCAGGATGGCTCCTTTGAGTTTTATTTCATTTCTGTTAACTTTGAATTTAAGTATTGTTGCCATGATACAATTCCTGTTTATTTAAATGGAGTATGGTGGATTTGACAATCGTGATTTGGGGGCTGTTTCTGGTTAAACCAAAAGATCTTACTCTTATTTTTTTTTTGCTACCTATGTATGGATCCTCTCCATAATCTTGTCAAACACTTAGATTAATAATTTGAGCATGTCAGAGGCAATAACAAGCACTTTTAGTGAACGTACATTGACGGCGAAACATGCCCTGAGTGGTTACATTGCAGCTTGGCAGCTGCTCTCCTTCGTGTTGTCTGTCAAAACATGGCTGGAAGGCGTTTTTTCCACATTTTATCAATATTCTATCGACTACATCTCATATTTCAATCGAGGAAACGTTATATTGCGATGTTATCTTTTTTTAGTGCCCAGCCCTACCAGACTAATTTCAAAAGATGTTCTTTCCATGATAACTTAACCACAGAAATATGGGAAAATAGGGTCTAGGTTGAAAAATACCTGTTAATGCTGGATTTTTCATTTTATTTGAAATGCAGAAAGCCACACAGCAAGTCTTGAGCATGGAAGCAAATGCTTTATTTTTACCGCTGGTATAAAAGGGAAGTGACATTTTGTGGACAGTCCCTCACTCTGTTTCATGTTTTGACACGCTTGTAACCCCTTGTGATCTACTACAAGTACACCCTTGCCAATATACCAAAAACTCTGTACTCACCTTTTCCTCAAATGACATATGCCATTTTTTTCTGCTTGCTTTTATCTGTACAGAGCATAAATTACAGTGAGTAGCATCAAAGTGATCAAATTCATACAATAGTGCATGAATAAAAGGTAAAATCAACACTTCCACGGATACATATAACTCATTTTCTTTTGTATTAATAAATGCTGCCTCTTATAATAATCTCTGAGTGGATGTCACATCTCACCCGTCCTTTATCTACCACAGTGCTGATTACTATGTTTGACAGTATGTGTTGTTCTCATTTCAAATGTCACTGTTTTTGCAACAAGAAACTCTTTCTGCGTCACAAATATCACAGATGCAAACATGGAGCCATTCCCCTGGAGAGAGACGCTTCCAAAACCCAATTACACTGTCC
Organism: Plectropomus leopardus; assembly: GCF_008729295.1. Lineage (NCBI taxonomy): Eukaryota > Metazoa > Chordata > Actinopteri > Perciformes > Serranidae > Plectropomus > Plectropomus leopardus. Next base: position 22,240,808 of record NC_056469.1, read on the forward strand.
TCTCAAACCATCAGTCAGCCATTGCGTGCGTCTGCACAAACTCGGGAGAACAAGCCAGACTGTTGTTCTGTAGATCGAAAGAACATACCACATTTTTCCTCTCTCTGGCATTTTGAACTAGAAAGAAGGAAAATTCATGTGGTACTTCTTTTGTTATTTGCTATTCAGCTACACTTTCTAAATATGTTTTGATGACCTTCTGTACACCTCCAGCACTTATGCTTGTGCGGTTTAATGGGTCGACATTTGAAGGACAGCGTGTTAATGACATCTGTAAGTCCCATTCACAGACAGACTTGCACGAATGTCGAACAGCACAGGAAAAACACTAAAACATTTGCAGCTTGCACACACAGGCACTCATAAATACACACATCTCACACAATGCGACTCTCATGCGTGCACACACACACTCACTGATTCAGGCAACACACAAATAAACACTTATCCTTGTAGAGTTCTTATGTAAGATTTACGTAATCAGTGTCTGAAACTCGCGCTGTACTGTCACTCTTTGTCTAGCCTGTGGATGGGGAACTGTGGGAATTGTAACAGCACTGTAGCACTAAAAAAAAGCAGTGACCTCCTTTAACCTGTTGGAGTGATCATGGTTAAGTGTGTGTGTGCGTGATGTCTTGTGTCTCTGCCTATTCATATGAGAGTTTGTGTACAGAAACACATCTTGTCTTTTTTAAATGTTGAGAGGAGTGTTTGGACTTAAGGTCACGTTTTCATTTTTCCTTCTACTTTTGTCTTCCTCTGAAGCACAGTGGAAAAAAAGTTTTTCATGCCCTTTGCCTCTTCAGAGTAAATATCTAGAGAAGATAACTGTCTAAAATATTAAAATAGTCTTGGTAAATATAATGGAAGCTGTTTCAGGCCTTGACTTTAATATCAAGCAATAATTTTGTTTAGTGTGACAGAAACAGCTGGTAAAACTGCCTTTTCTTTGTTTGTTGGGGAGTAAGTGACAGAGGGCAGGTTCTGACAGGTGTAGGACTGATTCTTAGTATTGTCTTTGTTTTGAATGAACCCTACAAACTCTCAGCCCTGCACTGAAAATGATTCCATAATTCCTTTAAGGAGACCCAACAAAAGCCTGAACATGAAAATATAAATGAATTTTCAAGTAGGCCATTCTCTTCTGGTGGCCTCTCCAAGTTAGGAGCTCTTTATTAGATACCAGCATCTCTCTCCATAAAACCATTCAGGGGTAATTTGCTGCAGCCGTTTCAGCTTCTCACACTGTGGCAGGCTGCTCTGCTGCTCATTTGGATGAATACTGAGACCTACATTTTCAGGTGCTCTCAGCGCACTTATTCACTGGCACCAAAGTTAAATCGGCTTTGTTGTCACCTACACAAATGGATCAAAGCGAAGGAGTTATGATGCAGAGTATGAATAAACCACTTGTGCATGAACATGCCCTGAGAGCATTCAGAGGTCAGGGATTGAGCTTGAGGGCTGAAAAAGAAATCAAAAGATTGTTGTGACACATAACACAACAAAAAACGGTTTGTCAGCTTTTCTGATTATTATGTATCTGTATGTGTGAGCGCTCTCTGTGTTGGTTTGTATATGTGTGCAGCATAGTTTAAGTGTTGCCAAAAAAAAAAAAGAAAATCCAGATACCACTCCTGCAACCTGAACTCTTAACTGTAGTCAGCGATTGCTTATTCACATCCAGCGTTCTCCATTTCCCAGCATCCTCTATTTGCATGTTCGTGTCACTGTGCTGCAGGTACACTGCGTGTGTGGGTGTCTATGTTTGGCATCGAGCTGTTTCACTGTATGCCAGCTCACCAGTGTGATTTTTCTCGAGGACAAGGCTAGGTCATGTTTGTACTTGTTAGTTTCGGGAAGCCGGCTGTGAGTGTGTGCCAAGGTGTGACTCTGGGTAATTTAGCATGAGCTTGTCTCTCTTATTGACAACATGTGTCTGTCTCTCTGCCGTCGTCACTGTATGTCTGTCTCTATCTGCTCCTGCAAAAGCATGAAAGAAAAAGACATTTTCCCAGCCACTTCTGGACGTCATTGAAAAATGTTTGGTTTTAAAAATACAGATGACATTTAAGATTGTCAAAATAATAACGATGAATAATAACGACGTTTTCCTCAAAATTGATCTTAACGTGATGTGACCATTCACACACCAGCAGAGCTGCTAGAATCCTTGTTAGCGGAAATTTACAGAACGTTATACATGCAGTATCTGCATCATTAAATTATGGCAGCGGCACTGTATGCTGTTGTTCACTCAACATGTCAGTTATCAAACTTTAAACTGTCATTCAATTTATTTTAACCATGCACAAACACAAACACAAAAACATATCGATTTTGTCCAGGTGGAGAGAGAATCTTTTAGAAAATACTTTTTCAGAAGTCATGCAGCACTTTAGCATCTAGTCTATTTTTTCACCATCCATGAGCAAATCGGGCAAAAAAAAACCACACTCATAATCTATTTTGAATGATATATAAGGGATATATTAGATGTGATAGAAGCATCAAATACTTTAAGTTATGTCAGAAAAAGAGATGAGCAGAGACACACAAACACACACACACACAGGCAGACAAAAAAAGAGCTCTACGTGTGATTATAAAAGAGCAAAGGAGCAGAATAAGTGGCTGACCGACACAGAGAGATGCGTTTCTGGTGTAAATGGCCATGCGACTGCTGACAGGCAGCTGCATGACCATTAGCCTTTACACATCGGGTCTTTTTCGCCTCCAGAGTGAACATGACATTAAGGGCAGCTGAATAAGTTGTACGCACAAAATTGACATTAATTTGATATGTATGACTTTTGTTATGTATGAGCAAAATAAGTCAATGTATATTTATAGCAGTTTTAGCTGTGTATTGGTCTCCAGCAACTCCTGAGGGAAGTATCTGGCCCTTAAGTTGCTAAACAGTGACACTAAATGCTATAGTTGTTAACTTTCTGTCTTTTTGGTGTTAGGCAGGTTATGTATATTGTATATCAGAGCTTTTTTGCTGCCCGCTGTGACTGCAAATGAGGTCCATGAGAGAGAGGGACTGACACGAAACTGCGAAGCTGTAAGCCTCAAGAAAAGTTTTTTTTTACATTATCTGCTGTGAGGGGTTCAAGGACAGAGGTTGTTATATGTTGTAAAACCCTCTGGGGCAAATTGTGGTTTGTGATATTGGGCTGTGATAAAATTGAATGAAAGTAATTAATTGAAATTGTTCTTCACCTTGCTGTAAACTGTTTTGTTGGGAACAAAACAACAAATTTGATAACATGATCTTGGGCTCTGAAAAATTTTGATTACCATCTTTTCACAAGTTTTTGAAAGTACATAGACCAAATTATTC